>NC_030677.2:69490721-70141221 GCF_000004195.4 Xenopus tropicalis | reverse complement strand
CTTGAACTGATTTAATATTCTGCTTATAATTTTTCAATTGGTCAACAAAATGTTCAAAAAAAATTGGAAAAACTCAAATTGAAAAAATTCTCAAATTGTGCCTAGGACAGCTCCTATTGACTGTTGCCAAAGTTGCCAAAGTTTTAAATTCAAGTTTTTCATATCTTTTGTGTGTAATAAACATTAGAATTCAAATGTATGAGTTTTAGTGCAATAAATTGTGAAATGTGGCAAAAATTTTAATTTGAGCATTGATAAATCACCCTCATAATATTAACTTAGTCTCTAGAAAACTCTGTATAATTTCTATAAAGCACAATACTGTAACTAAAAGAACATGTGGTGTCATGAATATGCATTATCTAAGGCTCCCTTGAACACAATAGAATAAATGGCTTTTTGTTTAGACAAATAAAATATGAGCACAGCAGAGCTGTTTTATTTTGCTGCAAATAAAACATTTTAATATATACAGGAAAAGATTAAATGACATGTAAATATATAGGTATGGGAACTGGTATCCAGAGACTTGGGACTTGGGGTTTTCCAGATAAGGGATACAGTATTTTCGTAATTTGAATGACCATACTTTAAAGAGCAGACTTACAAAAATATTTTTCTCTTTTTTTTTTAATTTTAAAATTAGAATAAACTGAAAAAATCAGGGTGGGAAAGGTTGCAAAAAATAAACAAAAATTCAGTGTCAACCAGCTTAAAAAATCCGAAACTTCCAAACTTTCGAAGCAAAAGAAGAATCTTCCTGGAAAGGGAAGAGACATCTGCCATTGACCTCTACATGTCAGAATTGTCAGATTCTGATTTTTAGCCATTTTAGCCATTTGGACCATCTCCAAAAGTTGCTCTTTTTCTGCGACTTTTAACACTAAAAATCCGAATCAGAAAACAAACATTCAGACAGTTAGTAAATGGCCCCCTAAGTCTGCTAAAAGTAATTTAAACATTAAATAAATGCAATATTTTTGTTTTGCCTCCAATAAGGATTAATTATATATTAATTGGGATCAAGTACAAGGTACTGTTTTATTATTACAAAGAAAAAGGAAATCATTTTTAAATATCTGATTTATTTGCTTAAAGTGAACTCTATGGAAGATGGCCTTCCATTAAATCAGAGCTTCCTGTAAACCGGGTTTCCAGATAACAGATCCCATACCTTTATTTTAATTTTGGTCTTACTACTCCATTAATATTACTTTTGAATCACTCAATTGTTAGCTTTGAATCACTCATTTGAAATAGCTAAATTTAGCAACTCTATTAAAGAAGAACTAAAGCCAGGGGAGGTTCTCTTGGACACCCTCCAGAGCCCCCCCTAGAAAAACACCATTGAGAACCCCATAAACTTCCCTATTTGCTGTACCTTGTTCTAAAAAGCAGAGAAGGACAGATGGTGTTGGCTAGTGCCAGTTTGTGCCACTTTAAACATTCATCTATATGATGTCCTGGCATAAGCATGGATAGTTGCAAGCGATCCAGATCTGGCGGCTCTTGGCTTGCAAACACCACTTCTCTGCTCTGCTTTTCAGAGCATGTTTAGGAGCTCCCTAGTGGTGCAGTTTTGGGAGAGAGGAGGGAGGCCTTAGTTGGGCATCAAGGCTTTTATTGTTCTTTAAATGAGTGTAAGACAATAAACTAGGCAAGCTCTCCTGCCTAGCTGCATGTGTTGTGTAATTTCCTTTTTGTTTTTATATGTTGAGTGGGAATGTTACAGTGCTGAGTGTCAGTCCTACTCAAGCAACACAGATTTAAACTAAATGCATAGAAAACATATTAAAAACATAAAAATTGTTTAATTTAACTGACGCAAAATATATTTTATTTTAATTACTTATGTGTATACACAGGGATATTTGCATCTTCTTTTGTGTAAATATTTTTTATTGATTTTTAACATGAAAAAAAGAATGCTGTTACATATATTTTTCAGACTTATATCTTTCAAGCTTAATACTTGTTGGTATGTTGCAGTAAACAAGTCTGTGTAGGTCTTGATTTTTAAAAAGCATTATACAATAAAGTCATTTTACACATGAACAACATATTAAACTAATAACCAGTATTGAAATCACATAAATAGCACTTTTCCCTTCATCTTAACTTAATTGTCTATTCCGATATATGGTATCAGGCTGTCATGTTTAGAATCATATTTTGGTGAAAACACTACCATATTTGTTTAACCATACTTGCCAGTGTTTATAAAAGTTTTCAGGGTTACCCATATATTTTTGGTACAGACCTTCCATTGTTGCTTGCAACTTGACTCTTTCTATTACCTCTTGGAGTGAAGGGGGTATAGGGGCTTTCCAATTCTTGGCAATGGAGTATATAGCTGCTGTCAGAATATGCGATGGAATTGCTTTACTATCATGGGCTAGAGAGTCTATCCCTATGTTTAGCAATGTTAGTTCTGGGGATAGATTTAATTTGTAAGGAACTATTGACAGAATTAGATTAGACACTTCCGACCAGAACTTCCCCAGTTGTGGACATAGCCACTACATGTGATAAGAATCTGCTTTTTGGCCACAGCCTCTCCAGCATATTTCTGTTGAGGTCGTAGATATTTTAGAGTATCTAGCGGGTGTTAAGTGCCATCTTAGTTTTCCTACTTAGTTCAGTGTGATTAATACATTTAGAGGCCCTTTTAGGCCATTTCATAGCAGACACCCATTGTTCCCAGGGAAACTCCTTTAACAGGTCTTCTTCCCATTTTATAAGAAATGCTGGTTTCTCATGGTCAGTTGAGTCATTCAAAAGTTTGTAGCATAAAGATATACCTTTTTGCTTTATGTTATTTGAGTTGAAATACTGTTGAAAGGGAGATGCTATATTTGTGGCTAGTGTCAACAATTGGTATATGATATGTCTAATTTGTAGATAGAGAAAAAAGTTTTGTTTAGGCACTTGATATTTATTTACAATTTGTTGAAAGGACCATACTGAGGTATTATCTAGAATATGACTTACATGGTTGATACCTTTCTTTATCCAACCCCTAATTTTGGGGGCTTGGAGAATTACCCTGATAGCCGACATAGGGATCTTGGATATTTTATGTTTCCACCACCTTTCTTGCAGGACAACTTCCCTCCTCACTTGAAACATGGGTTGTTGTGGATAAGGCTTTCAGTTTAAGATTTGGTTGTATAGATATGCCCATAATATATCTTTAGTTGTGTTGCCTTGTAAAGATGCATTTTCAATTTTTAGCCACTATTTTTGAGAGTAATTTTTCCAGTAACTTCTACATTGTTCTAGTATAGATGCTCTCATATAGGCTTCAATGTTGGGTACCCCCATTTCCCCTTTTTCCATGGGGATATATAGATATTCCCTGCGTATCCTGGGGTGTTTACCTTTCCATATGAGGTCTTGTAAGGTTCCCTGGATTTATTTAATAATATCTTTGGGTATCCTTAATGGGATTGTTCTCATTATATACATCACTTTGGGTAGCAGAATCATCTTAACCAGATCCATTCTTGCTATCCATGAAAGTTCTGTCTGGCTATAGAGTTCAATTTCTGCTTTAAGATATTTGCATCTTCTAGTTTAGAAGAAGAGTTATCTGACTCCACATTGTCGGCAGCATTATAGAGCATTGTATAGAGAAATTCAGGTAATTCTATTGGCAGATCATATTTTAGACCAGGGATCGTCAACCTTTTTTACTAATGAGCTACACACAGACACAGCAAATTTCCGCGTTTCGGCATTGGCAGATTTTTACATGAAAAGAAACCGCGTTAAACAATTTTTTTACGTGAATTTTCCTCTATTTGGGAAATCTTTTTAAAGATTCACAAAATTTTTAGCAGCAAAATAAGAACAATAAACGGGAGCACTTACCGCTCAAACCCAGGTGTGTTACTCGCAAACCCAGGTGTGTTACTCACTCCCAGATAGGTCCCAGCAGTAGAAATACAAAGGAAAAAAAAAATTTCAGCAAACCGCGACAAATTCGCTCTTCACTTGTAAAAAGTTTTGTGAGCCACACAAGCATGAACAAAGTTTTTTGGCGGATGCCGAATACGGACTGTGATTGACTATTGGTAGCCCCACATGGACTGCTGGCCTGCAGGAGGCTTTTTCTATTCTAAACTATTTCTCTTTGAGAAAAATAGAAGGAAAATTTGCAAAATCAAGAATATCTATTACAATGTCAAAACCAGTGCCATAACAAAAGTATTTGAGTTATAATTAGAAATTAGAAATAAACTGCCAAGTATTTTATGGCATTAAGAAACATACTCAACATGCACCACACTTGGCTAAATTCATATAGTATGGTCACATGCAAGAAAAGCTGTTTATTATCTGAGATTTCAGAAAATTGCCTGAGGGAATGCAATGCTTATTCAAGAGTTCATAAACACTTTTAAGCCATCTGTGAGGCTTAGCGTTATGCTTCCAGATATGACAGCAATGTCAAAATTCTTACATGAAAAATTGACCTTCATAGAGGAATAGTAAACATGAATTTGCCTCTTGAAGCTAAATATTAGAATATTGAACAAATAATATATTTGATAAAAAATGAGAAATGAAAAACAACAGAGTATAATGAGCATTATTTTATTTGTGTATATTTGCTGCAATTATTAGGTATTGTAGAGTAATTTAATAAAGAAACAAAAATACTATATTTAAATAATCATTCAAAATTGTGCTATAATTGTCATCATATTATTCAGAGTTTATGAGCTTTAATGCCTGAACAAAGTGTTCTGTTTAACAGCTTGTCACACATTAGTAAAGATGCCCATGAAGAAGGTTTGAGAAGAAAAAGTTTTCTGACTCACTGCCTATATTTACCCACTAATTTTAAATTTGGAATATTTGTTACTACAAATGCAAAATAGTCTATAGAAATTGCTTGGATACCATGCATTCAAAAATACTAAAGGCCAGGATTTTTCAGATTTTTATGGTTTTATGTTGGGTCTTCCACTTTATTAAAGCTAAGGTTACAGATACGTGATGATTGTAACAGTCACCTTGCTGTAATTCCTGGGGTATTAAAAAGAGAATATAAGTCTTCTGCCCATGGCATTTAATCAGTACCATTCAATATTGATTAAATATTATTGCAAAAGTTTACTCATAATTTTTGATCAGTCTGTTACTGATCACTTGAACTGAATAATAGTCAGTCTTCTTGGAAAACCTACTAAGGCCTACTAAGGCATTTGATATACATTAGATATAATTCTGGGACAGGGTTCAAAGCAGGCTCACAAAATGGTATATGACAATGCAGAATTCACAATTCCTTATACAAATCTTTAAACTAAAACAGCTTTACAGTGGGATTATGCCAGAGCATTTTCAACTATAAGGTAAGTACAATTTAAAATGCTACCATTATTATTTATTTTCTTGTTATTGATAGCCAAAAAATGATAAAGATGATTAAAAAAAGAGAAGAGCAACATGTTGAAAGCTCTCAATTGTTGGGTATGAACATATATAATTAAAAAGAAAAGACTATATTTACCCATGCAATCTAACAAGGTTAATTTGTAACTTGAAATTTAAGACTAATTTAGACTTGTACAGTTATCATGTTTGCCTATATCTAGTAACCCATAACTACCAATCAGGACAGTTGACCAGTAAACGTTATGTGCTGATTGGTTTCTATGGTTTACTATGTTCTTACCTGGCTGCACTATATACAGTAGATGATTTGTTCTTTGTTTGGCAGGGACCAGAAGATATACTACGTACCTTCTTACTCTCAATTCTAGAATTCCAAACATCAAATTTACCCTTGAATATGACAAGAGTCAGGTACACTTCCTTAATGTTTTTGTTGAACTAAAGGAGGGTCGGTTCTTTACTCATTGGTCCATACATTAAGTGAACTACCAAGAAAACAGGGTACAGGGCTGGTATCAAAGGGCTGGTACCAAAGGGATGAGGAAAGTGTGGGAGATGTGTAAATTGAATGAAACCGATACATTTCACCATTCAATAACCGGTTTGAAATAAGTGTTTGAAATAAGTGACTAAATTATTTGTCAATACATTCTGAAGTGCCCACAGGTGATACAACTAAAGCCTTGACAACAAGAAATGGAGAGCAGAGGAGTAATGTGAAACTGAATAAAAATACATACAATTGTAAAACACTTCTTGCAAGAGAAACATTGTTAGCCAATTACGATTTATGGGTATAGAAAAAGTGATGGCACCAAAACGGGTGGTGATAGCAAGTTACTCCTAAAACAATGTGAGTTGAAATGGATATATAAGCTAAATAGTTTCTTCCCCAATGGATTAAATGAAGATAGGGAGCTACCACTACTCTTTTAATCTCTTCTTTTCATGATCAATACCATCCCAAGTGCTTCTTTTCTCATGTTCCTCTTTGTTACATTCAGTTATTTTCTGCTAATAATTTTTTGGGGGGTCAGACTCAGAACCACGATCACTTGGAAGCCAAGGCAATTTGCTAATCAGAGAAGGAAGCTTTATTTAGTGCACTGAGCAATGACTAGACCAGCAGTCTATCTTCCCAAAATTACACTGTGTTGATATTCCATTCAGTGCAAACAATTAATGGCTTTATTGTTAAAACTAAATGGTTAAAATGTGTTAAAAATTGTTTGCAAAGATATTTTGATCACAAGATACATATTTTTCTGCTTCACTGTTACCCAACAGAATTGGCAGGGTGGTGCCTACTTTCACAATATTGTATCTCAAAAAGTAATAACTTCAGCAAAGCAAAACTTTATATATATCATTGTAAATTCATATTTTATTAGGCCACATTGGTACATTTAAAATCTGGTCCTGCCAATTGTTTTAGCCTTTCATATTCACATACAGTATATATAGCAAAATAATGAAGTTTTCTGGGTTTCCAAATCCAAAAGCATTGTTTATCTATAAATAAGATTTAAACCCATTAACTGAAATCAATCAGCATATTCTTTTAAAAACAAGAATGGCAGAAATGATTTAATAACGTTTTGACAAAATGCATTTAATTTAAATGATACTATTTTTGCATTGTGCTGAACTGCCATCTGCTGCTTTTTTTCCTAATATTTGGAACATGCCATAAATATATCAGTGTTGCTATTTTGTATAAAATATATTGATTTCTATGTAACATATGACAAGGAATTCATCTTCAGAGGTCAGTTTTTCTAATCTTCCACATCATAAATTTACATCTTAATTGCTACATCTTTAATAATAGTATAGAATAATATTTGTTCCCTAAGGTTCCAAATAATGGAAAAAAAAGCTACACTGTATTTTATAAAATATTAAAAATTTAAAGTGAATACTCCGAGAGGCAGATTTTTATTTTACATTCGAAAAAGAGTATTTGTATTCTTTCTGTCCCCAGGTCCCTGGTGTGTAACAGTGGCAGTTTTCTTGGGGCAACAACCTTATATTTGTACAAACCCATTATAATAGATGTTTACAATAAGGTATTATCTCACCCATCTTATGAGCAATGTACTGTCGTGTTTGCAGAAAGACATTCTTCTCAACATGACCTTAGTCAAAACTGTATGAGTTAGTATGTATGTACAGGGCCATTGCATATCCAAGAGCAGACTGTTCTGGTTTGAAAGGCCTATTACAGAGACCTTTCCAAACCTCAAGGAAAGTAGTATTAGAAACAGGAAACTCCTACCAAAATCAGTTTGAACAGCAAATTCATTGGTTTTGAAATTCTGGGCTTTGCTACTGGTGTAGTAGTACCATCTCTATTTCAGTCACTTAAAATGCTAAATTTGTATGGATCTAGTATGTTGCTAGTTTCCCAACAAATATATCAGATATATTAGTTATTTTTAGGGGGGAGGCGGTGCCGGATTTCTTCTGGGGGTGCCCCGAGGCTGCCCCCATTCGGCGCCCCCTACCCCCCTAGCTGCTGCACGAACAACACTTGCCGCACGAACGCGCATGCACATGCTCCAAAGTTAAAACTCCCATACAGAGCATTGGGGAGTGGTTCCCATTGCTCCATATGGGAGCAAAATTTGCCTGCGGCAGGGCGGCATGCCTCTCCGTACTGCTCCGTGGAGAGAGGCAAAATGGTGAATTTGAACAAAATGTGCCTCTTATAAAGAACCAAGATCTTTGGCCATGGAAACAGAAAACAAAAACAGAACTGAAAACCTGATTTTGATGCTCTTGCTTTTATTTATTCCAGCATGGTTAATTGCAATTCTGACATATGGCATGCATACATATAGAAATCTGGATAACAAAACAATTCAAAAATAACATATTCATAAGAGAATGTATTAAGAATGTGTTAAATTCTGTGTTAATTGAAAACCTATGTCTGTGTTATTTAAACTAATTTACATACACAATTTACAGTTAATGCTATAAGGCTTAGTATAGCAGTTATGCTAGAATGTATGCCTAAAAATATAAACTTCAATTGACTTGTTGAAATACATTCAAATGTATGGGCAGTGTATAACCAGACAGGTGTAGGAACCTGGGTTGTCAGTAAAATTACATAATAGCCTGCATTTTTTTTACACAGTTTTACTAACTACACTACACTACTACTGCATATTACAGATTCAGAGCCAACAAACAAACTGTAATAATAATTATAATAATAACAACACTTACCTTTCCATTTCAAACATGAGACTAATTTCCAAACATAGCACTGAAGTTTAATTTAGAATTCTGCCAAGTACATTTAGGGGCTGATTTACTAAGACACGAATTCGAATCCAAATTGGAAAAATTCCGATTGGAAAACGAAATTTTGCGTCTTTTTTGTATTTTTTGCGATTTTTTTTCTGCGCCTTTACGACTTTTCGGAAATTGTTGCGACTTTTTCGTTACCAATACGATTTTCGCGAAAAAACGCGAGTTTTTCGTATTGAGCGCTCGTAAGAGGCGGGCGAAACTTTCAGACTTAGCATGATTTTGGAAGCCTCCCATAGGACTCAATGGCACCCTGCAGCTCCAACCTGGCCCAAGAAAAGTCACCATACTGAAGCTTGAATGAATCCGAACGCTACGAAAAAATCGCAACATTTTGCGCAACTTTCGGAATGGCTACGAAAAAGGCGCGACTTTTCGCGCAAGTTTTAACGCTACGAAAAAATCGCCAGATTTTACGCAACATTCGGATGGCAACGAAAAAGTCGCGATAATTTTCTGAAAAAATCGCCAAATACCGATCATTACGAAAAAAACGCAATCGGACGCATTCGGCCAGTTCGTGAGTAAGTAAATGGGTCCCTTAGGCTTACCTATAAAACACATTGACGCAGTGAACAAGATCTGAATAAACCAAGTTACTTTTAGTTATTGACACCCACCTGCATTATAAAGTATATTCAGAAAAGCATTTAACGGACAAGGAAAGCTTTAATATGGCTTAATATTACAGGCTCTGCATCCCACATGATGTGGTGCAGAAGGGGAAAGGGGGCCACTGGACCACAAAGAACAGGTTTCAGAGGAAATTGCTTGTGAATTCTTGCACTAAGCATGGAGCATGGACATCAGAGTGTTTTACCCATGAACATTCCTCAGGGTCAAAACCTTTCCACTGAATGAGATATTGTAAAGAGCCTCTAGAGAATCTAGAGCATATATGTCAAACACAAGGCACGGGGGCCAAATCCAGCCCACCTGGTTGTTTTATGTGGCCCTTGGTGAGTGTGTCTGACCATCCAGCCTGATAAATTTCCATTTTCCTCACATAGTAACTAAGACTAAGGGGTATATTTATCATCCTGTGTAAAAAATGGAGTGAAGCATTACCAGTAATGTTGCTCAAGGCATCCAATCAGTAATCAGATTTCAACAGTAGCAAAGCATCTATTGGCTGCTATGAGCAACATCACCGGTAATGTCTTACTCCACTTTTTACACATTGTGATAAATATACCCCTTAGTATCTTACTAAGTATATTAATAAAAAATTTGGCCAGCGACTTAGCCTGTGTTTTAGATTTCGGCCCCCTTATGTGATTGAGTTTGACACCCCTGATCTAGAGTCAAGAATTTTCTCCTCCTCATATTCTTGCTGGCCATCCTCAATGACAGGAATAAGAGGTAGTTTCCTAAAAGAGAGACAGAAATCATGGGTTTAATTAGAGACACATGAAACATATTAGGTATACGCATCTTTGGAAGAAGTTGGAGTCAAACTGCCACAGGGTTGATAAATTCCATGAGGGCCAATATATTTTGGGAGAGGGAATCTTTGAACTGATATTTTGGTAGATAGACAAACTTTTTCCCCAACACAGTATAGAGCAGAAGTCCTACGCTTCTTTTTGTCAGCTTAGTTTTTTTGCACCAAAGAACTTTTCTCCAAATTTTCTATGAATAATATTGTCATTGGTAACTGTCAGACACAACCTCTGTCAGACACAATTTCCACTGGGAATCTATGAAGATAAAAAATTGGATTGGATTTCAGAAGCAAATTGTGGGAGCAGAGAGGCAACAATAAATGGGCTATTATCCTCACTGTGTCAATCTTCTAGAATAAAAAAGGAAGGTTTCATTAACTAGTCACTTAGCGGTGTTAACAGATGAAATAAGCTGTTTAAACCTCCGCTTTCTTCTTCTTATTATTATTATTAACATTTATTTATAATTCTTATGTTTTCTATCAACCAATTTGCCTGCCATTGATACCATGGTCCCACTGACTTCTACCTCATTTCCTATTTACTCTTTTACTCTTCTTAGCAATACCCGTTTTATTTTTAACCCCCTGGACAATGTGCCAGGGGGGCTGTCATCAGGGTCCTGCGACCCTCCAATAAGCAGCAGATGCATCGCGTCTGCTGCTTTCTGCTTCCTACTTCCCCCCCTAGCGCCGGCCCACTGGAGGAGGAGGCGATCGGGTGCTGCAGACAGGTAAGGTGTTTGGGTTTTTTTGCATTTACACACTTACACACACACTTACATACATTTACACACACTTACAGCACACATTTTAGCAGGTTTTTTTTTCATTTTTCACACTTTTATACACTTATTTACACTCATACACACTTACACACTTACACACTATCACACAACTTTTACACATGTACACACATGTATACACAAACAAACACTTTGTTTGTTTTTTCATTTTACCACTTTGTTTTTAGTTTCTTTTACCTAAAAACTGTTTATTTTGACAGCGTGACTATTGGATCAGATATTCTGACCACTAATTACACTGTCATGTGACTTATTTTGTTGTTTCACTGATTTGCACAATTTTTGTGGTTTTATCGTATTTTATCCCTGAATAAGTGTTCCTAATCTGTTTTTAGTGTAGCTTTGCCAGGTGTAACTTTGGTGTACAAAAATAAACTTTACCTATTTTGAATTCATCAGAATGTGTACTTTCCACAAATATATGGTTTTCTGGGGGTCTCTGTATAGTTAGGAGGGGTTACTGCACATAATACGCTGTCAGGGGGCTCTGTGTGCAAAAGCTGAGTTGGCAGGCGAGAAATCCATATGCGCTATTTTCATTTTAGGGTCAGTACATACCGCAGACTTTGGTATATCTATGCATATTGGGCATCAAACTGTTCAGTAGACCTTAGGTGTTCCTATTTGGGGTGATTTGCCTTTATCTGATCTTTATCAAGAAATTGTGAGAGATAAATGCGGCAAATTGCAAAATTTTTATACGATTTTCTAAATGTCATATAAATCTGCAAACTTAGGAAAGCTTTACAGCTTGGTACTTTGGAGCAAAAAGAAATGTTTACCCATTATAGATTCGGGGGGATGTGTACTTTCCAAAAATATATGGCTTTCTGGGGTGAGTGTACTTTTTTTGTAGCATTATCCCACATAAAGGATGTAAATGTGTTGATTTTGCAGGAGCTGAAATGATACATCATATGGGGGTATGTTCCCATTGGGGCCCCTAGATGCCACATACTTAGGTAAACCTATACATATTGGGCATCATACTGTTCAGTGGACCCATGGCGTTCAAATTTAGGGTGCTTTATCTTGGTAACTAACACTATGTGGGAGATAAGATGCTGCAAAGTGGAAGCTTTGAGGGGATTTTTGGAAATGTCATCAAAATTGCTAACTTTAGAAAAGCTGTGTGGCTTAGTACTTTGGAGTAGAAAGACATGGGTACCCATTTTAGATTCGGGGGAATGTGTACTTTCCAAAAATATATGACTTTCTGGGGTGAGCGTACTTTTTACTAGCTTTATCCCACATATAATGATGTAAATGTGTTGATTTTGCAGAAGCTGAAATGACAGAAATAATAGATCATATGGGGGTATGTTCACATTGGGGCCCCTACATGCCACATATAAGTAAACCTTTACATATTGGGCATCAAACTGTTCAGTGAACCCCTGGCATTCATATTTAGGGTGTTTTATTTGGTTACTTTATGACCTGTAGGAGATAAGATACTATAGACTGGAAGCTTTGAAGCAATTTTTAAAAAAAATCACAAATTTTGATAAAAACCAATAAATTAAGGAAAGCATTGTGACTTGATAGTTTGGAGTAGACAGACAGTTGTGCCTATTCTGTATTCCCCAGAATCTGTTATTTCCAAAATTGTACAATTTTCTGGGATAAACCTTCTGTTAGTGGAATTTTTGTCCTTAAAATCTAAAGTATGCAGCTTTCTGGAGAAATGCTTTGGAAATTTGGTAGTGTAAAGTACAGAGCAGTAGTGTTTATGAAGCAAATACTAATTTGTCAGCCATGCCTTTCAACACATTTATTGCAGAAAGTAAGTGGCACATGGAACATGGAGTACATGGAGCCGAGGAATTGAAACACCCTATGGAAGTATGTAAGTGGTGTGTCAAAGAACTTTTCTATTTATGAAGCAAACGCACCATTCTTATACCCAAAAGGTACCAGTACATTATATGGAGGATAATATAAAAGCACAAGGCCACAGGCCAAGGAAACTCTGAGGCGATTTCTAATATACTTATAAATTTTAGTTGGGTGTACATTATTCTTTAAGATGTACATACAATTTATTTAGTAGCAATAATATGAGTACTCTATCCTTGTGCTTTATTGTGTCTACGTTATACCTAGCCCTCTCTTACCCTACCCTTACCCTTTTATAGAGACCTGTATGTTCATCCAACTTTTGTTTGGTATTTACTGAGAGTCTTTTGTGAGGGGGGGAGGATGTAAATTGGGGTTTGGTAGGTGCCTTGCATACATAGTTACATAGTTACATAGTTACATAGGGTTGAAAAAAGACCATTGTCCATCAAGTTCAACCCATCCGAGTAAACCCAGCACACAACCTATACTAACCAATCTATACACTCACACCTGGGACCTTACAGTTCCTGGGTTTAGTGTAGCAGGTGATCCTGGAGAGAAGATAAGAAGCACATAGTGGCAACATTTTCTCAGTTCTCTCCACATTAAAACTAACAGAAAGTCTTCCTCTGCCCAGTCTATGCAGTAAAACATTGCCCTCCCCATTTCCTAAAGAGTGGGGCAGGGTTATAATGAAGTGAGGACCTGATCCCAAACAGCAGCACAGACAGCAATGCTGTTTCAGCCACTTTAAGGTAAAAATGGTGTGTCCTGATGCAGGAATGCACTGCTTATAAGTATTTCATTTACAGTTTTGTCCATAATGACTTGTGTTTTAGTTGGTCAATATTTGAAACCCATTTGAGTCTATGTAATGACTTTTTTCAGAAAACTGTAATTAAAAATTAGACCCTTAAAAGATAATTCAATGCATTGCGGAACTATTATAAATTATTTGTCAGTAACAAAAGTATTTTTTTTAAAAAAAAAGTTAAAAATATATTTTAGGCACAAAGTATATGTAATATATACCATGACACATATAATGTTTTATATGGTATATTTGATTCAAGGTCATTTTTCTAGTAACTTCTGTAATGCTTAAATAAGGGCTATCCAATATTTCCTTGGAAAGCAGCTATAAATTCCATGCTGGAAAAATTATTGTTTCAGTAGACAGAAAAACACAAATATGAAATACGTTGCTATTAATTCCCTTTACCCATTTCCAGAGTTCATGATCTCCTGGCAGAAATTTGTTAGAATGATGTATGTATTTAATTTTGTTCAAACAAGAAAGAAAGCAGGTTCCAAATTATTAAGCATAAGATGCCCATTTTAAGACGGCAAACTAGCAGGGATGTACTGAGTGACTGCATGGTATACAGATAATAAGCAAGCCCATTACTCTGCAGTTTTCTCTTCTGGCTTAGTTACAGCAACCCTACATATGTCTTCATTATGACAAGAAAAGAACGAAATAGCTTGATTCTCTACGTTTATAGCTAATTCAACAGCATATGAAATGGCTGCCTTAAGACAGGAAGTAATTGAAGATGAATGTGTAAAATAACTGAATTCTATTGCCACTATAAAACTTTTTCCCTTAGAGTCAATTAATGCTAATTTAACAAAGAAAGGAGCACTCTTCTATATATAGAGAGATAGATTAAGAGAGATAGAGAGAGCGAGAAAGAAAGCAGCATGCCTGGGTGCAGATGCCCATACAAATAGATCAACATAACATCACATTTATCAGGACTAAATATACAGAGATATCAACTTTAGGAGTGACGGGGGAATTATGCCACAAAAACATGGTGGTGGTGATCAAAAAATTATTTGTTTCCTTTTAATCCAATATCTTCTAGAAAAAAAGTGCAAAATAAAATTATAGGTGAATACTGCAGATATTATCTGATTTTCTACTCACATGTATCTATTTACCTCTAAATAATGACATATCTATGTAACGTGCAGTGAACAAAGTACAAATTTAAGTACAAAAGCCTGAAACAATGAAAAACAATTTATCTCTTTACCCAGAATTCCAGCAGCATTGCATTCATAAGAGAGCAATGCAATTAAGGCAAAAGCACTCTGCCTGGTGCAATTCTGTCTCAAAATTACCATGACTGTGTATGTTAAGTGACCAATTAAAGAGCAAGGAAAGGCTTCTACTATTCTACCTAATATGTTGTAGAGCCCCCTTTCCTGTAGCAAATCGCCAACTTTATTTTTTAAAATAATACTAACTTCTCCCCAAAATTGTCTTTTAAGTTCACAGTTTTGTGTAGTCTATCATGGCCGCCATCTTGGATTCCCAAACACCTGCGCTCGGACCCCCCTCCCTACCAAACACCCGCGCACCCCCCCCAGGTCGCCACACACCTGTGCTTGCAGCAGAAACCAGCGCACCCCCCCACCACCAATATATATCAGTAAATATTGCCCTTTTACATCCTTTCCCTTGATCCGCCATTAAGTGATGGGCTGTGTGCTCCCTCAGAGATCACATGGCCAGAAATAATGCAGCTCTAACTGTAACAGGAAGTAGTGTGGAAGCAAAAGGCAGAGCATGGATGTGTGCCTTAGCTTGTTTGTGTGCAATGTGAATCCTATGATCCCAGGAGGCGGCCCTTAATTCTTAAAATGGCAGTTTTTTATTTAGGAGTACCCAATAGCACATACTACTAAAAAAGTATATTTTTTATGAAAATGGTTTATTTAGGTGAAACAGGGTTTTACATAGGAGCTTATTTATGCAAAATATTTTATAGAGACCTACATTGTTTGGGGGTATAGGTTCCCTTTAAGTTATCTAAACAGACTGGTTGACAGCTAGAAAGACAGAAAAACAGACACTGAATAAATGCAGTATCCCATTCATACAGTAGGCTGTATGCCAAAGGTAAGGAGTATACTGTATGTCTTGAGTCACTATGAATGTTTATACTGCTGCTACTGTGCCCCCCTCTATACAGTATGTCTATGAAGATTTTCATTCATCCAGGTCATGGTTAATCTAGTATAAATAAATTTAAAGCAACTGGACTTGTTTGGTAATCATTGAAATCATTTCAATGATTACCAAACAAGTCCAGTTGCTTTAAATTTATTTATACTAGATATACTCTATACAGTATGTTGCTGCTTATTACCCTACTATTTGTGTCTGTAGGTTATCTACTCATTTGAAGTTTAGGAATTAAAGGGACAATTTGTCCCCATCTCCCCTTTAAAGGAGAAGGAAAGGCAAAGTCACTTGGGGGTGCCAAAATATTAGGCACCCCCAAGTGACTTCAATAGCCTACCTTTTACCCCGAGCTGGTGCCCCTGTACAGAGAGAACAGCACCAGCCTTGGGTAGCTGCCAGCGATTCCTCCTTCCTGAAGCTGCGTGCGCATGCACAGTAGAGTGAAAGGCCGAACTTTAACAGAGAAGTCGGCGTTTCACTCTACTGCGCATGCGCCTATTGTGTTAGTCTTAGCGAAATGCAGGCGGAAGGAGGAAGCGCATCGTTCCAGGTACCCCGGGCTGGTGCTGTTTTCTCCTAACAGGGGCACCAGCCCGGGGTACAAGGTAAGCAATTAAAGTCACTTGTGGGTGCCTAACATTTTGGCACCCCCAAGTGACTTAGCCTTTCCTTCTCCTTTAATAACGTTTGGCATATAGGCAGATATATGTAATATAGTCATCATATGATAAATAAATGCAAATACAACTGCTTGATTTTATAATAAGTGTTAAATGTTAAGCTGTAAAATGCTATTAACAATCTGTTCTTGCATATTGTGCGATATTACACATTTTCTCGTCACTATGTATGCAGTTACGGGCCTAAAGATAAATGGGATATGTTAAAAAAAAAAAAGTATTAATAAAAAAAATAGGCTAAATGTGAGCAATTTCGTCTTGTGTATATTTAATACAGGTTTTGTGAACCCTCAAAGCATTTAACCACCCATTGGCCAGTGGAAAAATATATATACAGGTATGGGATTCCTTATTCGGAAAACCGTTATCCAGAAAGTTCCAAATTACGGAAAGGCCATCTCCCATAGACTCCATTATAAGCAAATAATTCTAATTTTTAAAAATGATTTCCTTTTTCTCTGTAATAATAAAACAGTACCTTGTACTTGATCCCGACTGAGATAGAATTAATCCTTATTGGAGGCAAAACAATCCTATTGGGTTTATTCAATATTTGAATATTTTTTTAGCAGACTTAAGTTATGGAGATCCAAATTACGGAAAGATCCCTTATCTGGAAAACCCCAGGTCCTGAGCATTCTGGATAACAGGTCCCTTACCTGTATATCATTTTTGTTTTACTGGAAACAAAACAATCCTATTGGGTTTATTTAATGTTTAAATTATTTTTAGTAGCTTTAAGGTATTAAGATCCAAATTACGGAAAGAATCCTTATCCAAAAAACCTCAGGTCCCGAGCATTCTGCATAACAGGTCCCCTACCTGTACATGGAACTTCTGCTATAGCAGTGATAAAGAAAAGGCTCAGCAATAAAATGTAAGAGAATCTTTGCTTCTTCCAGTTTTGTCTGATGCAATGGTGCTTATACTATTATTTCTACCTTGTCATTCTGACATGAATATTATCTTTAAGAATGTTATGAAATTAGACCAAATTAGAATTTGCTGCCCAGAAATTATTTTGCGGTTTTCAATAATGCATATATTTTCAATTCCTTTTACATGATCTAATTTCACAGAGCATTTGCTTTAGCATTTACTAAGACAAAAGAATATAGACTAGCAGATGTAGTATCAATTCAGTTCTGCAACCAGATCCTTTGAAAATAAATTGTACTTTTCAAATGTGCTGCTACAGCGAGGATCTAATAACCTTAAGAATGCTAATATGATATGTTCAATTTTATTGAGCAGAAATGCTGGATCCTAATATACTGGGGGACTACTAGATATTATAATAGAAAACCCTATGATATTTTGCTTGAATATGTACTGGATGAGTACATTTAGGGCAACATTAATATTATGTTGGAATAATTATAATATAACACACAGTTTTTAGGTAACAAATGAAGTAGCTATTGCTAACTAAAGATTGTTAAGGTTACTAGTTCCTATGGGCATCAAGTCTTTTTCTTGCAATTATATACTTTATCTCAGCTTTCATCTGTCCCTGGATTTGCTGTGGTTTTTTTTCTCCCAGTTGCTAGACTTAATGTACAAATCCTGACTGTGCATCGTCAACCTAGTGGCTGACCCTCTTATCCCTCAAATCATTCCCCAACATCCAGAGACAGTAAGGACAACCAAGTTGGGATATAACAGCTTTTATTAAAGTGATACTGACACAAAAAAACTACTTTTCATGATATTAATGTCCATAAAAAGTTCTCTATAGGTGGCGTTGATCATTTTTCACTGACAGGTTTGCTTTTGTAAGTAATTGTTACTTGAAGTTTCTAAACCTGACTGTTTTGCTTGCTCCTTGCTGAACGGGAAAAGGCAGGTATTTCCTTTTCCTTGATCCATCCCTTCCTCTCTAGCTGCCTTACCATTAACCCTTCATTGCCCTTTTTTTCCTGCCTACCCTTTCTAACACAGTCAGGGCCCTTCCTTTTAAATAAGTTTGAGCCCCAATCCCATTGAAGATCACGGGGCCAACAATTTTACAGAATGGGATCACCTGCATTAGGGATTTCATACACCAATATATATGTGAGTGTACACAACTTTTTTTCAAGCCACTCTGCATTCCGATTCCTTTTTTCCTTTTATTAACTGTTGTTGCATTGATTTTCTTTTTAAATAACTTAGTGATACTTAGTGATGAGTGAATTTTTTGACAGGCATGGATTTGCAGCGAATTTCCGCATTTCGCCATTGGCGAATTGTTTCGTGCAACTTCTGTGAACATTGGGCGTGAAAAAATTTGTCGCGCATAATTTTTTTTGTCACGTGTCAAAAAACCTGAGGGCGACAAAAAAATAGATGCGGGCGACAAAAAAAATAGCCGTGGGCGACAAAAAAAACGCGCAACAAATGCATTTCGCTAATTTTTCGCCATTTCACGAATTTTATGGTGAAGCGAAACAGGACAGATTCGCTCATCACTACTTATACTGTGATATGCTTATATTACTAAAGTCTTTATATGGATATATAAAGTCTTCATATGCAGATATTGATAGGGAGATTGCTCCCCTAATTCTGTTTCACATTGGCAAACTATGGATGGTTATTGCCGTAACCATTATGTGTAACTTAAACTGTGTGAATCCCATCATACAATACTGATTTATTGTGCTGGGGTTTGCAGCCTGACTTGGCCAAACAGGCCTGCTTATGCATTTTATTCAATGCTTTGGGCATCTTCTACAGTCCAAATCTGTTTTTCCATTCCTCATTTCACAGGTATGGGACCTACTATCCAGAATACAGGGCTTGGGGTTTTCCAGATAAGGGATCTTTCTGTAATTTGGCTCTCCATACCCAAGTCTACTAAAAAATAATTTAAACATTAAATAAACCAAGTAGGATTATTCCACCATTGCTGCTTTGTTTTTATGGGGTATGTATATTTTAAAATAATTTTTATGTGTTGGTAGTGGGGAAATAAAGATTCCTGCTTTTACTGATTTGTTGCCTCAGTGATCAAAGCAGGGGGTAAGTGCCATTCAAATTCAGGTTCAATAGTATATGTTTAGTAATTGGACACCCTGTCTTTGGTATATCTGATTTATTTGGTATGTGTATCATCCAATAGTTATATTTGAATTTAACTGTTTCATTATACCAGAGAAAAAGCAAATACTTAAAAAAATGTAATTATTTGATCAAAATGGAATCTATGGGAGATAGTGATAAGTGATTTTTTTAGAATAACAGCAGTGTTACTGGAATATTGGTATACAGACATTACATAAATGGTTCTATGCAAATTAAAATGTTTGATATTCTAATAAATAACTGCACTTACTGAATGTTGTCAGTACTGTTGTCTCTGTACGTAAGTCTACATGGATACTGTAAAGTAATCTCTTTTGTCATCCTATGTTAATATATTTATCTCCAATGTATCTATCTCCAATAACCTGTTCTATGACCCATTTAAAATACATAGCAAAGATGTGTTCTATTGCATTACTGTGTAGAATCAAGCATGTTACTATAGGTATAGTTGTTATAATTACAGTACAGTAGAATAAAGTCATTTTACCTTTGTTTACTTGCCATTTTTTTTCTTTTTGCTTCTTTGTCACCATTGCATTTTATAACAATAGATTTGTTTGTATAGAATTCTCAGTGTGCTTTGTGGACTTTTGTTCAGTTAAACACTGAGCTATAGATGCACAGGACTTGCTTATTCAGGCAAAACTCAGAAATTCATTAACCTTCAGTGTATAAAAAAGTGTTTGTATTTGAGAATACTATACATGCAACACTTCACAGCTAATGGGTTGGAAGAGAATAAATTGAAAAGAAAGTATAGCTGAATTTCCTGATAGACTGCAATGTTGTAAAGAATGAATTTGTTTCTATTTTGATAGGTTATTGCATATATGTTAGTAAAGGGCAAGAACCAAGATACATTTCATTTCCACTTTCATTTTGTTAAAGATAATATGAAGATATTAATATCTGCTATAAGTCTGTTAAGTTTTCTTTGAAGAGTGTTCATTTTGATTCTCCTGATATATCTCTCAAGAGGGTTTTTTTTCAGTGTAATGGTTACATGGCCAATTCATCAGGATCATGAAGTACATTTGTTTTTGTATTTTAGAAAATATAGCAGTTTAGCTAAAAACAATTAAATATGTGCTCCAGCCATTCTTATGTAAGCAAAGGGGTTAAAGGGTTTTTTCACCTTTAAATGAACATTTAGTATCATGCAGGCAGTGATATTTTAAGGTAATTTGCAATTGTTTGTTTATTTTTTATTATTTGTGGTTTTTCAGTTACAGATATGGGACCTATTATCCAGAATGCTCAGGACCTGGGGTTTTCCGGATAAGGGATCTTTCCATAATTTGGATCTCTATACCTTAAGTCTGCTAAAAAAATCATTTACATAATGAATAAACCCAATAGGATTGTTTTGCCTCCAATAAGGATTGATTCTATCTTAGTTGGGATCAAGTACAATGTTTTGTTTTATTATTATAGATACAAAGGAAATCAGTTTCAAAAATTATAATAATTTGCTTAAAATGGAGTCTATGGGAGACGGTCATTCCGTAATCCTGAACTTTCTGGATAACGGGTTTCCGGATAATGGAACCCATACCTGTATTTAGCTGTTTGTTCAGAAGCTCTCCAGTTTGGAATTTCAGCAGCTCTCTGGCTGCTAGGATCATTTTTACCTTAGCAACCAGGCAGTGGTTTCATCAAGAGACTGGAATATGAATGGCCCTGAACAGAAGGACAAGGAATAAAAATTAGCAACAATAATAGTAATAATAGCAATAATAATAATTGCAAGCTCACAGAGCAATAGTCAGTAACCCCCAGTTGAAAGCTGGAAACACATAAAAGAGGAAAGTAAATAGTTCTAAGAACTTGAATAATATGATGAGTGAAATTTTTCACCAGGCATAGATTCACTGCAAATTTCTGCATTCTGACATTGGCAAATTGTTTTGCAAAACTTCTGTGAAAATTTGCAGTAAAAAAAATTGTTGCATGTCAAAAAAAAGTTGCGGTTGTAGCATTATAGGCATGTCATATCAGGCACAGCAAAGTAAAAAAAAGTCACATGCGACAAAAAAGTCGCATGAAACCTGCATTTCTTGAATTTTTCACTGTTTGGAGAATTTTTCTGTAGTTTCACACATTTTTCTGCAAAGCAAAACGGGACAGATTTGCTTATCCCCAAATATGAAATAAAAAAAAAAACTATCTTGTGTTAGTAATCACTATTTCACTTTGGCTTACTTTGGTATTGCGTTTTACTCATACACTTAATTTATGATGACCCAGGCAGAACCTTCCCATTTCATTCACTAGTGTATAATGGCAAATTGTGCAGAAAAGATAAATAAAATGTAATTTAAAACATCCATCAAACTGTCCTACTGCACCAATAACTTAATTAATAGATCCAGGAGACCAATTTACCAATAGATCCAATTTACCATTGAGAATGCTGCTTTGCTACTTACCAGCTCCATGTCAGTGACCCACAACAGAAGGAATGGGATATTGTTGTTTAGTTGTTCTCTAAAAGAAAAACTTCATTATAATCTTCTAGCTCCAGTTGCAGTGGATTCAGATTTACGCAAACCAGGTGGACACTAGCTCACAGCATGCTATATTTCTTGATAATATAGTAAGGTATTTTGGGATTTGAAATCGAGCAACAATTTAGTAAAGCATGGTTGAACAACAGTGTTCCTATTGAACCCCTATAACCAAGCCAAAGATACCTTAAGGGCAAGGGCACATGGGGTGCATTGTCAGCCTGTGGATAAGCACAGGCTAACAATCCTCCCCTACATTTAATATCTCTTCTAGTTGTACCTGCATCCAGAAGCATTGAATTTGCCCGGGTACAGACATAAGCGGGCAATATCCACCAAAAAACATCAGACTTGCCATTTGTTGTCGGATATTGGCTGTGTGTGCCTGCACGTGGGTTGATTCAGTGCTACTGGGTGCAGGCACTAGAAGATTTTTTTTAAACGTAGTGGTTGATAGCCAACCTGTGTTTATCCACAGGCTGACAATCTGCCCCGTGTGCCCTTGCTTTAAGGCAAAGGATAAGCTATTTGCATCATCTTCTAATTATTAGATAAACAGATGTTTGCTGACAAATGACCATGAAATTTTCCAAACCAAGAAAAATAAATTCAATTGTTTATTTAGGATGTAAACAATTAACCTTACAAACACGTTAAAGTTAGGTTAAGTGGTTAATACAAAAAAAAATAGTTCAATAAAAAAAATCCTAGGTCTCTATCTAACCTTTCACCATTAGCTAACATTTTCAGAAACATCCTTTTACTTATCTTTGGTCTCCCTTAAATAATTCCTTAACTAATACCTCTGCTCCTTAAATGTCTTTAAGGTAATCTCTCTATAATATACCTCATATCTACTGTGCAATACACAAGTCAATATGACTTCTTAAAATGTTTATTACAGGTTCAGCTAAGGCTTGAAGACTTAATTGCTTCTTCAGCCAAATAATCCACTAGAGTGTGGCAGGATTTACACCCCCTCACGATATCTGAGGATTTTTCATTTTAATGGATTTTGTTCCAAATCATGGTAACCCATTTATTGGAGCTTTGGAATACAATAAAATGTGTTAACAAAGCTCACATTTTTGTTTTGTAGGAGATTTTTATTTTGCAGAAGACTTTTCTTAAAACTTACTAACACGCATTCTGAAGCCCATGGATGTGGGAAATTCAGGGCAGTCTATATTTTCTCTTCTTACTGTTTACATTTTGATCTTTAAATTACGCATTTGTGCATTAGACAATCTAAAAGTTAGAATGAAGACAGAATAGGGTGTATGTACAGTCATGTGACATATTGGTTATTTATTATATTTAAAAAGATGTGCACACCCCCAACCATTCTTGGTAGTTCTCTTTGCTTTGAATGCCAAATTCAGATAATTGCATTTGCCTTTAATGGTAAGGTCAATAAATCAAAAACAGTTTGCATATTTTTAAGATTTGTAAAGATCAGTTTATCACAGAAACATTGTTGGACCCCTGAGACAGTCAAGCCTATTATCTCTGACAGAGAAATCTTTTTGCCACTAACGTAAATGCGAAAATCAATTACAAAGCCGATAGCTAAAAATGTCAATAGAGAACCATTGGTGGTCAGTACTGTAACTTATCAATAGTTAAAATGTCAAACTTGTTATTGACAACATAATAAAATTAAGGCAAACAAATTAGCTAAGAAGGCAGTAGTGTTACCATAAGAGTATAAAAAAGGTCAGGGTCCCAGCCAAAGGTTTTAGTGGATATGAAGGAGCATATTTCTAAATAAAGTACACCAGATTTCTAAAGTGATATAAACCATAAAAGCAGTGATAAAAATAGTATAATTATATATATATATATAATTATATATATATAATTATAAGACTCAATTTTAGTTCTTAAGCATGAGTTAAAACGGTGCAAAATTATAGCATAAATTAGAAGCGTAGTATCCAAGGCTATTGTGATACTAAAATCTACAGTAAGTGGCCCATTCATTAAACCCCCCCCAAAAAAAAAGCAAATGGCACTCAGGGCTATAAACAAGGGAAAAACCCTTAAAATTTTATTGCGGAGGTGCAACGTTTCGGGGCTACGTGACCCCTTTATCAAGCAAATCATTCATTAAACCACAATTTTTTTGTGTGGTTAAAATCACGATATGCAAAAAATTCGGAGTAACCATGATAATTTCTGACGTTTGAAAATGTCACAAAACTTCTTTTAACAGTCGTATGAATATATTTAGGTTGTGTTCTGAAAGTCACAAAATTTTCAGATCCGAACGTTCGGATCCGGAAGCCTTCCATAGGACTCAATGGCACTCTACAGATCCAGCCTGGCCAAAAGATAGTCATGAAAACCACAAGAAAGTTGTGGAATTTCAACGAAATTATCGGGGACATCAGGAAAAGTTCTATAAGTTAGAAAAAATACGAATTTTTCTCAAAAAAACTTGTCGTGGTTTAATAATTGGGCCTCTTATTATTGATGTTGGTATATATGGTTTATGCATGTGAGTGTATAGATAGACCAGTATAGGTTGTTTGTGCTGGGTTTACTTGGAAGGGTTGAACCTAATGGTCGTTTTTCAACCCTATGTAACTATCTTTCACAAAGAACTAATGGCCTTAATAAAACTTTTTTTTATTTATTTCCTGTTATATATGTAGTGCCCATACATCTCTGCAGCCCTTTATGGAGATTATACATGATTTACAAAAGTTCCTGCCCCATAGGAGCTTATTGTCAAATTAGTGGAAGGAAACACATGCAGACACAGGGAGAACATACAAACCCCTTACAAATAGTGCCCTGGCTAGGATCGACCTCAGGATCCTAATGCTGCAAGGCAGAAATACTACCCACTGAGCCACCATGCTGCCCAAAGTAAGCAACTCATTTTACTCTAGTTAGTACAACACCTTAATTTGAGCAATTAATTTATGTCATAGTCTACACAACCTCAGTAACTCATAGAATAGGACAATATCAGGTAGCAAAGAAATGTTGGCATAAAAATGGTATAGATATGTATTGCATACTTTTCATTAAATATATATTTTTACACTGTACTTTTACACCCCACTAAAAATACACCAACATCTATTACATGGCTTTTTAACTAATTTTATTTTACACCATGTACTGTCGTGTTAATTTGGCAATACTTGTGTTCGAAACCATTTTTCTTGCTGACATTTTGTTAACATAACAGTCATTTGTATCTTTTAGAAGATGAAGCAGAGCCATATATAGGGGCCTTCTGTTTTAGGCCCTGCAGTTAAAATTATATGTTGTTGCTTAGATTATATTCTGAGGTCATGCCCCTATTTCAGCTCACCTGTTCCATGAATTATAGTATTGTTAGGGACAATCTCTCTGCCTTCACATCTATACATTGGACAGTACATTCAATATAAAATATGCATTAAAATGGTTAATATAATATTAATGTTGTTTACTTACCAAAGCTAAACATAGTGAATACACTCTGTTTATGTTAACATGTTCTATTATTTAAAGGCCCGAGGCTATGAAGAAGTAATGGATACAAGACTTGTTTGTAATTGTCTGAAAAACAAAGTTCAACAAACAATCTTGATTTGCAATCATTTAAAACTGATCTAACATATATATTTTATTGGCCTCTGTAAGCCACAACATCTATTTAAATCTAGTGATGACCAAAACTGCAAAAAATTTGCAAAAGCTATTGACATTTTTGTCCTAAATTTCACAGCCAATTTTTTTAACGGTTTTTTTTCTTGCACCAAATGCATTAACATCAATAGAAGTTTTGTGCCATGTTTTTTTGTGCATAATGTATTGGGTGGGTGTTTTTTCTCTAGTTTTGTCTCGTGCCAAATGAATTGAAGCCAAGCTTTTTACTCCTGTGCAAAACCCAATGCAAATTTTTGGCACTCATGAAAATGTTTATTCCATTGCATATCTGTATCAGATGAACACATTCCACCCTTATTTAAGATGGCCCCCCTTTTTTAAAAATGTATGGGGGCAAATGTACGATATTTAATTTTTCAAAATATTGCAAAAACACTAAAGATAGTGAGTTTTTTTTGTCATAAATGGCATGATTTTTCCTCTAGTTTTTTTTATCTTAGATATCTTAATTATTATAATTATAAAAATGATTTACATTTTTCTTAAAGAAAGACTCTTGACTCCCAAGAACTATAACGTTAAAAACAATGTAGCACATGTGACATTACCCTAAAGTTATCTCATAATAACAAATGATTTCATTTGCAACAAACCACCATGAACTTATAGAATTACAAGACTAAAGAGGTGATCAAATAAGACATGTGGAAAGATGAAACATGACTATTGTTTTAAAACAACTAATCATTATAGAAATGTCTGAATAAGATGCCATTGGCATTGTCAGCATCTTTAAAACATGACACTGCAGAGCAATTAAAAAATAAGGAACAAAGAAATATACTGTCATCACTAATTAGTTTTAATAGCCATAATGCCTATAAAATGTCTCTAAGCTTTTAAGAACATTAGGCATTGAATGTGTGATTATCATAATGTGAAGAGAGATAAATAAGAAATGGTACCATTCCAATTAATTGCAACAACACAATTTTTTTTTTTTTTTTTAGTTTTTAATGTTGTGACATTTACACTGGGAACTGGCAATAAAACTGGTTTAAATGCAGTGTTTTTTTCCCAAATCTGCAGGGAAAGTAAACAAGTCATGCTTTTTGAAGGTTATAAATGACTTTCTTGTTCTAGAAATAATGATGTGTCGTAGATTAATAGGGACATATTGCAATGTTACCTGATTTTGATTTTTATCATCATTATTTATTTATATAGCGCCAGCAAATTACGCAGTGCTTCACAAATATAAACCAACAGGGATCTTAAAGAGTAGCAAACAAGGGTATACAGAGTAACAATAGGATCAGTGGGCCCTGCTTGAAAGAGCTTACAATCTAGAGGGGTTAGGGGTACATTGAAATAAAAGGAATGTGGATACTGATTGCTGATTTATGATACAAATATACATGTCTGATCAGTTTAGATACAATGGGGCAGATTTACTAAGACATGAACGCTCTGAGCATATTTTCGCCAAATTTTCCATCACTTGAGCGGCTTTTTCGACACCCACGCGACTTTTCCATATGCTTGCGCAAAAAAATTGGAAAGGTTTTCCCACTGTTTACAATCGTTCGGTACAAAAATTTTGTGATTTTCGGATCGCCAATACGATACTATCGTGACTAATACGATTTTTTCCTAAGCGTTTTCGTGATATTTGCAATCTTCAGAAATTTTCGTATCCAATCAGAATTTATCCCATTCAGGATTAGAACTTGTGATTTCATGAATCTGCCCCTACGAATATGCTTCCCTAAACAGATGGGTCTTTAGGAAGCATTTGAAAGTTTGGAAGGAAGGGGAGAGTCTGATGGGTTGAGGCAGAGAGTTTCAGAGACAGGCAGAAGCCCAGGAGAAGTCTTGCAGTTGTGAATTGGAAGAAGTGATGAGAGGAGAAGAGAGGAGAAGGTCAGAGGCAGAATGTAGGATGTGTGAAGGAGTGTATTTTGGAATTAGAACTGAGATGTAGGGAGGGGCTTCATTAGCAAGTGCCTTATATGTAAGTGTTAGTAATTTGAATTTGATTGTAGAGGAGATTGGGAGCCAATGAAGACATATTCATAGGGGAGCAACAGATGTGGAACAGTGAGATAGATAAATGAGACTGGCATTGCCTTTCACAACTCCAGTGAGTTGTAAAAGGCAATGTGTTGGGATGCCTTTAAGGAGTAGAATGGATTAGTGTCTAAATTGAGGTAATGGCATATTTGGGCAATGCTGCAAAGGTGAATATGACAATATCTGGCAAGTGATTGGATGTGTGGTGTAAAAGACAGGTTGGAAGGCTAAGATAATTCCCAGGCAGCGTGCCTGATTGCTTGATAGAAAGGCGATGTTATTGACTGTGAGTAAAACCTGAGGGGAAGGGGAGGATGTTGGAGGAAATATAATGAATTCAGATGGCACTGTGACATCCAGGAGGAGATGGCGCACAGGCAGTCTGTAACTTGGGAAAGGACAGAAGGAGAGAGGTCAGGTGTAGACAGGAAGAATTGGGTGTAATAAGCATAAAGGTGGTATTGTAGAGAAGTTGTATAGATTGAGAACAACAGGGGGGCTAAGACAGAGACTTGAGGAAGGAGTTGGGTGGATGTAGAGTTTGAGAAGGCAACTTTAAAGGAACGGTAAGAAAGAGCCATGTCACAAATGCCAACTGAGTACAGAATGTTGAGGAGAAGTAGGTGGTCAGGAGTGCAGTCAGAAATGTATTCTGTCCCATTTAAATAAAGCTTTTGAAAATATATCCTACTCTTTATGCCAGATAATTAAAATTATGACATCCATTTACAGCCAACATGTATGTTTGGCTCAAATATAATTATGCAATGGTCATATGTAAGCAACAGAACAAGTATAAGAACAGGAATCAGGACCTCAGAGCTAGATTAAAGGCACTATTTAGGATTCCCAATAACGCTGCCTTCCTTCTCTAGCACCTGTCTATTTCAGATTAAACATATGAACAAGGTAAGCAATAATAAATATGGCTACTACTGTCCATGAAACCAGTGCTGGCCAGACGGGGCCGTATATGTGTATTCAGAGTTTGCTTTTGGTCCCCCAAAATTCGACACTGCTAGTGCAGAGTCTGTAGCATTTACTCTGCTATAGCCAGTCCATGTATTCATAAGAAATGGCTATATATTCTGCTTTCTATGTGCTTGCTTACGTGCAGTATAAAGAGTGACTACAATGTTATTGCAACTCTAGCACAAGTTACTGTTCCTAAAACATTATTTATACTGTAAGTTATGCAAAAGGCAAATTGTAGTTTTATGGGAATTTGCAAGTAGATGCCCTAAAGTTATTGTTTAACTACACACATTGCCTACTAGCTCACTTGGAATGTATGTTTCAAATTGCTGGACCTTTGCTAAATAACTTGATAGTGTGACATGTTTTTCCCACTAATAAAAAAAAAGTTCTAGGTGTTTGATAGTGAGACAGGTGTCAGACAAATTAAGGGTGAATTGGGTTGAATTTTTAGACCTTCTTCAAATTATTTTCCAGGTTTTCTATCAGATAGGAAAGATAGGCAGGTGGGGGTTAAACTTAAAATGTCAGTCAAGAATGGCTTGACCCCCCCACTCCTCTCTGCTCAGAACACAAGCTGCCTGTTAGAACAGAGCCAAGTTAAGCAGATTCCCATTCATGATAATTCCCCTTTAAAGTTACCAGAGGCAGCTTTTTGCCACCCTTGGTAACTGACCAGTAACTGACCATGCAATATTCTACATATACTGAGAAGTACAACTACAGCTACCCCTTGGGCAAACAAATATACATGTATGGGATCCCTTATCCAGAAACCCGTTATCCAGAAAGTTCAGAATTACGGAAAGGCCATCTCCCATAGACACCATTATAAGCAAATAAATTTTAAAATGTATTTTCTTTTTCTCTGTAATAATAAAACAGTTCCTTGTACTTGATCCCAACTATATATAATCTAGATATTATCAATCCTTATTGGAGGCAAAACAATCCTATGGGGTTTATTCAATATTTAAATGATTTCTATCAGACTTAGGCTATGGCGATTAGTGATGAGCGAATCTGTCCCGTTTCGCTTCACCATAAAATTCGTGAAACGGCAAGAAAATTTGCGAAAAAGCGAACAATTCACTAAACACATTTGTTGTGCAATTTGTTTGCTGCCCGTGTCTTTTTTGTCACCCGCAGCTATGTTTTGGTTGCCTGCACTGTTTTGACGCGACCGTGCCCTTTTTTGACACAACGCGCCCAATTTTGACATGTGCCTGAACCTGAGCATATCTCTTTCATTCGGCATAGGGCGGAATTTTAAATATATCTGCCCTTCGTCTGGCATTAGCCTAACAGAAAGTCATTGTATTTGGGCATTAAATAATGTAGAACAAATCCCCCTGAGCTGTTGTTCCTATGGTCACACATACAAGCATACTGTTGAATGAAGGTTGGAACTAGGGTTAGGCAGAAGAGGCACATCCCTTGGGCATATCAATGGGGGACATGTTAAGCTTCCTTCATTACCCCTAATCTGGGCCCTTGTCCCCCAACCTCCTGCTTGTTGTTAACCTCCCACCCCCTTCCCCTCTTTGCAGTGTGTGCATGCAGTCATTCACAGCTTTGCGTATGTGCAAGGAAGGGCAGAGAAGGGTTAAGGTAACTGGATGGTTTGCCTGCCAGCTGAATTACAGTTGAATAACTTGAAAAATTTCATTATTGAGTTTTAGTGGTCCTTTAATGATGCAAAAATGGGCAGGCTATAGAGCTTTGATAGAAGTATTGTCTGTAGATAACCTTTATGTATTTGCAAGAGGATGCAAATAGGGTAGTCGAGTGCTACAGATAAGCATTCCAATTTATCATGCTGTGTAAAATCACTGTTTTACATAGTGTTTTTAAGCAGGTTAAAAAAATACTTGTCATTTTTACGCTTGTTTGACAATATTGTGCATTCTTTGAAAATAGCACAAACAAACAAACAAAAGAACTGATTGTTTGCTTAACAGGCACCTATCACCTCTATATTGTTTCCTCTACCAGAGGTACAGCCTAATAGAGCCCACACTCCAGATAAGGAAACAATAGTTTTTAAAAAAGAAAAAAAAAACTGCCCCTGCCATCTCTGGGCAACCAACACCAGGAGGGAACGCCCTGAGCGGGCAGCCATGTTGGGGCAAATGTATGTGCATAATGAGTGAGTTCCATAACTTAGAAACATAGTAAGCAAGTAGAGGGATCAGCTTATTATGTCAACCAACATGGCTGCCTGCACCGGGAGCTCCTGGTGGGGGAAACATTATAGAGGTGATCGGTGCCCTTTAAATTAGATAGCACCAATGTGATATCACTTACTAAAATGCTGGGATGAACTGTGACCTTAACTGGGAAAGTTTTTCACAGGGTTAAACCCAGAGGGAAAATAGAATGTCTTAAAAATGCTGATTAAAGAAACTGTTAGTATAAGTATAGTAAGCAAGGAAATACGTAGCAAAGCAAAACAGTTCAATAGAAAGGTAAGCATTGAGGTGGGTAAGAAAAAAGTGCATTTAAGACAGTTATGTTATCTGTGTTAGAGGAAACTGTTATTAGGTACAAGGGGGCAAACAAAGCATGAAAAAAAGCAATTAGACAAGCTAAAGCAGAGACTGGAAAGATAGATTACAAAGAACGGTGAAATGTCAAACATTTTGTAACTGGACCAGTGCTGTTAGCATACATTTGCTTTTTCATCCGTTCACCAATAATCTTGAGGTGTTCATTGAAAGTACTGCCTTTATATATTCTTATCGAACTAAATTGTGCAAAACTAAAAGTTCCCTGCAGTAGGTTATGGCTTTGCAGAGAGATTTGACTAGGCAAATGAGGTTTAATGATGATAAATGCAAGGTTGTGGCAAAAATAACATAAATGTGGTAAGGCCTCACCTTGAGTACAGAGTGCAGTATATTATTGAGGTGTAAAGAGTGCAAAGATAGGCAACTAAACTGGTAAACAGGAAGCGTAAAAATGAATGGTACAAGTAAACTATAAAGACACAATCAAAGTTGGTATCATGAGAGAGGACAAGATTACTCTTTATAAGTAAGACAGAGAATATTATTGATGGATAGTAGGTTGAGGAACGGAACTTCTACCTGAGACAAAGCAAATGATTGTTCATGTTTTAACTGTAATCTCAAGAGCATCAAGTGTTATTGACAACTATTTTTTTTAATCCCAAATTACATTGTAACTATGTAACTACAGTATATATTAAGATATTCCACGTATTATACTAAAATTAACAGTACAGAATATGTCTGATTATAGATAAGCTGTAATTATTTGACTATTGCTTTATTATAAAATTGACTTGGAAATACTATGCCCATTATGTTTCAACCATTTAACTAGAGAACACTGGTTTAACAAAAAAACTTGGAAAGCATAAAAAAAACCTACTTAGAAAGCATACAGAAACATGAATAAGGAATAAATAGTAAAGCACAATGTGGAGGAAACTAAAAATAAAAAGGAGGAAAAAATCTTTAAAAATGTCAGTGGCCAACAAAAATAAACATTATAGCAGTGCATGTATCATTTTGAACATACTGTATCAACAGAAATAGAAAACAACAAAATGACTTCTGCAACAATAGAAAAAGCACATACCTACTGTTTCCAAGAGGAGGAAATTGTCTCCTACTACAGTTAATCATGCTCTCTAAATTTTTGACAAGGGTTTCAGTGAGGAGTTATTCCAAGATTCTTATGTGTAGAATAACCTCATGTAGCAATAAATAACATTACACAGCTGTCAAGAATGTTAGAGCTCACCCAATTCTTTGTATATACTGTTACTGTAATTAAAGACTAGCAGACAGCAAGCATAAGGTGAAGGAATCATAGCACCAAACAAAAGCACAATAATTGATGTTAGTCACATTTCAAGCTATTATTAGTAATTAAAACTATGGAAACTGATTATGTAGATGGCCTAGAATTAGCAATATACTGAAGTATTAGCAGAATTATTGTAAAAGCATGGTTTAATATTCTTTCCTCTGCATAAATAAATAATATTCTTGTGGATTTAATACAAAAATAACATAGCCATTTATTCTAACTGGCAAATTAAAAAGACTATTAGCTGCTTACATCTTTTATGGACATATATATATGGACGAAATTCTTATTTATAAAAATGATTTTTTTTTTTTATGTAATAACAAAACAGTTCCTTGTATTGTATCCCAGTTATTAATCCCAACTATTATTAATCCTTATTGGAGGCAAAGCAATCCTATTGGGTTTATTAAATATTTAAATGATTTTTAGTAGAGAAAGGTATAGAGATCCAAATTACGGAAAGATTCCTTTTCTGGAAATCACCAGTTTCCAAGATTGTAAGCTCTACGGGGCAGGGACCTCCTTCATCTTGTGTTTCTGACTCTTATTGCAACTGCACCTTGTATTTATTGTATTTATTGTTGTACAGGTATAGGACCCGTTATCCAGAATGCTCGGGACCAAGAGTATTCTGGATAAGGGGTCTTTTTGTAATTTGGATCTTCGTACTTTAAGTCTACTAAAAAATCAATAAAACATTAATTAAACCCAGTAGGATTGTTTTGCATCCAATAAGGATTATTTATATCTTGGTTGGGATCAATTACAAGGTACTGTTTTATTTCTACAGAGAAAAAGGAAATCAGTTTAAAAATTCTGAATTATTTGATTAAAATGGAGTCTATGGGAGATGGGCATTCCGTAATTCAGAGCTTTCTGGATAACGGGTTTCCGGATAAGGGATCCCATACCTGTACTTTGCATTTATCCATTATCTTTTGTATTTATCCATTATCTTTAACCCCCTGTCTGTATTAATGAATTCTACTGTACAGCGCTGCGTACATAAGTAGCACTTTATAAATAAAGATATACATACATATGTATTCTGGATAACAGGTCCGATACCTGTACACTGTGAAAGCCTTCATAATTAGTTATGGGTGAAATTTTTTGCCAGACTTTGCTACGCAAAAAAACGCCTATAGACTCCCAAACAGACAGGCATGGATTCACTGTGAATTTCTAAGTTTCGCCATTGGTGGATTTTTTTGTCGTGTAAAAATTTGACATGCAACAAAAAATCACAAGCATCAATTTTTTTTTGACGTGCAACATTTCCACCCTCTCGCAAATCTTTTGAAAGATTTACAAATTTTTCGGGACAGATTCACTCATCACTACTAGTGGAAAATAGATAATATCATAGCTCTTTAGTGAAGAATGTTAGATTGAAAAATGCTATTTTTTTGTTTTTTATTTGAGTGGTTTCTTATCCTTAATACATTTCCTCAATAGCATTTTTATGACTGAGTCATTTGTTATATTGTCATTAAGTACACACACATTTGTTTACTGTTAATAAATTTGAATTGCACAAGCCACTGCTTCTGATTATCAAATTTCCACTTTTAACTAAGGAGATGATTTACATACTTTAATGAGCCTTCATCAATTTAGGGATTTCAGTTTCCAAATGACAAAAAAATTTGACTGGAAAGGCAGGAAAAAGCCTGGAAAATGTGATTCAAATAAGATACTGTCATGTTGCTCAGCATAGCATAGAGAGAATTGCAAAGAGCTTTACTTTTTTTTGTGAATTGGTTAAAAATATGATGAACCCAAGGGCTAAAAATAAATATTTTGATTATCACTGAAACTAATGTTTGCAGGGAGAAAAAGAAACATTTAAAGTTTCTATTTGACGAAACATCTGACAATACTTATTAGCTACAATATTACTGTCCTCCATTTGACAAGCTCATCCATTGACATGCCAAATGTGTGACAGGACCGTGACTCACACAATGGAAGGAAATGGCAAGTGGCCTTTAACAAAGACAGCTTAGCCGAGCCGAGATGATTTTTGCTCCCACTATTGTGCATTATAGTGTATATATATGATTTTATCACTGATGAAAGTGCTGTCAGAACTTCAAATCATTTAACAGAGAAGAAATTTGGACATAAAACATTATTTTTAGGAGAAACAACAACTCTATAGCCAGAGGAGCCAGCTGGAAATCCTCTCTTTAATTATAGTTTTTTCTTTGATTGCATAATTTTACTTATTTTGTATTTACATTTGAAAATGTAGTATATTTATTTGAAGGCTGTGGGCACAATATGCTACTGACTAGCCCAATGCTAGGTGTAATATATATGCAAACATGCACTTATTTAAAAACAATGTAAAAAGTTCTTGCCTCTATGGTATATACATATTTTTTTCTATTGCAGGTAAAGGATCCCTATAGAAATCTGTTATCCATAATGTTTGTACTTGATCCCAACTAAGATATAATTAAACCTTACTGAAGGCAAAACAAGCCTATTGGGTTTATTCAATATTTAAATGATTTTTAGACTTAAGTTATGGAGATCCAAATTACAGAAAGATCCATTATTCGGAAAACCCTAGGTCCCGGGCATTCTTGATAACAGGTCCCTGACCTGGACTGTAAATTAGGCACTGGGCTTCATGTTCCTATGTTGTGGTAAAATGGTCTTTTCATGCAGCTTGTACAATGCAACAATAGGCAATAGGGATGGTTCACCTTTAGGTTAACTTTTATTATGTTATAGAATGGCCTGTTCTTAGCAACCTTTAAATTGGTCTTCACATTTTATTTTTTTAATATTTATTTGAATTATTTGCCGTCCTCTTCGGACTCTTTATTCCTGTCTCTCTTTAAACCACTGCCTTGTCGCTAGAGTCAATTGGAGACTGTTAACCTGAGAGCTGTTGAACAAAAAGCCAAATAAATAACAAAAACAAACACAAATGAAAAATGATCAATTGCAAATTATCTCATAATAGACTTTCTATATCATACTAAGGGACCCATTTACTAAACAATTGAGATAAATTTGTATTTTTTCTAACCTATAGAACATTTCGGAATGTATGCGAAAAGTTCGTTAAAATTCCACTAGATTTTCAGTAAGAACATTTTGTGACTTTTGGAACTCAATTGCGATATTTTTGTACGAATAATAAAAGCATTGTCGAGACATTTTTGAACATCAGAAATTATTGTAGTTACTCCGAATTTATACCATATTGTGTTTTAAGCCCAGAAAGAAAACGGATTTTTAGTAAATGTGCCCACAAAAGTTAATTTAAAGATGAACAATGCTTGTAATACAGGTATGGGATTCCTTATTCGGAAACCTATTATCAAGAAAGCTCTGAATTATGGGATGATCATCTCCTATAGAGATCTTTTTATGCATCTTTCTCTGTAATAGTAAAACAGTACTTTGTACTGGCAAACCAATCCTACTGGGTTTACTTAATATTTAATGTTTTTTTTATATAATAAAGGTTTGGAGATCCAAATTGCCGAAAGACCCCTTTTCTAAAAAACTAAATTAAAGGAGGACTATCTCCAATAGTCTCGATTTTAAGCAAGTAATTACATTTTTTTTTTAAAGATTTCCTTTTTCTCTGTAATAATAAAACTGTACCTTGTACTTGATCCCTACAAAGATATTAATCCTATTGGGTTTAACCGATCCCATATCTGTATTTCTAGAAATTGTAATACCCAGACAAAATGACTGTGTCCTGCTGGGTTGTTTTCAGTTTTTGAGGTTAATTTTTGTGTGAAATACTGTACACAGACCACATCCATGAAACATTGTTGCATTTCAATATTGTATAGATCAAAATGAAATTCCACATTGTTTGATCTGCTAAAAATGCTCTCATTCTCTTTTTATTGGTACAGTATATATGAGAAAAGCACCCAAGCAGAAGAAATAGGAGACAGAAAAGTCCAACCTGACTTAGAAAAGAACATTAGGAGAAACAATAGTGTATCTGAAAGCAGTTCTATTGAACTTTTCTGAAAAAATAACCAAAGATGGCAGCCTACAAACTTATTACACCTAAAACAGTACATTTACTGGTTCAAGAATAGTGATGAGCGAATCTGTCCTGTTTCGTTTCTCTGAAAAATGTGCAAATCTTGCAGAAAAAAAATGACGATTTTTTGTTGTGCCGAATTTTTCCACCGCAAATTATGTCACCTGTTGCACAAAAAATCAATGTCAAAACGTGGAAATTTGCTGCGAATCCATGCCTGCCAAATTATTGAATTATTTCACCCATCACTATTCAAGAATAAAGTTTTATTTGGTAGAATTATTTGCAACATACACAGTGTAATTTAGTAATATAAACTACACTATAAAAATCATGACAGAATCCCTTTCACTGTAATTGTGCCCCATGAAAACAGTGAAGAAACACTCACCAACTAAAATGTAAAAAAAAAAAGAAGGATCAATGTATAGCTATGGGGGAGCTTATTTTAAATTGTTTTACCCTATACCTCCTCTACAGCTAAAAAGTGTCATGGTCCATTTCTATATTTTGTGGCCAGTGACAATATAGTTAAAGCTTTTATTATTATAGTTGAATTTTGTGGCTGGTGGTAAACCATTTCTGTGGGTTGTTATTTATTTTTCTCCAATTAAAGAACATCATTAAACATTAATCAAAATAATAGATGCATAGTTCTAAGCAACCAAAAAAAAATCATGGCCTCTAACTGGATAAGAATAAATAATAATGTGCAGAAACTGTATACCACATTTATATTATTTGTAACTGTGCTGTTATTTAGTAAGCACATAATGTTTTGAAACTGTACATATTAAAACTAGAATAACATTTAAGTTGGTAAAGCTAGGGGTTTTTTTTGTCCTTAATTGAGGCATTGCTTTTTTTTTTTTTTTTTAAAGGGTGATCAGGGATGTGATGAGGTTGGACAGCAATGCATGGGGGCGAAGACCAGGGAAGGCAGGTATGGAGTGGATGGAGGAGGGGCAGGTAAATTGGCAAATGGTGATGAAACAGGCGGGTTGGTTATATAGGCAGGTAGATGGGTAAGCCATGACATGGGAGGGTGGGTAATCAGTGACAAGTGTAGGCAGGCAGGTAAGCAGTGATCTGGAAGAGCAGGAATATAAACAGACATGGTGCTACAGGAGCATGCTAAGGAGCAGCACCTCTCAAGTCTGCCTGCCCTGTCTTTATCTAATGCTCCCTGGTGTCTGAATAGAAAAGTGCACCACAGGGAATCAAAGAAGAATATAAGGTTGGAAATATGCAAAAGTATGTTAACCCAAAAGTTATGCTTCTATTTGAGACTATATTCTTTCTACAGTATGGACACAATATAAAAAAAAAATGATGGCATATGGTCCCCTTTAAGCACAGTTTTCCCATAACAGAACAACTAAAATCAACATGTGCTGCCATAAGTTTAATTACAGTGTAATATCATTAAGCCATAAATGCCCAATAACCTCTCTGTATATTATAACAGCAAGTTGGCTGACAGTGCTGGTATTCTTAATGGTATTCTCGGCATTGTCACTGATAAATTCTCTTGTACCTATAGGTCAGTGGTCAATGGTCTCATTGGTGTATTATCCTTCATCTGTAATTTATAGAGAACTAGGGTTTACATCCCCTTCAAAAAAACAACTGCTCTCAGTTCTCTGAGTAGATACATTTTTGCACCTAAACAATTTTCATAAACTGAGGTGCATATTTGCAGTGAACCTATGGTACAATATGCTACAGACCTAACTAATAGTGATGAGCAAGTCTGTCCCATTTAGCCGAAAAATTTGCGAAACTACCAAAAAATTTGTGGAACAGCGGAAAATTTGCAAAACACGGGTGTCCTATGACTATTTTGTCATGTGCAACTTTTTTTTACTCAACTGCGGCCAACGGCATTTTGACGCAACTATGGGCATTTTGACAGGGCCTCGTCCAATTTGACCGCAACTTTTTTGGACGCGCAACAAATTTTTGTGCAGAGAATTTTCACTGAAGTTTTGCAAAACAATTCGCCAATGGCGAAATGCAGAAATTCGCTGTGAATCCATGCCCTGCAAAAAATTTGCTCATCACTACTAGCTAATACTAGAAAGTGCATACATTCAATAATATCTGTAAATATACTGTAAATTCAGTATTATTACCTGCTTTTCCACGTGTTCCCTATATGCTTATTGTTGAACCAAAGTTTTTATAAATATAAAGTGGCAGTGTATTGGGACACTGGTGATTTTATTTGTGTTAGATCAATCTAAGGTATAAATATAATTGATTATTTTACATACCGCATTAAAGTGTTGATGCACAAAACTATTTTTAAATAACTTTTTGGCAGTCTTAATGGATTCTTGCAGTACAGTAATAGGTCAATGTCTCTCCGGTGAGTTCTAAGATACGTTTTAGTACTTTAAAAATATTTATTGCTTATTCTTTATGTACCATGTTGTTTTAGTCTGACCTTGATAACATTTCCTTTGTTAGCTATTCATCTGAGAAGCAATATTTGAAGGGATCTGGTTCTTTGCATGTTTGAACAATATTTAAATATTTTAAGATTGAAAGGTCACATATTTTTAGCTTGATATCATTATATGGCTGATGTGATTTTGTCAATCCATCATCTAGGCATCTTAATTATGCTCTGGTCTTCAGTAGGCTAAAACACCCAGCAGTAGCTTTAAAATGTTAGGGATGCAAACTGAAGGATATATTCATGTATCACAGAAAAATAAATAATTGAAAATAGAATGCATTGAAAAGCTTAAAGGGGAACTATCGTAAAAAAAAGTTTTGTCTCTGAATTATGAAACTTAAAAATTCTGTACTGTTTCTGAAAACTCCTCTCTGCAACTTGTCTTTCTTCATTAGCTCTTCATGCAGAAGTCAGGGTCAGATTTTGATTGACAATTAGGTCTAATACATCTGAGGGTAACTTTTTTGTTTGGGGAGGCTAAATATGGGCCATACATAGACTGACCTAAAGCTAATGTGAGTGGATTCACTGCTGGTGTAAAAAATGAACATCCCAGCTACCTCTTGTGGTTCCCACTGACAAGCCCAGCACATTATATACAGTGAGAGGCAGTGGGTACTGATGGCAGATATTCAGGCCTTGGCACTATAACACTGGCACTGATACACAACATTGGCTCCACTGTAACTAGAAATGAACAAAACAATGACAAAAGTAAAAAAAAAAAATAGTAATTGCTAAAAACAACAACAACAAATATATAAAAAAGCACAATGAGCTTTTTCAGGGGGAAAGAGTTAACTTACCATCCATCTGTTAGGATAGGTGATAGGGATATTATAGATGTCAGGTGACAAAAACAATTTAATTTCAGCTAGTGATTCAGCCTTCTTAGGCTTCTTAGGTAAAATTTACAGTCTGCAGATTCTTCTTTTCAGTCTTCATTTCTGCACTGCCTTCAATTTGTAATATCTCCCCGAGCCCTGTTTGCATCTGTGCCTTGATTGGTCAATTTTACTGTCTGTCAAGAAAGCTGTGCTCTTTTGTTTTTTTTTTTCTTTACTACTTGTTACCCTGCAGTAACATGTAGTCCAGCAAGTTCAACCCTTCCAAGTAAGCCCAGCACACACAAGCCTATACTTACCTATTTATACACTCACATGAATAAACTATATCCACAAAATTTAATACTAATAATAGCCTTGGATACTATGCTTGTTCCAGAACTCATCCAGGCCCCTCTTAAAGGCATTAACAGAATCTGCCATTACAACATCACTAGGAAAGGCGTTCCACAACCTCACTGCCCTCACCGTAAAAAAAACCACTTACCCTGCTTCCAATGGAAGCTCCGTTCCTCTAATCTAAAGGACGGCCTCTGGTGCATTGATCATTTTTATGGCAAACAAGAACACCCCCTATCTGCCTATAGTCCCCTCTAATGTACTTGTACAGAGTAATCATGTCCCCTCCCAAGCACCTCTTTTCCAGAGAAAACAACTCCAACCCTGGCAGTCTAAGCTCATAGTTTAAATCTTCCATCCCCTTTACCAGTTTAGTTGCACGTCTCTGCACTCTCTCCAGCTCATTAATATGCTTCTTAAGGACTGGAGCCCAAAACTGCACTGCATACTCAAAATGAGGCCTTACCAGGGACCTAATTAATTCAATGGGTACACGTAATAATATTGCAGTGAATACAGTTCAATGTGTTCATGAGCTTACCAGCAATGCTAGCATAAGGAAGAGAATGGAGTTGATGTGCATCTGCTTGTAGCATAACACATTGTGCAATGTTATAGATTGTATGTAAGGTATCTGAAAGGTATTAAATGGCGCTGCAATATTTATACAGATTGCAATGCAATCAGGACAGCCCTTTTAGGTGGATTTTTTGCAAGCACCCATGATATTTTTATGGCCTTGTAAAATGACAATTTTATAATATTAGTAAGACTAACATTGGGAAAAAAACATATTTGCTTTAATTCTGAAAAGGTTACAGCTTCGTTTCTTGCATATTCCTCATAGACATAGCCTACGCACTTTCTCCTAGTGCTCCGATTCTAGATCAGCTTTGTTTATACAAGCAAAAGTCTATTATTATGTGTCCATTTACCTTTCTGCATTAAAGGAATACCGTCATGGGTAAACATGTTTTTTTTTCAAAATGCATCGGTTAATATAGCTTCTCCAGCAGAATCCTGCACTGAAATCCATTTTCGAAAGCTCAAACTGACTTTTTAATATTTAATTTAGAATTTTCACATGGTGCTAGCGGTGTTCTTCATTTCCAAGGGTGCTGCATCCAGCAGTAAAGTAACACTTTACTGCTGAGCTGCAAGTTGGAGTGATATCACCCCCCCCTTCCCCCTCCAGCAGCTGATCAGCAGAGCAATGGGAAGGTAGCAAGATAGTAGCTCCCTGACACCTGTATTGCTAAAAGTGGTAGATATGGCGAACATTTCACAAAATGCGGCCACTGCACGACTTTTTTTTTTTACACGAACGTAACTTATTTGTGACAGTTTTGCAAAAACATTTGCCAGTGGTGAAATGCAAAATTTTGCAAAACCTTGTATTTATTGTTATACTTTGTACTATTTTTATTTTAATAATCCCCTGTTGTATTAATCTATTCTACTGTACTGCGCTGCATACATAAGTAGCGCTTTATAAATATAGATATACATACATACATACTCAATAGTAAAAAATCCGACTTGGCACTCAATAGAAACAATAAGTGATCTGAAAGCAGCTCTAATGTGTAGCGCTGGCTCCTTCTGAAAGCTCAGACTCAGGCACAATGCACTGAGATGGCTGCCTACACACCAATATTACAACTAAAAAATATACATTTGTTGAGTTAAGAATAACATTTTAAATGGTAGAGTGAATTATTTGCTATGTAAACAGTGTAAATTAGAAATAAAAAGTACAACATAAAAATCATGACAGAATTTTAAATAAGGCCAACTCACCATGCCACTACAGGCAGCTAGAATGAAATATATATTTCCTTATGCAACTAGAGGAAGTATTATAAAGTATTATTAAGAACTATTATTTTAAATCATATAAATCAATTATTTCAACACTATTCAAAGTTACTAAATATTTGACATAATTTTCAGGTTTAGATAAAACATTGCATGTACTGTACGTGAAAATCGAACTTTATTAAAAATATTCTATTTTATAATCGTTCAACAACTGCACAAACCATAGTATCTGAAAAATAAATATACCAACTGTATTAATAATAATGTTTATTTATATTTGCCCCCACCCATACACTACGTGTGAGGTATAGCTGTGTATGATCCCTTTCAAATATTATTTCATATTTATAGACTGGATGTTTGCTGTCTAGATTTTTTTATTACTCAGTTATTTTCATTGCTGCAAATCTGACTGAAACAAAGATAAAATGAGCATTAAATGGAAAAATTGTGATATCTGATTAATGTTGACAGCTACTTCAAGGTTTTATAGTAGATGCAGAAAGCATAAATTATTCTCCTTCTACCGCTACTTCATCCATTTTACTATACTGTATACTGGGCTCATCAGTAACAATGGAATGGTTTGGGATCCAATGCCCATAAAGTTTGTTATCTAGGATTTTCTTTCAGTATTCTTCGAGCCCACTAAAACATCATAGGTTTTATGGGTAATTTGGGGTTCATTCAGCACTGGGTTTACATACTTGGATTTGGGGGTTCAGAATTTACAGATGGAATATATTTTTATAGAGGGGTAAAAAGACACAGTATAGAAATATTTTAAGCTATAATATTGTGTATGTTCATTTGCTTCTCTGCAGTTTTCATTTCAATGATCCTTTTTCATGAATAGTGATGAATTATTTACTGGACATAGTGCTAAATGTTAAAATGGCATAAACAATGCACTTGTTGCTCCTCAAGCTCATCTATATTAACCCATTTGTAGGTGCTCCCCTTTGGTGTAAGTAAGTACAAAAGCTGTGCTTGAGGCATTCACTTCATTTGCATGCAGCTGAAGAGTGTGTACCCATGTCCTGCCTACATACTGTCCTTTCTCTCAAATACACAACTTGAACCTATTAACATGCAGTTTACTAAAAGATGATGATGTTTACACCTCCAGTATCTTGCTTATAATTGCATGCATTATTATGCAGGTTCATATATACTGAAGCTTTGTGAAGGAATGTTACATTGTCTTCAGTGTTACATTGTGCATCAATTGTTTGTACTTTGCACAACTTTTCTAATATCATCAAAGTCCTCAAGCGAGCCATGGTCCAAAATTCGCTTGATATCATAACTTCCATAAAGCAATGCCAACCCCTGTCTTATCAAAGCCTTAACTCATCTATTCAATCTCTCACTCTTTACTGGAATCTTTCCCTCCCAACTAAAACACGCACTTGTAACCCCTATTCTGAAAAAGAACCCTCCCTTGATCCCTCCAATCCTAGTAACCTCCAACCTATCTCTCTGCTCCCATTCATCTCCAAACTGCTCGAGCGCCTAGTTTACAACCGACTGACGCTATTCCTCTCTGACAATAACCTCCTGGATCCCCTACAATCTGGCTTTAGACAACACTCCACCAAAACTGCTCTTACCTGACTAACAAATGACTTCCTATCAGTTAAAGCCAAAAAACACTACTCGCTACTAATACTTCTCGATCCCTCTCTTTTGACACTGTGGATCACCCTCTTCTCCTCCAGACTCTCCGCTCTCTTGGCCTTCGTGACACTGCCTTATCCTGGTTTTCATCTTATCTCTCAGATCGATCCTTCAGTGTCTCTTACAATGGTGAATCATCTTCTCCCCTGCCTCTTTCTGTCAGGGTTCCTCAAGGCTCTGTCCTGGGCCCCTTACTATTTTCTTTCTATGCCTCCTCACTTGGCAAATTAATCAATTCTTTTGGCTTTCAGTATCACCTCTATGCTGATGATACTCAAATCTATCTTTCCTCTACTAATCTCAACCCAGAGCTTCTAACTCATGTCTCTTCCTGCCTGTCCGCTATCTCCACTTGGATGTCCCAAAGTTACCTTAAATTAAACCTCTCTAACACCGAATTGGTTCTCTTTCCCCCATCCAACGCCTACATTGTTCCTGAGGTATCTATAACGGTTAAAAATTCTACCATCACCCCATCTTCCCAGGCCCGGTGCCATGGGGTTATCCTTGATTCCGCCCTGTCCTTCACTCCTCATATCCAGTCACTTATCAAATCATGTCACTTTCACCTAAGAAATATTTCCAAAATATGATCATTTATCACCCAAGATGCTGCCAAAATTCTTATTCACTCTCTTATAATATCTCGCCTGGATTACTGTAACTCCCTATTAATTGGCCTTTCCCTCCAAAGACTGCCAGGCTCATACACCTCTCCAACCGCTCCTCTTCTGCCATGCCACTCTGCCAATCTCTGCACTGGCTTCCCCTAGCATCCAGGATAAAATTCAAACTAATGACTCACATTTAAAGCAGTTCATAACTCTGCCCCAGCCTACATCTCTGAACTCATCTCTAGGTACCATCCAACCCACGTGTTATGCTCCTCTACTGACCTGCTCCTCAACTCCTCTCTCATTCCCTCCTCACACGCTCGCATTCAAGACTTTGCAAGGGCTGCCCCCCTTCTCTGGAATTCGCTCCCACAAACTGTCAGACTTTCTCTCTGCCTTCAAACGATCTCTAAAAATGCATTTATTTAGAGAAGCTTACCCTAATCTAGTTTAACATAACCTCAGTGTGCTGCTAAAAGCAATACCCCATGCCACACCTCTCACAACTCTGGTTATGCCCATTCCCACACCTTGTCTCTAAACCCTTTCTCCTTTTAGATTGTAAGCTCTTTTGGGCAGGGCTCTCTTCACCTCTTGTATCGGTTACTGATTGCTTTATATGTTACTCTGCATGTCCAATGTATGAAACCCTCTTATAACTACAACCAGTGATGAGCAAATTTTTTTGGCAGGCATGGATTTGCAGCTAATTTCTGCATTTCGCCATTGCCGAATTGTTTTGCGAAACTTCAGTGAAAAGTCGACGCGCAATTGGGCGCGGTTGCGTCAAAAAAGTGGACGTGGACGCCAAAAAAAAAAAACGTGCGACCAACAAATACGTTTCGCAAATCTTTTTGCCGTTTTGCGAATTTTATGGCGAAGCAAAACGGGATAGATTCGCTCATCACTAAACACAACCATCTGTACAGTCTATAACATGAAACGCAATCCTCTTTTCACTCATAAACCTTGAAAATGTATTTACTTTTTACCAACATTTCCCAGTGTAGTCAATATTTATACTTCATTCATAATACATTATTGGGGAAATTTAATAATTATGACAAAATTATAGGCAATGCAAAACATAATTCCTCTGTGATCCACAGCTAAACCACTGGAGCTTTAAAGGCTTCAACTCTAGTAATGAGCATTAATAACTTTTACCATTTTGTGATTTTTTTAGCTGGTTTGCAAATATTTCAGGGAAATGGGGACAGATTTGCTCACCACTATTCAGCTCTCAATGCCACCACTGCCAGGTGCCAGCGCCAATTAAATGAAGATTTTAAAATTAGGTAGAGGAAGCAGGAACTGAGCTATCTTAAAATCGGGTAGTCTTAATTTATTTGCAGTTTTTAAACTGTCAGACTTGAATATATGATAATAATGATATAATAAGTGGATTTATTAGCCTACCAAAAAAGGGCAACTTCTTTCCTCCAAAATTACAAAATAAAATAGTGCCCAGAATAACATGTCTTTCTCCCTGCATTCAGTCTCATTTCATTTCTATAGCACAGGCAGCTTACATGTATTTCAGTCACTTCCTAGTCTCGCATGAAGCAAGCCCTTTTCTGAGCTCTCCATCTTTATTTGACTGTGAAGAAGGGCCTACTGCATAAGTAGGATTGATTGAATTCAGACAGTAATTTTCTGGAATGTGTGTCAAAATTAGTTTTTTTTTTCCTAATCTGAACAAACTTAACAATTTACCTAACTCAAATGTGTGTTTATTCATTAAAAATAAGCAAATGTAAAAAATGTTATTAAAGTAAATCATGAAAAAAAACCTCAAATGCAATGATTTGTATTTAGAATGGGTCTGCAAACTCTCCAACAATTTGAAAAAATAAAAAAGAACTGAAATTGCAATATCTCTTAAATGCTGATAGGACCAATTTAGTAAGTACACTTGTAAGAAACACACACATACTATGAATTAACCTGTTTGTTCAGGCAAAGTGCACAGGGTAGGCACAGCTATCTGTCACTTCCCCAATTAACCAGCAGCAGTCAGTTATAGGAGAACTATAACCCCCCCCCAAACAATGTAGGTCTCTAAAAAATTATATTGCATAAACAAGCTCATATATAAAACCCTACTTCATCTACATAAACCATTTTCATATAAATACCTTTTTAGTAGTTTGTGCTATTGGGTACTCCTAAATAGAAAATTGCCATTTTAAGAATTAAGGGCCGCCTCCTGGGATCATAGGATTCACAGAACACACAAACAAGCCAAGGCACACATACATGCTAGGACACATCAGCCAATGAATGGATAGAGTTCTGCCTTTTGCTTCCACACTGTTACAGGTATAGCTGCGTTATTTCTGGTCATGTGATCTCCGAGGGAGCACACAGCCCATCACTAAATGGTGGATCAAGGGAATGGATGTAAAAGGCCAATTTTTACTGATATATATATATCTATTCCAGTTTGTTTAGATTCTTTAATAAATCACATAACATAATATAATCTGTTGGTTAAGTATTCATTCTGGGGGTATAGTTTTCCTTTAACCCAATGGCTGGCAGAAACCTAACTCCACAGCTTATATATTTTTGAACAATTTTGCATTGTTTATTAAAAAAAATGAATAAAAAATGTAAATCATACCACTTAAAACCTGTGAAGATTCAAAAGAAGCAAGTGGGTATTGCACCCGCCCCGTTTAAGCATAATGGCATTTTGTAAGCAATTTTGCTCTGTTCAGTTATCGACTTACTGGAAAATGAATTAAAAATTCTACTCATGGCTTTTTCCTGCGATTTTTTTTGTCCCAGTTTAATATGATCATGATTAATGCATTCAAGATTTGTAATAAATTTGAGTACGGAAATAAAATTAAGATTGTGGGAAAAGTCACAGTCGCAATTACTAGCCATGTTTTTTTCTAGAGATTTTTAATAAATGTACCCCTAGGTGAACATAATATTGCACTCTATTGGCAATTACATTTCCCTATATTACTTTCATATTGAATGTTTGCCATCAAATCCTACTTTGCTAATGGTATTTAAAAATGTATATTTTTTAGTGAGCATACAAACCTGAAATTGAATAGAACTTCAACATTTTCAGAAAGGGATGGGATCTGGGATGGGCATATAAGATGGTAAAAAAAATAAAAGAAATACAAATTACCAAGTAATAACCCAGCAATGTTTATAGAAAAAAGAATGATCTGTAGAGATATATCATCTAGACAAGAAAGTATAACAGGAAAGTCAAAAAGAGACAGATGACAATACTAAATGTTGAGATGTCTTTTATGACAAAGTATTTCTAGTAAATAAAACTCCAGCGAATGGAGTATCACACTGAAATGTTACCATTTTTTCTTGTCGATGTTCTCAATTATTTTAGATTAAATGTTATAGAGACAACACAAACATTTATATCTAGAAGAAAAATATTATTTCTGGTTGTTGACCCTCAGTATGACATCAAACGAATAGAATGTGTCAACATATAAGAATGTGCAATCCTTAATATAATATAATAAAGAGCAGTTTTTTAAGGGGTATGTATGTATGTATGTATGTGCTAATTGTGCTAATTTTAATAATAATACTGATGCAAATCATTTAATACCTTATAATAATTAATTAATAATAGTAATAATAATAGTTAATTGCAAATAGGACAAAGACAACATTGTGCCAGTGTTGTTTGTGGAGACCACTGGGTCTGTTCTTGGTCCTTTGCTTGTTAACTTGTTTATTAGTGACCTGGAGGTGGGCATAGAAAGTACTGTTTCTATTTTTGCTGATAATACTATGAACTGGTAACTGGAAAAGAGGAATCTCATTAGGGGACTGGTAATAGAGAGGGAAGGACCCTGTGTAACAGTTTGAACCCAAGTGTGGCAAGGGTTTTGTTTTGTTTTATTTTGTTTATGCTCCTGTTTGACAACAGAGTCTGACTGTACATAATAAATGGTCTTTATTCATGCAAAAGAACTGTCTGTACATCTGATCTTGCTCACAACAGTAAATTGTGCAAAACTATAAATTCCATGCAGGATGCTGCCACTGCAGAGTGATTTGGCAAAATTGGAATATTGGGCAGGAAAATGGAAAATGAGGTTCAATGTTGAGCAATACAAATGTATGCAGTTATGGAGAGAGTGCAGAGATGGGCAACTTAGTTGGTAAAGGGAATGGAAGATTTAAACTATGAGGTTAGACTGTCAAGGTTGGGGTTGTTTTCTCTGGAAAAGAGGTGCTTGCGAGGGGACATGATTACTCTGTACAAGTACATTAGAGGGGATTATAGGCAGATAGGGGATGTTCTTTTTCCTATAAAAACAATCAACGCACCAGAGGTCACCCCTTTAGATTAGAGGAACAGAGTTTCCATTTGAAGCAGCGTTAGAAGTTTTTCACGGTGAGGGCAGTGAGGCTGTGGAATGCCCTTCCTAGTGATGTTGTGGTGACAGATTCTGTTAATGCCTTTAAGAGGGGCTTGAATGATTTCTTGAACATGTAGCTATGTATTGTTAAAACTGTTTTCTGAAAAATAATTCCTACCAGAAACAGGTTTTAAAAAGTTGGAACAGGGGCAACACAAATCTGGAATAGTTCTGTAGTGCCAAAAAGACCATCCATAGAGGGGTGAAACAACAGGCAAATATTGCAACAATTTACAAAATTGTTCTTTAACATAAAATTGCAAAGAATTTTGGGCTTTTATTATCTGTAGCAAATAAAAGTAACAACAAGTGGCAATCTACACACACAAGGAAGGCAATGTGCAAAGTGTGAAAAAAGTGCATTGTACAATTAGTATAATTGTTGTTATATATAGTTAGGTCAATATGGGTTTGTGAGTGCTGGCTTCACATGGAAGGATCAAACTTGATGGACATAGATCGGTTTTTAAAGCTATGTAACTATGTTTGTGTATGTGAGTGTATAGATAGGTTGGTATATGTTTGTGTGTGCTGGGTTCACTTGGAAGGATTGAACTTGATAGACACTGATCTTTTTTCAACCCTATGTAACTATGTAACTATGATTGTGTATGTAAGTGAATAGATAGGTTAGTATGAGTCTATGGGGCCTATTTATTAAATTACGACAGATACGAATTACAAAAAATTCATATTTGATTGTACTGTGCGTATTTTCTGGGACTTTTTCATATAGTCGCACGACTTTTTTGTACTTTGCGACAAAATTTGTGCGACAAAAATGTATTGTCGCGCCGAGTACGAAAGTTTCGGATTCATTCATGCTTCGGTATTGTGACTTTCCTTGGGCCAGGTTGGAGCTGCAGAGTGCCATTGAGTCCTATGGGAGGCTTCCAAAATCATGCACAGATGGATCAAAGTCGAAAAGGTTTTCCTGCTGTTTACGATTGTTCGGATACGAAAATTTAGTGACTTTCGGATCGCCAATACGATACTATCGTGACTAATACGATTTTTTCGTAAGTATTTTTGTGATATTTGCAATCATAAGGAATGATCGTATTTAATCCAAATTTTCCCAATTCCGGATTCAAACTCGTACTTTGATGAATAGACCCCTATGTGTGTGCGTTGGGGTTGAACTTGATGGACTTCGGTCTTTTTTCAGTCCAACTTAACTATGTAACTATGTAACGATATGTGCCAGAAAACATAGACACTGTCCTCAATTATTCTAACAACCCCCATGTCTGAAAAATCTGATATAATAAATTACTAAACATAAGGGTGGGTGTGTGGGAAAGACTGCTATAAATTCTATTGGCATCCATTACTCATTTAAATAGGGAATAGGAAATGTATGCCCTGTAAAGAAAAAAAAATACAAGGTCATTCATAAACAAGAAACCCATGTCTTCTGAAGTAGCTTGAATGTTTCTTCTAGTGGGACCCCTCTGTGTTAACAGTAATTTACCAAGACCCAGCCAGAAATACAAGAAGACTTATCGGTACAATCCTTTTCTTACTGTCTGCCACAGGCATGTGTATATGGTTTGATGGTTGCCATCTCAGATTCCAGGGAACAAAATTAATTCTGTATCATTCTAACCTTACTACAATGTATTTGCCACCTGACAAATGCTATAGCCTCCAAACTTTTATATTAAACAAAGTATTTATTGAGATAAAAATGCTGTTTTAACAGAAGAACAGGTTAGATAATTATTTGCATTCTAATTTTCTGATGTATCTATCTCAATCAGAACATGTAAGTGCAATCTAACTTTTACATCTGATATGGAATATCAATTGCTATTTTATTTCATTGGTACCAGCATTTGTTTTACTTCATAGTTCTGCTAAACAGCTGAGCTTGCACAGCATTTCAGATTTATTGTCTCCTCACTGTGGCAACAGAGGAGTAATGTCTCAGCACATAAGCTTGCCTCATGAATATGATAATGAAGCCAGCTGTTAAGTAAAGGGAAATTAAATCCTAGAACAGAATCATATTGCTTCCCAACAAGGGAATCCATTTTTGAAAAAAAAACATAGAATTGTGCAGTCTGCCTCTAATTTAGACATTGCATTGGCCGTGTTCCTAGAAAACATCTGTGTTATCCTGAAACAAGATGAAACCAACAATTACAGTTACCAACATTTAAAAAATATCTAGCTCAGATTTACTTAGTTTAATGGACACAATGGAAAAAAAAATATCTATAGCATTTTTAGTTTTGTTTCTATCATTTGGTTTATTCCGTTTTAATGTATTTTATATTGAAGGTAACACAGAAATGTAAAAAATAGATTAGAAAGAAAAAGTCAGTGATGAAGAATGACATTATGTCACAATAATCTGGGTGATGGCTGTAAGGACAGTGTGCCAATGCTAATTGCACTGAACTGAATTTGTATGGCAAGAGTGACATATATCAAATGTAATAAGGTTACATGTATGGTACTAACTGATATTACTGATGCATGAAAGAATTTATTTTTCAAACAGTTTTTTGCAATGAGGGTTACTGTAATTTAAGTTTGGGCAATTCTGGGGTACAGCTTCAATAGATTTGCAGGAGGTTACCGGTTTTGCCAGGATTGGGATTCTTTAGTCCCCTGGGAATATGTTAGCTAGCTAGGCTGGGTCCTGAAATACAGTTGGGAGGGGGAGTAGATTCCTTAGCAGTGAAGGTGTCAGGTTGATAAAAGAGAAGGTACTCTGCCTCTTTTGGTCTACCCATTTGCTGAAGGAGGTGGTTTGGTGCTGGAGAGCCTGGAATGGAGGGAGCTTCCAGTATTAGGAAAAGTGCAAGGGCAGTAACAGCCCTTTAAGAGTGAAAGACATGATTAGGGGTTTGTTAGTAAAGCAGTAAGATGCTCCAACTAGGAGACCAGGAGGGTTATTACCTTGCAGTCACAAATTCGATAGGAACTCAAATGGTAAGGCTCAGGGATAGAGAAATCCTTGTGCATGTGCATCCCAGGAGCAGCCAGGAGTAGTGTTGAGCAAATTTTTTTCGGCAGGCATGCATTTGCAGCAAAATTCTGCATTTTGGCATTGGCAAATTGTAAATTTTTCTGAGAATGTTTTGAGAATTTTTCAGCAAAATGGGACACCATTACACCATCAGGAGCAATAGTAATTTTAGTGTACCCCTACCCCATATACTTATTACACAGGAATAGTAACAGGAGACTTAATTTGAATTTAAAGTTGCACAACATTTGTTTTGTGAGACATTATCATTGCAGTTTTTTTTTTATATAGTGCCAACATATTACTTAGATACATTACTTAGTACTTTATCCAGTCTGAGAACCCTGCTCACACACACTAGGATCAATTTATCTGCATAGAGTCATTCATCTGCATAGTGTATGGCTAGGGGTGCCACATCCTTATGGAACGTACATGTTATAATAAAACAGTAATTGTACTTGATGGTAACTAAGTTGCATGAATCCAATTTTATAGGGTTTATTTAATGTTTTGATTTTTAAGATACTTAAGATATGATGACCCAAATTACATAAAGATCCCTTGTTTGGAAGGAAGGTCCCAGACATTCTAGATCCTATACATGTACAGTCCCATGTGGCATTCAGGGCCCAAGTATCCCTAACAAAGAGGTTATAGGTTTATAGATGATGATATTATGTGCAGTCTAAATGCAAAATACTCAACAGGTAAGCTTATATTAGGCATAACATTGGAATACATATTATAAAGAATAAACTATAGGAATAATTATAAACCAAATTGCAAAACAAATTGCATCTTCCCCTAACTTGTGCATCATTCGCCCACACAAGTCAGGCAGTTCCAGTAGGTGCAGTCCACAATGGGGTGTTGGCAATTTTTGTCCAGTCAATATAAGGGTTTATAGTGTTCCTGGCCTCTTCTAATCAGCCTCTACAGAAGGTTCAATATAGATCCCTCCCCTTCTGGCTCAATAGCTGCGATTTTGTTGTAGTGGTTGTCTCTTGGCAGGTGTTAAGGACATTCTACATTCTACCCCTTGCACCAGAATTTTCATCTATCATGAGGTGCAAAATGCAACCAAACCCTGGGCACACAAGTGCTTTTGCTTACTTTTTCACCCCATAATGCTCTTGCAATTCTGTCCAGGGTGCCAATAAATTACCCCTCCTATTTCTAAAAAATAGATTGAAATATGGTTTACCTAAAACAGGCAAGATTAATCAAACCTAGAAATATTGAGTTTTACAAAGACATTTCTAGCTACACATTGGGGGTTTAAGGGAAAGGCCTGTGTTAAATAACTATAATACTGAAGGTCATGTTTGACCCTGACATCTGACCTTTGTTACCAGTGGAAAGTTATAAAGGTTACGATGATATAAATCTTTAGCAGATTCACAAAGCTTGATAAGCAAGACATCTATTAAAATGTTTAGATGGATATCATATTCAGAAATACAATCTCATAACAGTAGCCAATAAGGTTTTATGAGAAGTATATACTGTGTATATCCAGTAAATGTGACAGTAATACATCTAAATCTTCGAAGGCTATATTTTAAAGGATGCTATGAAGTAAAATATGGTTTGGAGGTAGACACAGTTTATTGCATTGCATATTTTTAATACTTGCTCTACAACGGCATGATTTTTTTGGCATCAAACAACTGCTTTTTCAGTAAGACATTTTTATTCCATTAACTGCACGCTAGTGCAAATGACATTGTGCCGCAATGTATTTGCAAAACTCAGGTCTGGTGGGATGTGTGTATTTAAATGATGTCGTTTTTTTTGCATTTTTTTCAAAACAAAATGGACGACAAGATTTGAGCATGGATTCATGAAAACTTTTGCTGTTAACAAAATTGACTGGGCTAAAATTTTTGCTCATCTCTATTAAAGTGTAGATATTTTTCCCAGACTATAACATATTATTTAGTAATGATTCTGCATTTATACTAGCAGTGAAAACTAATAGCAGAGAAAACCTTCAGCTAATATCCCTGGGACAGGGCTTTTCTATGAATGTTACTCATTTTCTTCAGTCAGCTCTCTGAACATTCCTTTCATTTGGATTTTGAATTTGGGTTTTGGGTAATTTTCAGTTTAAGGGAATGCTTCTTAAAGGGATTGTCCACCTTTTCTCACTGCTACCCAAAAATGATTTGTATCTATGTGTCTGAAAAAGCTGTTAAACTTACTGTAATAGCTGCAGTTCACACAGATGCATAGGAGAAAGTTTTCAGGGGGGAGGAGCATTTCTTCTCTCTGCAGTGTGAGTCACATGGGAGAGGAGGGGCAGGAAGAAAAAAAAAAGACAGGAAGCAGACATGCGAAGTAGTTTTAGAAGCTCCTACTGCCAGTACTCAATGTTACACAGAACTTCAACATGCTGACACGGCTTGTGCAGAAAGGGGTCAGCGACCCCCTCCTCTGGTGCCTCCACTGACTCCTGCCCTATACAGAAACGCTTTCTTTAGAGGTAATTTTCTATTAAACAGTAGACATTTTCTTAAAGAGATACAGTGTATATTTTATTAAAATGACCTAATCTGCTAAAATAACTTCATTTATGGTTTCATTGTAATGTGAACCACACCTTTAAGAAGCCATTTATTGTATTAAATGCACAGTTACATGCTTTTTAGCTGTTTTAGCCCACCTTACCATACCCTCTTTGCATTTTAGATGAGATCATAGTCAAATCAAAGAATTGTATGACCCATCATTCATTCAGCATATAAGATTCCCCTTCAATTCTGCAGAATCGAGTGTATTTGTTATTTTACTTTATAATACAGGAAACTATACATTTTCTGAAAAGATAGTACAATGCACGGGAGAGAAACTAAAGCACAAAATAGAAGAGTAATATGAAATAGTTTATGTAAAATACCATCTTTTAATGTTTTATATTTTGCTAAAAGGAAAGTTCCGATTTGCCACCAGTGGAAAATATTGAACAATAAATTGCAAATGATATTTTGACGTTTGCACAGACCTAGTTTATGCAAGCATGCTGTATGCTCTATCTTTCTCTATGCATACTATAATTGCAAAAAGGCTGCATTCAAGATAAGTAAACAAGAAAGCACAAATTACATATAAAAACAACACATTTCAGCAGAGTAGGCAAAAATTGTTTATACACATATTACAAGTGCAAGCTTCAAAGAGGTAGCCCCAGGCAGACAATTATGCTTGCAGTAATGTGCACAGAGTACTGATAACACATACTTATCAAAAATGGATAGGTTTTTACGTACACCATTAGCTGCTGGGGTAGGTTTTAGACTACAAAGAAATAAAACATTGACCGTATTTTGCTTGCACCAGCATTTTAAATTGAGAAGGCAATTAGATCAGTAGTAGGATAGCTAATATTCTCAATAATAAAATGTATATGCACAGATCTATTTGCTAACCAACATGCTCCATAAGTCAATATCAGCTAAAATAAACAGTTATTTTTACAGCAAGAAGAACTGAACATGTAAACTGTTGTTTTGAATCATATATTATAAGGGAGTTCCTCTTTAAATGCTGATTATAAGGCATTTTATATTATGCTATAGCATGGGTTAGAATTCTATAACTAAATAGCTTTATTAGAAGTTTTGCTTTCAATTGTCATTAGAAAACTCCATCCTTGTTGGTTGAGGTGCTAAGTAGAAATAATTTGCCAGACATGGATTTGTAGTGATTTCTGCGTTTGACCATTGGTAGATTGTTTGGCAAACAGGACAAAATTTGCCACAGGAAAATTTGTGAAGCATCAAAAAATTGTTGCAAGCGTCAAAAAAACATTGTCTGCGTAAAAAATTGTCACTAATGTTAAAAAAAATTGTTGCGGGTGTAAAAAAAATCACACACATCAAGAAAACTGTTTTTTTTTAGACGCGTTTACGCTGTTTCGAAACATCACTAGTGCTAAGGTATAAAGACAATAAAACAATTACTTGTCGAATTCTATTAAACCATAAGGCAAGACTATTGTCTCCCTTTTCAGAGATGGCTAGTCTGTACCAAGCGTCTTTACTTTTCAACACTTACCTAGCACGTATACCAACAATTTTCAAGGAGGTTATAGAATGGTTATGCACAAATGTTCCAGCTAGGCTCTAGTATGGCAGCCAGACCCTGGGAAGAAGGAATGTGCTCTTGTTAGCTAAGGAATCAATTATCAGATCACTTTTTTTAATGGAATAATATAATTTTTTTGTTGTTGCTGTGGGTGGTGCTTTGTTTTGTTCTATTGCTTTAACCTGAATCTGTGCTAGTTGTTTTGAACTTAGTTTGAGCCGTCACAATGAAAAGATACAGAAAATAACTTTCCAACTAATGTAAAATATTTCCATGAGTTCCATGACCATATGAAAGCACAAGACCAGAAGTCATTCTTTCCTGTTCTCTTGGTACCCCATTCTATACTGCACATGCTGAACGCCATAAAAGCTGGCTATGCCCTTGAAAATGTTGGCATTTTATTAGAAGAAAAATTACATTTGAGTACAATGACAATTGCCCATTATTTTGCGCTTTAACCACCTTGTGGGGCATTGTGCAAATAACCACAGCCGGATACATGGACGTTCATGCTGTTGCACCCCTTAGTGCTCTTGCATCATTCCCCTAGGTCATAAATGACCCCTTTTATGTTAACATTTTAGTAAAAATGTATTCTTTGACACTTACAAAACATAGGTGATTTTTTTTAAGTGTAAGCCATTGACAATGCTAGCAAGCAATCAATTTCTATAAAATATTTAATTTAGTATTTGAAATTTCCTCAAATAATAACACTTTCACATGCCGTCAGTAGCTGAAATGTATTTCCTTATAGATTTTGTGGTAAATGTATTGACATATGCTGGCAGACCCAACTGACCTCTTTGAAAAAGCAAACAATGTCAGTGTCAAAGAAGATAAATACTGTAAGCTTTGCAAAATTGTTCCTTATATTTAATAATAAAATCATAAACCAAATAATTTTTGCCTAGAACTGTGGTATTTCAAGTGTCTTGCCATCCAGTCCTCATGAATTCAAATGCTTGCCTATTTTTTAAGCTTAACTATACAGAATCTTATACTCCTCACTAGGTATTCCCAGATAGGGAAGAGTGGGAATTTACTCTAGACCAGTTCCTTGATTTCAGGCATCTTTTCATTTGGTTTTCATTGTGGCCTGTTTTAGGGTTTGTTTGCCAGTGTGTATGTTTCAGATGCCCCTATAATAAGTTTTATATGTACCTCTAATTAAATATATAATTGTCCTCACCACTAAATTGGCTGTGAATACATTACAGGCAAAGTTCATTATAATTATAATTCATTATAATTTAGCTGAAACCCACAAAAATAGACTGTAAATGTGATTCCCTTTTATCCCCAGACAAGTTTTAATTCCATTATTATATTTAAGTGCCTGAAACCTCTAAGAAAAATGTAGACAGTTTTGTGAAATGGCTATTGTATCTAATATAGTACTCGTTGCAATTTAAATGTATAACAATATTCACCAAATTGAAAAAAGTTTGGAAAACTCTGTATTGAGATAAAAGAACATGTTTGAGAAGTATGATATAAATATAAGTAAAAAAAGTAGTTTAAAATATTTTACTTAAGAACCTGGAGCCACATAAACAGGGCAGGTGCAAAGTATTGACTCATTTTTTCGGCAAACATGGATTGCAACAAATTGGCACATCACGCCATTGGCGAATTGTTTTGCAAAATTTGGCGTTAAAAAATTAGTTGCCAGCAAAAAACAAGTCGTAGTGGCATAAAAATACATGCAGTTGCGTCAAAATGGGCACCACCGCATCAAAATGGGCACAATCACGTCAAAATGGGCGCAATCACGTCAAAATGGGGGCGGACGCATCAAAATAAACCCGGTCATGTCAAAAAAGTAGCTTTTGCCATTTCGAGAATTTTTCTGTAGCTTTGCAAATTTTTCGGCGAAACAAAATGGCACAGAATCGCTCATCACTAGTTTTGAATATTTAACAGGAGATTGGTCAAGATTCATGGCATACTGTATATATGGTAACGGTCCAGCTAAATCCATGTTAGGGGCATTATTTGTGTTGAAGAAATGGAGAAAACTGTATCTGGGCAGTAACTAATTTGCTTTCATTTTTCTACCTGCAGCTGGCTGAAAAAAGCTAATCACAATATCCCTTGAGAAGGTTTGCCCTGTATCAATAGGATAGACAAGCTCAGGGCTGCAAAAAGTAGAGAAGATTCATAAGTGACTGATGCATTTAGAAATGTCAGTGCTATATTCTCAAAGGACTGGAACTGTCATAAGCTACAGTAAGTGCTACACTGTCTCTGGGTTTAAAATATCTCTTTTAATACTTATTTACGCAGTGTTTGGGAGCATGCACAGTTGGGTTGCCATTTTTTCATTTTTATGCAACAACTGTACTGTGTAAAGTTGTGTAACTGCAATTATGATGTGCAGTTATTTATTACCATTTTTGTGGTAAAGTAGTTACTATAGATCCCTTTAACTGTGCTTTACAACAACAATGTGGAATGACTTAGTAATCATGTGTTAAATGATCTGTTAGTACTTAGTTAATTAACAATTAAACTGGCTAATTCCAAATGTAGCTAATATCTCTTTACATTCTCTTCTAATCATGAACTTGAATAAATATGGGAATTTGGGAAATTCTGTTCAACCAACCAAAGATTTTATATTGAGAAGCCTTTGCAGTTCAGCATAAATGTGTGGGATTACAATTCTATTTTATTTCTTACTAGGCTTGTACTCTTTATAATGTGGAATTTTATAGCCGTAATATCAATTACCCATTCTAGAGTGATAAATACCTGGCAGTTATACATTACATGCTATTATTAATACTCAATAGTTTATAGCTTCATAATATTTGCAGACATAACGACAGCTATATGTAATTGGATTTTTGCTTTTACTGCCAGAATTAAAAAAAAAACAAAAACACATACATACACACACACACACACACACACATATATATATACACACACACACACAGGTGTGGCATTGTTATCTAGAAACCTGTTATCCAAAAAAAACTAAGACTGGGCTGTCAGTTTATACATTACATTTGGTACATATGTAAAGCTAAACTAAAGAAGAACAACTCATGTTATAAAGGAGGGAGCCCAGTCTTAGATTTCTTTACATCCCTTGGCCTAGACAGCAAATGACCAATTAGATTCGGTGCCGGTATTACAAATTTACTGGTAAAATACTTGTTGGTAGAATGGTATGGGCTGCAAGCCTACCTATAAATTTCCTCTCTTCCCTGACCCTCTCTGCTGCTGATCACTTTTTATGAGGACATTTCTCTGCCCGACCCACCCATTTCGCAATCCACCCATTTCTGGATAAAGGATCTTTCTGTATGTTGATCTCCATGCCTAAAGTAGTCTACTAAAAAATAATTTTAACATTAATTAAAACCAACAGGACTGTTGCAAATCCTGCTGCAGGAGCTTGGGCAGTAGAATAGTTACATTTTTTCCATCACCAATTGCAGAATCTGTACAATCTGAATAAAGGGTGATCTCATATAAGGTTTCACTTCACCAGTTTCAGGAAAGGGAACATTGTGAAGCTATACTGGAAGATTCTCACAAAGGGAGGAGAAGAAAACGTGATCCTCCAGCCTCCCTCCGGGCTTGCCAAAACATCAGAAGGGCTTGTCTGTGAATGTTTAATGTGACAATATAACAGTCACCTGAAAAGACATGGGGGTTCCAGAGCTTACTGTCTTAATTGACCTAGAAGGCCATGGTTCACTCAACTCCAAAACATGGCAATAGACCATCCTCAGAGACTACCTCTCTTATCTTACACTTTACACATGTATTCTAAATTTTGGAGTATCAGTAGATTTTGGAGTATCTACAGAGAGCTATGTAAACTTAGATATAAGATATCTACAGAGAGCTATGTAAACTAACATGTCAGCTCCACTATTTATCTCATTTGGAAAAAGGTTTGGTTAAAAGCTCAAATTTCAGCTGTTACTCCTTTGGAATTAACCTTTGACCTTAGGCACAGGTTTAAGAAGATGTATCAAGGCTGCAAAGCACAAAAATCCTCCTAGTCCAGAGTCCCTCCTTGGGATCTATCCTGGTTTAAAACCTTAATGGATTTGTCATTCAAGCCCTTGCAGTTTATACTTCTTAAAATTCTAACTTAGAAAGCAGCCTTCGTGCTGGCTCTTAAATCTGTATGGAGGGAAATGCATGCCACTTTCAGTGGCAGATAACTGTCTACTTTTTATCAGGAAAAAGTAGTGTTGAGAACCAACCCAAAATTTGTTCCAAAAGTCTTCCTTAGGATACTGTCTTCCCGTTTTCTACAAAAAAAGTTACACAAGTTAGATGTTGCTTTCAGTTTATATCCAAAGAACCAAAGATTTTAGGAAGTTAAGTTTGTTATTCCTGATCCCAGAAGGCCCCAGAAAAGGTACCATTGCTTCATAGGTTACTATAGAAAGATATATTGCCTTCTGTATTAAAGAAGCTTACAAGTCTCTAAAATTATAAATGGTATAAAATGTAATTTCTCACCTTATAACAAGCATTATATAAATGTAGAAAGTTGTTAACCAAGACCCCAGATAAATGTGCAGTAACACAAAGGGGCTCAAAAGTGTGTTTCTTGTCGTTTATTTGAAAACCACTTGCACCTGGGATCTGGCTGTGCTCCATCTCTCTGATGCCCTGTAACTTGAATAGTGTGCACGATAGGTGATAGGTTGGCGTAGGAGGAGGGGAACCCTCACTGTTGAGCAAGTAAAAAAAAAAATGTTCTCAGCTTTTGATAAATCTTTCCTTGAATGTCTGAAGTAAAGAATCTCTTTTGAGTACAATGCATCCTAATGAATATTAAAAACTGATTTTTAAAAGGTAATTAGTCTGTTAAAATTTAATGATGTTATTAAAAGCAGTAAGTGCAGAGAGAAATAAGTAATTCTGTATAATAATATGCACATCCATTGTACCCATGTTGTTAACTATAACCATATTGCTATTTCAGCACATTTAACTACATTTCATTTCTAATGTTTAAATGCTATATTTTCTATTGTTTTTAATCATTCAGACATCATGCAAACACTGCACCTGGCCAGCTTATTAGATAGACAGAAGGAAAGCTGAGGAGGGCTCTGAATTGATTTGTTGACACGGAAAGCAAAGGACAAATAATATCAAAGCCTGCAAAAAAAAAAAGATGACATCATAATGAATTATTGAAATATGGCTACCGCGCGCCTCACATGATTTTTTTGACGCATCCGCAACTTATCTGATGTAACACAAACTTTTTTGACAGGACAGCAACTTTTTTCTCACTCAACTAATTTTTTTTGTTGCAATCAATTTTTGTGCCAGTTTTGAAAAAAAAAAAAATTGCCAAACGCAAAATATGGTCGCTCATACCTAATTATCATGCAACAGTTTAATATAGCCTTTTAAAATTCCTATAGTGCACATTGTCCTAATGGAAACATTGTTGTCCTAGAGCAGGGGTCCCCAAACTTTTATACGTGTGACCCACCTTCAAATGGTTTTGGGGAGCAATGCAAGCATCACAATAGTTCAGGGGATTATCAAATAAGAGCTATGATTGGCTACGTAATAGCCCCTGTGAGGACTGGCAGCCTTCAGAAGGCTCTGTTTGGCATTACACTAGGTTTTTATACAACCAAAACTTGCCTCCAATCCAAGAATTCAAAAATAAGCACCTGGTTTGAGGCCACTGGGAGCATCATTCAAGGGGTTGGCGAAGAACAGGTTGCTCACAAGCCACTGGTTGGGGATCACTGCACTAGAGAATGGAAACAAGTATCCAATAGTGATGAGAATCTTTTGTTTGTCAGTAATGGATTCACTGTGAAATTTGGCATTCTGCCATTGGCGATTTTTTTCGCAAAACTGCTGCTAACATCAGGGCTGGAACTAGGGGTAGGCAGAAGAGGCAGCTGCCTAGGGTGCAACGATTGGGGGACACCAGACAGGAACCTCTCCTGCCTACCCTTAGTTCCTTTGTCATTGCCCCCGCCACTTGTGATTACGCGGTGGGGGCAATTAATTATCGTGTCGCACTCCCCCCCCCCCCCGAATGCGCATGCGTGCCAAAACACAAGGGGGAGGGGGAAGGTGCAGGGGCAAGGTGGACGACCAGGTTGCCTAGGGCGCTCTGTCGGCTTGGCCCGCCCCTGGCTAACATACATCATTACAAAAGATCCACTGAGTGAGAAAAATCATGTGGTCACGTCAAAAAAGTCAGCCAGTAGCAACATTTTGTGACAGATTCGTTAGTATCCCAGTGTCAAGGTACGACGCTATGGAGTTACTTTTTTTTAAATCATGCTTCTCATGGGGTTACAACTGCCTATGACTAAGTAGCAGTAGGGTACGAAACGTGCACGGTGGTGTTTTGGGGTTTGTATGCTTTTAATATGGATTTTGTAATAAAAATGTGATTTTTGTTCTTTGAATTTTTTTGTTGCGTTTCGGATACTTTTGATAAATTTACTTTCCCTTTAATCTGGGGGCTGTGTCCCAATCACTTTGGCCCTTTTTGACTGGCCATTTGGAATCCTTTTTGATTAAATTGAAATAGTAAATCAAGGTTTCCACAGTGGGCTGCCTTAATATTTACAGCAGACTTGCACCAAAAAAATCTTCATCTTTTTTAACACTGCAAGACTGCTTACCATTAGATTACCTGCATGCATTTTGGAATATCATTTGGAACAAAGGTACAAAAATGTACAATATATAAAGAATCCTTTTTAATATTCATTTTAAACACACAATTTTTCTGGACAATTACAGAGATCAAAACACATTTTTTTGGTTAAATTCATAATAAAATTAAGCTTGATGGAAATGTTCCACTGAAAAAGCAGATTACTTCCACTAGGGTTCAGTGAAAACTATTTCAGTCCCAAAGCATTTTCATTTTATTTTGATTCCAGAATTTGCATAATTAATTTGCAAATTTTTTAAAATGAAGTGCCTAAGAGCTTTAACATAGACAGTAAGCTTTCAAAGGATAATGGGAATATTATTCATAATTTTGATTGTCATTATAAATTACAATGAGTAGCTGAAAATGAAAATTAGAAGCACTAGCTCTAATTTTCTAAGTGCAAATTACTAAGGTCATACTTGCTAAAGCAATTATTGGAAATTTTATATGGAATAAATGCATTAGACACATACTGTATCTTGGCCAAGCAAGCACTTGAGAGTATTAAACAAATTATTGTAACTGCAACGGCCTGAATGAAATGTGGATTTATGGCATTTTTTTTTCTAATTTTAGATTTTCTATTTATTTGAAGCTCTGATCATATGACATTGTATAAGATAAATTATTAGAACTGATTTTCTTGCAGTATGATGATTTGTTCTTAGCTACAGGTCTTTTGCAGAGAACCTCATTTAAGCGGCATACTGAGTGTGTTAATACAGGTATAGGATCTATTATCCGGAAAGCTCGAGGCCTGGGGTTTCCCAGATAAGTGATCCTTCTGTTATTTAGATCTCCATATTGTACATTTGCTAAAAATTGTTTAAGCAATTAATAAAACCCAACAGAATTATTTTCCACCACTATGGATTCACACAGCTTAATTACCATCAAATGCAAGGCACTGTTTTATTATTACAGAGATAAAAAAATTATTTGCTTATAATGGACTCTATGGGAGATGGCCCTCCTGTACTTTGAAATTTTCTGGATAACAGGTTTTCGGATAAGGGATCCTTTACCTGTACTTGAATAAATGCTCTTTTGTATAATAATTACCTCTCCAGTATCTTCTAAACATTAATATAATCTTTAAGGGCAAACAAGGTATTTTGCTGTATTAGATTTGTGGGAGGAAAGGAACATTCTTCCACTTTAAAATGACACTGACACGAAAAAACTACTTTTCAAAATATGACTGTACATAAAAAGTTACCTATAGGTCATGTTGATGGTTTATTGCTGACAGGTTTGGTTTTGTAAGTAATTGTTACTTGAAGTTCCTAAACCCAACTGTTTTGCCAACCTGACTGTCCCTTCTCAGCCTGTCAGTTACAGCTTCTAATGCTAACGGACTCCTGCTGCACAAATATGGCCGCCCCCTCATAGAGCAACACGGGGGATCAGACAGGTTATGTAAATGCCTCAGGCAAATATTTTTATGGCAAAATTATAAAGTTCTTGCAAAGACAGTGTTATGATAGATGTAAAAAAAGATTTACTTTCTGGTGTCAGTATCACTTTAACAAAGCACTAGTAAGCAACCATCTAGAAAAGGGATCCCCCAACATTTTTTACTTGTGAGCCACACTCAGCATGAAAAATGTTCTTTAGGGATGCAAAATAGGGACTGCAATTGGCTATTTGGTAGCCCCATGTAGACTGCTGGCCTGCAGGAAGCTCTGCTTGGAGTAAAACTGTGTCACTGGGCTTTCAAGCCTCCAAGCCAGAAAATGAGCACCTACTTTAAGGCCACTGGGAGCAACATCAAAGGGGGTGGTGAGCAACAACTAGACACTGGTTGGGAATAACTGATCTAGGATATGGAGTGCAGTGTTGGTCTCTAACGCTCAAACAGGATATAACTGAATTAAAGTTAACCAAGCTGCTAAAGGGTATGGGAAGGCTCAGTTATGAGGAAAGACTGGCCAAGTTGTGGTTGTTTATGCTGGAGAAGAGGCGCTTTTTTGGAGATAAGATAGTTTTGTAGAAATGTATAAGGGGGTTCATACAATAGATATGATACAGTAGATATGAGGGCATCTGTTCCAATAACAAGAAACATTAGATAGTTTCAAGGATGGTTGGATGACATTTTGCAATTGAGAACACACAGTATTATTGAAAATAACTCTTAATACCAAGATGATCCAGGGACTGGTCCAGTTTCCATCTTGGAATATTTTCCCCCTCTGAGGCAATTGAAGAGGCTTCAGAAGGTTTTGTTTCTTGCCTTTCTCTGGATTAACTGGCATTTAGGCAGGTTTAATACAGATATGAAAGGTCAAACTGAATGAACACGTGTTTTTTTCAACCTAAGTTTCCATAACTTTATATAACTTTTTATGTCCTTGCTATAATCAGCTGGTTTAGCATTTCCTTGCCTCCAAATGTGTATCACAAACAGATACAGGTGTGAAAACACCAGGTCACATGCATTCCAGACAATAGATCCTATACCGGTACAGCAGTTTAGGGCAGTTTAAAATAAATCATATACAGGTAAAGGACCCGTTATCCAGATTACTTGGGACCAAGGGTATTCCGGATAAGGGGTCTTTCCATAATTTGGAACTCCATACCTTAAGTCTACTAAAAAATCAATAAAACATTAATTAAATCAAATAGGATAGTTTTGCATTCAATAAGGATTATTTAATATTAGTTGTGATTTTATTTCTACAGAGAAAAAAGAAATCAGTTTTAAAAGTCTGAATTAATTGATTAATATGGAGTCTATGAGAGACAGGCTTTCCGTAATTCAGAGCTAACAGGTTTCCGGATAAGGGATCCCATACCTGTACAATAAATCGTCACATTTTATACTGTTTCGGCGGTACTAATTGTGCTACAATGTTATCCACACAAATGTGATCACTTCTTGGCAGGAGCACCAATAATTAAGCTTTATACCTTTTTAAGACCTTGTTTATGGCATTGTGATGGAGATCACTCCAGCTATACACAATAAGACTTCATTACTTCTTTTGATTTAATAATGAGGCTTGAAATAAATGTAACTGTTCCTTGTAATTCAAGTGGAGAGGTTTTTACAGCACTAGATAGCACATTTATGTGATACTTCTGCTGGGAATATGAAATGCATTGTAACAATTTTGGAACATAAAAGTATTTTTCAGAAATGACTTTATAGAACATCTGTTATCTATATTTGTGCATTCTGGCTGAGGGCTTGATGTGACCCTAATAAATACTGTGACTCCTTTGTATGACAGCATATTTTAAACAAAACATACTAGTGAAAATGTGGTGTTTGGAATTAAATTCCCTTTACATAGGGAATAATAGACAGCACTGACCTATAGGATCTTTCATCAATAATATATTTTTCTATTAACCCAAAGTTTGATTGCTGAAATCCACTTGCTTTCACATCACACAAATCCAAATTTATAATAGCAGAGTAGATAAAATGGATTTAGGGTAAACCTACAACTGCAGTTTAAAAAGACTCTAAAAACAAAAATAGATATTTAGATATTTTAGCCAAAATGGAATTTATGAAGCACCAAGTATGGCTTTGTGCAATAGGCTTTCAGTTTCATGTTTATCTTTGATTAGCTTGTAACATTTTCACTTTTTGCTTTTGTTCCCCAACATCATCCTGATTTCAGTTGCTGAACACATAAACAGAGGGAGAGAATTTCCAAGATAAGAAACGTGAAGAGCAAAAATATGCAGTTCAGAGCAAAGAGCCATTCACAAGGATTTCAGTTTTTTATCAATCACTGTCTTGTTGTCAAGATGTCATCTTAACTGAAACCACTCAAAAAAACACAGTGAAAACACAGATGCTTTGGAATACAGAGCAGAAGGGCGAACTCTGAATAGTTTTACAGTTTCACTTGTCTGCAAAGGAATATAAAGTTAGGGTTCATTTCTGAAAGCAAGTGCAAAGCACTAATATAAATGCAAAATTGTGCGCTAATCATTGAATTACACACAAATCCTAAAAGGGACTTTATTCCCAAACAAATGCAGCATATGCACTGCAACTTCCATGTGATTCACCAAAGTAGACATTTAAGGGCACTTATCCCAATAATCAAAGGCAAAAAACATGTTTATCTTAGTTTTCTGGCATAATTCTTTTATACCATTATAAAAAATAACTTACAATTCTCAAACTAAAAAGTTTGTTAGGTTTTAGCTGGTTAGCTGTTTATTTTTTGAAAAAAAAAAATCATATTATGCAATATGCAATCATTATGAAATAATGATTATAGATAAAAAAAGCAATCAATGCCAGAAAAGGTGCCTTTTGTTGTCTGGCTTTGATTATCCAGAGCTTGATGCTTGGTAAGTATTAAATATACCCCTCATTAGAATCCACATTGAGACACTATTTCTAGGACTCCTGTAATGACCATAGATATCTGGAACACAACTAGAACACAATTCTGCATTACGGCTATTTGTGTCTGTGTATTGCACTTTTTACTGATTTGGTAAAAGAGTACTATCATAAAAGTTATGTTAATTAGGGTTGAAAAAAGTCCATCAAATTCAACCCTTCCAAGCAAACCCCAACTCACATGATCAGACTGGGCCACTGGGAAAAAACAGCCAGAACTGATCCCCCGATGCGCTGCTGGTAAGTTTCATTTACACGCTTGGGAAGGGCATCAGAGGGGTGGAGAGGGCCCCTGCGGGGAGGTGTGTGAAGGCCACAGCGGGGGCTATTGGGGGTGCAGGGGCCCCTGAGGCAGATGCCCCGGTGGGCCCTGCATCCCGCAGTCCGACCCTGCCAAAGCACACACATGGACCTATACTGACCTATCTATACCTTCACATACATAAACCATATACACCAACATCAATACTAATACTAACTATTATGCTTGAAATTATCCAAGACACTTTTAAGACATTAACAGAATCTACCATCACAACATATCCTCATAAAAAAAATGGCCGCTGACTTCAATTCAAGAAAAAAGTCCATTGACTCCAATGTATTTGCTGCAAGAAATTGTTCCTTTGGTAAACTTCACCATTCTTCTGTGGTTTTTTAAAGTTTTCACCAAATTTGTCATTAATGATGACCACTTATATTTCAATAATTTAAGTTCAGATTTATTAAGTATCAAACAATAAAAGCCAGAAGGACCCCCAGCAGGCCCACCTTTTTTCAATTTAAATATTTTCTCAGCAAAAATGATTTCCTGAACAGTCTGGAATATGTTATCTTATTGACACATTTATTAAAGCAGATAAATATGCAAATTGTCTGAATGTATTTGACTACCTTGTGCAGTTGAAAACGTTCATTTTCAGTGGCGGCATTAACACCCAAATCCTTAGGACTTGGACAGTGGCGTTGTCCTGTGTTCCATCACAGGGGAGCACAGGAAGAAACACATCCTATGCTTCCTTATGGGGCTGTTCTAACACTACATTACATTAACATTTATTTATAAAGCGCCAACATATTCCGCAGCGCTGTACAACAAGTGGGTTTCATACATTGGACATACAGAGTAACATATAAAGCAATCAATAACTGATGCAAGAGGTGAAGAGGGCCTTGCCCAAAAGAGCTTACAATCTACAAGACACATGTAAATGCCAAACACAGATCGATTGCAACTTGCTATGCACCTGTGTTAGCACAGCTCCATAAGAAAGAATGGGATGCATTTTTTCCTGAGCTTCCCTGTGGAAATGCAGAGACACAAATCATTAGTCCCCGATGCAAATCACATGCATGGAGAAAGGATCAATAAAAAGGTCAAGAACAGGCAAGCGCTCATTAAAGGGAATATGTTACCTGCTCCCGCCTGGTTCGGAGGTAGCGGCAGCTCCAGAGTTTCTCTGCATCAATAAGTGCAATAGTGGAATTGCAAGGAGTACATTCTAAAACAAGTACATTTAGGGGCATATTTATTATGCTGTGTAAAAAATGGTGAGAAAATTTGCCACACATCACCAAGCTTCGCTGTGTAAAAAACAGCGTAATTTTTTGCTCAATTTTTCTTCCGCCGGAGCATACGTAAAATAGCGGCGTTAAACCTGGTGTTTGTATGGCGATCTTCTCCGTTTATTTTACATGGCTTTTTACACTTTTCAGTGAATTAGTTTTACACAGCTTAATAAATATGCCCCATAATGAATAAGACCTTTTTTTTCTGTAATGGACTTCTGGGAAATTTGTGAGCCTGTAACTGCAATACCATAAGTAAATGACCCTGCTGACTTAAGAATACCATTTAGATAAGTGACCAAGGGTTTTTAAAACCTTTTTTAGAGTCTACTATACATGTTGTAATACTAATACACCTAACACTGACAGCTGTACATTCCCTTGCATTTTATATTATCTTTGCTCAGACAGGAAAGGACACATATGACACATCTATATTCTGCCTTACTCAGAGTGAAAGTTACTAGTTTTATCCAACCTGACTTGCTTAATATAATACAGTGATGAGTTACCTAGTGGCAAGCTGGACAATATTACAACAGTTTCAGTTTAAAACAAACCATAACACATTTAAAATGTTTTTTTTTAATGTTTTCAAGTTGTTTATTACGCCGTTGTCTCTATCTTTATTAGGCTCAAATATACATTTTAAGTGATATTGTTAATAACATACTGTTGTCATTAGGCATATTTACAATTATTTCATGTTTAACCACAAGATGGCAATACTGTATTGTAGCCACATGCAAGTAGGTGCTGCTTATATACAGTAGTTGAATAAAGAGACACGGTTTCACCATCTCTTTGCTCCCATTTCAGTGGTTTGGGGTTTACAGTGGGCTGTCTGTGCTTTAGTATTTCTCCTTTTTATAATAAAATAGGGTTCAATGGGGAATCTTTTTCTACTTGTTCATACCTGGGCAATTTCGCTTTTAAGTTTTGATATCAACAAAATACAATGGAACTGGATATCTGATAGAGCATGTGTTTGTCTGCACAACTTAAATAAAGTTATATATGTTCCCATTGGTTAGCATTGGATTACTACATGATCTTGTCACATGCAATTGTTAAACTTCTATTATAAATGTTTGTTTACTTAAATAACAACTAAACCATTGCATCTATATTTGCACAGATGTCCTGTCTACCTTGATTCATCACTTATTTCTTTTATATAAAGCAATGACAGCAAAAGAATCTATAAAGGTAAAGCAATTTCTTACAGGAAATGTAATTACAAACAAATAAATACATTTCTTATAAAGCCCTTTAGGCTGGATTGTATCCAGTCTCCAAAATCAATATTATGCTGTAATATACATTTCATTGACTCTGTACCATTTCTTAATTCTGACATCAAATATATGCTTTGTTACAAAATATTATATTACCTTTGTCAACTAAAAATATTTTACTAACCACGTATTTTCTGTCTTCAATTTTTGTATCCAGCAAACCATAAGAAACCATAAACGCCTGGCATCTCAGTTCCAAATAATCCATCATCCATCAATTTCACGGTTTACAGCTAAAAGTCTGTTTACTCAATGAATAACTTATGGTGTCTACTTTATCATTAGCATTTACACATCCCAGATACTGATGAACTGAGGAAAAAATCTGTATTCCACCAAAACTTGCACAAAAATTTGCCTCCAAAAATCAAATAAATAAAAAATTCTGCACAGAATAAGTTGGCTTGAAAAAAGTTGCCACAAAAGAACATCTAATGATTTCTAACTATTTTGCAAATTTTCTCACAGTTTTGCGTTTTTTTTTTTTTTTAGCAAAAGTAAACGGGGCAGATTCACTCAGTATTATAAAGCTCTAGACTAAACAGTTGAAATTTTAAACTTGCTAAACTAGCTATACAAAAAGTTCATTTTTTTTTGGGGGGGGGGGCATTGCACTGGGCTTCTGGTGATAAAACTAATATGTCCACCAACACAAGGCTTGGATGCTGCATTTACTTTATATAGCACACTAGGGGGCTGATTTACTAAGACACGAATTCGAATCCGAATTGGAAAAATTCCGATTGGAAACGAACATTTTGCGACTTTTTCGAATTTTTTGCGATTTTTTTCGGCGTCTTTACGATTTTTGCGAAAAAACGCGAGTTTTTCGTAGCCATTCCGAAAGTTGCGCAAAGTCGCGATTTTTTCGTAGCGTTAAAACTTGCGCGAAAAGTCGCGCCTTTTTCGTAGCGTTAAAACTTAAAAGGCGCAACTTTTCGCGCAAGTTTTAACGCTATGAAAAAATCGCGACTTTGCGCTACTTTCGGAATGACTATGAAAAACTCGCGTTTTTCGCAAAAATCGTAAAGACGCCGAAAAAATCGCAAAAATACGAAAAAATCGCAAAATATCGATCATTACGAAAAAAACGCAATCGGACGCATTCGGCCCGTTCGTGGGTTAGTAAATGTGCCCCTAGGCCTCATCACTGGTAAGGTCAAATAAATGGGATAAAGTCCTCTACAGTAATAAGGTTAAAAAAAAGAACTACTATGCCTGCTAAATATGTTAAAGAAGTTATTGTATTTTGCTCTTTGCTACTTGTAAGCAAAAGGCTGTTTCTGAAGATGAAATAAGTTAGGTGGGTTTGAAAATTAAGTCCTAATATTTTAAAGGGACAGCAAAGCAGATTATGTAACAAACACATTTTGTGTTATATCATAGGGTAAAGAGTCAGTAAAGAAGCTCTTGATGCAACTGTTTTTCTTTTTTGCAAGGCATGTTATACTACAGTTAAAACAAACACCCTAACACTGGTTTAAAGTAGCCTTTTCTTCCGGGGCAGGAAATGTTGCATCTTTTCTGTGGTTGAACTAAACGGCATCAAAAGTGTGGGCTAACAGAGCCAATACTCCCCATGGAAAAACAATAGTGCTCTATACAGCAATCTGGCCTTCACACTGACTTTCCCTGCTGGCGGGCATGTTGGGGGCACAAACATGCATAGAATAAGTGGGTTATTTATAGTGATAAGCGCCTTTTCCGCCAGGCATGAATTTGCTGTGAAAATCTGCATTTCAACATTTATTTTGGAAAACTGCTGTAAAACATTTAGCAGTGAAAATTTTGCAGTCATGTAAAAAAAAAATCTGTGGTCATGTCCAAAAAGGCACGGTCTCATAAAAAAAAAAAAAAATCAACATTTTTCGGCGCTGTTGCATCAAAACAAGGCATGGCCACATAAAAAAAGGTGCTTCCACGTCAAAAAAAGCTTGGCTCTTCACAAATTATAAGTGCATCAAAAAAACAGTGTTTTGCTAATTTTTCTGTTAAAATACATTAAATTGAATAGTGAAATGCAAATTTTCAATATTTTTTGACCAAAAAATACCATGAAAAACCCTAAAGTAAAACACTGACATCTAGCAAGGTGATGTAGAAGTCTATGGGACCAGTTTTGATTAAAATTTCAACTGTTTAGTCAATTTATACTTTTATAATTTTTTCAATTTTATTTTTGAGCTTTGCGACCCCATTCAAAATAATGTAAACATTGCGCTTGTTTTATAATCACATTTTTTTTAATAAACATGGTAATATTCTTTTTTTTTTTTAAATGTGAAAGAAAAAAACACCACAATTACACAAATAAAATTTTTGACGAATCTGCCTCAGGGGAGGCAGATTTATAATTGCTAAAATCCAAAAAAGCTGCTGAACTTTTTCTTATTTTAGAAAGCCCTCTTGGAGAAAAATACCTCAACTAACAAGGATTTATTTTTCCAAAAAAACCTGCATGAGTTACTTAATGAGGGGTTTCCTTTATGATTGCTCTAGCCCAGAGGTCCCTGACCTTTCTTACTCGTGAGCCACAGTCAAATGTAAAAAGACTTGGGGATCAACACAAGCATCATCCAAGGGGTTGGTGAGCAACATGTTCCTCGTGAGCCACTGGTTGGGGATCACTGCTCTAGCCATTCGGCTTTTAATTTCTACTTTTTGTGTTTTTTAAATATTTAATGCTATTATTTTAGCCCGGGGGCAGCAGTTTGGAAGTCAGAATAGAAGATCAATAGGAGACAGCCTGAAAAGAAAGATAAGCAGTGAAAAATAAGAATATCAATAAAACTGAACCCTCACAGTCAATATGTACTTTGGTTGCAGGGGTCAGTGACCCCAAAAACCAGATGGCATCTTTACTTACAGGCTGAATAGAGATGTTAATAATTAAAAAGTCATACAAAATAAATAATGAAAACCAATTAAAATTGCTTGGAATATGTCATTTGTTGATAAAGGTGAGGATCCTTTTTAAATAATGATGTTAAATAATAGTATTCTTAGGATATAGGTATTTCAATCTGAGGCATTTGATAAACAGTAAACAGTAATATATATAATAATCCCTATATAATATAGTTACAATGTAGGGCTTTTTCTTTAACAAAACCAATTCTATGCCTTGAACATTCTACCCAAAGTGCCTTCTATTAGTTACTGATGACCAGTTTCCCATTCGCCTGAACTCATAAAAAGTGTTTTCTCCTTTACAAAAATGAAAGTCACATTACATGGTGTAATGCATCCACACACTACAGCCAAGGTAATAATGCCTGTATACAGAAAGTCTAGCCCATAAATCAGATACTATTACCTTATTCAGTAATAAAATTTACATTGTGTTATTAAAAATTTATAATGTGTTATTAAAATAGTTGAGGGTTTGTTTCTGATTTGCAGCATGCAGTCATAATAAAGCTCTCAAATTTGATAAACTGCTGTTTTATTTTCAGTTTAGCAGGCACTGGCATTTTGTGAAAGATATAATGACCTTCATGTAACTTCTACCTTGCATACAAAGCAAATGAAACTGACCAGTGCTGTACTTTCTTATTTCCAGGGCACTATACAAAGAAAATGAGGTTTAGTATTATAGAATAAAAGTAATTTGATAATAAATTCAGCTCCTAGATGGTGCAAACCAAAATTTGTATACGAGCATCACTATCATTAAAGAAGCATGGATAATAGGTGCTGAAGCATTAAAACAAGTCATTTTTCCTGCTTATTGTAATGTAACATTACCTTCCAAATGATTGATAAAATGAGCCTTTTTAATCAGCATGGAAGTTGGGATTTAGGGCTGATTTCCTTCTGACTGTCACAACAGTTTTAAACTGAAAGAACACTAATGACAGTTATAATGAAGGAAAGAACAATAGATGGCATAATAGTAATAATTGTGAAGTTACTGGTTAGCTGTACCTTTCCTGTTACAACTATTTAAAGCTAAAATAAAAGACTGAGGATTTACATACAGCACATTAAACTTGGGGAGAACACAAACTCTGACCATTTCCTCTTAGTATAAAGGAGGAAAGTACAGGTATGGGACCAATTATCCAGAATGCTCAGGACCTGGGTTTTTCTGGATAAGGGATCTTTCCATAGTTTGGATCTCTCCATACCTTAAGGGGCACATTTACTAATCCATGAATCCGCATGGGAAAAATTCGGATTGGAAAAGGAATATTTTGCGACTTTTTCGTATTTTTTGCGATTTTTTCGTCGCTGTTACGACTTTTTCATAAATTGTAACAACTTTTTCGTAACCATTACGACTTGTGCGAATTGTCGCAACTTTTTCATAGCCGTTACGATTTGCTCGTATATTGTCGCGACTTTTTCATATTAAGCGCTCGTAAACGGCGTGCAAACCTTTCAGACTTTGCATGATTTTGGAAGCCTCCCATAGGACTCAATGGCACTCTGCAGCTCCAACCTGGCCCAAGGAAAGTCACGATACTGAAGCTTGAATGAATCCGAAACTTCCGTACTCGGCGCGTCGGTTACGAAAAAGTCACAACAATTTGCGCAAATCGTAATGGCTACGAAAAGGTCGCGACTATTTACGAAAAAGTCGTAACGGCTACGAAAAAGTTGGAACAATTTACGAAAAAAACGCAAAATACCGATCATTACGAAAAAAACGATTTCGGACGCCTTCGGAGCGTTCGTGGATTAGTAAATGTGCCCCTGAGTCTACTAAAAAATAAGTTAAACATCATTTAAGTCCAATATGATTATTTTGCCCCAATAAGGATTAATTATATCTTAGCAGGGATCAAGTACAAGGTACTGTTTTATTATTACAGAGAAAAAGGAAATCATTTTTAAAAATTAGATTTATGTTGTTATAATGGAGTCTATAATGGAGTTGTTATAATGGATCCCATACCCTTTTTTGTTGACATTTTCCATTCTTTTTAATAAACAAACAGATTGGATCTTTGGTTATAGTATGTTAAATTAAAACTAAGAATCCTTTTTGTAAATCACCTTCGGTACCCGTGACTTGCATAATGTTAACCTGATAAGATGTCAGGCTATGCTCTGAATTTTGTATGTTTAAAGAGGATGGAGCATTAATTTATGTTCTCTTAGAATGTATTAGTATGTGAATCTTCTCTACAGACTTCATACTTAGACATATAAAAATAAAACTGCAATTTTTCAGCTTTCTGGGTGTTCAGAAGTGCTGAAGATTTACACATAATTGAGGGCAGTTTATGAAAATGTGAAAATTCAACTTAGCTTACCGAACATCTTGACCATTTCTCACATTTTTTCATTTTCTGGTGTTTATCATTTGCATTTGTGTGCGCATTCTAGTGTTAGGTTACACTGACTTTTATGGTAAAATGATTTAAGACTTCTAATGCAAGTGGAGTGTAAGAAAGATTTCCATTTAAACAAATAATAATGTGCCCTGCATTTCCTTAGGCTTGAACCCCCTGATTTTATAGGAAAAAAAAACACTGTTAGAAAGATGCAAGAGGAAAAAAATAGAACTTCTAGAGAATATTTTTTTCTTTGAGAACAAATAAATTTTACATTTTGACCTTTTGAATCACTTCTGTGATTCATGTGCCTTTATTTGCAAATAAGCTTTTCAGACTGGCAGCTTGACACATTTCTGCAGCGCTTTTACAAAGATTATATGTTGTACGTCTTTCACACCATTTCCTGCATCAGCGGAGCTTAGTGTCTATGGTCCCAAACTAGAATTGAACTCAGGACCCCAACAAAGCAAGGCAGAAGTGCTACCCACTGAGCCACCATGCTTACTTTAGCAACCATCTTGTTAGATACATTAGATACATCGTAATCTAGGTTAAAATAGACACAGATCCATCAAGTTTAACCTTTTGATCTAAAATAAATCTGCTAGTTAAGTGAAGTTTTTTGTTTTTTTAAAGCAAAAAAAAAAAAGGAAAACTATACCACCAGAATAAATACTTAACCAACAGAAGGGGCAGGGGGAGTGAATCCTGAGGGAAGCAAATCGGAGGAGTGAGTGAGCGCACCGTGTAAGTAAGGAAGAGCTGGAAGTCAGGTGGGAGGGGGACTGGTTGGAGGAAGAACTGCTTGGAAAGATCAGCAGGGACATGTGCTAAGTTATAAATGGCACATTCTGACATAAGAAGATGACATTTACAAGGATAACATTTACAATGGGGAAATGACCAAACTGTAGATTATATCCTTATAATAATCTTGAAATTCCAGGACCTTCGGCCTCATGCTTTTATGTGGTCAATGAACTATGTGACTTATAATATCCCCATATTTTACAATAGGGGGTGCATTATATACTATATAATTAACAGGATATTCATGGCTCTTCTGTATTATATATATCTGTAAACATTGCCATTTTACATCCTTTACCTTGAGCCACAATTTTGTGCTTGTCTGTGTGCTCCTTTAGAGATCACCTGACTAGAAATAATGCAGCTTTAACTGAATTATTTGATCCCAGGGGGATCCCTTAGTACTTGACAACTTTTTTTTTTTTTTATCATTTTATGAAAATTTACATGAAGCAGGGTTTTACTTATCAGTAGTTTTATATGATATATTTTTTCAGAGCCCTCCATTGTTCAGGGGTCTAGTTTTCCTTTAAATACGTTAGTTGTTGTTTTGGTTCAGTATAGGGGTGCCACTCAATTAACGTGTCTTCTAGTTCAGGGCACAACACTTAGTATATGGGCACTTCTGTAGTCACTTTTCACAACAATAACATTCATTCCATCTGTATTTCTAGCTTTTATACATAGCTTAATGTGGTAGAGATATACTGTACAAAGCATTTCCTTTTACAATAGATGAAGTCTCAAAGAAATCTATTATGGGGAATGGTTTATTACTGTCTTATTTTAATACAAGAAAGTAAAATTGTATGCTAGACCAGCTCCTTGGCAAATAACTACACTGAGCAGATGGTTTTTCATTATCTGTTATACAAAACTACAAGTCTTGCAACAGTGTGCTTTGTACTGAAGCTTATTCATCTGCAAGGGAGTAATTTTCAGGCTGCCTGTCCAAAACACATTTTAAATCTTCCTTTGGATCGGTGGAACATCTGCTAAAACTAGGATTGTCGATGTCAATATTTTATTTGAAGTAAGCTACAGACTGTCTTAATATCTAGCAAAGCCAAGTAAATACATGTAAAATTGGATTTAAAAGTGGCATCCTGGGTGTGCTGTCTGAATAGGATATTCTCTTTGCATGCAGTCTAAAAACTTTTCCATTACAAAGCTGGATGTTTAGAACATAAGGTCTGAGCAATTATTATTAAAGCAAGAGTAATTTGCCCTTGCAGGGGTTTGAACAGATGCAACCAAAGATATTGTATTCAAGCAATGACAAAGGTTCTGTACATAATTATGGACCTCATTTTCTTGCCTTCCAAATTCAAGCCATGTCTGAGTTAATTATGCCAAGTGTCACAAATGTGAAAGAATGTTCAGTGGTAAATAAGAGTTTACACAAACCTTCTTCAAGACAAAGGAATATTGCAGAACAAGTGCCAGCAGGTAGGGTTAAGTTGTCGCCAAGCACCTAATACTTTACAATTATAGCGACACGATTATCTGAAAAATTGCCTGAAAATGTTTCCTTTGTTTTTCTTTTAGGGTATTTTTAAAGCATAAAGCTAATTGTAATAACGAGAGAGCAGTTATAAAATGCCTTTATAAGCAGCTAGAGCAGCTGAGCAGTTCTACAGTTATTTAGCTATATATATATATATATATATATATATATATATATATATATGCATGATTCTGAATGAAGAAGTTTTGGTCAGTGATTTAGCTATATTCAAAGTATGCAAGAAATCTGTGAAGGAATGTTGTGTTTTGTGTAAAACATGATGTATGTTTTGTACTTTCCACTCCTTTGGTAAATTAATTATTTTGTCTTTTGCTTTAGTGGCACAGTAAACCCATTTTATTAATATAAATAAATAGTGCTTGTCTGAAAAAATTATGAAAATCCATGGTTTTTGTTATTCCTTGAGATAAAAAGGGCAAACAGGGAAATTAAAGCTACATAAGGTTTGGTCCCTGTGAGGTACATTATCAGTGCAAAAATAGTCCCTCTACGTAATGGACCACTGTTAGAAAAATGATCACAACAAGGGTGAAGGGATACTGTTAATCTAATATTTGTTTAGCCAACAAAGACTTAATTCAATAAGGATACTAATTTGCAAGAGGTGTAATACTGTAGCAGGCCACTTGTGTGAACCTGCAGTTCTCCACAATACTGAGTATTGTGGAGTATTAACAATTGGGAGTAAAAGGAGTTAAAAGGGATGTTCATCCCGCGCATTCTACATGCACAAATGTAAACAACAAAATGATAGTATGTCCTCACCAAAGCTACTGAAGACACAAAGTAGCATTAATAACAACCATCTCTTTACAGAAATTGTGGGTGATCAAGTAAAGGAAATGAATAAAAAATGAGCAAGAAAGACTAGAAAGGCAAGATTACTTGCCCTCGACCTGTCCTGCTCCTGACTAAGCACTTATTGTTAACAGGGGCACTGCTGACCTGAGGCAAGGTGAAATATTGTCTCAGGTGGCAAATCCCTGCAGCTTACAGGGGTGGCAAGAAGCTGCTCCTGGTAACTTTAAGAGCCTAAATTCTGATTTCTAAATGTTTCACCCCATCAACCCATGCCGAATCTCTGAATGGTAGACATGGGTAGTGATGAGTTAACTTTTTCACTAGGCATGGATTGGGGCCAAAATTTCACATTTTACCAAGAAAAACCATTGACTTTAATGTATTTGGAGTAAGAAAAAGCTTGATAAAAAAAATGCCATTGGCTTTAGTGTATTTGGAGTGAGAAAAAAAAATTGCTGGACTGGCCAGTAGAGCAGAACTGCAAAGTTTGTTTCTTCAAAATAAAAAAGTTTTTCAAATTTTGTACCATATGTATTAAAGGTGAGCAATGGAAATATGGGAATATTTGAAACAGTCATTCACCTTAAAATGAACTTTTAATATGACCCTTACAGTAGTATTCTAACACAATTTCCAATTGTCCCTTATTATTGTCCCTTATTATTGTATTGTTTCAATTATTAACATTTATTTTTATTCAGCAGTGAATATTGAGATGTAAAAATAAACCTGAGTCAGCCTGCTTTTTGGTTGTTGGGTTGAGTGACCCTGATAACTACTGTAAATAGCATCTACAGTTGCAGGCAGATTAGGAAAGCTAATAACCTGAGAAATAAAATAACAAATCAAGTCCAGCTGCAAAGTTGTTTAGATACCTATTAGATAGCGATTAGGGTTTGTATATTTATTTATTTATGCTTCTTTTGACAATTAAATCAATGTAGCAGAAGCAAGTTCTACTCTAGCCAAGGCTCCAGTTCCTACAATGCCTTGCATGTTAATGGACACATAAGGAAGCATGAATTTGTGGGTTTGGGAAAAATAATCCTTTTTAATAAAATTATTTAAGAAGCAAGTAATTATATTAGGCATTAGTTGCCTATCACAGACACAGTGTGTCAGTGTGCCTGTCAGTGTGCACACGGAGTGGGAAAATGTAAAGCTGTACATTTCAGGCTTAAATCTGCCCTTTGTCATCACTATACATTGCATGTTAGTGTATCTACAAAATGCGGCAGATTGGAGCAGGTAGGCGTTCTGTCCACCAGCATTTTTATGCCCGTGGAGAAATTGAGTGTGCCCTATTACTAGTACTAATAGTGAAAATATTAAAAGTAATGTTTGTGGGCACCTACAAAGTGATAGTTTCTGCAGCTTTCCTTTCTCTTCCTTCATCTTGATAGCTCTTGAAGTTCAGCGGCCGCTGGCCATCCTACTCACTGGTCCTCTGAGGGGCAGCAATTCCAGAACAAATATGTAGATATATGAGGGTTAAACACCCTTGACCCCTGTCTTACAGTTAAGCATCAGAGGGGCTGCCAATAAATCACATGTGAGCAGGACAGCCAACAGCCACTGAACTTCAATGGGGATCATAATGAAGGGAGAGAAAAGAGAGAAACAATCTCTTTTATCTCAAAACAGGTAAAAAAAAGTTAACAGACATATATTACATTATTATATTACCTATATATGCTTTTTTTTTTTTTTTTAAATGGCTTTACAACTCCTTTAAATATCTTATGAATTTTTATAGTTTCTATACAAAACGTCAGCACTGACATTCTCTATATGTTTGTTAAACTTTATTAGATGTGAAACACCAACCAAATACAACTACAACAGTGTATTGACAGTTATTTCCATCCTCCAGTATATTATTCACAATCACAGGTATGGAAACCCTTATCTAGAAACCCTTGATCCAAAAAGTTTTGATTTAAAGTAAAGCCATGTCCCAAAGACTCCCTTAAATAATTCAAATGTATTTTTAAAAAAATCCCTTTCTCTGTAATAAAAGAGTAGCTTGTACTCAACCCCATTCCAAATTTGAATTAATCCTTGTTGAAAGCAAAATTGATCTTCTGGGTTTATTTAATGTTTAAATGATTTTTATCAGACTTAAGGTATAACTATCCAAATTAGGGAAATATCCCCGGGTCCCAAGCATTCTTGAGAACAGCTATCATACCTGAACTATGATTTTTATTTGTTTATATTTGTGGCTGTTACTTTTTTTCATTTATATCATTTTAATTCCCTTATTAGGGACAAACTTGCAAACTCAATTATATTAATTATTCCAAGAAACAGAATTTAAAATAACAGAACTTAAGATAAAATAAGGACACAAATTATCCATAGGTGGTAGGATTCACTGTGACATACATTATGCTGTAGTGGCACATAATACAGCAAGAGGTCCTGCCATCCCAAGTGCATTATTAAAAGACAAGGAAAGGCAAAGTCACTTGGGGGTGCCAAAATGTTAGGCACTGTACTGCGCATGCGCCGGTTGGGGGGTCCCGGCAAAACCAAGCAGGAAGGAGGAAGCGCTCGCTACAGGTACCCGGGCTGGTGCTGTTTTCTCCTAACAGGGGCACCAGCCGGGGTACAAGGTAAGCGATTAAAGTCACTTGGGGGTGCCTAACATTTTGGCACCCCCAAGTGACTTAGCCTTTCCTTGTCCTTTAACTTATAGCAAAAAGTACTGACACCTAAAGCATATTGTACTGTGAGACATTAGTGGTATCTCAGGCACATTATACAGCCAGTGACTATTGGTACTAGAAACACATTATACACTGACAATGAGTAATGGCACGCAATGTAAATTATATACAGGGAGGCGGTGGGAAATTAAACCCCAGGTACTCAATATATTAGGAGAGGTACTAAATATTTGCACCCTAAGCAGATAATAATCTGTGATAGGTGGGGGTACTGCACCCTAAGCACATTATAGGGTTTATTTTTTAACATTGTAGACATGCATAGCAACCAATTAGATATTTCCTTTTGTTTTCTAACTTGTAGCTTGTGACTGTTTAAATCTAATTCCTGATTGGTCGCTATAGGCAATATCACCAGTGGTGTTTGTCTCCAAAGTTAATAAATATTCCCCTATATGTAGTGAGAAACAGTTCATTTTTTATTGTACTTGTATAACAAATGTTTATGATGTGGGCCATTTTGCTTGATTTTTAACATAAAACATGAAACATACACATGTATATTTAATTTAGAATATGCAGCAGGACTGTTAACTGACTACAAAAATGGAAAAATATTATTATATCATACCTATTACAGCTGTATTTTATGCCCACAAAGGTTATTTAACTTCTTGCATACATCAAATGATAGCTCCAGCCAACCAAAATTGTAATCTTGTGTTAGTACAAACACAAGGCATTGACTTTTTCTATAATATCCATGCTAAATAATTCATTGCAACTGTATACTTACCAAAGGGAATGTACGTTGTATTAATATAGCTAGGTGAACTTCATTATGGCACTCAGATATATTGATGTGTGTACTGAAACCATTGAACATATTTCTCCTTTGGTAAAATGTCTAAAGCATTTATAAAGTCTATGTGATCACTGAAAATAAAGACTTTATTTTATTCTGTAGTCGACATGTCTGTAACTTTGTTCTGTCCACTACCCACAGATACATAAGCTTTTATTATAAATGTGACAAATTCTTGCAGTGTAGTCTTTCCTTTAATCCCTTGTTATTTGTTCTCTCCAAAGACCAACAGCAAGGATCACATGAAATCTTTTTAATACTCTGTACTACACAGCTGGTGACTTTGAAAGGGTAGCTCTGAAGCTTATGTCACATTAACCTTACCCAGAACCTTGCAGAGGAAGGATTACATCCCAGAGACATTCTTTAAAAGCAAGAGTTTCCTTCAGAATATCTATATTTCAGAGTTATAGCCAAAAACACAGGACAATATTTCAGCTGTAGAGGCGTAAAAATTAACAGATGTAAGGTTTTTGTTTACAGACACGCCCAAAATTACCTTTATTGCATACCTACTGCTTAGTGCATTGAATTGAAACCTTTTAATTGTGTGTGAATCCTTGCAAATCTGGTGGAGAATGATCAGTGATACTTAAATACTGCCTCTTTAATTTTTACAGTGAAGGGAAATAAATAAATGAAGCAATAATAAATAAAGATCCTATATATATAAAATCAATACAAACTCCCAGGCTGTATATAGCACTCTATCAATCACCCCTCACTTGGATCCCTGTATTTGCTATAATTACTCGAGTACCAACCCCATCACTCCTTAATGAAACTTACTGAATTATGAATATGGTATACTTCAGATCCACTTTGCAGTGGGGGTAAACCTTCTCAAGACAACTTGGTGGCATTTTCTACTGCCTGATAATCTCTTACTTCAGTCTCTCACTTAGACGCTGGCTAACCTGATAATATTTGAGCTCCAGAGCATAGAGTATATGATTAGGGTTGCCACCTTTCCAGTATTTTGCAGAAGGTGTAGGTAGTAAGCCTATATATAATAAACCAACCTGTAGAATACTAAGGCATCAACCCTGTTTGGAAGAACGTCATAGGCATATTGTCACACCAGTACTGATGCCATCTCCACTCTGATAATCCTAGCAGTAGGGATGTAGCGAACCTAAAAAAAAAAGTTCGCGAACATGTTCGCGAACTTACGCCAAAACCTGCGAATATTCGCGAACTTTGCGAACCCCATAGACTTCAATGGGAAGGCGAACTTTAAAAACTAGAAAAGCCATTTCTGGCCAGAAAACTGATTTTAAAGTTGTTTAAAGGGTGCCACGACCTGGGCAGTGGCATGGAGGAGGGGGATCAAGGGCAAAAACTTCTCTGAAAGATACTTTGTTGGCACAACATTGCGCAAAAAACGCAAGCTATTCTTGCGAAAATACTATGTCGCGCTAAACACCATGAAAACGGGATTTGCGGAGAAACGCCATGTGTGACTTGTGTGGCGTATTGTACAATACTTTTGCGACAATAAAAAACGCGGCGGAAAACGCGGCGCAAACCCAAACTGCGAACATACGCTGAAAGTTCGCGAACATATGCGTTCGCGAAACCCCCGATGTTCGCGCGAATTTGTTCGCTGGCGAACAGTTCGCTACATCTCTACCTAGCAGCACTTTGGGTGTGATTGCAGCAGATGCAACTAGGTATGTTGAATGTTCAAAAAACACTCTTTTTCACTGCTTCTTTCTCTTGGCTGTCTCAGCCTTAAGTCCATCAGTTGTTAATGTATGAGAAGCTTGTCATAAACACACCAATACAATTGTACAAAACAAATTTATGGCACATATATAGTGGTTTGCCAGTCTCAACTAATATCCACGTGTTAGGGCCAGCATTGGCTTTGCTGCTTTCAGTGCACATTTTTTCTTAGCCTTCAAAAAAAAGCAGGTTAAGAGTAGTGGAGTCAGTGCTCCACGTGCACTCAGCCTTATGCATATTGGTCAGGATGGAAATTAGACATGTTGTCAGTATATGGTGCATCGGCATATGAGGAAGTTGAGCCACAGCTCCAATTGTTTTTGCTGTTTGCCAGAATGATTGGATAATGGTCGCCTTATGGCATGGTAATTGCATGTTGGAAATATCATAGATATTGCACTAACTGAGAAATAGAATGATGAACATCAATTACTCTCCAGTACCAATACCATTAAGAGAATCATTTAGCTAAAGTTTTGAAAGGTAATCAGCCTAGGGTTGTTGTTCATTTTCCATTAAGTAATAAAGCTGGTTCAGGTACAGCTTCAGTTGTATTTGTATCCTGTACAGAAGAGGGCATTGTGGAAGTGACTATTATATTTATACAAACAAATCTCATGGCTGGAGAGGAGAGTAAGAATAATAATTGACCCTATACATGACTATCCTCTGAAATAGATGTTTTGTACAGCTGAAAATTGCAGACACATGTCTTTTTGAAAGGATTTACAGTAGTCCTCTGAAGCTTTTGCTTTTTCTCTATATGCAGCCATGGGACATTATAGGGACTGTATTATTGATGAACCAACACACACACAATATATTTTATACCTAGTCTCCTTCTAACATAATATAGGTGTATCCATTACTAATTCACATTCAGAACATGCCGTTATTAACCACTGCTATATACTGAAAGTATATCATGCAAAAAGAATTTTGTATAAAATTGCTTCTTCACCTTTTGATTGTTAAATATAACCCCCGGTCCCCAAGGTTATAAAAGTGATTGTAGCCCAGCTGCTCACACTGCCAAATAGGTTACAAATGCATTCTTTATGCAATTTTCAGAAGGGTCAACAGGAAGCCTTTTAACCTCTGCAAATGAGAACTGACACTATAAAGTTACGTGAGGTCTGCATGATAGAATCTCTTCTTAAAATACATGAAACATTTAAACTTGCTTACACTGTACTTTTTGTGTCGAGGTAATGTTATCAGTACTGGATTTCTTCTTTTAAAAAATCTACAGGGACTTGTTTGTCCACTTGAGTTTGTCAATATCATAGAAGCGATTAATAACGCTACGGAAGACTTTGAGTTTTTATTTACATGTGAATGAATATACTCTCTCTATATATTGACTACTTTATTGACAAACGATGTCTCTGTTTCATCTTGGTTTTATCATTTTCTTAATGCAGGATGTTTACATCTGGTATGTCGCTGGATGCATTAAAAATACATTCTTCCTTGTGCTCGGTACCTTTTATTTTATATTTTTTTTTCCTGGCTTGCAATTTTACATGACCTTTACTTGAAGGTATTATATCTTTAGTGCTATTAAGGGCTATGCTAAATTAGCAATTATGCTACTTTAAATACCAAATAGCATGTTTAGTGTATGGCTTATAAAGAAACTGCTAAATGGTGGACAATTTCATCATTTACTAAACCGATGCTGGAAAATACAAGGAAATACAAATGCAATGCCACAGTTTCGGTAAGTCACATAAAACTCATTAACCATGAAACATTCTTTCAACTACTCATACATAATTAGCTCATGTTCTGGAAGAATCATCAATAAAGAAAGAGTGATCATTAGTTTAATTGAATGGTAAAGAAGCCTAATGGCATTGCTTTCTGTGATAATGGAATGATTACGGGGACAAATCAATATTTTGTAGCACAAATTTACTGTCAGAACGTTTATTGAAGTAAAGTTTTGGTTTGTGGTAATATTTTCAATTATGAAGAGTAAACTGCTATTAAAAACTAAAAGCTAGATTTTAGCACAAAGTAAAGATAGATAGATGATAGAAAGATAGATAGATAGATGATAGATAGATAGATGATAGATAGATAGATAGAAATGTACTTAAAATATACAGTATATTTAGACTTTATAAATAGTGCACTTTTGCCCTTCATGATGTCATATTGGTGACTTCTGCACATGGAAATATTTGTTTAGTACAGAATTATATAATGCATGACATAGTTCGAATATGGTTAGAAATGCTATATTTTATATACTGAGCATAATGCACCAGCCTAAAGTTTCAGTATCTCTAAAACAGTGATGATCTGGGTCTTCCAAGTTGTCACAGGAGCTCCCCATCTTGGATTTTGTTAGGAGTGTCAGTGACACTGCACATGCTCAGTGTGCTCAGAGCAGCTGTTGAGAAGCCATTACAAGTTACTAAGCAGAAAAATAGGTATTCCTTTCATAGACTCTGATGCTACAGGGCTGATTATTTAATTCTAATATTAATTGAACTGGTTTCTATGCTGTCATATAATGATAATCTGAATTAATTACTAATCAGCCTGATATTGTGACATTTATATTGTATATATACAGTATATTGTGAGTTGGTCCCTAAACTCAGTAACTGACTGCACAGAGCATTTGCTGTGATACAACATAAAAAGTAGATGAGTTATTGGGGAATCTGAATAGGCACAGAACTTTGCTACTAAAGGGCTATAGTTCCCTTGGGCTAATACAGGGACCACAACAATTAAGGGCTCATTTTTGTAATTTACAGTGGGCAACTTGCACTTTTCCCTGCAGTAAGTTGCCTCTAAAACTACTTTTATTAAAGATACATGTCCTAATGTGCTCTGCGTATTTGCATTTAGTTGTGCTCATTGCCACTTATTCCTTTCTGCCTTTCGAATTGAGTGATCTTGTGCCTTTTGATGCAGGGCACTGTACAAACCCTGGAGTTACTATCACCTCTTGACTAGGGCAATATTTCCAAGGTTCCCTCAGTGCAGTGCACAAACAGATGCAGAGCCCTTGCTGCTAAAGAATTTGACTCAGGTGTCATTCACACAACAAACACCGGAACTGATGCCATCGAATATCAGGACAGATGACTGACAGACTGTGAAAATCTGATTCAGTGGCCGCATTGTACGTGTAATGACACATGAATTCTGGGAATAACTTGTTTATTGTGGAAAATAAACATGATCATTGCATCCAAAATTTCACTGTGTCAGGGTAAATGGATGCTCCCTATAATGTATAGGATTTCTACCTTTCTTCTTTTATTAGCTTAATATCTCTTTTAAATCTTAGTATGCCATGTAATGCTGTTGCCTTAAATAATATTTACTGACAACTCAAACCTTGTATTCTTTATTATATGAGATTTGTTTTGATGGGTTATCACCCATTAATTATTGCTAATCAAAATTATAGAGGTAATTATAGAGGTAATGGCATAAGCCCTAGATCACCCAAAGCACTTCCAAAGCACGCTCCTTAGTGCTCATTTACCAATCACTTATGTCTTGTGGAATCCTGCTGTCTACACTGTGCCTCATCAAAAATCCATGCAGAGCTCAATCCATTCCAACTTATGGCCATCTTACAGCATGCCTTAAGGCAGGGTTAAAGACAGGCCCCCTTTGCAGACTGTGCCACTCCCTTACTTGTGCGCCTAAATGACATGCAAGTTAGGATGCAGGAAGGGGGTGTTTACATGTCTCCTCCTCCCACCCTATGCCAGTACAGCATTGATGATGCATTCAGCGCTGTATTCAAGGGGCGAGTAGCAGATCTCTACACTGAAACGCAGTCCAGAAACCTATGGCAATGCAACAACACCAGAACATATTGTGCTATGTGCAAATTAATGTTTGATTGTGGCTGCATGGTAAATTTTTCCTTATATGTGTGTTTTTTGTGTTTGACTATAGGGCATATTTATTAAGCTGTGTAAAAAATGGAGAAAGTAGCCCAATGACCCATAGGGAAACGTAGGGAAGCAGGGGCATGACGGAGCCGTAGGGCAGACATAGCCACTCCCAGTTGTAGGTGATTGGTTGGTTTGTAGTGAAGGTATAAATATTGGAAACCGTTCCCGCTCCTCAATCCATTTTAGGCAGCATAGTAAAACGCCCACCCTCCCTCCCTATAGAGGTGGAGGCAACGAGTGGTTGTTGGCGGGGTGATTGAGTTGGGGGAAAACAATGGTTGGGTTAGGAAGGGAGTTTTGTTGGGTAGGGGGTTCCGGGCTGGAAGGGCAGCTGGCAGCGCCAGTTGCGCTGCGCAGTTATTGGCTTGTTACGGTTTATGGTTATTCAAAGTTGGTTGTTTGTGTTATTGCCAATATAGGTATCATTTCTACAATACTCTTGTATTTGTGTTTTGTTGTTTTTTTATTATTATTGTTTGTTATACAAACATTTGTATTGTGTTCATGAGATGTTTTGTATCTTATTTGTTCTTTATGATATGTTTTAAATTAAAACTTTGATTGTTATTAATAAATGTTCTGCAGCCATTTCATCCCAAGAATTGGTGTCCGTGTGTTTATTGGGGATGGTAAGTAAAAGAGGTAAAGGGGTTAGGGCTGAGAGAAAGGCGGGTCAAGATCCGACGTTGCTCACATCAAGAATTTGCCAGGCTTTGCTGTGTAAAAACCGGCGTAAAATAGGCGTAATTTATTGCGTGTTTTTTCTTCTGCCAGAACTTACGTAAAATAAAGGCATACAATCTGGTGTTGGACGGCGATCTTCTCCGTTTATTTTACACAGCTTTTTCCATCGAATTCGTTTTACACAGCATGCCCCTATGTGTAACTGTAGCGACCATTTTTCTTTAGCAACATGCTGCATTGCATAATGCTTTTTACAAGAAAGCTTATTAGCTTATGATTTCTTTTAAAAGCTTGCTTTATATAGTATATGAAAAATAGACCACCATAAGAATTGTAAACCTTGGTTTATTTGAAGCATTTAGAGTGGGAGTAGGTTTGGCAATTGTAAATTGTAGATAAGTGGCAGTAAGAGTAAGTATGCATACAAATGGAAACGCAATGGAAACATCACAAACAGGAAATATAACATTGTATCATCAGGTGAATAAGTTGCATATTTTGAGACATTCAACCTTAATTAGGCTAGGTTATTTTTTTTTATTTGTAATATAGAAAGCAGATCAGACAAAAGTCCACTTCAAATAGCAAAATTATTTCACTGACCAATAATTGTGTTATAAGAACATCAATTTACTTTGAAGCTACTCTAGTAACGGAATATGCTTCCTATCAGCAGACTGCTGATCATATTCCGCTGAATTAGGCATTTACTGTAACGTTCACCAAAGCCCCATAAATTATTTATTTATACTGGAAAATATATATCATTTTCCATCAAAATACATTATAGCACAAAACAATCTACCAGATAGCACATGATCAGAAAATAAAACTTTCAGGTACAGAGTCTGAATTGTTCCAGTTAAATGAAAGGTTCTATGAATATTGCAACATCTCAGCAATACATTTAGGTTCTGGTGCTCTTTCATTTTTACATATATGTTATTGTGTTTATATGTAAAATTTCTCTCTCTCAAAGCTTCACTGGGAATAACTGAACAACAGACGGTCTCAATTTATAAGTTACCCTCAAAAAAAGGTAATATAAAAATCACTTAAAAAGTTGAAGGAGGCTGAAGGACATGGATAAATATCTGGCAACATTGCAACTGTAGAAGTTGGTAGCTTATTTGCCTTTGCATGGTGCAAATGTAATTTGTGACGGGTCTGCTTAGGCCCTTATTGTAATCCAATCAAATGAGACAAAATACTTACAAACAATCACATTTTCAAAAGAGTTCAAATGGGTGGTTACCTTTACGTTATTTGTTAGTATGTTATAGAATGCCCTATTCCTAGCAACTTTGCAATTGGTTTATATTATTTATTTTTTTAATTATTTGCCTTTTTCTTCTGCCTCTTTCCAGCATTCAAATGGGGGTCACTGACCCCGGCAGCCAAAAACTATTGCTCTGTGAGGCTACAATTGTATTATTATTGTTACTTTTTATTACTCATCTTTCTATGCAGGCCCTCTACTATTCATATTCCCATCTGTTGTTTAAACCAGGGTAAAATACCAAATGGAGAGCTGATGAACAAAAAGCTAAATAACTATACAAAATAAAACCATAAAAAATACAAAATGAAGACCAATTGCAAATTAGCTCAGAATATCAACATCTACATCAAATTAAAAGTTAATTTAAAGGTGAACTACCCCTTTAAGGTGCCTTCCAAGAATACCTATTGTTTCAGGGAAACTAACCACAAATCTGTCTTTGTACATAGCCTTTGCACATGAATGCCGGTCTCTTTGTTGGCCTTTTATATATATATATATATATATATATGTATACTGTATGTATATATATATATATATGTATACTGTATATAAAGGATAATAATCATAATAATGCTTAAATGCGTGGTTATTGTAATTTACCCAAATTTACTATGCTAAAGGAGATTCCACTCAAATATTTATTAATTAATATTTGAGTGGAATCTCCTTTAGCATAGTAAATTTGGGTAAATTACAGTAACCACGCATTTAAGCATTATTATGATTATTATGCTTTATATATCGCATCCACACATCCTGACACAGTCAGTAGTGTCAATGAGGGCTAGAATGGACAGCCCAAGTAAATAACTGTAAATCAACTTATATATATTACAATGTAATTATAAAGTGGTTATAAAAGGAAAGCAATTAGATCACTGAGTTTGAGCTTAGAAAAACACAGAAAAGCAATATCCATCCAAGACAGAGGGAATATTATTCCATAAGCACTTCAATAAGGTTCCTGGGTGTGTCTTTAAAGTATAAATTGAAGAACATTTTAAAGGAGAAGGAAAGGTAAACTGTCTGGGGGGTGGGTGCCAAAATGTTAGGAAAATGCCAGCTTTTTTGTTCAGCTTTTCACTCTAATATGGCACGAAGACAGAAGGAAGAGGATTGGTCTCTCACACCTACCAAAGGCTGGGCCTTCTCCTTCAAAGAATATTGACATGTACATGACATGGTACATACAGTATGTAGGTGTTATATATGATAAATGGGACATTTGTGTCTGCAAAATCTTCCGCACATCGCATGGCCAGGCTTTGCAGGCTTTGGCAAAACATTTTTACATGTCGTTTCTTAGAGTGATTACCACCTGAACTTACTTACACAAGGTCTGAAAGGGCATAAATAATGGTGTTAAATCTGGCATTCAGACAGCATCAAAACACACCTTGATAAATTCAATTTCCATCCCATAAATTCCTTATATTTTACAAAGCTTTTTGCACTATATTTTGTTTTAAACAACATAATAAATAGACCCCTCTATTTAATGAAAGGCAATGGAAACTTTAGCCCCAAATACATTAAATATGGGGGTAGGCAGTAAGAATTTAGCCCCAAATACAGTAAGAGGCCGTGAGTAAAAAGAGGACGAAACCCAAGTTTAGAAAATGCTTTTAAAACATTTGCCATGTGCCCCTCTCCTGAACCGCCGTAATGAAACTTCTGCTTACTTACTATTTCTGCACCATGCCGGAGTTCTTTTCAGCCGCAATGTTACTTGTGGCGGCCATCTTTTTATCTATCGTGTCACTTTCTTCTGGCTTCTAACATCATTGCTGGTCCTGGGGAAATCTGTAGAGCTATGAACGCATGCACTTGGCTTGAGGGATTGAAAGTGCGCATGTGTACGCCCTAAGCTCAATTTATTATTTGACAAAAGGAAGCTGGAATCTTTCATAGGAGTCTACAATATGTTTTACTTCAATTTATTATTGCTAGAATGGAAGACGTTTCATGCAGGAAAGCTAATGGTAAGTAGCTCTTCACATAAAGGGCAACAAGCAGAGCTTGATTTGTAAATAGGATTTAGTTCTCCTTTATATACAGTTAGAGTCAATGCGGACTTTAGCTACCTGAAAATTGGATTTTAACATTTTATATACAGTAATGAAGTCAGATATCATTTGTATTGCTACAGATGCTCCCATGCTCCACCTATTGGTAGATATGAGTATAGCACCCAAGCAGGAGAAGTAGTCATGACAGGACTCCTCCAATGATAATTTAGTAGAAACAATGGCTGCTGTACTGTACAGTGCTGGTTCCTTCTGAATGTACAGATGGCTGCCAACACACCATATTACAGCTACAAAGTGCATTTATTGGTTTAAGTAATAAAAAATACACCATAAAAACAATGACAGAATCCATTTCGAGGCCCCAGATGCACCAAATTATTACACTACATTATACCATTTCTAATACATGTTTTATACATTTGCCAAATATACACAACACAAAGTATTTTGCAGACCAAATTTTAATGAAAGCAAAAATATATCTTAAAACATTCTTTCAAATTCTTGTTATTAGATACCACTGTGTATTTACAACAGAATTTTGCAATGTTTGGAAAATGAATCTATTCATTTTTGCAGCGTATATGTTATGTATCTAAAGAGACAAATCCTGTCGGCAACATCTGTTGGAGGTTTCAGCTAAATGTTAAATAAATAATAGAAACCACAATTGGAAATGTTATATCATCCATTAATGCAAAAGCAGAATAGGAACAAAAGATACATTATAGACCTGTGCTCTCTGGGGATGTGATATTAGCTCCTAGATCTATTAACCTTTTAAAATATAGTTTATTTAAATAAGAATATTATTAGATTTCTAGTTTGTGTTGTACAATATGTTTGTTTACAGAAAAACAAGAAACAGAATAAACTGGTGGGAAAATGTCCCGATTAACATTAAAATGTTAAAATGTCCAAGCATCATATAAATAAAAGATTAATGGGGTTATGTAAAAAAGGCAGCAGGTAGAATTTACTGGTCACCTGTTTAAAAGCAAACATCTTATTGGTTGCTGTGGGTTACTGTTCCTGGGCAAACTTGTATTAAGACAAACATCATTTCTGTTTCTTTTTTCTGTTCATACCTACTGAGTAATTACAATTATTATTAATAATAATTATAAAACAGCTTGTCAAGTATCATTTGTATAGATTAAAAGAAATATTTTGGTGACATTTTTAAAAGGGACTTCAAACTCTCTTATTTCACCAAATTCTCTCAAGTACACATTCCAGTCTTAATTACAGATGAAAGTGTAGTCATCAGGGAGCCATCAATACCAGCATAATGTAAATTATCTCGGCATTATGTATCATAGTGAGATAACTGTTCAGTCTTTGCTTGCTGATATTACACTATAATTATCAGAAGGGTAGATATACAGTACCATTTTTTAGGTTGTAGAACTAGAAAAAATATGTTTTTCTGGCTCAGCCCAGCTTCATCAGGAGGAAGCTTTCTTTGTCATGATTCTTTGTACTCCAATAAATGTTGATTGTGGCAAGTGAACAAGATTGCACAAGGGGCAAGAATATTTTTTGTTCAAGTAAGTTATCTTGTTGAGTATCAAGAGTTTGAATTTATTATATATTGAATACAAGAATTATACTATATACTACCATTTACTTACACGCTGCTGGATATATTGGAGTTGAATTGGGATCATTGAAAGAATGGCTATTATTCCTGATATACTATTTCAGATGTTAGTATTCTGAGAACCCATCTGGTGTGTGTTGACTTACAAACATCTGGGTGTGGGTTTCCTGCATCATCAAGGGGTAAGCATTTAACCATGTATTTAATGTATTTAATTTGTAGGCTACATATAGGGGCTGATTTACTAATCCACAAATCCGAATCCGAATGGGAAAAATTCGGATTGGAAACGAACATTTTGCGACTTTTTCGTATTTTTTGCGATTTTTTTCGTCGCCGTTACGACTTTTTCGTAAATTGTCGCGACTTTTTTATAGCCGTTACGATTTGCGCGAATTGTCGCAACTTTTTCGTAGCCGTTATGATTTGCTCGTATATTGTCGCTACTTTTTCATATTGAGCGCTCGTAAACGGCGGGCAAAACTTTCAGACTTAGCATGATTTTGGAAGCCTCCCATAGGACTCAATGGCACTCTGCAGCTCCAACCTGGCCCAAGGAAAGTCACCATACTGAAGCTTGAATGAATCCGAAACTTTCGTACTTGGCGCGACGGCTACGAAAAAGTTGCGACAATTCGCGCAAGTCGTAACGCTACGAAAAAGTCACGACAATTTATGAAAAAGTTGTAACGGCTACGAAAAAATCGCAAAGTACCGATCATTACGAAAAAACGCATTCGCCCGCTTTTCAGACGTTCGTGGATTAGTAAATGTGCCCCATGGTATAGTAGATTGTTGATATTGAGTACAATTTGCCATCGACACCTTTTTAAGATTAATACATTAAATATAGATTCAGGAAAATACCTTACAGGGGTGCAGACAGTAATGGCATAATTTTAATAGTTGAGACAAAAAATTTGTAGGTCTCAATGTATGTATCAATGATTCCACTGGAACTTGATTTGCCATTAAAGTGCAACAAAAACTGGCACAGTTCTCTAAAAATATTCTTGGGACATTCTTAACTAACAGAATCAACGCATGACAAATACCTTAGGTAAAGTTGAAAAACATTCTATTACATATGTGTACTTTAAGAAACATGCCCTAAAGAGTCAACATTCTTATATTATCAAGTTGTCAGTAGTATATATTAGTCCCAAATAAAATTTTCTGTCTGTTGCTTAGTGCAAAATGTCCTTACCAGCCATAGCATGGGTCATGTTATTCAGAATACTTGGGGCCTGGTGTTTTTTGGATAAGGAGTCTTTCTATAATACTTTTAGTCTACTAAAAAATGATATAAACACTAAATAAACTTAATATTTTTGTTTTGCCTCCAATTTATGCAGCTTAGTTGGGATTAAGTACAAGGTACTGTTTTATTATTACAGAGAAAAAGGAAATTGTTTATAAAAATGATGATTAAACTGGACTTTATGGGAGATGGCTTTCCCATAATTAGAAGCTTTCTAAGTAATGAATTTCCAGGTAAGGCATCCTATACACATGCCTAGTAAACTGTCTTGTAAAAAGAATTTGATTTTTCATAAATGACACCCCATGTTCAAAGGTTTGGGCAGTCTGTCAATGAGAACTTATTAGAGCGTTATGTAATAAAACATGTCAACAGAATGTAAAAAATGGCAAAATAAGAATAAAAAAATGGATTCCAAAAAGCAACAATTTTAATTACACAGGTCAATACGTTGCAAATATTTGTGTTGCTCACTCTTAAGATGAACTTGAAGGTGGCATAATATTTTCTTTGCACAGAGAAGCTGCTTTTTCTTTAAGGGTGAAGACACACAGAGCTACTAGTAGCAGCTATTTGTCATGGCTACTAAAATAGACAATGCTGATCATTTACTGATAATTGTCTCTATGTGTGTTTTAGTAGAGGCAATTCTCAGTATTGGCAGGGTATTTTCTGGGGTTTAGTAGCTGTGAAAAAGTAGCTGCTACTAGTAGCTTCGTGTGTCTTTACCTTAAGACACTTTATTACATTTACATAAGCGGGTTAACTATTATACTATGTAGTACAGGTATGTGACCTGTTGTTCAGAATGCTCAGGATCAGGGGTTTTCCAGATAATGATCTTTCTGTTATTTGAATCATACCTTAATTCTACTAAAAAATACTGTACATATAAACATTAAATAAAACCAACAAGATGCCTCAGATATGGATTCACAAGGTACTGTTTTATTACAGAGAAGAGGGAAATCATTTCTAAAAAATTTGGATTATTTAATTAACACGTGCAAGGAAAAATTTGCTTTTTGTGCTCAAAGGCCATTACCCTTTAAACTAGATCACAAACCCAGACAAAAATCTGAAATGCAAGCTACAGTATTTCTGCACCACGTAAAGGAAGAGTCGTAGGGGAAATATCTGGAAAAACCAACAGGTGAACTTTTGTGTATATACTGAAAAACATAACATGATAATACAGAAAAACCTTTATTGTATTAACTGAATATAAAAATGAAACTATAGGCCAGATTCAGTTTGATTTTGCCATAGAACCAGATGCAATTCATTGATAAAAAACTTATCTTACTTTTTATCACATAAAAACTCCACAGGGAAGAGTTTTCACTTCTCAAACTAAATATCACCCATAAAATTTTACATGATAAAACATAAAATAATGTTTTGTCATTGAACTGAATCAGGCCCTATCACTACTAAACAAAGGGAAAAACATAATTTATAATAGGTATAGGAGAGAAAAACTCATATAACCCGCATTAATACTCAGTTTATGAGGTTTACTATGTTTGGAGGGAGAAAAGCATTCACATACATTTTAGGGGATTCTGATTTGACAGGTATATCTGCAGAGCTCATATTAGATCAGCTGTGTTTTCTGCATTTTCAAACAGAGCGGAACTACAGTTATTGCAATCACAATTTGTAATAGCTTTTTATTTATTTTGTTATACGACTTTGCTAACTATATTTCTCCACAGTCAACTTTTTTTTTCTTCTGCAGAATCTCTCAGTGTCAATGATCAAGCACACACTATATCATCTTAAGTACCATTTTACACTCAGTTTCAATTTGCAAATCAGTATTCTAAAGATACATTAATTTTATTGTATATGGTATTCGTTTCAAGCTTGATTTTCTCATTGTTCAAACACTCATTATTTCTTTGGGTTTGCTGTGAGCCAGACGTTCAGTCCAATCCGCATACAAAATGAGTAAAATGATTTATCAGGTGATTAAAAATAAGATTAATCACGGTGTGAATTGAAAACAGAAAATTCACAAACTGAAAAATAAAGAACCATTTATTTCGATAGAACCAGGGTACACAGAAATTAACTTATGCTACTTCACATCCCATAGTAGTGGAATTACCAAACAAAAGTTTACAATGAATATCCAACTTCGTAGCTGCAATTCATCATCTGCTCAAAGTGATAAATCCAATAACAAGTCAACTGGCTGCAAGACTTGCAAAAATCAACTCAATATTGGAATACGTCTAATATCATTGCTATTTATAAGTGAGCTAATGCAATAAAGCAAGCAGTTTCTTTGAATACATTAATGTGTTGATCCATAGAGTGTAATGAAATAAATAGTAACCCATGCCATACAGTAAAGTAGTATTTGCTGGTGTAATGTTTGAAACCAAAGGGTTAGAATACATAAAGAAAACTCTTTCAATATTTACTCCATGATTTATCCCATAGATCCTAGGAAATTAAACAGTAAAACAATATTTATAAGCAATGGGAATAATGTACTGCCATGCAGTTACCCGCAGTGACCATCATATATTTGCTTTGATTTCTGACTTGCTGTAGATTGGTCAGTACAAATTGCTGATTTGTTTCCAGTGTGTTTATCTACAAAAATGGCATGCAGGGTGAATACCTGGATTACAGAATTTCAAATTCTCCTGTTAGATATGAGGGAAAAACTGTTTAAATTAAATGAATTGTACAAGCTTGCATAATTCGTTGTAAGCAAAATGTTGCTATGGCAAAGTGTCCCATGAAACTTTAAATAAAATAATATTGTGTGTTAGGCTTAGACATGTGATGCTTAGTAACAAAGCAAATATGGGAGCAAGGGATAAAGATAAGATTAATATGGTGTACTGTATTTTACAGTATTTTATCTAGTAAAATCAGAAAACATGTACAGGTATAGAACACATTATCCGGAAACCCATTATCCAGAAAGCTCTGAATTATTGGAAGGGCGTATCCATTATAATCAAATAATTCAAATTTATAAAAAAAAATTCCCTGTAAAGTTTTAAGTGCTTTTGTAAAAGATTGTTAAAACTAAGCTTGTAAAAAGATTTTTGGTAAAGAGAACCATGAATGGTTCACTCAATATTACATTCTACAAAAACTACATTTATGGGTAGACCAGCCATTTGGAATCTCATAAATATGGTTAGTGAGTACTACACTGTTCCAGAGGTTCCTGCATTGCCTGGATCCACATTCCACATGACTGTGTAGGAAAGTTAGTATGCTTTGCCAGGGTGATGTACTGTGTATACAGTATATGTGTTGGTAATAAAGTCTTACTAAATGAGTCATAGCATGTATTGTTTCCTTTATCCTGAATAAAACAGTATTGATGCTATGGTCTCTGTAATGTCTCTTTAATGTCCAATCAGAAGGTTGTACTCTACCGTAAGTTAATATGAACAAGCTATATATCATTGGCTGCTGTTTGAAGTATGACTGCTGTGGAGTGTACTTTTGTGTGCCGTTATGTGTGCCGTTATGTAAACTTTAATACAAGTTCTTGAGACCATTTACCATGCAGTGCAATGAACAGCACAGAGAACATGTCACATTTATAGCAAACCATTGGTAAATATACTTATGATTATCGCTATTTGATGCACATTTTACTTTTAAAAGAGTTTTTAAAAGTTATTACATATCTATAGATGCACACTGTGAGTTTTAGCCATACATTTCATATCAGGGCATCATATATTGTAGTCTGAATTAACCTTTAGATCCAATTCTCTTTGGCTCAATGTTAAAGCACCTGCAGGGGAATCTAATCACAGTTTCTCAACCACAGTTTACTACATTGTTATTTGCTTTAAAGTGATACTAAAACCAGAAATTAAACCTTTTTGCATATTTTATAAAATTGTCTTTGCACACTGTTTATAATTTAGCCTTAAAAGTATCTCCTGATGCTTTTACATTACCCATCTGATCCCCCATGAAGGGGCTGCCATATTTGTGCATCAGGAGTCCATTAGCATTAGAGGTTATAACTGACAAATTGAGAAGGGACAGTTAGGTTGGCAAAACAGTCAGATTAAGGAAATTCAGGTAACAATAACTTACAAAAGCAGCCATAATAAGAACAAAAACAATCAGCTTGACCAATAGGTAACTTTTATTGTACATTATATTTTGAAGAGTAGTTTTTTGGTGTCAGTACCACTTTAAGATATTATTGAGGGTTAAAGCATGCTGGAAGCAACCATTCAGCAACAATATTGCTCAATTGAACTTTATCCCAGCTCTCTCGGGTCAGCAACACCATTTGCATGCAAAAGAAATGTTTCTATGTGACTGAATAAGGGTTTAAATAACAGTAACTATACACATACAATGCATATAACATACTGTACATCCACTGGACATACTGTACATCCACTGGACATACTGTACATAGCAATCACTGTTAAGTTTCATTTTAATTATATGGTTTGTCTACAGGATATTCTTCTCATTATATAGGATACACTCTCTCTCCCTTTAACTAAACCAGCAACCTTACTATCTCAAAAAGACACATATATCCTCGTATAGTGATTCGGAACATATCTACATCCCAAGTTGAATATAATGTTTATACTGTGCAATGTTCATAAGATACAGCAGCAATAGCTGTCTTTGGCTGTTTACTGTCAACTTAGTAAATTGGGAATGCAGGGGAACCTAAAATTGTCAAATACTCAAAACACTTTTACTCTCAATTGCCGCACAGATCAAGCTAATTAAGCAGGTGTTGTGACAGTTGTTATGTCTTACTGGCTGATATATAGTAGCTGGATTTCTAACATAATGTTCAGTAGTTAAAAAGGTTTAGTACATGAAGTTGTCATCAGAAAGAAAAAATACTGAACCATGATACTGTGCATCAAAAATGGAAAACAAAAAAGGGGAAAAAGAATAACTTTTTTTTATATTTTAAGTGAATTTTCCATCAAGTGTTTTTATATTTTTTTTATAAAGAAACTCGTTCATTTATATAGCTGATACAGATTGAACACTGCTTCTATGTAGATATGTTTAAGGGGCCACATTCCTTATAGGATAACTTAATAAATAAGCTATAGACCAGTGTTAGGACTCATATAACATCTTAATGGACATGTAAACCCCCCTCACAAAAATGTAATCAGTGAACAGCCTCTTTGAAATCTTTCAATACCTGCCACACTGGTTGTCCAGAGGTTAATAGTAAGGCTGCAGCATCCCCTTAATCACTTAGATTTCCTTCTCCTTCTGTAACCCACTCGTCCCCCTCCCTAAAGAATTTGCGTTGTCTTCTGGCTTGTGGGCATACTCAGTTGTTCTCAGCCCAGATAACTAAGCACACCCTCCAGTCTAGCAGCCAATGAAGAGATGGAATTGCTGGTTCCCACAGAAACTCAGCTCTAGCTGTCTGCTTCAATTTTTTCTCCTAACTTTCTCTCCTGAGCTCAGCTCAAACAAAGCAAAACTTTTAGCAGACAGTTGTGCCTGTGTGAGCCTGTTTTCTTGATGAAATGAATGCTGAATAAGGGTCTGTGTGTGTGTGTGTATGCTGTTTGCAGATTTAAATGTATCTGATTAGGTATCATGGGAAAAATGGCCACCGAGTGAAAGCTGCTATTTGCTTTAGGAAAATGTGATGGTGCTGCAAATGGAGGGGATATATGCATTACAAATTATGCCATTTTGGTGCCTAACTGATATACATTGTAGGCAAGTGTAGGCTTTACATGTCCTTTAACAACAGTAGCAGTCTGCACTATCTTGTCTTCAACTGCTCTGGAAACATGGGCTCTCTTGTCATTGTGAGTAATGATGAGCGAATCTATTCCATTTCAATTCGGCAAAAAATTTGCAAAACTGTGGAAAAATTTGCGAAATGGCAAAAAATTGCCGAAACCACGGTTACCGCACAACTTTTTTTAATGTGCCCTACTTTTTTTTACATGACTGCTACTTTTCCCTCACTCTACAAACTTTTTTCGTGGCTAATTTTTACACCCTTTTTTGCAAAAAAAATCGCCAATGGCAAAATGCGGAATCCATGTCTGGTGAAAAATTTCTCTTATCACTAATTGTGGGCTAAGAATGTACTAAAGGAATACTTTAAGAACCTGCAATGCCAGTGGATTAACTGATTTATGACTGCCAAGCAAAATCTTTTTAGGGCCTACTACACCTTTATAAGCTGGGAAAAGATATCCGATATATTGCATTTGCTTGATATTCAAGGCCACACTGGGTCCAGTGTGGAACAGTATAAAAGTGTATTAGAGTAGTAATAAACCCTCTTTTATAAAAACATATGGCTGTTTAAACTAAGGGGTCAGTATTTTTGTGTAGAGTGGGCCTTGATGTTTGCCATAGTAACATTTCAACAATATCCCTTCTAAAAAATTTAATTCTGTCCTTGTCAGCTGAAAGAACTCTGTCACTTGTCATTAAAGTGGTGCAACATTTCCCTGTTCCCACATTTGCCCTACTCTGCCTAATATCATAAACTGTGTGATAATTATGTTACCCAAAAAATTCTATTTCAACTCTTAAGCACTTTTTGATAAAAATATCCTTGCAATCTAGTGGTCTCATTTGTGTGGACTAAAATCGTGATTTTATTTGTAATGCATTTTTCCAGTATTATCAAAGGATGAGCACATGTGCCTGCCATTCATCTTAAACCCTTTTCCTAGTGGCTTGTTAAGCATTTCAAACAACTGACCAAAGATGAAATTAACAATTCTGTCTCTGGCTTATATGGATTCATCTTTAATTAAATTGGCTTACTTTGGGATGTTATCCTTAGATGTGATCTGCTGCTCAGCATTTTAAAATATTTTCACATTCTCAAATGTTGGGAAAGCTTTCACGGCAGATTAAAATTAGAAAAAAAATCACATTAAGCAGCTCAACAATGAGCAATTCGAAGGACCATTTTGCATACATTTCAAGGTTAATCTACATTTTAAATGATATAGTTTCTTTCTAGCAAGTAATTCTTATCTGGCAATGTAAAAAGAATAAAGAAAAAAGTGGGCAATACATTTTCAAAATAATTCTTAATTGTTAAAAGCGTAAAATGTTGTAGTACAAACCACGAGAAAAACATTGCAATAAGAATTTATACATACATAAACATATAAATATACTGTACTTACATACATATTTTAACAGATTAAGTACCATGTCCTAAGAGACACGGGAGAAAGGAGGCTGCTTGCCCAAATCCCTGATGCCTAATCAATAAATGAGCCTGTCTCTTTGAAAAATTATCATTGTTTAATACTAGCATGAATAGAAAGTATTTGTGCAGAAGTTAATACACCACACTTTACTTTAGTGATGTCCGGGCCAGCCCGAAACCTATAGGACCTGCAGGTTTATTGGCCGACCTCTGCACTACATTTTTGAGTCAAGGGTGTGTTTGGGTTGAGCCCTTCTGCTCGCTGTCCCCACAAACTTACACTGCCAGCTTCCTGGTTCTGGCTTTCTAATTTATAGGCACTAATGTGATGTCAGCAGTGGGCGGGGCAGGGGTCTATAAATAGAGAGACCTAGCCGGGTCTGGTAGGGTTTGGGCTGGCAGTGGGCGGGTTAGGGTCGGGTCGACCCGCACATCGCTACTTTGCTTATATACCTTCTACAGGTATGTCTGTGTTCAGTACAAGTGTGGGGGGTTCAATGTTCTCCACTGTGAGAAATTCAGCTAGAAATGGTAAAAAGTAAATGGAGTAATATGAATAGTTTAATATATGGGGTTTTATTAACAAAACCTACCTCCAAAGTATTAATACATATATGACAGTTATATTAATTACCATTAGTGATAAGCATAGCTTCCCCATTTTAAAATTCACTAAATGGCAAAATTGCATTTTCACCATGCCTTTTCTCATGCCAAATGCACTGGAGTCAAAGGGTGTTTTACGACAAATGCATTAAAGCAGGTATTGCTTTTTACTGACCCCCCAAAAAAAATCTCATCAGGTTTTAGGTGCCGAGCTTTGTATTTTTTGGTTGGGGAAAAGGAAAACCCAATTCGCATGAAATTGGTATGAAGAAACCACGCATGAGTTTGGGAACTCTTGTGTGATTTTGGGATACAAAGGCTTGAGTGTTCATGGATGTGCCCCTTATGGTCTGACTTACTTATACTCACGCCTCCTGGCCTGACTAATGGGTTACTGAAACCACACGGAAGTTTCTGAATGCATGCTTACTTTCTGTATATGATTACCTTAGCATGCTGCAGGTTCTTTGTCCCTGAAATTTGAACTTAAAACCTAAGCATGAATTAATCAGTCCCCAAATTAATTGAAGTCAGTGGGTGTGTTTTCTCTTGGGTTTTTTTCCCCAGCAAAACAAAACAGAAGTTTTTTGCAAATTTCATATGTTTCTTTATGTATAGGTGTGTATTTATGAAGTTACTCTCGTCTATCCACTATACACACCCCAAATATGCATATAAAATACATACATATATATATAATTCATAGATTTTCATGTCTATAATTGGATATGCCTGTAGTAAACGTGGTTTAATAAGCAGATAATACCAAACACTTTGGGGCTTATTTATTAATAATCTCAAAGCATTGTAACTTACATAGTCAAGATGTTTTTTTAATTTTTTTTTTTCATGAGATGAAGCTGATATCTCATTTTCGCTATAATATCCCTTTAAGATTCCTGTAATTTATTACATAACATGACTATGCTAGTAATCATGTGGCAGGGGATTACATCCATAGTAGATTCACCATTTTTTGGTTTTGTTTTTGCTTCAGTTCTTTCTCTCTCATCGTTATTCTCCCCAGTCACCACTCACATCATATTTTTATTGTTGTCCAGTATCATTTAGTTTGTCATAGTCCCAATATAAAGCCATTAAAGAGGTGGTTCACTTTTGAGTTAAGTTTTACTATGTTATAGAATGGCCAATTCTAAACAACTTTTCAATTGCTCTTTATTATTTGTTATATTTTTTAAATTATTTAAAAAAAAAAAAACTCCTTGCAACTTTCAAATGGGGGTCACTGACCCCAGCAGCCCAAAATATATTGCTCTGTGAGACTACAATTTTATTGTAACTTTTTATTCATATCTCTGTCTATCATATAATCCAGCCCCTGGTTGCTAGGGTAATATAGCAACCAGATAACTGGTGAAAATCCAAACAAGAGCTGCAGAACAAAAAGCAAAATAATTAAAAACTAGATATCAAAAAAATGCCTAGAAAGACAAAAAATTTCGCCCGCATCCAAAAATTTTTGCCCTTGTCAAAAATTTTGTTGCGCATGTAAAAAAAGATGCACGTCCAAAAAAAGTAGCACACTTAATTTTTTTGATGCACGAATAAAAAAAAATGTCACGTGCATCGAAAAAAACGACGCGTGGGACAATTTTTTTTGATGCACAACATTTTCTCCAGTTCCCAAATTTTTCAGCGAAGCATAACGGGACAGATTCGCTCATCATTATTTCTAATCATTACCCCCACAGAATACAGCAGAACATTGCGTTTTATGTAACAGAGGACTCTATTTGGTGTTTGGTGTTTGGTGTTTAGTTGTTACATATGCTAGATCATTTCTTAAAAATTTACTTTTTTATTTTAACATTATCTCAATATGACATTAATAAAAGGGTTTAATACTGCATGCACAATTATTTTCTTTCCATCATTTAGTGCTCTCCAGCAGATTATATTCCATCATTTTGTGGTTGGCATTATTAATGCTCTTTAAAGAGCTAATTTTGAAAAAAAAAAAGTAAAAAAGCATCAGGCAATGTAATTCCTTTAGACATTTAATACTGTAAGGTGTAAAACATATTATGCAAACCATTTGGTATTTATTTCCAAAACTTTAGGACTTTCCAGTGAAGACCTGCAGTATTATTATTATATAGCTACTGTGTTGTTGTCATATGTTATCATTGGGATCTTCCTTATTGATTAGTGATGAGCTAATCTGTCCCATTTCGCTTTGGCAAATTTGACTTTTTTTTGACGTGTAAAAAAATTTTACGCTGCAAATTTTTTGCACAGGTTTCGTGAAACAATTTGCCAATGGCAAAATGCTGGAATTTGCTGCAAATCTGTACCCAGGCATGGATTTGCAGTGGAATTCCGCATTTTGGCATTGGCGAATTTTTTTGCAAAATGGCTGTAAAATTTCTCAGTGGCAAATTCACAGTCGAGCCAAAAAAATTTGTGTGAAAAAAATGTGAGTGTGTCAAAAATTGTTGCGCGCATCAAAAAAAGTCACAGTCGCATTAAAAAATTTTGTGGATGCGTCGAAAAATGTTGCACGCGTCAAAAAAAGTTGTGCGCATCAAAAAAGAAAATAGCATTTCTGCAAAAGGTTATAAAAGCATTCAGGATATTCAGGTTTTAATGCAAAAAAAATATTGTTGAGGGGCCAAGTAACTCTATAACTGCCAAGTAACATACAACTGTCATTAACAAGAGAAAGCTAACTGGTACTGCTTTAGAAGATTGCAATTTTGTTGTTTTTTCTATGTGTAAGAAAAGACTAATGACTAAAAAAATTCAACTTAATAATAATTAGAATTATTATTTTATTTGTTACTTGAGAGAGAGATATATATATATAATACATGGTAATACAGGCACTCACGTATAATTCAGGAGCTAATGTTCCTGGGTGCAGTATAGCAGATATCACATAAACCATAAACATAGATACCGCACTCACAGGACTTAAATTAAAGTGGTAATTGTGACGTGGAACTAATGTTTCGGCTGTGTCCACAGCCTTTGTCAAAGTTACAGTGAGTGGAAACAACCCCCCTGAAAGTGGCGGCTATCTTTATGGTTTATATATATATAGGTCCCGATGGGGACCGAAACGTAACGTTGGCTGTTCATGCGTTTTTAATACACAATTGATTGTTTTTGGAATATAACTCGGTGTTGCTGGTCTTTTTTGGATATTTAAATCATTTACCTTGCACCCGAGCTAAGAGCTGAAGCAGAGTGCCACCCTGGGTTCGCTATATATATATATATATATATATAAAACTTACTGATGCATATTAATGCATATTTCAAATATTGTAAATGATGAAGTAATGTTAAAAATGTCTGAAGTAGGAGAAGAATATATCACAAAGTAAAACATTTGCATACGTTAGAATTGTAACTCTGGGAAAATGAAGAAAACATGTTGTGTTAGTTGATTAACATGACGGTATTACCCTTCTCAGACGCACTAGATCTTACTTTGAACTGTTGAAAATGTAACTCTGTGCCCTATTTTCACTATATGGAGAATGGATCCTTCTGAGTTGTTTTGTTTACAAAGCTATGTGCATTTTGATGAAACATCATTATTTGAAGTTGCTGCTTCTCAAAGGAGTCACATCTGTTGGAAAATTAGGAAAGACTGGACAATAATTGGATAAAATCTCTGACAATTAATCTTCATTAGATTCAGAGAGCCTTTTTATCTCTGAATTTGCATTCTTTGGAAGTATCTTACTTTGTTCTTAAACCACTTATTTGCATTTTACATTTAATAAAGTTTCCTTTTTTTCCCTGATATTCATACAGGCACCTGATCACTGCACACAAATTAAGTATTGAGGGGAGAATGAGTAACTACATTCAGTATAAAGACAACATATTTAGTGTTATTATTTCCAAATAGTAAGCTATGCATATCTTAGGTTGGGAAAATAAGGCTATTACTGGTTAAGTTGCTATAAGGTTCCCTTATTTCCTTCACAGACTCCATTTGATTTCATTACTGTGTATGTGCTAATTATTTTGGAAGGTCACTGTTTAAAAAGAAAAAAGAAATTGTGAAAGTGCTTATTTCTTTCTCATTCCTGAACTGCTACATTTGATCACGTTTTCATTGCAGGGATTGAGTACTTCAGCAGCAATAAATCACTAAGTTAGTGTTCCTTATACTAAAAACACATTATAAAATGCTCTTGTCAGCAGTTAACCACCACTATTGGAACTCCAAATAAATGTGACTAAATGCAGAATCAAAAGGAGCACAGATGTACTTGTCCTTCAGGCAAGTTCATGTCATTTTGTTTAAAGAATTCATGGACTTCTTAAATGGCAGTAATTGTTGAAGCCTCAAAGGAAACAGCATTCATTAAATCTGTTTCTTGCAATTGTGCTTAAAATTCGTCAGCCATTTAACTGTCCATGAAATGCTCATTCACTATGTCTCACTGCCACAGGTAACAAAATAAAACACCCTGACAGTATATGCTATTACTGTCACTGCTATCAGAACAAATGTACATCTTGTATTGTATTTGTATTTGAGTGTTTATATTGATATGTTTTCTTTTTTACATTTGTTTGAAACAAGAATGTATAGCAGTAAATACTATAGTTCTGTGAAGGCAGAGAATGACAAATAAGAAGTAGACTCATGACAATATTTAAGGCTCATTTAATAACTACAAAACAATTGTAATTCTGTCAAGATAAATGCTAAACTTTGTATTTTTAAACAACATTCTTTGTGCACATCACAATTTCTTGTGTGCACTGGGCTCAAAATTTGTGTGTGTGTGTATATATATATATATATATATAACACACAAAAGCCACAAATATTCTAACCATGTCCAGACACCATTTTTGAGTGTTAAATCCTGCCTCTAGATGGTGCTAGAGTGAAAGACAATCGAAAAACCCAATAGGAAGCGCCATAGACCAGTGAAGAATTTTTGGATTTTTTTCCCTGGGTTAACTGGAAGAGACATAAGGGTTGATACACTAAAGTGCGAAAGTGCTTGTCGCATGCTTTTTTGCGTTAAAATTGACACGCAAAAAAACGCTCGTTTTGTAAAGTATTATCGCATGCGTTCAGTCACATATTGCGTGCAATCTCATGCAGAAATAATACTAACACATGATTCACATTTTAATGCACTTTAGTGAATCAACCCTATAATGTGACAACATGGTAAAGGAACTCTATATTTTACAACAGGGGGTACATTATTCAATATATCTATGAGAATGTGCAGCGTAGAATGAAGAGTACAAAAAAACAGGCTCAATCGGCCATACTTTTTGCCTTTTGAAGACTTTACACAGGCCTCCACAGTATGCTTTAAAATAGCATCCACAATATACCTTATGTGCAAATTTAGTTTGCATTTATGTGTTTTGTTTTTTTTTATGTCCCCAAACTGATGCAATCTTCTGGGGATTTGAAGACACTTAACTACATGCAACACAGGTTATGTAGAGCAATGAATGGGTGCAATTCACTATGCTTTTGCAATTTAAACCGTGCCGTAAATTTTAAATAAGTTGCTGCAGATTTGTGTGGTACAAAACTAGGTGCAGAAACCTTCCCCTGCTCCACTGCCTGTGTTTGGTATCACTGTAATGATAAGGTTTAAGACATTGCTTTGGCCTCTGATATACCCTTCTTCTTCAACAGTACGTTCTTCACATTTACTCCTTTTATTTTTCCCAGGGACTGTTTAACATTGCAGATAGAGTAGCATGGATACCATGCATAATTTCCATCAACTCATCTTATATTACAGTACATTTACTGTATGACATTCTTATTCAAAAGCTACCTCACGGTGTAGATGGAAGTCAGGCTTGGCAGGAAATGAATACTGTTCATGCTGCTTTTGCAGCTGGGAGCTGTAGCATTTGAAATGTACTGAAATCTTATTGCCTAATATACTGAGCTGCAATCAGAATAATGACTAGTTTTTGTAATAGATGTGTTTTTCAAAATACAGTTATACTTTGCCAATTTAAATGAATCCAGGTTATTTGATATGCATAGTAAATTTCGACTATAATATTAACCTGAATATACCAAAGAGTGATATTAAGATATCCCTTATCTTCTTTAGTGTATGTCCACTGTATACAACCATTTTTTGTGTGAAATATGTTGACGCTTTATTATGTGCAGTTGTTATTAGTAATAATAATAACATAAACAAAAAATAATAATAATAATAAAATAATAATAATTGTCCAATAACTATTTGCACTATTTTGTACTGTTTGCACAACTCCTATGTTGTTTATAGAGCAGGACACAATTTAAATATAGTGTTTGTTTTGTAATTATTTTGCTCACTTTAATAAAGCTTGTAAGCTGAGTTCAACCCCACATTATGGTCAACATGACAAATACTATAGATGACCCTACCTTCATCAATATACATACATTATATTATAATACATTTTTAATTGCATGCAAATTGCATTTTTCTTGTCTTTGATCACATACTAACCATCCACAATAATTAATCACCTATATAAATACTAAAATCTTTTCTTCATTAGTTGAACCTATGAGAGCCTTTCTCTTGGACTGTAGCTAAACATACAGTACTTAGTAGGGACGCAGTTCATATTCAGTGCATTTTGCGGTCATTGTCCTTTTCATGACTATAGCTGATAGAGAGATTGATCTTTTCATTTGAACTGTCAGGTGTTTCATTTTGGCAAAATAAGGAAACTAACAAAGTTCTAATCTTGTACTTTTAATAGACAATTAATACGGTACCTTTTGGACTTTGCATTTGAGTTTTGAATAAATAAAATAAATGATTGTTAAGTGGCCATTGTTGTAATGGAAGTATCGATCTCAGCATGGTGGCTTTGTACATTGCAGAAACATCATGTTTTTCGGTCTCAGATGTGAAGTAGTGACACAGAAGGGACAATGACAACAATAATAATCCATCAACTCAAGATGACACATGAGAAAGAAATGTATTGATTTTAGTTATGTCTTTGGAGCCAGACATAACTCATTTTCTTATTTTTTTTGTATCTTTGAAACCCAGACTTGTTTAAGTCATTTTATAGCTAGTAAGCCTTTTTTTGGAAAACATTTAAAGTCCACAAAGAAGAATTTGATGGATGGATATAAAAATGAGAAACTCATTCTGCCAAGCTATTAATGGTAAAATGTGTTTCTGTTGAACTGATTCCTATCACTAAACATTAACCTTGAAGAATGATTAAAAACACCATGCAGTTCATATTTTTGACTTAAATGGCACTAATTATAGGTTTGTATCAAATATGTTATTTCAACCACAGTGGCTAAGCAATTTCACACCAAATAACCAGAATACAAAAAAGGGTAATCCTTATGGAAAGAAAATATGTTTATGCATCCTCATGAAAGAAGTGCATGTGTAAAAGTCTATTTTCAGCAAGTTAAACTTTTATATCTTATGACTCGGTGGGCAATTTGCCGTATACTTCAGGAGCTATAACACATTTGAAAAATGAACAAATAGAACTTTGTAAATCGAAACTAGGAAACACAGAATCTTGAAATATTATGTAAGGAAAACAAATAAACACATTTTTGTTATATCATGGGTGCGTGGGATACTTTTTCCTATCTAGAAAAAATATACTTTTAGTGAATCGTGCGTTAATCGTACATTTGTTTGCCCTAATTCTAATGACCCAATCAGTTTATTTTTATCATTCATTTTAATTTTTGGTCAGGTTTGATAGGTATATGGATTTCAGTTCATGACCAATGCTGAGCCATGAACACTGAATGGAAATTGTATTTGACCTTTTCTGTGTACTGATCTTCTTCCTGGCAGTTGTTGATATTAAATTCATTTATAAACCCTTTCCAGTAACTTTAAGACTGATGATAGAGAAGCTTGAATTTGCCCAAATTTTCTTTGGCTGCTCATGTCCCAGAATATTAAATTTGAAAAGTCTCCAAATAATATTCAAATATATAAAAAATATGCACATTTTGAGCTACTTTTAAAAAATGTCAGGCATACGTTTTGTAAAAGTCAGTTAAAGTCCCAGCAACAATCTGTTTCAAAACAATGGGGGACATGTAAGACAATCATAATACCCAAGGTGATTGTCATACTGAAATCTACAATTAGTATGGATGTTGATATATAGGGTTTATGTATGTGAGTGTATAGATGGGTAAGTATAGGTTTGTATGTGCTGGGTTTACTTGGATGGGTTGAACTTGATGGAACTGTGTAATATGATTCTCCCTGGCAGGTGGCTTTTCTTCCATGACATTGTGTAAAAAAAGTTGTGCCAGTTTTGGCACAATTTTTTTTTCGACTTCTAAAATTAGTAAATAAGCCTTAGTAATTACATAGGGTTGAAAAAAGACCAGAGTCCATCAAGTTCAAGCCTTCCAAGTAAACCCAGCACACACAAACCTATACTGACCTATCTATACACTCACATACATAAATTATAAAACATCAACACTAAGGGGGAGATTTATTAAGACAAGAACGCTCTGAGCGTATTGTTGCCGATTTATTCGCGCTTTCGCGACTTTTTGTACGCTTGCGCAAAAATTTCTGAAAGGTTCTGCCACTGTTTACAATCGTTCGCTCAGAAAATTTCGTGACTTTCGGATCGCCAATACGATATTATCATGACTAATACGATTTTTTCATAAGGATTTTCGTGATATGTGCGATCTTCAGAAATTATCGTATCCAATCCGAATTTCTCCCATTCGGGATTCAAATTTGTGTTTTAATGAATCAGCCCCATACTGTAGATTTTAGTATCACATTAGCCTTGGATACTATGCTTGTTCAAGAACTCATCCAAACCCCTCTTAAAGGCATTAACAGAATCTGCCATCACAACATCACTAGGAAGGGCATTCCACAGCCTCACTGCCTTCACCGTTAAAAACCACCTACGCTGCTTCAAATGGAAACTCTGTTCCTCTAATCTAAAGGGGTGACCTCTGGTGCGTTGCTCGTTTTTATGCGAAAAAAGATCACCCCCTATCTGCCTATAATCTCCTCTAATGTACTTGTACAGAGTAATCATGTCCCCTCGCAAGCTCCTCTTTTCCAGAGAAAACAACAACAACCCTGAAAGTCTAACCTCAGGACCTTAAGGACTGAAGCCCAATACTGCACTAGATGAGGCCTTACCAGGAACTTAGAAAGTGGCAAAATTATGTTTTCATCCTTTGAGTCAATGCCCTTTTTTATACAAGACAGCACTTTATTTGCTTTAGTAGCCACAGAATGACACTGTATGACACATATATAAATAAAGATTGATAGATAGCACCAAAATCTAATTTCAATGGTGCACATCCTCCTAAGGTTTTTGGTAGCGATCAGCGATTTTTTTCGGGAGACTTGGATTCACAGTGAAATTCAGCTTTGAATGGCAATTGTTTTTTGCGAAACGGGCACAGAATAAATATTGTACATATATATATAAACATGTATAAATAAAGATTGATAGATGGAATGATAGCAGCACTCGTGCTCAGGAGACATGAATTTGCAGCGAAATTCAGCATTTCACCAGTGGCAAAAGAATTTTTTGTGAAATGGGCGCAAAATTTTGCAGCGGAAAATTTGTGGCCATCAAAAAATGTTGCACACGTTGAAACAAGTCACTTCATAAATCGTCGGGCATGTCGAAAAATTTTGCGGTCACATCAAAAAATGAAGCGTGTCACAAAAGTCGCATTTTGCAAATTTTTATTTTTCAGAATTTTCTCAAATCTTCTGGTGAAGCAAAATGGGCAAGATTTAGTTATCACTAGTTTGCAGTCAATTTCCAGTTATACAAAAGCAAAATAGCAGACAGCACCAGCCTGTATTCCAAAAAAAAAAGTTACATCACCATCCCTGGGCACATTTACAGCAACGTTTCGAGCCCAGATAGGCTCTTTTTTCAAGACGTGTGAACAGTCATTTCAACATTCCACAAATATTAATAGATCTGCTATTTTGTTTATATATATATATATATATATATATATATATATATACATACATATATATATATATATATATATATATATATAGATATATATATATATATTTACTTGTATAGGATTAATTTTGTACAAGTATTTGCATAAACGGTATTATAGTCATATTAAGTTCCTGATTATGTGGAGGTTTCATGGTGTATAATGTGAACTGCAGAACTGAAAAGATAGAATTATTGTATGCATAAATCAGTTGTGGTTTTAATAATCCAAAACATGTCTACACTAAATCTGCCTACATCTGATCTGAATTGCAATTACCTGTCATGAAATCATCCGTCATTGCAGGCTTTAGACAAACCTTCTTGACAGCAGATGGTTCGGTGAGGATATTTTTACAAGACATACACAGGTGTTTAAAATTTACATGAAATGCAAGATGGGGAAGCAAGAAACTGAAGTAAGATTATGCTTTTAAAAACTATAGTGAGATAATCCCCAGCACGATTCCATATATTTTGCTGACCTTACCAATATTAATAACTAACAATATAATAATTGGGGACATTTATAAAATTTTTATTCTAGTGCTAATAATAATTATAATGAAAATAATATAATTCCATATTATACACCAACTAAGAGGGAAATGGAAATGTAGAAAAAGAGTATGGGATTTCACTGGAGAATGGCATTTCAGATTCTGTGAATAATATATAGGGAGCAAGGAGCCTGCTCCTTTGAATTAGTATGAGAACTGCCATTGACTGTGTTTTCCATTATAATCAATAAACTTTTTGTACATTAATGTTAGTCTGACTTGCTTTTTGACTCCAAATAAGGAAAACGGACCAGGACTGTACACAACCAACTAACTTGTTAAAGATCATATGGAACTATTATATAGACTGAACATGGGGCTGCTATTCTTGATTAGAGATAGTTGGTTTATTTGGGTGCACCAGTAACATCTTTATTTGGCACAAAAAAATGAGTCAAAAAGCAATACACACGATTAGCTTGAAACAATGCACCAAGTTAGAGTTGCAGTTGAGATCTGTGGAAGGTGACAAAGAGTTTGTGACTAGCCTGCCAATTAAGATACTGGCGTGATTTATTACCAATGTGAAAAATTAGGCTATGGGTTACTTCCCAGGTGCAAATTTGCCCAGTGTTGGTAAATGAGCTGCTAAGATATAGCAAAACTGCAAGATGAGCCAGTAAAACCTTCATAGAAGATTGTGGTAAATAAAGCAAAAGGTAAATTGTCATTATACATGGGACACCAATCATATGATAATAAATTATTTTCTAGAAAAACAAAAATGGCTAAAAGGTACCGCGTGAACTTTACATGATATAATACACTCATTACAGAACAACACAAAAAAACATAACACCACAAAATATCCATTTTCTGTATACAACACATGTGACGCATAAAAACAGAAACAAGCGTACATATGCATGATCGAAAATATAATATCACCAAAGCCTGAAAGAACCAGGGGCCGCATTGCTGGTCGTGTCTGCTCTGGAGACTGGATGGTAGATTTTGACAGCTATTAAATGTACAAGTGCTGCGGGAGTATACGAGCACGAGAGGGGCGGGAGATGCGTGCGGGCAGGAGTGCAAGCGTGCGGGGGGGCAATGGACAGAGGGGGTGGGTGGCCTTGGGGCGCACAACTTAAAAATCTGGCCCTGCTGACTCTGAGGACATCCTTAGTCTGCTATTTCTTTTTTTTCAAGTAAAAGATGTTGAAGAAAAAAAAGAAAACCTTGAGAGAAAACCATGCTTACAAAGGAAAAAAACACAAAACCCTTCAAAACCATGAATTAAATAAAGATATTTACATTTTGCCTAGGACAGCTCCCATTGACTTCTACCTGACCTTGACAGCTTTAAGATGGCAAAGTTATGTATTAGTCTTTTTCATGGTTTTTAGCTGAAATTTAGTAATTAGTATATTCCATGATTGTTATTGTTTAAAAATACTATTTTTGAAAAGGAACAAAATACAAACGTTAGCAAACCTAGCCCTTAGGTTATGACATGACAAGGGCAGCGTCAAGCCCCCCTGCAGGAAGCATAACCACCAACTTACCCCCTCACTTACCCTTTGGGGCGTCTTTACGATTTTTGCGTAAAAACGCGAGTTTTCCGTAGCCATTACGAAAGTTGCGCAAAGTCGCGATTTTTTCGTAGCTTTAGAACTTGCGCGAAACGTTGCGCCTTTTAAGTTTTAACGCTACGAAAAAGGCGTGACTTTGCGCGCAAGTGTTAACGCTACGAAAAAAGCGCGACTTTGCGCAACTTTCGTAATGGCTACGAAAAACTCGCGTTTTTACGCAAAAATCGTAAAGACGCCGAAAAAATCGCAAAAAAAACGAAAAAGTCGCAAAATGTTCGTTTCCAATCAGAATTTTTCCAATTCGGATTCGAAATCGTGTCTTAGTAAATCAGCCCCTATATGTGTATCCAGTTTTGGAACCCTTTTTTCCCCAAGACACAAGTAACGACATCCAGGTTTTGGGATAGAGAAGGTCACAGCTTTAATTACAGATTAAGATACATGTACATTAATATCATCAATGTAGTAACTTATCAACCAATATGTTTTTACAACTTTGAACCTTGGAAAAGAACCATATCCAAGGAATGCTTGCCCAAACTGCTGCTATATGCCTTCCTGGGCTACCTGCCATGCAGGCCACCCAACCCTTTAGGGGGAGATGGGCAAGTGAAAACCAGGTATCAATCTTGCGGGACCCATGCCAAACAAGAGCCTGCATCACCACCTGTCGGCTACTCAGCTGTAATAATTCATGGCCATAGGCCCCCAGGGCAAACGTTCCACCACCTGCTTTGACAGACAAGACTCTGTACCCAAGTCGGCCCCCACGGGTAACTACCCTGATCTCCCCTACAGGGCGGGTGGGTGGGATGCTGCTCCAGACCACCCAAAATGTGGCTGAATCTTTTTCCCCCACCTTCCCCACCTCTAATGTCACTTATTGTACTCTTCCTAGCCCTGTCCTCCTTCCTGCACTGCGATCCATTTGGAGTCCCTGTTCTATGACTTAGGGGGTAATGTAATAAAAGCTGCAGATTTGCACCAAATCTAATAACAAGCAGCTTGGCTTTCAAACCGGTAAATGAGAACCTGGAGCCCTTGCCCTTGGAAGAGGGGAGAAATCGGGACAAATGCTTATGTACGCCACTAATTATTCCTTTCAGGATTTCAATATAATACCACAATCTCTCTTTTCAGATTTAGTCATAATTCTACTCCCCTATGTATTTTTATAATTCAACAGCCACATTTTCAGTGAAAAACACTATCTGTCTCTTTGGTGCACTGTTGAAGCAGTTTGTTGTCTATGGTTAAATTATTGTATTCAGACCATTTTCTTCATCCTGATATCAAACACCACAACTGATACTCTTACCTCTTGGTGATAATCTTCATTTTCATTTTCATTTTCTGTTCATAAACCCCAAAGGTACCTAACAGTATGAGCTTAGGACTACTTGTGCACTGCAGTGTTTCTACTCTGTGTTCAAACCTCTAAATATGAAATATAAGTAACAGAAATTGTGTCATTTTTAGCACCTATTGAAATTTATTTTTTATGGTATGATATCACTCTTATTTATACTTCCTGGTAGATCTGGCTAGAAAATAAACTTCATGACTCATTTGAGAATTATGACTGCCTTTCAGATGCGAGGATTAGTCAATATCCCATTTTTCAAATTCAGATTCATTATTGACCAGCAGGACATGATTTATAAGGAAATACAAATCCTCAGAAAATATATTTTTCTTTTCCTGTTCTTACCACTTAGCCAACATTATTCATAAATAACTAGATTGCTTACTCCATAGGCATAATTGTCTGCTTATAGGATAAATAGTGATATATGTAGTCATTTGAAATACAAAGCACATTGTCAATGATTTACACCTAAACAGAATACATTTGTCCTAAGTAATTCAGACTGAGAAAATTAGAATGAGCAGATATCACATATGCTCACATGAAAGCTCTTTCACTGTACAGATTATTAATGTGTACCTTTTTTTAAATCTTTATTTAGCATTTGAACTCCAGAAAATTATACGTCATGTCTTTTGTAACAGTCAACAGTAGTTTCTGTGCAGAAGTAAAGCATGTTACAAAGCTTAAGATGAGAATAGGTTTAATGTCATGTGATTAGCATGTTACAAAGCTTAAGTTGAGAATAGGTTTAATGTCATATAAAAAAGATTAATAGCGACTTCAAGTACCATTTAAGAGGTCTGTTGATGTGATGTAAGTTTTAAGTTGAAGGTTGATATCTGTTAGGGTCTTAATAATTTTAATAACCTAATTCTAATACTCTTGGAGTTTGTGAAATAAGATATATATGTTGGTTGGCATCCCTCATACTGTACCTTCTGGCATCTCCAGCATTTATATGGCAAACTCAGGATGAAGAGACTTAGCTTAGTTGGATATGTGTGCCATTGTGAATTAGTATTTGGCTTCTTGTATTTTGCAACTTTGTGGTCTTTCTTCCCACTGTTCATCTTTTATACACAGTGGGCAGTGGGAAGATGTTTAAAGGGAAACAAATGGGTTGACTCGAGTACTTAGGAGTTATTTATATAAGTGAGACATGCAATGTGTTATGGCTTGCTGGTTTGTGCACGAATACTAGAAAAGTAACATGGTGGTTCTGTGTCTTTAGTTATTTTATTCCCGTTTTTTAAAGTTTTTAACTTTACACATTGGGATGTACTTTTATTTAATGACCATTGGTCATTATTTGATAAACTTATATAGTATTGACTGTATTCTAATCTGTAAAATTGGATGGCTGTAGTCCAGGGAGAAAGTTAGAGTTGCAGAAAAGTGGTGTTAGGCATAAGTGTTGGTTTGTAGTATATAGCTTTGCTTCATAGTACCCCATATCTTTAGTTTGTGGCTAGTCATAGGGTTATCAGTTGCAGAAATTGGTTTTGTGTTGTAGATAGTCACTGTAGGAGGTTCAGAGGGGTATCAGTTGGATTGATTTAGATCTTGTTCTAAATCAATCCAAAGTTAAGTGAGTGCCAATGTGTCCAATCTAATATTCTGTTTAAGGTTGCTGCTGGAGCGTATAGGGTACAGTCTGGTAAGCTAAGGCCTCCTTTTACTTTAGAGTAGGGTGACCAGATAATTTGAAAATTCAGGGGCACTTTTAATAAATACAAGTTGCAGGGCAGCACTCATTGCATTTAAATGAAACTGCAATTGGTTCAGCCTTAATGGCTGTTTTCCAAGACGTGTCCCTAAATGTTCATGTGGTCTGGTCACTCTACTTTAGAGGCCATTGAGTGTCTGATGATTTTTTGGTGATTTGTTGGCCCAAATGAAGTCTGTATTTTCTTATTTTATCAGCACCCTCAATAGACACAGCATACTTGCCTCTAAGAAATCAAGTCATTCCTCGCTGCAGTTGTGTCAAACTACATGACTTCTGATCTTGATGCTTTTGATATCTGTATTGTTACTTAGGTTTGAAGTAGGAATTCTAATTAGAGGACAAAGTGTCGTAGAGATAGTGGGCATCCTTGTCTGTTCCCATTCCAGATGTTAAGGGGTTCTGATAGGATTCCATTACCTCCAATTTTGGCATATACCTGTAGGTTATCATGTAACAAAGAAATCGGTTTGATTACGTTAGGTCCAATACCCAGTGTATGTAGACAGCAGAACAGGTAGCACTAGTCTACTCTGTCAAATGCTTTTTTACTACCGAATGGTGTTGTCTCGGGCCTTGCAGTTCGGTCTTGCTCATGGTGATCATGGTGATTAATACAATTTCATAAAGCTTTATCAAATATCTTGATATCAGAATTTATTAATGAAATCGGTCTGTTGCTTCTTTATTTTTTTATGTATCATAAAATATGTGCTTCCAAAGCCTCTCTAGGAACAGTAGCATTGTGAAACAGTGAATTAAAGACTTTAACCAGTTGAGATAGTAGCAAATAAAAAAGTTTTAAGCATAAAGCTTGACAAAAGGCCAACCATAGGCCTGAAACATCACAATGTTGCAGATCTAAGCCACATGATGCTAATAAAGGCTTTTTAAATAAATTCCTTTGATGGCGCTCTCCTTTGATACAGTGTGATATAATGCTTTTTTGGCAATTAAAGGCAGAGTATATCCCCCTGTTCAACATTAGTTCAGTAGCTTGCAAGGTCCAAACATGGAGTGGCATCAGTCTTCCTGTTTGCCCTTATAGTTCAATAAATAAGATAAACAACAGAATTATTTCAGTTTATGATCAATCTCGTGGGATATTTCCACATGTAGGGTACATTTTTTTTTCTAAGAGCAGTTTTTAATCGAGGAATATTCTCTCTTTTTTGGTAGTGTACTTAGGGAAAAGTTGGCATATATTTGTTGCATTTTGAATAGCTTAGGTAGTTGGGGTTGGACTGGGATGTGCAAGGCCCATTGGGGCTTTTACCCAGGGGCCCCCACACCCCGTCTGGGGCCCCTGCCGCTCGCCCACCCCAGCCTATACCCCCATGCATGCACCTCATATTTACTTTTGTTGGGATAAGGGGAGAAGGGCAGCAGGGGAATGACCTGGGCAGGTGGGGTTAGTTTTTTCTGGGTGTCCCACCAGCCCAGTCAGACCCTTTAGGTAGTGTTTTTAAGTAGTGTTTTTTTTAACTTGTGCGTTGTTTGCAGATCAATCCTTCAAAAAATGGATTCATAAAATAGTGTCTCTTGGTGCACTTTTGGTGCTATTTTTGCTTTGGGTAGCCTTTGAATGTGATTGATAATTACTTGGTCTCCCAGTGTTTCTGAAAGAATTCGCATTTCTTGAGCATAGTGATGAGCGAATTTGTTGCGAGGCATGAATTTGCAGCGAAATTGCACATTTCACCATTGGTGAATTGTTTAGTGAAACTATAGTGAAAATTCTAGTCAAAAAAAGCGCTGACGCATTAAAAAAGATGTGCTCGTTTCAAAATAGGTGCGTTTGCGTCAAAAAAGGGAGTGATCGGGTAAAAAAGGGAGTGCACATGCAATTGTGGTCATGACAAAATGGGCTTGGTTGCATCAAAAAGGGCATGGGTTTTGCAAATGTTTCCAGTTTTTAGAATTTTTTGGCGAAGCGAAACAGGACAGATTCACTCATCACTAATTGGGCCTATTGAATCAGTTGTGTTTGCTGAAACCCCTTAGGAAATATCATTTTGATATTTTTCACTGGAAGCAATTCTCTGTTATTTTTCTCTGAAAAATGTCAAAGTGATCATCTTGGGAATTGTCTGTATCTATAAGAACATTGTAGAATAAAATTAACTCCCCTGTACACTGTATGTTTGATATCTTTTTTGATGTCTTCTATAAGCTGAAATAGCATTGGTTTTATCGATTGTTCAGGTATGGAAAAGACCTTTGTTTTATATTTATTTGAAAGCAGGGTCGGACTGGGCCGCCGGGACACCAGGAAAAACCCAGTGGGCCCCGGCGGGCCAGACCCGACCATTGCCGGCGCTCCCCAGGCCAACCATTCCTCCCCTTACTTGTCAAACATATGCACGTTTAGAGGAGGACATCAGGTGTAGTGTTCAGGAGAGGAAGAGCCCAAGAAGGATGTGGCACTATCTAGGATTTCATTTCCCTGTGTACTCCTGGACTGGGTGCCATAGAATTGTTTCAGTTAGATCAGCTTATTTTTATTTTTTACTTTTAGCCATTTGCAGTGCCCTCTCTCTGTGAGGAATGTATTGTCTGCTAGGGGGTTATTGCTTACCTACTGTTTGAACAGGAGCTTATTCTCTGCCTAACTCAGATTATCATTACATATGTGCTGGGATATTCACAAGAAGTTAATCAATCTATGTAAAACATTAACACCATGAGTATCACTTTTTTTCATTTACACAGACGTGTGAGGTTATGCTTTTTTTTAATACATTTATTGTATAAAAGTGAAATTCATAAAAAAAGATTCTCCATTCACTCTCTGACAGTATGACTGATACTGGTATTAGAATGTATAAATAAGTCTACAATCGCTGACTTGTTAAGATAGAACTAATTGCTATTACTTCTTTGTTTAAAGTTAATTAAACAATTTATCATTATCTTTCAGCCTTATTATAAGTACCAAGCTGGTTTTGGCATATAAATGAATAAGAAATGAATGGTTTGATAATTTTTGCTTAGCAAACAGTACTTCATTCAACTAACAGCGGGATTCTACTGCAAATTATTTTTAAAGAACGAAACTGTAATCTACGGAACAAACCATTCAGGTCCTCAGTCCTTTAAGCAGCCAATTACCCAACAAAATATTTAAAAAGTTTAAGTCCACATTCCCCTGGATTTACTTACCTCCTAACTGCAGTTTTCTTTGAGGTAATTTTGTCCTGGATCATACCTTTACCTTAAGAATTATTTGCTTTGAGAAAATTGTGTCACCGCAGAATTTCAGTCAAGTAGCAGTTAAGTGCAAGGTAGCCCAAGATACACAACATTTAGGCCCTTTTGTGAACTGAATAATAACTGGCAAGGACAGGTCATTATTCTATTCTATGAAAGGGAAAGCCACTATGTGTTCACTGTCTCTCACTTTGGATTCCACCTGTGCAGGAGGGTGGATGATGGTTCGAGCCTAGGTGGAGGTAGGCCCAGTTGGTGATGGTAGTGGAAGGATAAATCTGTAAGAACTCACTCTAGGAATGATAGTTAGGATCAGCTTAGATAGTGAGCAGCCTGATGCTCCTATGAGGAAAGCAGAAGGATTAGAGTCCAGGATGTGTTCCCATCTAGGTTCCATTTGGAGAGCCTGATATTTCAGGTTGGATATGTTCAAGTAGAGCATCTGAGTCTGATTACTGGCCCCTAATGGGCGTTCCTTTCGTGAGTAAATCTGTACAATATACATCTGTGAAATGCTGTTTGTACATGTCCTCCAAAAGATATGTTCTTTACCCCCTCCTCCAACAATACGCAAGAGTGTATTCCCAAAGATTGAGAGATGCATGTTTAGTGATCTGTATGGTTGGCAAAGAGTTTACTGGAGTACACAGCACCTATTTCTACATAAGAAAAATTATTTGCAAAAAGATGAGAGTAAATATCTAATGTTACCCAATAACAACATCATGAACCAGGAGTTTTGTATCTGAAAAGAGAGGCCAGACAATAAGTTAAAGAATGGTGACAGATTTAGGATTGTTAAAGCAGCTAGGGCCCCTTAATACATTTGTTTTTAAAAGAACCCCAAATTGATCCTTTCTTTAAATATGCATTTGGAGGAGTTTTGTATCTGTACAGAAGGGACAGAATTAAGTTAATAAATGGTGACAGATCTATTATTTCCATAATTTGGTTTTGACACAATTGGGGATTTTTAATTCAGTTGTATTTTAGCTTTTATAATAAAATGTTTGTGATATATTTTTACATATACAAGTGGAATTAGACTAATATTGGTAGATTCAGAAAGGCTAGGATGTTTTATAAAACATATTAGGGCCGATTCACTAAAGTGCGTTAAAACGTGTGCTATTTATAGCATGCGGTAAAATTTTTATCGCGTGTAAACTTAACGCACAATTCCCTAAAAGCATACTTGCGTTAATTTATGCACGATACTGCATGCGTTATTTTAGTCACGAAGACTATTTTCGTGCGGTATTTGAAAGTACATGTGCTAATCAACGCCCTGCGTATAAATAGTCACCGCGTCTAAATAGTCGCCACACATAAATAGTCACCGCACATAAATAGTCGCCGCATATATATAGTAGCCGCATATAAATAGTAGCCTCATATAAATAATAGCCGCATATAAATAGTCATGCGAATAAACGCACGCCATGTCAGCCATACATGCCAATTACTGTACTGAAAATTATCATTTCCCTGCAAACTGGCGGCTGCGTCACTCTAGGACCAACACATACTTGAATAAATCACACTGCAAAGTCCATATTGTGTTGCCAAAAACTCATTAACTGTACTTTTCTATAATTACCGCCTGACTGAAGTAGGTGTTAATTTGTGAATCATGCGTTAGTGTTAACGCACGTGGTAATACTGTACTGAATCACACGTTAATTTTAGCGTCTATTTTAATGCAAAAAAAGTGCGATAAAAATTAACGCACTTTAGTGAATCGGCCCTACTGTTTTATGACCCCTGGGAAACCAAGTGCATTCTAGGTGCCTTTGCCCTCCCCTTCCCCTTTGTACAGCACTATACACTGTGCAAGGTGCAAGGTGAAAAGTCTAGCACTCAATGACAACCTCCAGGAGTCAGGAGGGGCTGCTTTTCCTTCTACTCTGTACCTTGTGTATCTGTATAATGAGGAAAGTAGGGGGCGGGAGGGGGGGTCTTATGTGCCTCCACCTGCCCTTTACTAATACAATGCTGACAACACAATCAATGCTGTATTAGTGCTGTATTAGTGAAGGGAGCTGCAGGTCTCTGCGCTCAGAAATGAGTCTGTGGTTATTTGAGCACACCCAAATGTAGAATTCAAAGTGCCAAAAACTACCTTTTTTTGCAGTTTTGCACTTAAGTTTGCAAATAAGCCCTCTTATAGTTTCCAAAGGTCAACTAAAGCTTCCCCCCCAAAAAAACCCTAAATGTAAGAACACAAATTGCTGAAAGACGTTTCAAAATGGGCTGGCACATAAAGAACAGTATCTATTTAACCCCTATGCATATAGGGAAACTAAATACTGATACATCTTTTGTGAATGAACATGTGAATGGGATAATAGATTTCCTGATGAAATTATGTACATAATGTTTAATTTAAAAAAAGGCACCTTTTATTGTTTAATTGACTTCATTTACAGCTTCACCATTCGATATTGCAACGCAATTGCTCTGGGGTTAAACTTGAAATATGATTACTTAAGTTCTTCTGAGAAGCAATTATGATCATGTCGTGAATTTAAAGCAATTACTTTAATATAAGATACTAAGTTGTGCCTTGAAGCAAATGTTTAATTGCATAGTTATATAATCTTTCTATAACAAATAGTAATTAAATATCCTTTTCTATTTCCCAGTTACTGGACAACTATCTATTAATATAAAGTGAATCTGTTTTTAACAAAATTCCCCTTTATACCTTAAATTTTGTCTGCAAGCATTTTTTTGGGACACTTTATCAAATGGATTTTATTTACTATTTCTTATTTAATACCCACGTGGGCTAATTCTCTAGCAGATGATATATTACTAATACAGTAATCTATACCAGCTTTTGTAAGCCTTGAAACAGTGGAAGCAAATAGCTCATTGTTTGCTGTTGGTACATGTACTGGTAAAGCACCATTTTTTTTTTGTAAATAAAGACAGTATTGAATCTAATAAATCAGTCAGTTCTACTTACTGTCTGTGGGACAGATTTCTGCAACTTCCCAGATCTCATTGTAGAAAATCCTTTCTGCATTTTAAGATAAAACCTACTTTCTACTTTTTTATTTTTTACATCTAAATTAAATTATTTGCTAAAAAAAAAAAAACTCTGAGAGTTTTTTGTATTGTCCCCTTGTATATGTATAGAAAGTAATTATACCTCCCCTTTAGAACCTCTTCCATAAAATAAACAACTCCAACAAACAGGATTATAGCTGTCAGTACAAGCTCGATACTGAAGAATGTCGCTTCATGAAAGTTGCATTTGGCACCAATGCAGTTGGCACATGTAAAAATGTCAACTGACTTCAAGGCATTTAATGTGAGAAAAAAATATTGATTCCATTGAATTTAGCATGAGAAACAACATGGCAAATAAAAAACTTCCATTGACTCCTTTGTATTTTTCTGTGTTCCACAAATTTTTCAGTGAAGCTATTTTGCTTATCACTATAACCTCCATATATAATAAAAAAGCACCAATGTTGCCTATGAGTAACCCATAGCAACCAATAAGATGTTTGCTTTTAAACAGGTGACCATAGGTCACTGCTCCTGGGAAAACTTAGGGCCTCTTATTACAGTATCATAGAATTAGGTCTAAAACAACTGGACTTTTCTGAGTTTTTCTTGAAAACTTTTCACCACTCATCCGAGTGGCTTCTTCAGTTCAAATGACTGGTAGGGAATTCCCCGGCATTTAAACCCTTGAAGGTAGTACAGTCACAGACATCCAATCACAATGGTTCCATTGAACTTATTCAATTAGGTGTTGGCTGAAACTGACAAGTGTAAGAAGGTATGATACAATCACAATAGTACCATGATCTTATTGATGCAGGTGTTAATCCTTCAAAGTACATGACTGGAAGTGGGAACTGTTGTGAAACTGCCGGGGTAAGGATGTCAAAACGACATTGTATGTTGATGACAAGCGGTGTCGCAGGCCCCCGTCCTCTGTTCAGGGATGGTTTTTCCAGGCTGGCATAAATGGCCTCTATCACATCTCTTTCAAACCATCTGTCCTCTCTGTCCAAAATATGCACGTTACTGTCCTCAAAAGAGTGTCCTTTTTCTTTGAGGTGTAGATAGACTGCTGAGTCTTGTCCTGAGGAATTCACCCTCCTATGTTGGGCCATTCGCTTACAGAGAGGTTGTTTTGTCTCCCCAATGTATAGGTCAGCGCACTCTTCACTACAGTGGACAGCATAGACTACATTACTTTTCATGTGCTTGGGTGTAGGGTCTTTAGGGTGTACCAGCTTTTGTCTCAGAGTGTTGCTGGGTTTGAAAAAAACAGGAATGTGATGTTTATTGAAAATTCTCCTACGTTCTTCTGATGTTTCAGCAACATATGGGATGACTATGTTGCTTTGCCTGCTGTGTTCCTCCCCTCTGTTTGTTGGTCTGTGCTTTTTACTTGTCTTTGATTTGGTTTTGATAAAGGCCCAGTCTGGGTACCCACAAGTTTTCAGAGCTCCTTTTAGATGTTTATATCCCTTCTCTTTAGCCTCTGCATTGGATGCCACAGTTTCAGCCCGATGATGTAGAGTCCTAATAACACCCAGTTTATGTTCCAAAGGGTGGTGGGAATCAAACAGCAAGTAATGATCGCCAGGTTGCCCCCCTCTTTGATAACTATTGCACAGTCCAAAAAAGCCAGTTTGCCATCTTTCACATCTTCCCTTGTGAATGTGATGTTTTTGTCCACCGAGTTTATGTGTTTGGTGAAGGCTAGAACCTTGTGTGCTTTAATTTTGACCCAGATGTCATTAACTCTGACCAAACTGGCTTTATGCCAGCTAAGGCCACAGATATCATTATTCATAGGTTATACTCCAACCTTGGATTGTTGTCTCTCTAGACACTGCTAAAGGATTTGACATGGTCCAATTGCAACACCAATGGGAGGTCCTGCCACAATATAGTCTGGGACCTAGATTCTGTAGCTGGATCAAGCAATTGTATAAACATCCTGAAGCTAAAATCTTAGTGAATGGGGTACTTTTGGCTGAAATAACACTTCAGCAAGGGACTAGGCAAGGCTGACCCCCTACCAAGGAAGTACCAAACTTTAAACTTTATATCTGGGTCTACACCCACTGGTGGTCCACACCAGCAGCAGATAACCCAACTGTCACGTTTGAAGCTGCGGCCCTGCACTCTTTAGAAGTATTGGCTATGCTTCCTTATCGAGGCCCCTCACCTCATTACCGCACCATCACTCCTTTGCTTACAGTGATTACGATTTTTCAAAAATCTCTCCAGTTGACACAAGGATTCCCACAGATATAGCCCCCCCCCCCCCCCGAACTCCTCCATGGGGAAATCCCTCACTTGCCCATGGGCAGACAAAGGTATAAAAACATAACAGTATTTGGTGAAAATTGGAGATCTAAAACAGTTTGCAATGGAACATGTTGCCATTGAACTATGTGTGTCCCTTTAAATCAAATAGGATATATTTTGTTAGGGGATACCCAATTAACTGGATTTAAAGGTTTAAGTGTAGCTGGTATTAGGACTAAGAGAACCTATTTACACTCTCCTCATGTTAAACCACAATTAAGGGAGATGTGCAATCTGCTTCAATGTGTCCATTTATCCTACTGTACATTTTGAACCACTGAATCATCAGCACAGATACAGCCTTATAAAGGAATGAAAGAAATTATAACTTTTTCTCAGGCAACAGTAGGAAATGTCTTTTTTACAGCTTAACTCAGAGATCTGTTTGTTTCATATGTCTTTGCACATTTATTTCAGTGCAATGCTGATTCTGAAAATGACAGATAAACCACACACTAACTGGTGTTTGTTATATGCATGGAAACTTGCTATGTCCACCCACTGATATTAAATTTAGCAGTTGTTAATGTAATCTGAGACATATGTCTGACTAATTCAAATTGTGGGTGATTTGTCATGTCACAAAACTGCATCTTATAACTAGCTTTAGCAAGTTCTAATTATAATAGCTTGAATCTGTGCCATTGCTGTTTTGTATAAATTGCTAAGTGTAGAGAAGTGTCGTATATTCATCTGGAAGTTGTGCTAATTTTTTTTTTTGTAATCAATATTGACAGTGTTGTAAATTCTTATGAAAGAACCTGTAAACATGTATCTCCGGGCTGAGTTGGGGATTATTCATTTTTATGTCATCACTTATGCCACTTTGTGTTGTTTCTGCATTTAAAGTACAACTTTTTTTGTTAAGAACATCTGCTGAATATAAATCTAAGGCCTTAGTTTGCACAGAAGTTAAGCCTGGCAATTATATTCACTCAGACAATAAATTGTTATTTCTACAATATTGTCTGCTTTTCTTTTTACCTTTTTTTATTGAACCAGCTGGTATTCAATTATAGCAATAAAATATTATGCACTTATACTCCATGTTCCACTATGAATATGGGTTAGAGAACATTTTCTTCTCTATTACACAACTTAGAAAAGTTTGGTAGTTTAACTACAAACAACTTCTTAATGCAGTTGTATAATTCTTGCATTTCCAATCTAACTTGACGTGAAGTAAAAATTGAAAAATAAAACTAGGCTAGTCACCACTTGGAGGACTGGCATTAAATATATTTAGAGTCGTGCTTGTGTGTGGTAAACCAAAGATTACTAATTATCATTTGTACTTTTGTTAAAGGTGCAATATACCCTCCCCCCCCCCTTTTTAACAACATTAATTCAATGTATTTGGCTTGTCTATTGTTTAAATCAGGAAAGGTTTATTTTGTTAATCTATTTGCCTTTTTTGGCACTATCAATATACATTTGCAGTTCACTAACAGTTGCCTATTACTGCCCCATTAAAGGAGAAGGAAAGGTAAAAACTAAGTAAACTTTATTAGAAAGGTCTATGTAAATACAGCCATAAGCACTCACAGAAACGCTGCACTGAGTCCTCTATTAAAAGAAACACAGGATTTATTGTCTCATTTTTCTGTAAACATGTTCTTTGGTATCTGACTTCCTCTCTTAGAAAAATCCTTCATTTGTGGGGCAAGAGTCTGTGCAGCTCTCTCCCTTCGCTTGCTCCCCCCTCCCATAGGAATTCATAAAACTCACTACCTCCACCTTTAGGAATGTGTAATCTGAGCTACAAACAGCAAGAGCTGTAGCAGGCAGTTATGAAGACCAAGCTAAATTGGCAGCTGCTATCTTAAACAAACAGAGAAAGCTTTTAGGGCTCTCAGGTATGGTAATGCTTTCTGCAGATTAATTATAGTGTTCAAGGTGGTACTAATGTGGCAAATCTATTGGTAGTAAAATGCCAAAATGACTTTCCTTCTCCTTTAACTACATAGTAACATAGGTTTTTTCAACTTAGGTTGAAAAAAAAAACACATCCATCAAGTTCAACCCTCTACACCTATATAAAACCTGCCTAACTGCTAGTTCATCCAGAGGAAAAAAAACTGAAACTTCTCAGCAACAGTGACTTTAGTTAAAAGACTCAGGAAGCTTTCTTTGTATCCAACAATATTCACCAGTTATTACAAAGGTACAACAATTCTTACAATGTCTGTAATCTATTAGTGTTCAGTTTTAAAGGGAGGAGTTGTCAATCTTATTTACATGAATCATCTCATACTAAGGGGGTAATGTCAATATGTTTGCACCACAGCTAGTCATTTTGGAAGCCATCAGTGTGATGCAGTTTGAAAGCAAGCACCTGATTGGTTGCTATGTGTCCCTAATCCTGGACAAATTTTGCATCTTTTATTACATTACCCCGAATATACTTAACCTCAGCCCCTCCCTAAATATAGTAAGGAAAGCAGTATGAATAATAAGCAAACCTGCAGTTGGGCATTGAAGACCCCATAATCTCTAAATTATATAAGCTCTAGAGGCAAAATGAAGTTTACAGTTTTCAACTGCGATTACATTTGCAAAATAACCATTACATTTTAGTGATGAGCGAATCTGTCCCATTTCGATTTGCGAAACTGCGAAAAATTGGGAAAAGCATGAACGTCAATAGGCGACTTTTTTTACGTGCAGCAAATAAGATTCAAAAGATTTGGGATTTTTTTCGGCGAAGCAAAACGGGACAGATTCGCTCATCACTAGAAATATCCCTTATTCATAAAACTCCAGGTCCCGAGCATTCTGGATACCAGGTCCCATACCTTTATATAGTATTAAATAGAAGCAGATATTTTATAATGTACCATTAATGTCTACATAGCACTGACAATTCTTTCATATCATCTCTGACAGTATCAGAGAAAACAGGAGATGCTCTAATGATATTCCATTGGATTCTATAGGTTTTGTGGCAATGGAATCCATGCATGTAAAATATGTTTTGTGATGTTTAAATAAAATTATGTATACACTGCAGTTTGATAAATAGTTTTATATGCAGGCAGTTGTATTGTTGTAGTGCTGCCTTCCTCTTCTTTTTGTCCTTGCAAGACTATGGGTTGTCCTTGATTTGGTCTCATTTGTATTTCGTATTTTTAGCAACAATTGTTTTATCAATTCTTTTATTTTATTAACTGAGGACATTTGTAGTCTATCTGCTGTTTCTGTATAATTGGAAAGGAATGTATGGAATGTGAGTGATCAAATACAATGCATTTTTATGGACAAAGTAAGGTAATTATGACACTTTTAGTCTTACAAATACAAATCTTTGAAAGAACCAACATTTTGAGAATAATATTGATGGTCAACATATTAATATCACTCAATTACAGTTTTCATACCAAAAGTAGCCTAAAATATTTATCAGAATTCAGTGTAAGATGTTTCATGGAAATAATGAAGCTATATTAAATATGTATTTATAAGATGCTTTTATATGATATTTTAAAGAACCACTGTTTGCAATATTATAAACGAATAAACTGTAATTTTTTTCGCCAGGCATGGTTTCTCTATTTTCTGCAAAACTCATGCAAAAAAACACCACAACACAAGATTTTCAAGACAAAATTGCCCATTGACTTGTGTTAATGTATTTGGAATGAGAAATAAAGTTGCAGTCACATGTACAGTAGCCACATTTTGTGATTTTTTTCACCATTCTGCAAATTTTTTTGCATTTTTTTTTACAAATGTTTCGGTGACAAATTGGCTTATTGCTGCCAATAAATAAAAATATACGTTAATGTATTGCAAAAATACATTTTATATAGAAAATGATTAGTATTTTCCTGATGAGTCTTTTTTTAATTTCTATACATCAAATTCTTTTCACATATTATTAAGTTCTAATGTGTATTTTTATAATTCTACTTACTCAGCAATGGAAACTCAACTGCAAATTAGCTCGAACCCCCCCCCCCACCTTTATGGGAGCAAAATTTCAAAATTTCTGTGTGGCGGGGCACCCCTAAATTTGTGCCGCCCTAGGCCCAGGCCTTTGTGGCCTGTGGCCAAAAATCCGGGCCTGTTTGTATCTAAGCATCATATGTGTATGTAACCTACTGGAGGTTATATCTTCAAGGTTCTCGATTTTCTAGCATCAAAATATTATTGATGTTATTTTGCATTTTTTTTCTTTCTTGCATTATTTGCTTTTTACAGTCAACAAACTAGAGGGTTTACTTTTTAAAACCATATGTAATATTGTGTAAAGTGACACAAGTCACTTGTCACAACTTGATTTGTGTTTTTCTTCAAGACGTTTCGCTAGTCATCCAACTGGCTTTCTCAATTCAGAATTCATTGTGAAAATGTATACATTGTACTATATAGCGTTATAAATATATGAAATTAGAACTTCTAATGTGAATTCTTTTTAGAATTTGTGTAAAAACATAATTATTATTTTATTTATTGATTAGTGATGAGCGAATCTGTCCCGTTTCGCTTCGCCATAAAACGGCAATAAAACTCGCGAAACGGCGAAAAATTAGCGAAACCCATTTGTTGCGCAATTTTTTTGTCACCCGCTGCTTTTTTATCACCCACGTCTATTTTTTGTCCCGCCCGCGTATATTCTTTTTGTCATCCGCGGTTTTTGACGCGACAGCGTCCAATTTTTTTGACACGAGCAAAAAAAAATTTCTGTGCAACAAATTTTTATGCACTGACTTTTCACGGAAGTTTCGTGAAACAATTTGCCAATGGCGAAATGCAGCAATTCACTGGGAATCCATGCCTAGTGAAAAAATTCACTCATCATTACCTCTTATAATACAAATGAATATATTCACTGTAGTAAACCTGTAAACAGTTTGACGGTGTTAAGGTTTACTGCAATATTGCATCTGACAACACACTTGCAGAAGAAGGCATCATTTCTATTCATCCTACAACATATTACCAATACACACAACAATATAATTGTATTTGACTTTGAGTGGCCCTAGTTATGTTATTGAAATATGCATTTAAACCAACACCAATATGGACAAAACCAACATGAATGAATGCGCCGCGCACATACCAACGCGAATTAATGTATTGTGGAAATAATAACGTGGATCACGTGTCGCACATATAATGATACGAAAATGTGTGGCCACCTCCCGCCATTGTCTTGTTTGAAACCGGTCCTTGGTGCAAAAAAAGTTGAGGACCACTGCACTAAGGAGTTTATGGGATCAGAATTATAGAGGGCACATAACTAGAATGGCACAGCTAAGGGAGGCAACACAGTTGTGAATGCATACCCATCCTTTATCTTACTACTGTGTGTCTTCACAACTAAGCATCAGCAGCTGCCTACTAAATGTATCCCTTTTTCCTATTCCTATTGGGAGAAGCGAAGACAATGCTATAATGTTATCTAATTTGCTTTCAAAGCACATTGTATTTGTTTTTATCATACATCAATGAATTTTTCCAAGTGATTTATAAAAACTCTACACAGTACATTAATATTTTCTCTCTAAAATTTGCTGTGTTGATTATATCATGCAGTCCTGACTGAACAGCATATCTTTGTAGAACAATGTGCTATTTTTATTTTCATATACGCTGTATCTTAAAAAAAAAAATATCTATTCTAGCCTTTGGCAAGGTGAAGGCCTTCTGAACATACTTCTATTGCTGTTTATATCAATGGAGGTATGCAAGCAAGTGCCTTTTCTTCATAAAATGCAGCAATTGCAGTGCTTCTCAACTGTTTTTATTAAAAAGGAAATGTCTAACAAGAAAATAAAAAATACAAAATTGTATTCTAGGCATGGATTCAGCAACATACTTATGGGCTTATTTATCAGCTTTCGAGTTTGTGGATTCGAGTTTGGTTTTTAAATCAAATAAAATTGCATATTGAACACTAGCTTATTTATTATTATATAAGTGGTAAACTCGTTTGAATTAAAAAAACTTGAAAACCTTAAATTTTTGAGTTTACAACTCAAAACTTGAATATCTGGAGTTTAAAATATGGCTTGACTTTCCCTAGGACAACTCCCATTGACTTCTATAGAAACTCACAAGCATTTAGATGGCAAATTTTAACATATACATTTTCGGGGGGTTTTGCACATTCAAGTTTTTAAACCATAATTCAAGGTTTTTTAGCAATAAAAAAAATTATACTTGAATGATGATTAATCACCCCCTTAATGTCAAAATCATGCTTTATGCTTAATTGCATTTATATATTCACACATATATTGGAAGGACTGTACTGTAGGATGCAATTTGATGTATTGTCATATGGCAGGTCATTAATAAACTTGGTTTCTACCATTTGCTTCATACCATTTAACGTTGTAAAAAAGATACAAATACTGTACATGTGATTTTTTTTTTTCATTATTATTATTTCTGTGTCCACAATGCAATGCATTCAATCATGCTATTACATATCTCACCTAAAGCAAAGGGATTCCTTCAGACCAAAGTCTATATTTGACCAAAGGCCAGATATACAGAAAAATTGACTAATTTAAATAAATACCATAAACAATATTTCTATTATTTTGTAAATTTAAGTTTTGGGTCTGGAACTTAAGTAAATTGGACAGAAGCTATGTGGCTGTATATTATTTATTTAGAGTGCACATCTACAGATTCTAAAGAGAAAATACTAGAGAAACCATACCTAAAGAATACTAATGGAAAGGATGTAGACGAGGTGACCTTCTGGACAAATAGATTTAGTACATATTATAATATATCTGACTTCTCTGTCAAAAGATTTGTTGTGTTTGTAATTCATGTGCCAGAGACACGCAGCTCTCTGCTCTCTCCCCTCTCCTGCTCCCCCCTCCCTCAAGAATGCTAAGAACTCACTCCCCCCCTTAGGAATGTGGAACTGAGCCAATCAGCAGGAAGCTGACTCATAGGGGCACATTTACTAATCCACAAATCCGAATCATGAATGGGAAAAAATTGGATTGGAAACGAAAATTTCTGAAGATCGCAAATATCACGAAAATGCTTACGAAAAAATCGTATTAGGCACAATAATATCGTATTGGCGATCCGAAAGTCACGAAATTTTTATACCGAAAAATTGTAAACAGCGGTAAAACCTTTCCGATTTTTTCGCGCAAACGTCCGAAAAAGTCGCGCAGACGCCCGAAAAAAATCGGCGAAAATACGCTCGGAGCGTTCGCATGAACGCTCAAGCGTTCATGCTTTTGTAAATGTGCCCCTAAGTCTTACAAACTGAGCATGTACACTTGGGGGCACATTTACTAACCCACGAACGGGTCGAAATGAGTCCGATTACGTTTTTTTCGTAAAGATCGGTATTTTGCAATTTTTTCGTATTTTTTCGATTTTTTCGGCGTCTTTACGAATTTTTCGTTACCAATACGATTTTTGCGTAAAAACGCGAGTTTTTCGTAGCCATTGCGAAAGTTGCGTAAAATCTTGCGATTTTTCGTAGCGTTAAAACTTGCGCAAAAAGTTGCGCTTTTTTCGTAGCGTTAAAACTTACGCGAAACTTTGCACCTTTTAAGTTTTAACGCTACGAAAAAGGCGCAACTTTGCGCGTAAGTTTTAACGCTACGAAAAAAGCGCAACTTTTTACGCAACTTTCGTAATGGCTACGAAAAACTCGCGTTTTTACGCAAAAATCGTATTGGTAACGAAAAATTCGTAAAGAAGCCGAAAAAATCGCAACAAATACGAAAAAGTCGCAAAATGTTCGTTTTCAAGTCAGAACTTTTCTAATTCGGGTCGGATTCGTGGGTTAGTAAATCAGCCCCTTGGTCTCAGTCTTGGTGCAGGAGTGAGGCATTATGGGAACTTTCTTTAAACAGCTCAGTGTTTTTTCTTCCTGTTTGGCTTCTGATCATCTGAACAGGTGAAATATGGGCGACTTAAGGGCACTTTTGAAACTGAAGGTAAGTCTGCAGCTTGAGATTAACTCTTTATTAGCCTTTCCTTCTCTTTTAATATACGGTCCAGTAACAAGGTACAAGAAGGATTCAATAAAATGAATACTCACAAAAAAAATACCCTGTTTAACCCTTTAAGTGCCAAGGGACGTAGATTCTACGTCCTAGGTACCAAGGGACCAAAGTGCCATGGGACGTAGAATCTACGTCCAATGGCACTGTCGGGTTTACAAGCGCTGCGCTCGCTTTTAAAGCAGCGCAGCGCTTGTAAACCCCTCAGATCCCCCTAGGCAACGAGCAATGAAAAACATACTCACCGATCCGGGTCCCCCAGCCGCACCGATCGCGTCGCCAGCCAATGACAGCAGTGGACACGCGTTGATGACGTGTCCACTGCTGTCCCTTTAAATAGCGCCACCTACTGTCGGCTCCCTCACTCCTGCTGCGCACTTCGGACAAGATGGAGCTCCCCTGCTGCCTTCCTGCTGGATTGGTCGCCCCTGATCGTCTGCCTGCCTTGGGTAAGCTGAACTACAACTCTCTACCACTGTTTATTTTGCTTATTTCTATCTCAACTGTCTAAAAAATTTTTTTTTTTTTCTTCTATCTTTGTCATTATTACACTTTTGTACACATACACACTTATTTACAACTTTCCCAAGCACACACAGACACTTACACACACACTTACACTTACACTTTTTTTTTTTTTTTTTTCTTTCTTTTCTTTTCTTTCTTTCTTTGCTTTCTTTGGCAGTCTTTTTTTTTTACTAAAACTTTATTTCTGATCTTGCTCTATAATTATCTGATTTATTTGGTTGCATTTTAGTGTTTTTTTGGCATTTTCATAATTGATTTCTGTTTTTGAATTATTCTATTGCACTGTAACTTTTTTTATTGCTATTGGGTGCTGAATTTGCAGTGACGTTGGTGGATCCAGGGCTCTGACCACCGATTTCATTGCAATTATTGTTCTTCTGTTGGTTTAGGTGGTTTTATTGGATTTTACTGATTTTATGGTGTTTTATCTTTGCATTGTTCTTTATTGTGTGTTTAGTGCCCCCAAAAAGGTTGCTTTTGCAGTGACATTGGTGGATCCAGGGCTCTTACCGATTTCATTGCAACTATTGTTCTTTGATTGCTTTTAGTGGTTTTATTCCATTTGATTTCAGTTGTTCTAGAAAGGTCCAGAGGTGCTAAGATTGTTCTGGTAGTTTCTATTGCCAAGGGTTAGGCTGATGCCACACGAGGCGTAGGGCTGATTTTTTCAGCAAGTGGAAAAACGCTTGCCGAAAATTCAGCCCTACGCCTGCTACTTGTTCCTGCACCCGAATGAATGGGATACGCTCGGGTGCAGGCACGTGTAGCCGATATACGCATGAAAACGCGAGACTTTGCATTCTCACGCGTTTTCATGCGTATATCGGCTACATGTGCCTGCACCCGAGCGTATCCCATTCATTCGGGTGCAGGCAAAAAAAAAGGGGTGCATGGAGTGCAGCCCCAATATTATGCATTTTCAGGTTTGGCGGCCATGTACTTATGTGCAACCAGACATAGGTATCGTTTTATTCAGGGGAACTTGCAAATTGAGGTTTAGTAAGTTTTTGGTAGTTGCCATGGAGATTTTGGGGCGAAATCTAGGTTTTTTATCTGGTTTTTCCTTGATTTCTGACCAAAATCTAGGGTTGTATCTGGTTTTTCCTTGATTTCTGACCAAAGCGCTGACTTCTGCAAGAGACTGCAGCCACAATTTTCCATGTAGAAAGAGAAGAGTGGTGTCTCTGAATAGCTGAAGGTGTGCACTTTTCGTAAATATATAGATTGTGGGGGTTATTCCACAGGTAGGGGGGGTTAACACTGAAAAACTGCAGGTAGTGCACATAGAGCGCAGCCCCCAAAATTTCAACTGAAATTGCCCTTATGCATTCCCCCTGTTTTGGGGCATTTGGTGGCCACGTCTTTATGTGCACCCATACATATGGGGTATCGTTTTATTCAGGGGAACTTGCAGATTGATGGTTAGTAAGTTTTTGGTAGTTGCCATGGAGATTTTGGGGAGAAATCTAGGTTTGTATCTGGTTTTTCCTTGATTTCTGACCAAAGCGCTAACTTCTGCAAGGGACTGCGGCCACAATTTTCCATGTAGAAAGAGGAGAGTGGCGTCTCTGAATAGCTGAAGGTGTGCACTTTTCAGAAATATATAGTTTGCGGGGGTTATTTCACAGGTTATGGGTGTGTTTAGACTAAATAACTGCAGATAGAGCACAGCCCCCCTTATGCATTGCCCCTGTTTGGGGGCATTTGGTGGCCACGTCTTTATGTGCACCCATACATATGGGGTATCGTTTTATTCAGGGGAACTTGCAAATTGAGGTTTAGTAAGTTTTTGGTAGTTGCCATGGAGATTTTGGGGAGAAATCTAGGTTTTTATCTGGTTTTTCCTTGATTTCTGACCAAAATCTAGGGTTGTATCTGGTTTTTCCTTGATTTCTGACCAAAGCGCTGACTTCTGCAAGGGACTGCGGCCACAATTTTCCATGTAGAAAGAGAAGAGTGGTGTCTCTGAATAGCTGAAGGTGTGCACTTTTCGTAAATATATAGATTGTGGGGGTATCTCACAGGTAGGGGGGGTTATCACTGAAAAACTGCAGGTAGTGCACATAGAGCGCAGCCCCCAAAATTTCGACTGAAATTCCCCTTATGCATTGCCCCTGTTTTGGGGCATTTGGTGGCCACGTCTTTATGTGCACCCATACATATGGGGTATCGTTTTATTCAGGGGAACTTGCAGATTGATGGTTAGTAAGTTTTTGGTAGTTGCCATGGAGATTTTGGGGAGAAATCTAGGTTTGTATCTGGTTTTTCCTTGATTTCTGACCAAAGCGCTAACTTCTGCAAGGGACTGCGGCCACAATTTTCCATGTAGAAAGAGGAGAGTGGCGTCTCTGAATAGCTGAAGGTGTGCACTTTTCAGAAATATATAGTTTGCGGGGGTTATTTCACAGGTTATGGGTGTGTTTAGACTAAATAACTGCAGATAGAGCACAGCCCCCCCTTATGCATTGCCCCTGTTTGGGGGCATTTGGTGGCCACGTCTTTATGTGCACCCATACATATGGGGTATCGTTTTATTCAGGGGAACTTGCAAATTGAGGTTTAGTAAGTTTTTGGTAGTTGCCATGGAGATTTTGGGGAGAAATCTAGGTTTTTATCTGGTTTTTCCTTGATTTCTGACCAAAATCTAGGGTTGTATCTGGTTTTTCCTTGATTTCTGACCAAAGCGCTTACTTCTGCAAGGGACTGCGGCCACAATTTTCCATGTAGAAAGAGAAGAGTGGTGTCTCTGAATAGCTGAAGGTGTGCACTTTTCGTAAATATATAGATTGTGGGGGTATCTCACAGGTAGGGGGGGTTATCACTGAAAAACTGCAGGTAGTGCACATAGAGCGCAGCCCCCAAAATTTCAACTGAAATTCCCCTTATGCATTGCCCCTGTTTTGGGGCATTTGGTGGCCACGTCTTTATGTGCACCCATACATATGGGGTATCGTTTTATTCAGGGGAACTTGCAGATTGATGGTTAGTAAGTTTTTGGTAGTTGCCATGGAGATTTTGGGGAGAAATCTAGGTTTGTATCTAGTTTTTCCTTGATTTCTGACCAAAGCGCTAACTTCTGCAAGGGACTGCGGCCACAATTTTCCATGTAGAAAGAGAAGAGTGGTGTCTCTGAATAGCTGAAGGTGTGCACTTTTCGTAAATATATAGATTGTGGGGGTTATCTCACAGGTAGGGGGGGTTAACACTGAAAAACTGCAGGTAGTGCACATAGAGCGCAGCCCCCAAAATTTCAACTGAAATTGCCCTTATGCATTGCCCCTGTTTTGGGGCATTTGGTGGCCACGTCTTTATGTGCACCCATACATATGGGGTATCGTTTTATTCTGGGGAACTTGCAGATTGATGGTTAGTAAGTTTTTGGTAGTTGCCATGGAGATTTTGGGGAGAAATCTAGGTTTTTTATCTGGTTTTTCCTTGATTTCTGACCAAAGCGCTTACTTCTGCAAGGGACTGCGGCCACAATTTTCCATGTAGAAAGAGAAGAGTGGTGTCTCTGAATAGCTGAAGGTGTGCACTTTTCAGAAATATATAGTTTGTGGGGGTTATTTCACAGGTAGGGGGGGTTAACACTGAAAAACTGCAGGAAGTGCACATAGAGCGCAGCCCCCACATTTTTAGCTGTAATTGCCCTTGTGCATTGCCCCTGCTTTGGAGTGTTTGGTGCCCATGTCTTTATGTGCACCCATACATATGGGGCATCATTTTATTCAGGAGAAGTTTGTCTTTCAAATATGCCTTTGTTAGAAAATTTTTATGAGATTTTTTTTTGTCAAATCCACATTTGATCATGCGTCCAAGTTTACGTTTTAGAAAAAAAAAAAAAATGTCATAAAAAGTTCCAAATTTCACAATGCACTGACAAAAGGTATTTGGCTTTTGAGTGAAAACTACATTGCACCTAGAAACCTGAAGGTCTGTAGTTTCTAAAGATACCAAACATGAGGGGATATTTTAGATTTACATATAAGTTATGCTGCATTAACTGTTACAAGCGCTTTTCTGCTTTGTTCTGGTGTGGTATTGCCTTAGTTTGGGGGTTACTTCTGGACAGGAACTGTGGGGTACCACCACATATTTGGTATCGTTGGAATTGGGAGTATCAGGGCTTTTACAAACAATAAAAAAAAGTGAGTAAAATTAACTTTTCTATGGAAAAAAACCTCAAAATATACAGAAATTTTTCATAATTTTTTTTTTTTTTACATATTTCACCCAAAATACACATCATATCTCCAGAAAAGTTATAAAATTTGGTATGTATGTCGAAGCCCAATTAGTGACGAAAAAAACGATATATAATTTCCCTAGTTTCGTGGAGGTTTTCCTACCAAAAAACATTGTTAAAGTGAATGAGTACAAAATGCTTAAAAAACGTCTGGCACTGGGGGTAACCGAAATGACGAATTCGGCTGGCACTTAAAGGGTTAAGGTATTGGTCAGGGCAGGCAGCAAATGAATGTAAACAAAAAAGTTCAAGAGTCAGGAAGCCCAACAAGAGTTAATTTGTTCAAAGAATGCACTTTACTGTGGAATTTTTTAATGTTTTAAATATTGAAATTTCACTTCAGAGTACTGGTTGTGAAATGAAATTTCAATAGTGTAGTGATTGTAGAGTGTAGTGATTGTAGAGTGTAGTGATTGTAGAGTGTAGTGATGATGTAGAGCGGTGATTATCACATCCTTCAGATTTTGCAGGCAGTATTTGGGGCACCTTTATATAAACTGGGTATCACAAATGACTCTTATAATGCTGGATTTGTTTTCCTTAATTTCTTTAACCATATTTTAGGAAACATTGGACCAAAAATTTATTCTTATGACAAATGTAAGTAAAAACGACTGTCTTTTGTTCAAATCCTTCCCAAACTATATATAATGAATTACAAATGATGCAAACATGAACAAATCCAGCATAATTATTGCAATGATTTGGTGCCACTATATTCCGCTGTTTCTAATCATTTTGCATAATATCGTTAAAAAATAGAAGTAAATAACATTTGCTGAACTAATTTTACTAACCTTTTAAATGCTTTGCTAACTTACATTTTTATGAGAATTTATTAAAAATGTTAGTATCTAATCTTTGCATCAAAACGGAACTTCATCATTTGTATCATGCTGTTCGGCTTGTAGATTACTTATTTAAAATAAATATAAAAATAAATGAATACATTTCTTTAATTAATGTATAATTATGATTATTAATTATTTTAGTTCTTGACATTTCACTCTCCCTCAAAACAACACATTTTAAGATTCATTGTAGTACGTTGTTTGGCATGTAATAAAAATGGCCACAGATTTAATTAAAATGTGAGCTATTGGTAGAAAGAAAGGTCATGCAAAGAAAATGTCATTTTGGGAGTACATTAGTAGCTACCCTCCAGTATTATTTGCATGTAAAATGTATATTTTGTTCTTGACATTTAATGAGGAAATTGGAACTGCTTATTATGGATGACTACACGCTTTTTCAGCGTGCTTATTTTGGTCAGATTATATGTATAGTTATATGTATGCGTTGTGAGATTCTCAAGGTCTGCTAAATAAATATGATATATATGGAATATAACCACACATTACTATATTAGTAGCTGATAAATACAGTATTAATCAAATAAATAAATAAATATACATACTAGTGATGGGTGAAAAAAATCGCCAGGCATGGTTTTGCGGCAAATTTACACGTTTTGCCCAGGAATTGTTGCCCATCAAAAAGAATTCTCTCTCATCAAAAGAATTGTCTCTCGTGTCAAAAAGAATTGTCTCGCGTGTCTAAAGAATTGTCTCACGCCAAAAAGAATTGTCTCTCTCATCAAAAGAATTGTCTCTCACATCAAAAAGATTTGTCACCTACGAGAATTTTTATTTTTTGATGCGCAACATTTTCACCATTTCACAATTTTTCTGCTGTTTTGCAAATCTTTTGAAAAATGCACAAATTTTTCTGCGAAGGGGACAGATTCGCTCATCACTAATACATACTGTACTTATTCATCTGCATAGTATAACTTTTACTTTGATAGTACAGTTCATAACCAGAATTGGGCACCTGAAAGAGATCAGATTTGCTGGACTCGCAAAGGATCCCATTGGTTGGATTCAAATTTAAGCCTTAAAGCCTATATTGTTCTTAAGAAACATGAACATTGGGTAATCTTTAAATGATACCAATGAAGAATAGTCAGGATTTCCCTGCAATTTTGTCCATTTTGGTGGTAAGGAACAACTTTTTTCCAAATAATTTTCTATATTAATTCTATTTTCCGTGTTGCTGGATTTGGAATGCAAATAATATTTGTTCAGTTGCTCAGCAATTACATATTGTGCCATAAACACAAGTTGAATGACATACATGTTTAACAGCAATATATAATATAATAATATTAAATATAATATTATAAATATATAAATATAATATAATATTTTTTGCAAGAGGACGGTTGGGTAGGCCCATCAGGGAATGCCCAAACGCCAGCAGATAAGCTGCCAAATCAATCTAAAGGACTCAAATCAGCATCTAAAATCTGTCCATGTATAGCCACCATGAAGGTGGCAGTAACTGGTAAGATTTGCTTGTTTGGCAAGGTTGCCCCTGATATGCCCAGGGCGATATCATGCTAATGTCATAATTTGGCTCCAGAAAAGGGGATACGAGAAGTTAGAGCAAAGACCTTATCAATGAAACAATGCAGTCCTTGATGCAACAGAAAAATCAAACTTATCAGAGGGCCCAATAGATGGGCAGATAATCTGCCAAATCAGTCAGAAGAACCCAAATCAGCATCTTAAATCTGCCCATGTATAGCCACCTTAATTTGAAGGTCAAACACCTTAATTTGAAGGTCAAAACTCTCTATTGGTTGAGGGCAAAATTGATGTGGTCCTGTAGGACAAAGCTGTTACAGCAGCTTTGTAAGTCATTCAAAACTCAAACTGTTTTACCATTTTCTTTTATTAAAAGTTCTCTTTAAGAAGAATGGACATAATTAAAATGTATTGTAGTGCAGTTCTCAACACATTTGAGATTGATATGAGATTAGTGGGATTAATAAAAGATACACTATTTTTCTGTATCAGATAAGAGAAAAAAATCACCATTGTCTGTTCCTTGGTTTTTAAAATTAGGATTTAGCAAGTTACTTGGTTACTTGTATAAATAAATTTCAATTTAAAGTAATAAAATGTTCAGTAATCATAAGTTTTTGTTTGTTTTTGCTGAGTTAGCCATCAGCCAACAGACTATTTTTATGTAAAAACTATGACTAATACTGTATTATACAACAGCGTTAAATGAAGGCACAATTTAGCATGGCTTCTTGGCTTTTATTTTATTTATATATATATATATTTTTGCTTTTACACAATTCTCGCAAGCGGATTTTTGCAACAATAACAGAGATTTACAAACTGTATAGCTTCAGTATATCAGTTGGTTGGTTTTCTTTCTGTTTTTTTCTTTATCATTCAGCAGATAAAGACACCCAAGACAGGTGTCAGCAATTCCAACCATCTGCCATACAACAAATATATACATGTTCATTTTTAACAACAATGCAAGTTTAAACTCCCAGAAAATGTAATGGCTCTTTCACTAATTAAAAGTGCAACTTGCAGAGATCGTTTAGCACCATATTGCTGTGACTAAAAACATGTTTTTATCGCATCAAGGCAGGAATTACAATACGGTACATTATGCTTAGCAAATCTAATTCACATACTAACCAGTAGAGCTGCACTACATATCGTTGTTGGATCTGTAGCAGGCATCAACATTAAAATACAGTATATACTGTCCAAAGTGTAACTACAGGTTAAGTGCAGGATAATAGTAATACAGATAAACACATTTGTAGTTTTGAAGCATTTTGTGAAGAAAACAAAAAATCTGACATTAGAAATGATTAGAATAAATGCTGTTTTATAACTAAACAATAAAATACAAACTTGAAACAATCATGATTTGGTTTTTTTTATCAGATCTTATCAAATATCTGCTCTTAGCTTTGTTTATATAAATGTTCACACTGTCAGGTCCAGGCCTGGGGGAATTTTGCGCGTTTGCGCGCTCCGGGAGGAGGGGGTGGGTGATCAACAGGGGCGGCCTCGGGGCACCCGGAACACAAATTCGGCGCTGTCTGTAACTATCAATCCACTGTGCAGTCACAGGAGAGAACCTCCTTTCTCCCTCTGCTAATTACCTTCTTATGCATTCAGGAAAATATCCACATTCAGTTATTAATAGATAATATGAAAACAATAAGAAGAGAAACTCCTGACATTTTGCAAAATATGCAAAAAGGGGGAGGGTGCTTCTTTTTCTGACATCATATCCCTCTCTTTCTCCGCCCCCCAGGCCGGCTTTCTCCTGCCTTAACTCTTTCCTTTTCACCTAATCATAGTTGAACCTAGTTCTGCCATTCTCTAAACATAAATCAGTGTAATCTGGCTGCTGGTTATTCAGATCCCTTGTCATGCAGCCCCTGCGCTTATAGCTCCAGGACTTTCCTTAACCATTCGCATATATGGGTAACCACAATCTACCCATTGACTACTATGCTGATATTACATCATATGATCCGCTGCTTCAGCAATGTTGTTATCGTATTCAGTAGCATAGCCTTAATATTTGTCTTACCAGTTACAGGTCCACCTATTGTCAGCTATAGCGGGGTACACACCTATAAGGATACCCTTAGCATCTCCACGGCCTCATCTCTTTAATAAATGGTGATGTGAAACATCTAAGTAGCATGATATGGGTAACCACGATCTACCCATTGACTACTATGCTGATATTACATCATAAGATCCTCTGCTTTAGCATTGTTGTTATCGCATTCAGTGGCATAGCGTTAATATTGGTCTTACCAGTTACAGGTACACCTATTGTCAGCTTTAGCGGGGTACACACAAGGGGATACCCTTAGCATCTCTAGCTACTGCCTCATCTCCTTAATAAATGGTGATGTGAAACTTCCAAGTAGCATGATGTCAAAGAAATTGAAATGCCAACTTCATAAACTGCTCATCCTGGGCCAAGTCCTGTCTCTAGCAGGGAAGTCAGAGATAGCATGAATAGACTAATTAATCTAATGAACAGTACATAGCTAAAAACAAGGGTCACAAACTGCTGTTGATTGTATGCCTTCTACCCATTCCCAAAGGGTTTTTGCCTTAATAGATCATTAGAAATGTAATTTGGAACGGTAAACATCCTAGTGTTAAAACAAATGATACTGACTAGAGTAAGAAAGAGGGGGCTGGCACTCCCCCATACAGGACAATGATACCAAACAGCAGTACTGAATAGATTTCAAGGTTATCAAATTTCATGGTTATCAAACCTTCCTTTGCCAAGGAATATTTACAATATATATGCAAATTCAGTACTCTATCCTTTGCCTAGGCAGCCCCTTAACATTTGAATACCCTCTTTTGACTTTTGAACACTTCTAAAAACTGAATGTTCTTGTTACACAGTTTCTCCCTTCCCTCTCTCTTCCCCTGTCACTTATGCTACGAAGTCACAAAAACAAAGCATTTTATTATTTTTTTAAAAATCCCCATAAATCTAAATTCTGAGTTCTGTATATATTTGGACATTCTGTACTTGGTTCCACCAACCTCCATGCCCAGTATTAAAGTTCTTAACCACAGTACTTCAATTTACCCCATGTCCTTTATTACTGTTTGTATAATTGTTGATTACCCATTTGATACTGCAATTTTCTTCAACCTCAGTTCTCAAGTCTATTTGGTCATTTTACTCATCAGTTCACATGAACTATTTAAACAATGGCTTTCAGTAACAATCCCTTGTATATAAATGCATTGCTTGAAATACAGAAATACATATTTTAGAGATAATATCTTCAAAATCATAAACCATTTAATCTTTCGATTTTGGATGAAATGAACAAAACCTTTGAAAACCAAATGATCATTGCACATAACACATTTCCAAACAGTTTATGTTATTCTCATCAGCATACAAATGTTCCATATCAAACCCAAAAGGACAAATTTGCAATCAACCAATAATTGGTGTCAGATTTCCAATTAGCTGAAGTCACTGCAGCATCTGCTAAATTTTCTAAATTCATGCTTGTGGCAATTACAGATGATAAACCTCCAAAATAAAAAACTATACAACTGATATTGATTACTATATACTAGCGATGAGTGATTTTTTTTTGTCAGGCATGGATTTACTGTGAAATCCCATATTTTGCCATTAGCAAGAAAAATGCCCATTAACTTTAATGTATTTGGAAGGAGTAAAAAAGTTGTGCTTGTCAAACATGTTGCACCAAAAAAAGTCATCATTAAAAAAGCCACACGTGTAAAAAAATGTCTTGCAGTAGCCGTATCTGGCAATTTTTTTGCTCATCCCTACTATATACCAAATTAGGTTAGCATTTTGGTACAAACATGAACATCAAGTTAGAATTGTTATAGATCCTTGACTCCACTGTCTACACATAAAAGAGGTAGGGTATTTGAACTAACAGTTGTTCATTATTGTTGTGGCTATCAATAAACACTATTTGGGGGAGTTACAGGTGTAAATCATTTCCTGTATCACTACAAACCAGTAGCATATATGTATGTGTTGAACCATGCCACAAAAGCTCATGGGGATCAGCCATGCATTTTGCACTTTTTAGTCTTCTTAACTGAAAGGAACCTAATGCATAGACTCCTTTAAACACCCCCCCCCCCACACACACACATATATATTTATATACAATAAGTATTGGCAATTTAGCAGGTTTCTGAGGTATGAAGGCTACCAGTGGATCGGTCTGTTTTGGTGCCAAAAGAATGAATTGTACTTTGTTTTGTTTCCTGTGTTGTGTAGATTACAAAGTGTCCTGTTTGTGTAAAACTCTGCTGTGAATAAAACACAGTCACTACAGTACATATTGCTTATCTCCAAAATTTTCTAGGATGGGATTCTTTTGGGATTCGATTTTTGGATTTGTCCTGTGTGATATTCTGTAGGTGTAGGATCCTGCTGGAGCCACTGGAGGCATTTGGGTTTTGAATGGTTCTGACTGTCCATATGGATACATGCTACCTCTGCTATTATATCTGTCTCCACCCTCACTCTCATTAAGGCCAGGTGTCTATTATCTGGCCATTATAGGCCTATAAAAGCCAGTCCCTTCTTTTCTTTCCTTCCTTAGTGCTGGATCATTCAGTTTGTTTGGTGATCTTGTCCCTCTTGTTCCAACTCCACCCTTGTTCCTGTTCCTGCCTGGTACCTGCATTACGATTCCTTGCTCTGCTTGTGTGTTTGTGACTATTGCTTTCTGGATAAAGACTTGGCCTGACTCCTTGACATTATCTTGCTTGAACGCTGCAGGTCTTTTGTCCACTGTATGTCCCTGACTACGTATTGAACTCCACCCATCCTAACCATGGTCCTTTAGGACTACACTTGAGCCTGCCTCAGCCTCTTGCCTGCATAAGGACTTGCTTCAGCTTGCCTACCTTCTAAGCACTGGTTATTCTTTGGTCTTGCTGCTTTATTATTTTTAAATCACCATTATTTAAATCACTGTGCTTACTTTACATGACTTCTGCCGTTGACCAATCTTGCAACATGCTTAACATGGGCTACTCAGCACATCTGCCAGTTAGGGAGATACCCAAAAATGTTGAGATACTTTATTGTATTGTTGATCTGTGTCTATATCTAAGCCAATCATTTTTCTGTTTGCAGACAATGAAGGTGTTTTTGACATAATTAAGTTGGTATGGTCTAAATTGTTCTGTGCAAAGCTTAAAGAATTTCTAATGCCCCAAAACTTTAGTAATGCATCTGCTAAAAATGATGCAGTATGTCAGGTGTATCTTTAGGTAGAACAGCTTTACTATGGGGCTTTATTCTACATCCTTATGCTGGTGCTGCCCAAATGCTGGCATTTAGGAAACAATAATGCTCAGATCAGCTAAAGCTGATTCTCCTGCACATAAAAGTTCTAGGTAGGCATATAGAGAATACTTTGGCCACAGGCAGTTTGGATTGTAGTAAAGGAATGACATAAATGAGCCATAACAGATATTGTCGTATTTGCTTTTTTATAAGAAGCATTTTGTAAAGAATGTGTTTCAGTTATGTAAATTATAAATAATAATATGCAAGTACTGCATATTCTTGCTCTTCCCCTATTGTGACATAGTATTCCTCTTCCTGGATTTGTATATTCTGCAACTGTATTAAGGATTATTTTCGGAGAGGAAAGTATAACATCCTAACCCTGACTATTCCTGAATATTACCTGCACTGATCCATGCATAGACTTTGACCATGGACTTTTCGTAGCCCTACTGTTATCACACCATGGAACTTGCCTGTTATCTTCTACCCTTCTTGTATGCCAGTATCAGCCTTTTTTTAAGACATTGCCTGTCTTACCTCTATTGCTTCTTCTAGTGCATGTTCTTCCATTTTTCTCAGTCCTTACTTCCTAATCTTAAAGGGGTGGTTCGCCTTTTAGTTAACTTTTAGCATGTTATAGAAGAGCCTATTCTTAGCATCTTTTCAAATGGTCTTCTTTTTTATTTTGTTTAGTTTTTTAATTATTTATCTTATTCTTCTGACTCTTTCTAGCTTTCAAATGGGGGGGTTCATTTTAGTGATGATCAAAAATTTTCAAAAACCATGGTAAAATTTGCAAAATGGCAACTTTTCACCTAATTCCTAAAGTCAATGGGTATTGGTCACTGTGTTTTTCCCACACCAAATTAGGGTCAATGAGATATATTAAAAGTTTTTTCTCTTGCCAAACGCACGGCAAAGTTCTAGCTCAAATTAGCTACAAATTTTTCTATTTGTTAAAACTCAAATGTCATCCCTAGTCAGTTTGCATGCTTCCTTAATAATAATCAGGCATGGCGCAGAGCTAGATGGCAGAGAGAAAAGAAATTTCAAATTCTGAATAGGGATGCAGCAAACCTAAAAAAAAAAGTTCGCGAACATGTTCGCGAACTTACGCCAAAACCCGCAAATATTCGCGAACTTTAAAAACTAGAAAAGCCATTTCTGGCCAGAAAACTAATTTTAAAGTTGTTTAAAGGGTGCCACGACCTGGACAGTGGCATGCAGGAGGGGGATCAAGGGCAAAAACTTCTTTGAAAAATACTTTGTCGCTACATCTCTAATTCTGAACATGATACAAATATTTTTCCTTTAAGTCCCTCTTTCAGCAACCTGGTGTCGGATTTCTCGGATTTCTTTCTGGAAACCTGGGAACCTTAAGCTGAGTTATTACAGTGTAGAGGTTTAATCTCACTGTTAGAATTTAGCAGTTTGGTTAAACAATATGTTTTTTTTGTACTTGTATTAAAATCAAAAGTAATGAAAGGAAAAACATTTTGTTAATCTTGTACGTGCCGTCATAGTGCAAATTAGTCCCCAGTTTCATGTTTTATTAGATAATTATTAAACATGTAGTATCAGCATTTCATACTGAAAATGCATAATGACAGAAAGTTAGATTTTACAGTATAGCAAATATATGGCATAAAACAATTGATGGGTCTCATGAAATTTTATGATATAAGTATATAAAAGTGTCTCATTTAAAAAAATTTAACTACTCTTAAAAGTGATATTCATTCATCAGCTTTCATTTATCCTACAGGAAAACAGCGCCATAAAAGCAAACACTATGCATTTCTCTTTCAGCAAATGTTCATTTGTATCCATTCTTGGCATTTTATTTACTTTGTGCATCCTATAAAAACATTTTCCCATGTTTTCCCTTCACTTTCGCAATGTTAAAAAATAAATGAGAACACTTTGTGCAATTTCATTAACAACCTTTCTGCAAAAATAGTAAATTACTGTTTTACAGTCTAGAAAATTTAAATTCTTTTTAGGAACTTATTTTGTGTTGTGTTACAATGATGTCATCTGTTACATTATAAACTGAACAAAAAAACTAAAATAACCGATGAGTAGAAGACTATGTAACCCAGTCTGATGTACAGTAGATATATTACTTAGATATATACTTTTTCCCAAAGAGGGAAAAGAAATGGAATGATAAACCCATATGGGTAAGCATGCAAACTGCAAAAAAGCAGGTAAAAACTGGCAAGTTTTTATGTATGTTGTGCTCTACCTCAAGAACCTGCACCTTCATGATGAATACAATTACAGTATGCCCATCATTGTTATGTCCCACCCCTGTTTGCCCCCTAACTCACTTGTGATTCAGAGTTTCACCATTGTGCAAGTTGCAGGCTTTGCTTAAATTGTTGCTACAAGTGTACTGTAAATAAGCAATAAAAGTAAAAAATGTGAATGTGCATTACATTTATATAATATGACTCCATGGGTTAAGGGTTTTCCCTGATAAAAGGAGTGATAAAAGATTCTCTACAAAAACTGACACTACAACACGAGTAAAGCCTTTTCTGCAAATGTTTTAGTTATGCTGGGATTGGAATGGCAGGATCCTTCCATAGGATGGAGTAATGTTTTCATATGTACTTAGTCTATGGAAGGATTGCACTGCTGCACAGGCCAGTGTGACTAGACAGCGCTGAAATACATCAAGAAACCGCTGAGGGACTGTGGAGCCAGTCAGGGCTTATTTCCCTCCAGCACATGAGGAGTTAACCCTGCTCAGATGCTGGGCGGTAAAGGAGAGACTTCCTACTCATCCCCGCCTCCCCTTTGCCTGCCAGCTCTCACAGCAGCTTCTCACATCCTTGCAGCACGGAGAAGCATCTCCCTCCCCCCCTCCCTGTTTTAGCGCTTTCAGCTAGGGAGCTATAGGCTCGTAATGTTTATTCAATTTTACATGTTTCTGTTTTCCTTTTCAGGTTCCGATTATTAAAAAAAAAAAGAAAAAAAAAGAAATTTTATTAAAATATTGGATACATGTTTATATATATTTGGTCTGTCACAGCAAAGGGCGGGTGATAGTCCTTGGCCATTTAATTTCGGGTGTTGTTTGATGGTTTCCACATGCCCACTGCGTTCGCAGTGGCTGGCATTCATTATAAACAGCGAAAACGTTTGATGTGATGTTTTGGTAAATTTTGAAATACATGGCAAGGACTATTTCTGATGTTGGATTCTTTAATAAAGCTGTGGCCGAACCCCACCCACAAAAAGAATGGTGTCAGTGTGTTTCTCTTGTGTCATGTGGATATACTGGGGGATAAGGTTGGAAGGGAGGGAAAAGTCTCCGCAGTCTGAAACAACTGAGGAAGAGCCTTTACCCATGTTGATGTGTTGGGCTGGGAGCAGATTTGGGGTGTTTGGCTGCAAAGATTTTTCATGCAGCAATTCTTCACTGACACGTTCCTTTAGATTTTCATAAGAACATTTTAGTATTGCATTAAAGGAAGCGTGCAGAGCCCCCTATACGCCTCCTAATCACTGACACCCTGTGTCAGGAACTCATTATTGCACAGAAATTTATTTGGAACATATATTTCTACCAAGATCTGTCTTCCCAGGAAAGCAATATGTAAAATTAATTCACATTTATAACATTGCACATATAAAATAATCAAAGGAGAAATGTTCTTTGTACACAATAATAATGATTATGGCATAATGATTGTGTCTAATTAAGGAAAGTTAATTAAAAAAAATATATATATATATTATATATAATATATATTGGGGGACTTCATTACAAAAACTGTGTTACGATATTTGATCAATTATGGCGAATATTTACTCTCAACTGACCAACCGATAAAGCTGCAAAAGAAATCGGAACATGAAGAGCCTACCACTGCCCTGAACTACACCAGTAAAGCCAATGGCAGGTTCTGTATTGTTAATAAAATCCTTCCAACCTGATATAATATGGAAGAAAATACCTTTTTTTGTTGTATGGCATGCAAAGGAATTAAAACATGTGTGTGTGCACATTTATTTAAAAAAAGCCCATTGAGTATTTTAGTAACCTGTTAATCACAATTTAAAACTCCATCAGAAAATAAAGGTTCCAGAAGGTGGCACCACAAGACTCTCGATCTGTTCATTTTGATGAGTGAGACAGACAAGTACGTTTTTCAATGTGGCATCATTTGTTCGCTGACAGACAAATTGTAGAGACGTTCCAAGACAGGAAAACATTTTAATTTGGTAGACACTGAACAGCAGGCAATCTTCAGCATGTGTTGGAAATTTCAAGTGTGAAGCTATATAAACACACTGCCTTTAGTTAGAAGCTGCATACATTAAAAAGAAAGTAAACTTATTTAAAGATCATCTGCTAATAGTGCAGTATATGGGTTAGGTTTCAACTACCAAATAAAAATACTTTACTCTCTTTGAGAAGCAACTTCATTTAATAATAATAACAAAGTGTTATTTAAGGAGGAAGTTAGTCTTAAATACATTCTGGCTGATAATGCTATTGGAGTCAATAAGAGTCAATTACCAAAGGGAAGGCAGTGTACATAGTGCAAAAAAAGCACAATCCACAATTTTTTTGCACTTTGCAATACATTTTATAAACCAGGGACCTGTGACTGCCCCCATGAATACTGAATGGATGATCCCAGAGAGCCCAAAGTGTGCCTCTTCAGATTGGTGCCAAGGTGAGCCCTATAGTTAGCTTAGCTAGCATTATTGGGAATTGTTTTTGAGACACTGTGCTAGTGACTATGAAAAAGCTGTTTCTATGCTCATTTGAAAGGTTGTGTGAACCAGTTCATTCTATTCTAAGTGTTTAAAGGAGAAGGAAAGGCTAATAAAGAGTTAATCTCAAGCTACAGGCATACCTTCAGTTGTCTCAATAGTGCCCTTAAGTCTCCCCATAATTCGCCTGTTCAGAAGATCAGAAGCCTCATAGGAAAAAATGCTGAGCTGTGTAAAGAAGATTCCCAGAATGCATCTCTTCTGCAGGGACACTACGACCAGCTACTCAGGAAGCTCATGCGCATTTACTATGTGCTGTGAGCGTGCTTTCCCATCTCACAAGCAGGAGCGGCTGGGGTAGAGTAGGTCGCACTCGTGTCTAGGGGAGGGAGAAGGTTTGCGCATTCGCATTAACTTACGCGGCGCCATGTTGGACTAAGTTAAATATCCAACTTGGTGGCCGCAATAGAGGCAAACGAGCGCTCTGAACAAACAGCGAGTGCTCGAAATGTACCAGCAAAAAAAGGTGAAAAAATGTAGCGATCAGCTACAGGTACATGTGGCCTATCTATTTAACAACAAGCCCCACTTTCCTGTAACAATGGTGTGTTCCCTCAGCGCTGGATTTCATAGGGCACCCATAGGCCGGCCCCCTTCTCTGCTCCGCGCCCCCAAATCGTGCGCATGCGAGTTTATTTCACTCCCATACGGACCCCTGGGGACAGGAAACACTAAAGTTTTCTGCGCATCCCGCTCCCAGTTCTCCGTATGGGAGCAAAATTTAAATGCAGCTGGCTGGCATGCCACCCATAAATTAAGGCCATTGTGGCCTCGCCACAAACCCAGGCATGTGTTCCCTAAGTGGCCGTTACTACAAAGTATTATTGCTTAATGTACTGCATTTTACTGGCTTTAAAAGTAGAGAATGGAAAGCCCAAGAGGCTAGGTGATGCTATCATCCTCCCCTTAGTTTAAAGAGATATAAACAGATCTTTTGGATGTGGCCATGAGATCTGTCAGGGAATCTGCATACAGATAAAAATGTAAGTAAAAAAAATGGACTGCAATTTTTAAAAATGCACATAAAAATGTTACAGACAAGCCTTAATAAACTGCAATGAGATGTGTTACAATGGCATGTTTTTTATGTTTAAGTGAAATAGATATTAGCAGCATAACATTTGATTATTGGTTGAAATATCAGGGCCGGAACTAGGGGTAGGCAGAAGGCAGCTGCCTAGGGCGCAACGATCGAGGAGCCTCTCCTGCCTACCCCTAGTGCTATGTCATTGCCTCCGCCGCTTGTTATTGGCGGTGGAGGCAATGACCGATCTGATCGCACCGCCCCCCCTGCACCTCCTCCTGTGCTTTGCCGCGCATGCGCCCTTCGGGCGAGGAGGGCGGAGTTGGCCGACCGGGTTGCCTAGGGCGCCCGGTAGGCTTGGCCCGCCCCTGTGAAATATATATATAATAATGTTATTGGTGTCAGTGCTGGAGTGCTAAGGAGCTTAGAAAATATACAGGTTGCATATGACATTGGTCAGAGTGATATTGGGTTTCCTTTCCAGAATTAATTACTCTAAACTGCAAAGCTTTGCTAAATTTAGCAATTTATTACATTATTATTATATATTACATTTCTGAAATATCTACTGCTAGAAAATTCTACCTTGTGTCACACAAAAATCCCAAATATATTTTTTTGTTCTGTTCTTCTGTTCTGAACAGTTTGATGCCTTATATGCATGGTATTACATTACTATGTGCCGTGTAGTGACCTCAAAACAAAAATAGCGCATAACATGTTTTTCATTTCAGCTACTGCAAAAACTACACACTGACTTCATTCTATGGGTGGTAAAGACCCCCAAGAGTAATTTGACATATATATTCTGATTTGTCCAGATGTAAGTATCTTTCTACTCTAAACTGTTAACTGTAAGGCATTGCTAAGTTTTTATGAAATTTCTGCTGCCGCAAAACAAGCATACAGTTGGCAAGTTTTGTGTTGTAAAAACCCTAAAAATAGGATGAACAATAATTGTAATCATTTAGATTTTCTAAAATATGAACTACATTATTTGTATCCATCTTGATGTTGACAGGGTTCTTCTTTAACCATATTAAAATTGCTAGCCACCTTTATGGGCAAGCCAATACAACATGTTTAGCGGTCACTATTTGAAATAAAGTAACTAAAAATGTTTACATTAAACTAATAACCTTTTCAATACAATGTAAATAATAACATATCAAGAGTCAATTATTTCAACCAAGACCTTATTAGCAATGTATTTGTTTGACATATATTAAAACACCCAGAGCTAACCGTTATTAGTAGTAAGTACCCACACGCTGTCACCATAGCAGTGAAATCAAATGAAATTTAAAAAAACTGCTACAAGCAAATTATTATAATCAATGTCAATCATCATTAGCCCCCACTGATAAAATGAACAATAAACAAAAAGTACACATTGTTAGCATCATTAGTAGAACAAAGCACCTTATCTTCTTCATGTCAGTATTGATTAGTGCATTATTGTTTAACAATTACTTTGGCCTAAGCAAAATGGATCGCAAATAAAGTGTATGGGAATAAGATGATCACCTACACTTCTTTCCTTGTATGTTACAACATAACACAGATAACAATTATTACTAAAACTTCCTGGGAAAATAAGGAAGAGTTTCTCCAGTAACTGAAGGGCATCAGAACCCTCTTCTTGATGGGCTTGTTTGTAACTACCTTTACCACCAATCTTAGGATATTTTACAGAGGGTCATCTTTGTATTCTTCTTATGTGCTAAGTAAAAGTAAAGCAAATATTGCTGCCCTGTGAATGTTTTGAGTAAAAACCTCTCAGGGGATGCCTTTTGGGCAGAACCTTGCTATCCCAATTGTAAAAAACAAAACTGAGCTCCCCAAAAAGAGAGGAGAACCAAAAAGGTGCTGGGGGGGGGCGGGCAGGTAGGGGTTTTATTACCTTGATGTTGAGAGGGTTCTTCTGATATGCAGTAAGGGGAGGGGCCATTCCCAGGTAGTACTGACTGAGAGAGCACTATAATTTTATAGATGTTTTTAGGATTTTTGTTATATTTGTTGTTGGTGTTTTAATAATTTTAAGTAGTAGCCTGGCCAGCCACTCTATTATATTATATATATTATATATTTATATTATTGTTTTAATAATATTGATGAGAATAAATTTAATATATAATTAGCAGTTGAGTAAGATGTGTAATTACTGTGATGTAACATTGAATCTTGTTGATAATTTTATTCGTTTAATATTGCCATTTTGATAGTGGTGTAGCTGGTTGAGGGCCCCATGAATCCTTGGCGTAATTAAAGATTCACTACTGAAACCCATAGCAGATTAAATTAAATATGGCATCTTTTTCAAAAGGGTTTGGTAATTGTAAAAAATTAAGTTATGAATGGAAAAATTGTGACGATAATAGAAAAACTGGTGAACTGCTATGATTAGAATGGAATTTGTTAAATGAAAATAGCATTTGGTGGAATAAGAGAAGATTAGAACAAGGGTTGAAGGTTGGACAAGTACCAAGAGGATTAGGGGCCTTCAAAAAACCCACTTATTGACTTCAAGATAAGGAGTTTATGCAAAAGTGGCAGACAGTGCTGTTAGATTGTTCATTAAAATTGATGGATTTATTAGTTGTGCAAAGGGGAAGGGAATTGCATAAACTGGATAAAGAAATTAATGGATTAAAAAAGGATGTTTGTGAAAGTATGGAGATACATATGATTTGGTCATTAAGATTAATAAAGTAAACCAGAGATTGTTAAAAGATAAAATGGATTATAGGCATGAAATACAAGGTAATGATAATGGAAACAGAATGACAAAAGGATATAATAAATTAGGGGGCATAGGAATTTGGGTGGCCCCAATAGCATAAATAACTATAATGGATATAGGAAGGATGGTACACAAAAACAGGAAGGGGATTGGATTAGTACAGTAATATTATTCAATTTACAAATCCTGAGAATGTCCCTCTATAGATGAAGCAGGTTTGATTGTGGTTTTCAGCACAGCCACACTCTTTCTATTTTAGAAATAAATAGTGTGCTGTATAAACTGTATGCCCCCTAGTCAGGTCTGTACATATGCATGCAGCTACTGGTTTACTACGTTTTAGGTTTAATACAACTTCATGTTTAATATATACCAATATGAACTGCCAAGCATGTCGCATACCAGGGTAAAGGGAGACATGAGATAAAACAATATGGCTTTGAACACAAGTTATAATTTTTATTTGGGACAAGACAAAGAGAATTCTAATACAAATGCAGTTAAACTAAAGCTCAAGTCAAGGTACAGAATGGAAAACACAAATAAATTACTTATATAGATTTTAAAATGTCATTGTCATTTTTTTCTTTTAAAAGTAAAAGTGATCCCTAAAGAAAACTGTATCCCTGTTGCTGCTTTCCCTACTATTTAACAGTCTGATTTAGAAAACATTTGTCTTTATCTCAAACCATTTTAAAACCTAATGTATTACTGTGGCTTCAGGGTTTTTAGAAAGAAAAGAGAATGTTGTGAAAATGCTACAGTGGAATTTTTGTTTTACAGGATGTAAAAATGCATGGTCCTATGATAAATAACATCAAATATGTTGATTATAATGTGAGGCAAACAATACAGTGTTCTATAATAACAGTTTTATCTTGATCCCAAGAAAAATCGGCTTCTACAGAAATCAATGAAGTTGAATAAATATGTTAACCATTTAAAAGTAAAGGTATAGACTAGTGACATAAGGGTGCTGAAATGCTTCCCTAATTTCTTAGGGGGAGATTTACTAATCCACGAATGGTCCAAAGGCATCCGAATGCGTTTTTTTCATAATGATCAGTATTTTTGCGACTTTTTGTCACCGTTGCGTCTTTTTCGTATGTTCCACGACTTTTTTGTCGCCGTCGCAACTTTTCCGTATATTTTCCGCAACTTTTTCGTCACCCTCGCGCAAAAATCGCAGCGGCAACGAAAAAGTCACGACAAATACGAAAAAGTCGCGACGGCGACGAAAAGACGGCGAAATTTTCGTTTCCAATCCAAATTTTTCCCTTTTGGGATTCGGATTCGTGGATTAGTAAATCTCCCCCTTAGTCTTAGGGGCAAAAACTTTTCTTTTTTCTTTTAAAAAATTTGGTTAAACTCATTTCCATTGTCTGATATTTATCAAAAAATCTGAAATGTAATGTAAAAGCACATGCAGGATAAGTTGCAGAAAACTTGTTGCACAAAAATCAGCAACAAAAATCTGAAAGTTTCGAGGCAGAGAAGATCTTTCAGGGAAGGGAGGGAACATCTACCATTGACATAACCCTGACAAGTTGTAGATGGCAAATTGTCGGATTATTGTCGCATTGTAAATCTCGGAAAAGTCACAACTTTTTTTCAGGACTGAAAAATCCTAAGCAGAAAAAAAAATCCAACCATTAGTAAATGGCCTGCTTAGCATTTGACATTGAAAAGGTAGCCTTTACCCATCATAAAGGACATTGCCGTGGAGGCTCTCTGGAGGAGAGTACCACGGTGCTAAAGTAGATACCATTTAGAAAATAACATTAAATCCTTGTTGAAATAACATTTAAAGCATTCTACGCAAAAATATAGACAGATTCTTGTAGGCGGATTTATTAAAAACCTAATTTTCTAATTTGAAAAAACATTAAAAAATCTTGACTTTAAAAAGCTTAAATTTCAAAAACTCGAAAACAATGAAATCATGTTGTACCCATCATTTTCAATGAGTCTGCCAAATTTCAAATTGGTATCAAAAACTCAAACTGAAAAATACCTAGAATTTTGCTAATACAACTCCCATTGCCTTCTACCTGAAATTGCCAACTTTTAGATGGGCCTTTTCAATTGCAAAAAAAAGTGAACTGCGGTAAAAACTTGATTTTGAATGTTATTAAATTACCCCCTTGCTGTCTTGCTAATAAAAGCTGGTTATGTAAGGTAACTTAGCTTCAGTGTTAGGCATTCTGCAATCTTTTCTGATACTGAGACTTGGTTTTGTTACTGATAGTGATGAGCGAATCTGTTCCATTTCGCTTCGCCGAAAAATGTGCAAATCTTTCAAAAGATCTGTGAAACGGCGAAAAATTCGTGAAACGGCAAAAATGTCGTGCAGCAAAAAAAATTGTCGCCCGCGGCTATTATTTTGTTGCGCGGCTTTTATTTTGTCACACGGCTATTCCTTTGTCGCCAGCGGCTATTATTTCATCGCCCGCGGCTATTATTTCGTTGCATGGCTATTATTTTGTTGCCTGCGGCTATTATTTCGTCACCCGGCTATTCTTTTGACGCCCGCGACTATTCTTTTTTGACGCCGGCGACAATTTTTGGACGTGCGGCAAATTTTTTCATTCGTTTCGCGAAACAATCCACCAATGGCGAAACGTGGAAATTCGCCGCAAATCCATGCCTGGCGAAACATTTCGCCCATCAATAGTTACTGACCTTGCACTGTGTTTGTCTCTACTCAAAAACTGGCTTGTGTTTGTCTCTGCGTATCTGCTGCCTATCCTGACCTTTGGCCTATTCTTCACATTTGAACTTTGCCACCTGCCCTGACCTTAGCCAAATATTAAATCTGTTTTCTAGTTGCCTCTATGGTACCACTACAGGCAGTTCCAGCTGTCAGACACCTAATACCTACCTGATACGTAGACACTATCTCACATAAGTAATGCAGCTAGTGTCAGCTGTAGAAATATCTGCTCTTTGTCAAGAAAAAGATTTCTAATCAATGTTCTTATTGGAGTTTGGTATATTAATACTTAATCCCTACCAAATGGTATCACTGATATAAATGAAAAATAAGAGGGTTTTATCATAAATTTGAAATTAGTTAACTGTGTTTCCTTTTGTATGCTTATCTCCTTAAATATGAGCACCAGGAAAGTAACATAAATTGTATTTTAATAATATGAGAGTGAAATTTTGTACAAGAAAAATAATTTCCATAATATAATGCACAGCCATCAGTAAGTGCAGGACTTCAAGTTCTTAATCATATGAGTGGTTTCAGAGAGCTGCATTTAATATAATTTCTCAAACGAAAGAGAGCAAGAAATGTGTTACAACATTCTAACCTGCAAATTCTTGGCATAGTAAATTACTGATTGACTAGATTTACTACAGCTTTACTGTATCAGTCAGAGTGTCCTTTCCTGTCAGGTAATTGTCAGTATAGGACTTTGGCATTAGCAGCTCTCTGCAATTATAGAAGCAGCAGAAGTGTAAAAAATGTATACATATAAAATGGCCTTGGAAAGCTGACATTAAGATTCCATTATTTCATGTTTTTTCATATATTTTTACATACAAAACTATAAAACAAAAAAGTTGTAACAACATTTTAAAATGTAATACCAGAAACACTAACCAGAAGCTATACTCTTTATAAATATATATTATTCTGTGAAAAAAATTCATAGCCATTTCTGCAATGTATAGGTATTCATGGATATGTGGCCCCAAAACACATCTGACCTTTTACAAGACATTTGAAAAAAACTCCAAAGACCACTATAATGCAGGGATTCAGAATGAAGGTACACTCATTCCACTCTGTGAAGTCTGTCATTATACAGCAGAGAGGGGCAACTGGAAGGGCTGCTTACATAAAATAGAAATATGTTCAACGCTTATTGTGGTCTTCAGTTGTATGTTAATTTGATAACTTCAGCTCCCTTTCTTTCTCCCCTCTGTCTGGGATCCAAACAATGAAGTATACTAGTAGCCAAGCTACAAGAAAGCACAAAAAAGAAATAATATGGTGTAGTATATGCATAGATCCATCAAAACACATGTTGGTGTAGCTTACAAAAATTTTGAGGGGACAATACTTACAAAAGTGACCAGTGCAATCCAACGGTGATTCACCAACCTTCACCCAACATGTGGAGAAAGTCTACTCACCGTGAATGAGGAATCAAGGCTCAATAGGGTTGGACTGGCGCACAAGGAAAACTCCCAGTGGGCTCAGGTGTCAGTGGGCCCTCTTGCTTCTAACTATTTGGCCAAGTGTATGGTCATTCCCTATTTCTGTATGAGAAAAAATATATGTGAAAGTATAGAGAAAAGAGACTTGGATAATAAAGAGTGTGAAGGAGGAGAGGAGAAATAATAGTTTAGAAAGTGGGCCTATGGTCCAAGGTTTTCTTGAGGGCCCCTGGCATCTCAGTCAAACACTAAGGCTCAATCAATCACTTCCACAAGGCAAAGACTTAAAAACAGTTCTTGCCAAGTTTATCATACAAAAAAAGGCATATATAGCGCAATATGTTTATTTAAAGAATAAAAATCATAGCATACAGGCTACTCACAAGTATCCAGTTGGTATCATGCATATAAAGATCAGAGGTTCTGCGCATTTTGTGTAGTGGACACCATGCTTACTCATGAACAAGTGCATAAACCAGTAAGGGTTCTTTTCCCTTTTATAATGGATACTCCAAACATCAACATTACATTTTATAAGTGCACAAAATAATAAAAAGAACATCCTACACAAATAATAGGTTATAAAACTATTAAAAACATGTAAACGGTATTAAAGTTCTTAAATATGGGTAAGCTCAGTAGAGTAAAACCAATGTCATGTTAATCATTTTTCACTGACAGGATTGCTTTTGTAAGTAATTGTTACTTGAAATTCCTAAACCTGACTGTTTTGCCAACTTGCCTGTCCCTTCTTAACCCTCAGTGATAGCTTCTAATGCCAACGGTCTTCTGCTGCACAAATATGGCAGCCCCCTCATAGAGGAACATGGGGGATCAGAAAGGTAATGTAAAAGCATCAAGCAAAATTATAAATAGCATGCATTCTTATGATGTTATGATGTAAAAAAAGGTTTCATGTCTGGCGTCAGTATCAAGCCCCTCTATTTCAAGCTCTTTGTCTGATCAAACCCCACTTTGTAGAAAAAATATCCATCATCCACCTTTCCTTTACAAAGACCAAGACCCAGGAGCATGCACAGATGGTGAATTAGTAGGCAGTGCATGCGCATTAAGGAATAATCATGAGGGTGCTTTGTACGCAAGAACAGAGAGTGCTCACAAATACTCACCGGCAAAGCCCTTCACTAAGGGGTATATTTATATTTTGTGTAAAAAGTGACGCATTACCAGTGATGTTGCCCAGGGCAACCAATCAGCAATTATATTTCAACAGTTAGAAAACCAAAGCAAAGCATCTGATTGGCTGCTATGAGCAACATCACCAGTGATGTTTTAGTCCAATTTTTACACAGCATGATAAATATACCCCCAAGCGTACACCGATAGCAACCGATTTAGAGAGGGAACAGTACATAGAGAAAAGACAAAAGGAATGGGTATGCTTTTATTTCTTCAATACAAAAAAAGGATGCTATTTATTACTCCCCTGGATGCACAAAAATGAAATGTGCTTTATTACATTGTGGAATATACAGATCTGACCTTGGTTAATCAGTAACTTGGATTATTTTAACACCACCAATAGTATTTTTGTGAGACCAGATATATCTTTAATGAATAAAACGCACAGTGTTAATGAACTGGACACTGGCAGTCCCCCTACACACAAATATATATTTAACATACATACAGTATACTCATTTCAAGCAATGTAATAATTTAAAAAATAATACAGTTATAATTAATATAGTGACAGATATGAAATTTGTTCTAAAATACCTTAATTTCAAATACAGCCATTCTTTTAAAGGTTTATAAAAAATTAAGTTCTGCTTCAACTGCTTTATATAGATGTTACAGGTCCCTGGTAAGGCCTCACCTTGAGTATGCAGTGCAGTTTTGGGCTCCAGTCCTTAAGAAGGATATTAATGAGCTAGAGAGAGTGCAGAGACGTGCAACTAAACTGGTAAAGGGGATGGAAGATTTAAGCTATGAGGTTAGACTGTCGAGGTTGGGGTTGTTTTCTCTGGAAAAGAGGCGCTTGCGAGGGGACATGATTACTCTGTACAAGTACATTAGAGGGGATTATAGGCAGTTGGGGGATGTTCTTTTTTCCCATAAAAACAATCAGCGCACCAGAGGTCACCCCTATAGATTAGAGGAACAGAGCTTCCATTTGAAGCAGCGTAGGTGGTTTTTCACGGTGAGGGCAGTGAGGCTGTGGAATGCCCTTCCTAGTGATGTGGTAATGGCAGACTCTGTTAATGCCTTTAAGAGGGGCCTGGGTGAGTTTTTGAACAAGCAGAATATCCAAGGCTATTGTGATACTAATATCTACAGTTAGAATTACTGGTTGTATATAAATATAGTTTATGTATGTGAGTGTATAGATTGGTTAGTATAGGTTGTGTGCTGGGTTTACTCGGATGGGTTGAACTTGATGGACAATGGTCTTTTTTCAACCCTATGTAACTATGTAACTATGTAACTATGTAACTATGAAAATTAAAACATGTTGGATAGTTTTGTAGAAATGTCAAATATTGCTCGTGTTGCGCTTAAATCATACAGTAGCTCTCTATTATCATTTCCACAGGAGGCTAAAAGAGTTACAACAAAACATGGCATTATAAGAAATTTGTGTATCCAGGAATATTTCCTTCATTTTTTTTTTTTTGTTTAGATAACACATGGTCGCAAGTATGGTTGCATTATATAGTGGCACTCTATAGTGGAGGGGAAAGAAGTGCATAGTAACTTGGATGGAGATGTATCTCTACAGTAAATAGGAAGTAATACATTGGCTGCTACCAACAATGCAGCAAGAGTATTTGTTGCTCAGATATTTTCTATGGTCTACTAGCATCATTAGATGGGTTTATTTAATTTGTATAGACTACTCAGCAAGCTTACAAACTTTGTTTGGTGCTTTATTGTCAAAAACAATTATTTGCAGCTTGGAAAAAATCTTGCATGCTTTCCATGGCTTTGGATTTTAGGAGTTCCATCACATAATCTAATATATTTATAGATACTCCTTGCCACTATTGGATTTGCTATTAGCTGTGAGTTACAGAAGATAATACTATACTTCCTCCTTCAAATGTGTGTAAACGGTAGATGGAAAATGTAAGGTGGTTTGTGGTTAAGATGTTTTTTATCAAGTCTGTTTGTATAGTGCACTGGGTTTCCTGCTCCCTCCAAATGACACCAGACAGCAATGATGTTATTAGGTGAGTCAATCTTGATGAGTGGATGTCAGAAAGCCAAGGCAATTTTGACACGGGGTTGTTAGAGAGGCGAGAAAATCTTGACGAATAAACACCAGACAAGTCAATTTTAACACAGGAATGTAACACAAGTTATTTTTGATATGTGTCAGTACTCAGAGTAGCTCAATATTAGCACCAAGTATTAACAGCCATCTAAATCTTTAAAGCTCAGTGTAAAATACATACGAAATTAATGACTTGGAGAATAAGTTTTTGTGTTGGAGCAAATAAATAATAATGAACTACTATACAATTTGTTAATAGATTAATTGCAATATTTTGTTTTGAAAACTAGAAAGTGTTTTTGATCCAACATATTTTTTTTGTCACGCAGCATATTTTTGTGCCCATTTCGCCAATGGCGAATCGTGGATCCATGCCTGCTGAAAAATCTCATCTCTAATCACTATTATTTTGCAGTGTAAATGGATGATAAAATTATGTTATTTTATTCATATTTAACTTTTATATACTGTATGACTTTACCAAAATTAGGGAGATGGAATGGGACTATTGCAGCAATGGCAAAAACAAAAATATAAAAATTGAGAAAAAAACAATGAAAGTAACCCTTATCTTTCCATCTTCTGTGTAAGTAAATAGACAGATGTACAAATGTATTTACTGCATGCTGAAGCATATGTTACTTTACTCTCATATTATTTAACAAAAAACACTGCTGAGTTTGCTTGTTCTCTAAATTCTTCTCTTTGAACTTCCCTATATCTCTCATTTTTTTTTACCCACTCATGGCTGCGAGCAAACTTTTTTTCATTACATTTTCAGCTCAAGAAGCTTAGCATTACAAATCCCAAACATGTTACAATTTTTGAAAGCACTATATAAGAATTATTGGATAAGTCAACAACAAGCTCATAATTTTTCCAAAGCACAATCACTGAGATTGAGCAAAGACCATAAACTGGGCTTTATAAATCTGCTCTGCTAAGACAGATGAAAGATGTTTGTTGATATATGACTGGCATTGTAAATGATCTTAAAGCCAAATACACATCAGGAGAGAACTTATGAAAGTAACTGAACAACAAACAATAACTTTGTGATTGCGTTTTTTGTCTTGGTTGAATGTTTGTACTCAGTTTAATCATTGCTTCTACTAACAAATAGAATATATGTGTATCTCAGTATTATAGTAGTCAGAAGAAAATATGCAGACAAAGAAAATAATTTCTTTAATTTCTATAACAAAACATAAGATAAAACATAAGCTTAAACAGAGCACACAAAGAAAGGGTAGCAAAAAGTTAAAAACAGTGTATAGTGCCTTGATGCACAATGTCTATTGTCTATCTATTTATCTATCTATCTAATCATGTTTAATCAAACAGAAATATTGTTTGTTATAGTGGCATTCATTTGATATTAAAAATAAATATTTTACTGAACAGTCTACAAAATTGTGATTTATTGTTTTTATTCAGCGCACAGGATTCCAAGAAAACTATATATATTATATACCATTATAATACAAAAGAATCATAAACATCCTGTAAATTATATCCTTATAAACGGTGCTTGGTAATGTCACCAGTTATAATTGGTGCTTCTGTTACACGACTTCCTGAAATTTGTGTATTATAAATAATGTATACCCTGTTGTAAAATATAAGGATATTAGAAGTCCCCAGCCTTTGGCCACATGCTTTTATATGGTCATGGAACTCCTTGGGGACTTATACTTACATTTTAGCATTCCGCGATGTACATTTTCACTATATAAGTTCAAGGGGAAAAAACGTAATCACAGAAAAAACCTATGACAAAACTCAGCAATTTTTTCCTACTTCATCAGTTTTTATTCCTAAGCACTAGCATATTTAAGAAAAAAGTCAGTTGTGTTTAGTTGCAGAAAAATTAGGTTAAAAATCTCAACTCTTTTAATGAGCTGGGAAAAAAATTAATAAAAAACCTCAGTTCCCCTTGACTTCTATAAAGCAGCTTTTAGTTGGTAATGGTAATTTTTCACATTATTTCTTTAATCCCGACTATTTGATATTTGAGAAATACGCACATGTATATTAAGTTCTGTTTTTTTAACCACATTTTTTTTCTTGAATCAAGAATGAATTCCAGGCGCCTTATGCAACCCCAGCACCTTCCCTCCACCCTTGGGCAGTTCTGTTGTGGAGGGGGAAGTCATTGCCTCTGCTGTGTAATGACAGGCACAGACTAAGGGGCCCATTTACTTACTCACGAACGGGCCGAATGCGTCCGATTGCGTTTTTTTTGTAATGATCGGTATTTTGCGATTTTTTCGGAAAATTATCGCGACTTTTTCGTTACCAATACGATTTTTGCGGAAAAACGCAAGTTTTTCGTAGCCATTCCGAAAGTTGCGATTTTTTCGTAGCGTTAAAACTTGCGCAAAAAGTTGCAATTTTTTCGTAGTGTTAAAACTTGCGCAAAACGTCGCGCCTTTAAAGTTTTAACGCTACGAAAAAATCGCAACTTTCGGAATGGCTACGAAAAACTCGCGTTTTTTCGCGCAAATCGTATTGGTAACGAAAAAGTCGCGATAATTTCCGAAAAGTCGTAAAGGCGCCGAAAAAAATCGCAAAAAAATACGAAAAAGTCGCAAAATGTTCATTTTCCAATCGGAATTTTTCCAATTCGAATTCGTGGGTTAGTAAATCAGCCCCTAGGGGTAGGCAGGAGTGGTAGCTGCTTGGCACCCCTCGATCATTGAGCCCTAGGCAGGTGCCTCTTCTGGCTACCCCTAGTTCCAGCCCTGCTCTTCATTGCCAACATATTATGCTGTGCTGTGCAATAAATGGGTCTATACATTGGACATACATATCAAATACTTAAATACAACTGATTGCTGATAAAAGAGGCAAAAGGTGCCCTGTTTTAAAAAATTAAATATTAAATATTTGTTCTAATCATGGGTATATGCAAAAAAGATCAAAATTAAAACCACCCCTGAGCAACAAGCTTCCCTCCAGTCCTGATTAATGAGTAAGGTTTGGTTGTATTGACCTTACCTTTGTTTATATATTCTCTCCTCAATGGTCAAGTGGCAAATCGGAGGGGTCTGTTCTTGTTTCATTAAATATATGTCTCATGTATATTGGAAGGCATCTGCTTTTGAAAAGATCAAAATGGCATGTACTTTCTTTATAAGTACATTACAGTGTCTCCTGAATTAATTCCGATTTTGTACAAAAGGGCACAATGACGTGACTTTGCAACATATTTCTTTAAATATACTTTATTTAGCAGGCTAGGACCTTTCACACCTAATTTAGTAGCAGTAGAGATGGAGAAAATGACAAACACAAAGAAATAAACATCACAAGGGTCAATTCACAACTAGCCTCAGCATGAAGTAATGTTTATTTTGTTGCTCAGAGGCTAGGTCATCTATTGAAGTTATAGCAGCCAGTAATACGAGAATTATTTTTGTTTCTTTGTTTCAAAATAGTGTGCTGGTCATACAGTATGTTACAGGTATTTTATTATTAGAAAATACTTTTACATAGAAATGTTATTTTATATGGCTGTCATCATTTATTATTCGTGATACCAAAACAATTTAGCTAATAGCTACAGAATGTTAATTATGTTTTAGTATTTAGAATATATAGAGAGATTCATTGTTTGATATATAGCTACTTAGATTAAAAAAAGCGATAAGATAACATTAACAGAATCTATGGTTTCTTATATATATACATACCTCTCATCTGTCCAAATTTTTGCGGGACAGTCATGATTTTAACAGCTCAGCCCACAGTCCAGGATTCTCATTTCTCTTTGGTCTTCTGCACTGAATGCTAAAAAAGATACAAAGTTTCTCAAACTTAATAAGATAAGTAGGCAGAGAACCCAGAATACTTAACACCTGCACTTAGATACAATTGTAACTAATAAGATAAACAGGTCTCTTGGGGGAACTAAGACATACACCCTAAAGAGCAATTTCACCTTCATTAGCAAAATTGTAATAACACATACAAAATTGTTCACTGTGATATGTGCATTGTTTATTTTTGTCCCTCTTTGCATTTTTCAAATATTGGGACGTATGAATCCATTATGAACATTACATTTGTTCTTCATCCTCACATAACCTCCTATATTCTGTGGAAAGAGGGTGTTCAATGTTTATTTTGTAAACATGTGAATTCTGTGTTGCACCAACATAATTAAGATGTAAGCAGGATTTTTTTTTCAACCTTTGAAATCTGCCTCCAACATAGAATAAGGATACCAGCTTAGTAAGCAATTTTGTCCCAAAGTAATAAATTATTCTGCCATAAGGTGGACCTCTTGCTCATGATTTTCAAAGACTGCCTCAGATTCTGCTTTCTGTTAATTGCATTTTTTCATTTAAGAGATAAAACAGCTAAACTAAATATGGTATTCTGATGCTGCTATTCTTTTAAATGGTTTACATTTCCATTTTGGTCAATTTATATGGTTTTTACAGCTTCCTTTAATCTTGCTTTCCAGAGAAAAAAGGAGAGAAATCATTCAACTTTTGTTATCTCAGTGAGTCTATGTCTAATACACTCATCATTTCCCTTTTGGGCATTCACAGGCCTTGGAGAGCATTATACACAATAGATTCACTGAAGTTTCCTCAATAATGTCAGATGGGATAAAGTGGCTGCAAAGACATCATGTTCTATGTTCAAGATTTTATGGCAGAGCTGACCTAAAAGTTACCATTTGGGAAAAGCACTTATACACAGATCATATTTTCATCACAAGCTGTATTCGACTTTACCTTTTACAAAAGCTGAAGATATCAGTAAAATCAAGTTATATATCATCTTAGGGGTACATAACATAGTCACAAATCAAAATGTGAGAAACGTTAGGGATCATTAAAAAAGACACGTCTCTCACTTTTGTGCTCATTCAAAAAATATGCACAACGGGGCATTTCTGCTTTGTACAGAATGCACTTGATCCCTCCCACCCATATTTAATGTAGATGACACTACCAAACTTTTACATTTTATTCAACTTAGGGAACTAGTTGGAGGAGATGGGACTCCTACACGCACAGGCAAAGCATTAGTAACAGCTGGTGTTTTAACTCACTTGTAAATGTGCAGTCTCCTGTGCTCACAGCCACTGATGATGGAGAGCAAAGGCCTGTGGCAACTTCCATAATGCTTTTTTCCATGTATCTTTGCATGGAAATCATTTAAATCATTTAAAGGCAATGCCAACACACTGGAGTGCTTCTTCCCTTTTGCAAAGATACATGGAAAAAAGGCTTGGGAGCGGCTGTGGAAGTCAAGCACCTTTTGAGAACATGTATGTAAGTGGTGTGCTGAAGATTTTTCTTTATGTTGATTGAACTTACATAATGCACCATGCAGTGTACATTGCACACTGTGTGGTGCATTGTAAATGACCCCTCATCTTTTTAGGAAGGTAAAGGTTTTTTTTTACTAAAATAGTTATCCACCAGTGTAAATAGGCTCAGAGATACAGAGATCCCAAGGGGAGCACTATTATGGGGTACTCAAACATAAGAGTATGCATTTCAGAGCAGATATCAGTCATGTGTGCCTAGACCCAGACTGACACAATGGTCCCTGGCACTGGAAAAAAATAAACTAATGTTAGTGTTGGAGCTGATTCCCTTGTGTGTAGGGATGAGCAAAATTTTTCACCAGGCATGGATTTGCAGCGAAATTCCACATTTCACCATTGCCAGATTTTTCTGCAAAATGGGCACAAAAATTCACAGCGAACAAAATTAGCAGAGTGAGGAAAAAGTCATGGTCACATCAAAAAAGTCACGGTCAAGTCAGAGAAGATTCAGTCACATTGTGGTTGCCTCAAAAAAGTCACAATCACATCAAAAAGTTATTTTTTCGCTGTTTCGCAAATTTTTTGGCAAAACAAAACAGGACAGATTTGCTCATAACTACTCGTGTGGCGTTAGCAGCCCCTAACCTGAAAAAAGGGCAAAAATCACACAGCAAATAAGCTCTCTGGAATACCATGGTTTAATTTCTGACAAGGAAACATAAACATTATACCATTGATCTATTTACCTTGACTGTCTTCAGGAGAGCATATGAGTAAAATTAAGGATAATGAAAAAAGTATATATATTTGTTTGCAACGTTTAACAATACATTAAAATTTTTAATGATTTTAATATTATTTGTAATGCAATTGCTAATGAAAGCAGTATCTGTCTGCCCCTTTCTATTCTCTGCCTGGTAACTCTGTTCCAGAATCACCCAGGCAGAGAGCCAGGAGCCATCTGATTATTAAATATGTCTTGGCTGAAGGAGACTTGACTTCTGTTACATTGTTTAAAAAGTCAAAACCAGAGAACAGGAAGGGTCAGAAAATATTACTTTCAATTGAAAAACACATAAAATACCATACTTTCCTTAAAAAAGGCAAAAACAAGAAATAAAACATTTATTTATAATCCTAGAAGCAAATGCATAATTAGTGATATCAATGAGTTAATGGAAAAATGGTCTACTTTGTATCCAATGCAGAGATGAACCATATCCATAATTATTTTCATAATAGAGCTGAATCCCAGGGCAAAATTCGAGTTTAGCAAAATGTTTAAGCAAAACTGAATCTAAACCATTAATATTATGTGACCTTAAAGACTTGCACAAATTTTTCTTCAAATGTAATGCAGATTTGTTAATTGTACTCAGACACAAATTTTAAAATAAGGGGGTAGCATTCCGTATGGTATGCAGTGAGAATTTTGTTGAGTATATGGTATTTGGCTTGATCCAAAAATGAGTGTGTTCCTACCCTACCACCAATCCTCTATTAACGTGTATAGTGAGATTTATAGTGCAGGATGTACTACAGGACAAATGATTCATAACTTACACAGTATCTTTAGTTATATAGTTTTATTAAATTAAAAGTATTTTACAGACTTGAAGTCCTGTTCCTACACATCACAGGAAAACAAAATGTATAAAAATATAGTTAGCAAAATAAAATACAGATAATACAGGTAACAGAATAGGAGACCATATAAGGTACATGTTCTTTCTGAAATAGTTAATAATAATGAGGAGGAAATAGAATACATTTAAATCTACATAAAAGGGATTAATGAGAATGACTACATTGGATCAGATTGGTATCAATACATTCTGTGGACCAAGGGTCCGGGATCTAAATGGCACTGGAAAATTATGACCATTTTGCTGCCTGCAGTACTTTAAGCTTGTTGGGTGGGTGAAAATGCTAGCAACTGCTCCTTAACAGACCTAAATGGTAATTTTATTGACCTGTGAGTACACCAGCAGGGTTGAGGTGCTTAGCATTTAGTCCAATAAAGGAGTATTGTAGAGCATACCTGCCAACATTTGGAAAATGCAGAGAAGAAGGAAATGAAATGCAGCGTGAATTTTTTTGATCCCTCCCATTTTTGTGGCCAGACCCCCTAAATGCCACTTCCATTTTACAAAATTTGGCATGTGATTTGAAGTTTGAAGACATTTCTGGGCGTTTTGTGGTCTTTTTTTATGTGTTATCACAGTTTTGCTAAAAAAAGGTGAAACTGCCTTTTAAGATACAGAAGTCTCAGTTCCCCCAAGAGACCTGTTTATCTTATTAGTTACAATTGCCAAAAGCCTACTTATCTAATTAAGTTTGAGAAACTTTGTATCTTTTTTCAACAGGGCAATGAGGGACTTCAATAAGAATTCGGGACTGCAGGCTGAGCTGTTAAAATCGGGACCATCCCATGGAAATCGGGACAGTTGGGAGGTATGGTTTAGAGTGTTTTCCACCTGTGCTAAGCTGCCCATTTAAATGTAATATTTAAATATGTATTTATGGAGAGTCTTCTTTAATTTCCACATTGTAAGATGTAGCATGATGAAAAAATGTACGGTTTGTTCAATAGGTTTTGTTTTTTACCAATCAATATAATAAATCTACTAATTAATATTTTCAAGGACAAGATAAAAGAGTTAACAAGAAGAGCGAGGTTGCTCAATCCCAGTTCCTTTGGTTTGGGGGGAAGGCAAGACTAATAACAGAGTTGCGTGAATGCCACAAAAATGGAAAGATTCTGCAGTGCATTTGAACTAAAATGAGTAAATACAAAATATAACATCAAGCTAGGAAGTAAATAAGAGGCTGTGGACCCAATTCACCTATGAAATCAGTTTGTAACTTGTGCCCACAAAACAGCTTTTTTACATTCTGAAAAAGCTCCAACATAAAGTAATCAGCACTGTTTTATTTATAATTATTGTTTAATGTATAATATTCAAAGATTATTATCTTTGTTTTTGTGCCTTTTATTGGACTTGTCATTAGTTGTAGCAGTTGTCAGTTTGTTTTAATTTATCTTCTGACATCTTTATCTTCTTGATATCTGATGATCAATGCAGCATTGTATGTCAACAAAGTATCTGCACCTCTATTTCTATTCTCACATCTAGATTAATTTCACACAAGTATAGAAAGTGTCATAAATTGTTAAGGAAAGACATCAAAAGAATTGGTTTATGTGTGAACAGTAAAGTAAAGAAACACGTGGATTTAGTAAACTATACCTGTTATTTTCCTTTTCTTTCTTCTCTGTTTTAGGAACAGAGAAAATACAACATATAATAACGATACCATAGGCAGGAAACAAATAAAAGTTATCTTTCATATATATGAACATAGTATTATTGAGGTCTTGTGTAAAATTCCATAGGAAATTAGGCAAGCCTCAAATCAAAGTAGTAAAATTTATTTTTCAATACTCTTTCAAGCTTATTATAAGTTTCTTTATACTGAATTACCTGATTTAAAGCTATTGCATATACATGGAGAGAGGGTGGTGGGTATGTATGTATGTATGTATGTATATTTTTATTTATAAAGGGCTACTTATGTACGCAGCGCTGTACAGTAGAATACATTAATACAAACAGGGGGTTAATAAGATAATAGATAAATATAAAGTATAACAATAAATACAAATAAATACAAAATATAGTTGCAATAAGTTAAGAGTCAAAGACACAAGAGGATGGAGGTCCCTGCCCCGTAGAGCTTACACTCAATATGGGTAAATATTATATATAGTTATTTTACAAAGTAAAGCACTTTGCAGGTCTTTGCAACAACACTAAAGTATATTTTTTGGTTCAAAACATCAGCTAGTTGCAGTTTAGGCCAATGACAAATGTGGAGCTTTGTAGCCAACGTTAAAAAATGTCCTGCCATAGACTAACATTGGTAGTACTTTTTAAAGCTGGCTACAAATTTCCCTGTGTGTCATTGGCCTTAGGTGAGAGCTGATATGAAGGATAAAAAATCTTAAATTACTTTATACTTACCATGATTTTCCTTTCCTGGATGAACTCCAGGTCAGCACAGTCAGGAGGTGTTTTTTTGAAGCATTTCAAAAAGATGCCACAAGGGGAGGAGTGAGGTTGGCCTTTAGGATTTAAGGGCTAGGGCACATGGGGCACTGGCTCTACTGCTCTCAGTCTGTGTTTCTTCCTCAGGTTCAGAGAAACAGATCCACCCCCTTCTGCCTAGCCGGATTGACTATCACAGTTTCCTGTGAAAACACTGAGCATAAGCGGAGATAGGCCTGAAAATGAGCTGATTTCACTTCCACTCTGCTCCATGTAGCTATAGGCAGAAGCTGTCATTGTCAATACAGCTATACAGAGAGGCAGAAGGAACAGAGCCACTTCTCTCAGCCTGCAAAAAAAAACACTGAGAGCAGTAGAGTCAACGCTCCAGTGCCCTTACCCTAAACAGTCCTTCTGATAGGAGCAGGTGAGCTGGAGCAATACCCAGTAATTGCTGACTTGGATCTCATCTGGGAAAAAACCTTGGTAAGAATGATAACATTTTCACTCTACGTTTTGAGTAGACACTGACATTAATAAAAGTAAAAAGTATTTCACTGGCAGGTATAATGTACATTTTAAAATGAATTAATTTATTATTGTTATTAAACAAACATTACATCCATTTATACAGACCTGTAAAGTATAGTGATGAGTGAATTTTTTCACCAGGCATGGATTTGCAGCGAATTTAGCCATTTAGCGAATTGTTTTACAAAACTTCAGAGAAAATTTGCTGCTAAAAAATGTGTTGCGCGGAATTATTTTTTAGGCATGCAGCAAAATGCTGCGGTCACGTCAAAATTGGGCGCGCCGGGTCAAAAAAGGGGCGCAGTCGACAAAAAAATAGCCACGGCGACAAAAAATAGATGCGGGTGGCAAAAAAAGTGCGACAAATGCATTTCGTGAATTTTTCGGCGTTTTGCAGATTTTCTTGCCGTTTCGCGAATTTTATGGCGAAGCGAAACAGATTAGCTCATCACTAGTAAAGTATATTTAAAGCAACTCTAAGGGATTGAATTATCAAGTGTTTTTGTATGATTTGCAATGGGAATTATGGATTTGGATAGATGTTGAGTAGTGGCCCTTAAAAAAATGATGTTTAATCACACACATTTAATGAACTTGACATATCTATCTACTTTGAATATGTGTCAATTTCCCGACTGAGGAACATTATTATTGAATTTAGCAGATTAATTAAAGATTTCAATTGGTTGCACAAAAGAGTGTAATTGTAATTCTTTGATTCATGATTTCCTGATTGTGAAAAAGATACCATTTAAGCAAAAAATGCATTTTCAGAATTTCATGAATTAGAAAATACATTATTTTTGTGGAAAATGGCCTCAAACATGGCATGGAACACTAACTCATATTATATAGAGTTAATTAATCAATATGTATTAGTAAGGCCTGAAAGTTTACATTTAAATAGACACCAAATTCACATAACAATGTAACTTATACTTTACTGATTTATCCAAGGTCAAGATGAACTTTAATTCTTTTCCATTTCCAAATCTTTTTTTTCTATTCATCAATTTTTAATTCATGCTCACAGTTTTTTCGCCTGAACAATTCAGGAGTTTACACCTTCTGATATGCATTCAAATTAATGGACACTTTAGCGTTTGATTGAATAAAAGTCACTCTATTTGCCTGAAAATGTTAAAATGATCAAGAAGTCCCAATTTGCTTAGGCTAAGGCATATGTGCCAAACACAAGGCCTGCGGGCCGAATACGGCCCTTCTGGCTGTTGTATGTGGCCCCTGGTGACTGTGCCTGACTGTGCAGCACCAATCGCCAGACTGCACTGTGACTGTGCCTGGCTATACAGTATATTAATAAAAAATTTGTCCGGTGAATTTGCCTGTGTTTTAGATTTCGCCCCCCTTATTTGATTGAGTTTGACACCCCTGGAGGGAAACTTGACAATGCTGGAAACATTTTCTTGGGCTATTTTGCATTCAAGAAAAGTCCTTGCCTTCGTTTTTTCTCTAGACTGCAGATTGGACATCGGAATGGTAAACTTTCTTATAGAAAAATTAAATGAACAGTTGTTTCTACACTATGGTGAGGATAAGAGTTATGTCAACTTAGTGGCAGGAAACACAAGAGAATTATTTAAAATAAAATATAAAGTAAAAAATAAGCATTAAAATAAAAGCACTAATCTTCTTTTGTCTATATTTTATGCTGACGTACTTTGTTTACATTTAAGTACATGTCTCATTTGTTTTAACTGGTAAAGGCTATAATATTATGAAGGCTTCACCTGCCTGAACTAGAAATAGCTGAGAGGCTGCCATAATAGAAAACAACAGCAGAACATTAGCATTAGGTTGCTAATTAGTTCCTATGGGAGAGGAATAGGGAGAAATTCACTCACAGTTTCAAAACTTGCATCCAAGTGGTCATGTTGGCCGGGAGCTGAATAGCCAAACATGCAAGAAAGATGATAATGCAATAGACATTTTTATGTTTTTGTCCAAAATGCTTATATTCCATATACAGAAGACACTGTATACTCAAACTGGAAAACATCCTTCTCCGTATTAACAGCAATAAAAACTAGGATAGTTAAATTAAAACAGTAGTTGCCTTTCTTTAACTTAGACTGATTTGTACAGTTATTTAGCATGATGGGGGTTTGCATCAAGCATCATTTTCAATGCCTATTTGAATAAGACATATTTCATTTCTGATATGCCGTCAAACTTGTACACTACTGTGGCAGAAAAAGTAAGAAAAAATCTAGTTCTGATTTTCTATGCATGACACTCGTTGTATTAGGTCATAAGAGGTTATCAACATTATACTGAGGCAGGTAGGCTTGGGGATCTGTAAATGCTTTGCTAATCCAACCACCCAGAAGGTGTAAAGTAAGAACATCACTCTATGCTGCCTTCACTATGCAGAAAAGCCTCATCATCACCACATGAGAAGTGGTGGCTTCTATGCAGCACAAATGAGCATATGGCACTCTGTTGTAAATACACTGTAATATATCACTTTCAGGACATATCTATTGTAAATTGCAGGTGAAATATACCCGACTCCCCCCCACAGTTCTCAGTTTCACAGCCAAAGATTCATCCTGCTGACATTTTGCTACTGCTGTTGGTCTTTTCTCAAGAAAAAGAGAACTACAATTTTCAACTAAAAGAAATATTCATGGTGAATGGCTATAGCAGATGTTTCAGTTCTGCATGTTGGGTTGCACACAGGCCTCATTATCCCATGTTATAGCACCCACAAGTATATCATTTCAGATAGGTGTCCTTTTATCAGCAGGTATAGAACCTACTATAACCTTCTGTTTCTTGAAAACGAATATACAACATTTCTAATCTATTTTATTAACTGCTTAAGAGTGTTGAATAGACAACACAGTGACAATGGAATAATAAAAACCCGCTCAACAGACTAAACATAAATGAGATAAAGGGTAAATACGGTTCTCATGCAAGCCTGGGAATACTTGTGCTTGCCTTACTGAATTATCACTAAGATGTATTCAATTTTACCACTAATCTGCAAATGAAGTAATGAAGTAAAGCAGAACTGGTTTGAAAAATATGTATACAAGTCAAGGTGAGCCCAGTGCAAATGTTCCCTTTAGTAGTGATGAGAGATGAGCAAAGTACTTTATATATTGTATTTTATTCAGTTAAAAATTAAAAATGTATTGAAAATGTTATGTTTCACAGTTGTCTTAATTCAACTTTGTATGCAGTTGTGTGGAAATCTGCTTGTTTTTAGTGATGGGCAAAATGTTTTGGCAGGCATGGATTCCCGGCAAATTTCCTTGTTTTGCCATTGGCGGATTGTTTCGCGAAACGGATGAGAAAAAACTCGCCACACGTCCAAAAATTGTCACAATAATAGTCTCTTGTCCAAAAATTGTCGCAAGAATAGTCGCAGGCATCAAAAGAATAGTCGCACGTCCTAATTGTCGCAAGAATAGTCGCAAGAATAGTTGCAGGCGTCAAAAGAAGAGTCGCACGTCCTAATTGTCGCAAGAATAGTCGAAAGAATAGTCGCAGGCGTCAAAAGAATAGTCACAGGCGGAAAAAAAATTTCCGCACGACATTTTCAAATTTTTCGAAAGATTCGAGAATTTATCGGCGAAACAGGACAGATTTGCTCATCACTACTTGCTTTCATTTCTGTTGTTCACTGTGTGACTGAGATCTGTTTCCAATTCTTTGGCCTAAACGTGCTGTGCCTGTTGAAGTTGGGTCCTAAAGGAACCCTGGAGCTACTGCCTGGTCAGCAGAGATAAATTTGGAATAAAAGGCAGGAAGGAGTGCTGACAAGCTCAACTATATGGAATGCAAAGACCGCATTTTGACCTATATTGAGTACCTATATTGAATGGGGTTTAACAAGCAACTCCTAACAGGGAGACTGCAATTGCATTTTCGGGTGTTAATTGCCCCTTTTGTATGTATGTATGTATATTTTTATTTTTCTGTTACTAACAATGCAATGTATATTTACCGGAATTTGAACATAATTGCACTCATTAGTTGCACTGGTTAGTGAATTGCATGGCAACTGACCGGACAGCTTGTGGGGAGTATTCACATGTCCTTGTGCTGCACCTTTAACCTTAAAGTAAATACAATAGGGGGCCCATTTACTTACTCACGAACCGGCCGAATGCGTCCGATTGCGTTTTTTTCATAATGATCGGTATTTGGCGATTTTTTCAGAAAATGATCGCGACTTTTTCGTTGCCATTCCGAATGTTGCGCAAAATCTGCCGATTTTTTCGTAGCGTTAAAACTTGCGCGAAAAGTCGTGCCTTTTCGTAGCCATTCCGAAAGTTGCGCAAAATGTTGCGATTTTTTCGTAGCGTTCGGATTCATTCAAGCTTCAGTATGGTGACTTTTCTTGGGCCAGGTTGGAGCTGCAGGGTGCCATTGAGTCCTATGGGAGGCTTCCAAAATCATGCTAAGTCTGAAAGTTTCGGCCGCCGCTTACGAGCGCTCAATACAAAAAAGTCGCGACAAGATACAAGCAAATCGTAATGGCTACGAAAAACTCGCGTTTTTTCGCAAAAATCTTATTGGTAACGAAAAAGTCGCGACAATTTCTGAAAAGTCGTAAAGGCGCCGAAAAAATCGCAAAAAATACGAAAAAGTCGCAAAATGTTCGTTTTCCAATCGGAATTTTTCCAATTCGGATTCGAATTCGTGTCTTAGTAAATCAGCCCCTAAGTGTCACACTTAGCACGTAGATATAAGTTCATATTAATGGCTTTTTTTGCTCTTGAAGGTAATATATACAGTATGTCACAGTAACATTTTTGCTTATACAACAGAAATATGCTGGCCCTAGTAAGTAGGGATGCACCGAATCCAGGACTCTGCCATTTTCGGCAGGATTCAGATTTGGCCGAATCCATGCCTCTGACCAAACCCAATCCGAAAAATCACTTCACGAAAGTTGAAAATTCTTCCCAGATATAACCCTTCCAAAACCTAATTAGCACATGCTAATTAGGGTTTGGTTCGGTTTTCGGGCAAATCCTTTACAAAAGGTTCGGCCGAATCCAAAAAAGTAGATTCGGTGCATCCCTACTTGTAAGGCACTGAGTAGATATTTCCATCATTTTAAACTAAATATTGTTATTATTATTATTATACCTTTTCTAAGAGTGGTATAGTGTCTTATACGGTTTATGCATTAAATAAATTCCCATTTTGTAATATAAAACTTAAGACAATTATTACATAGCAAATTTGAATTGCGCATAGCACATTTTTAAGGCCTGCTTAAAGGTGGCATATTTTTTTAATGTAAAAAGAACTTTTTCAAAATTGGTTGCACGCTTTCTTCCAGAGGTGGATGGGGTCATTTTCCAGATGCACAAAACTTATACTAAATTCATGCAACAGAAACATTCTTCATGCAAAGGAATCATTTTTCGTATTGCAAATATTTTTTTATTAACTACTTTTATTACATGCCACGCTTATGCTGTTGAAATTCATTTGGAACTTTTCCATCCTCATGCTATGGTGACCTAGTTACAGTAGAACAATGCTTGTTTCTCTAACGAGATACAATTTAAACTTTCTAAATGCATATTTGAAATGACTGTTTTACTGACAGGAAACTATTTCACTGGTAGGAGTAATAAAAAAAAAAGATAGCAAAAGGCTGTTGAACCACAATGCTTTGCTGAATGAGATAACATTTCTTAGTTAGAAGCTGCAGGTGAAAAGTAAAACTAATTGCATGGAAATATGTTTTATAAGGCTACGAAAGTATTAGATACTTTGGATACATGTGTAAGCTTATAGTAAATTAGCCCTTTAGTTACCACAAGCTACACCGTATTTTACCCAGGATGAGACTGTATCCTTCAGGGGTGAGCCCTCGCTTTGTATGGAGGCCAGGTGGATATGTGTTGTATTTCTCAATAAATGGGCGCCAGTGGTTCTTAACATTGAAACCATGAACTGTTTATTTACACAGCCACTTAGGAGTAATTACAGAATAGGCAGGCAGTAGCATTTCACAGCATAGGCAGTACTTACAAGGAATAGTCACACTGACCCTTTAGCTGCAGGGCACAATGGGTTAACTCCCAAGCTTTCAGGTATATGCTTCCAGTGGAACCTGGGTGATTACTATCTAGCCCTAGGTCTGTACACTGTTAACCCTACTCTGGGTAGTATTATACCCCGGCTTATAATGCCTCTACAATTCCTGGTTGGAGCGAATGCTGCTCACTAAATAGCCCTGCCTGTCTATCACACCTAGGGGCTGATTTACTAAGACACGAATTCGAATCCGAATTGGAAAAATTCCGATTGGAAAACGAACATTTTGCGACTTTTTCGTATTTTTTGCGATTTTTTCGGCGCCTTTACGCGAAAAGTCGCGCCTTTTTCGTAGCGTTAAAACTTAAAAGGCGCAACATTTCGCGCAAGTTTTAACTCTACGAAAAAATCGCCAGATTTTGCGCAACTTTCGGAATGGCTACGAAAAACTCGTGTTTTTCCGCGCAAATCGTATTGGTAACGAAAAAGTCGCGATAATTTCCGAATAAATCGCAAAATACCGATCATTACGAAAAAAACGCAATCGGACGCATTCGGCCCGTTCGTGGGTTAGTAAATGTGCCCCCTAGTGTGATCTATAACAGGAGCTTGCTATTCTTTCTAAACCTACCTAGATTTCTCTGGCTGCTTCCTCAGGCAGAGAGCTTCACAAAATGGCCTTCAGCCTCATGGCTGCTCAGCCTTTTATAACCACAGTGACACCTTATGGCCAAACTGTGGAACTGCACAAGGGGTCATGCTATGACCCAGGAACAAGGGACTTACTTCCCATTACATTCAGGACCCTTCATAGCTGTCCAATACTAGGGAACCCAGAGTTAGAAAAGGCACATTTTACCAGTTCCCTACACATGGATAGAGTTTTCTCTGGGTATGGTGCTACTTCACCTATCAGCTGCTGTGTTAAAGTCTCCATATAGACATTTACTAAAATCTTAAATGTTCTCTGTTAAAATTAAAATATCACCAGCCTCTTTGTTATAAGGGGGAATGTACCCCTTTTGATATGAGCTCATTTAGCAAAATAGCTTTAACATACAAATGTAAGGCACTTACCCTTTTCCCACTTGTGCTGTCTTGGGATATGTACAAAAATCATTCTTATGTACATATTTACAAAGCATTTAAATAATTTAATAAAAATATTACCCATGTATCCCCAAGTGCTTAGTGTTGTTGAGCCATGGACACCTTGCACTCTTATGTGCCCAGTTCATGAACCAGTACAAATCCATTGGTCTCCCAAATCTGTTAAAAATCTTGTGTGGTTACACCTGAATTCATTGTGGGTGAAAGGGCCTGTTTACAAACAATGCTGTTGTAGTAGTGTAGTAATGTAAAAATGGACACAATCATGAGGAATATTGTCACCATTCATTAAACATTCTTGTGGCCAATCTTTTATTTTTTGTGCTTATTTGTACCAAAAGCCATTATATTTTGACACTCAGTTTTGCTGGAATGTGTACCCAAAAAATAAACACAGATAAAAGAGTTGTCTCACTGTTTTTCCATGATTTTTTCCCCCGAGAATACGTTTTTTTACATTAAAGGACTTTTAACAAAAAAACATGATTGCTGCAAAACTTATTATATAAAAAGTGAATTGTTAAAGGCAAAATAATATTGCCAAGAGTGAATAGCAGTACATTATTTAAATTTTAATTTAAAAAAAAGTATAAAATTGTATTTTCTGTTTTACAATAACTTTTGGTTCTTGATAAAAGTATTTTTCATTTTATCCTTTTTTTTTCAATGTAGATTTTACATACAAATATAAAATGAAACAAAGGAGCAAATCTTATTTAAAAACTGTGTAAAAAAGTAATGGAAAAAGAGGTGTCAGAATTGATCTATCAGCTTTCTTCATCTTGGCTAGCTGATGGAGCGCTGCTTTAGATATGCTCAATTTATCTGTCAAAGCATGATGTATATTTGTAACTATTTTTTTTGGGAATAGTAGGATGATATTTTTATCACAACAACATGTACTTGTACCACCACAAACACTAGAAAACAATGGAAAATATTGCAGGGCCCTACATTCAACAGCATAAATAGATAAAGAGCAGACAAATGTCTGATTATGTTTGGTATTTAAAAAGCCTCCTTTTTTTTTAAATATTGTCAACAGTTTGACAGAATTACAAAATCTGGTACTTGTTACTAAATAATGTCAACTATGGCCATGTTGTAGCCATTCTAGATTGTAATCTTTGAAACTGTCAGAACAATTCTCATGGAAATGGAAAGTTCATTTTATTAACACTCCCATCATCCCCTCATCTGCAGCAAACACATGATTTTAGTGATACGGAGAAGAACAAAGCAAATTTACCAGGCATAAATGCAAACAACATGAGCCTTAAGGGGTGCAAGTTTGTAAAAATAGAAGCAATGCCATTTCAGTTTTAACATGTACCTAATGATAAAATGAATATTATTTGTTAAATTCTAATTGATGTATGTTTCATATTTCTTATTTTTTCTTTGGTGTGGTTGTTGTTTGGTACATCTGTTTGTTATTAAAAAAACAAACAAAAGGAATTCTGGGAATGAATTCCAAACTCTTAAAAAATCCCATTTACATGGGTTTATCCTATAGGCTACAGCTCACCCACTGGGTTTGAAGCTGAAGCCAGGACAATAGCTAATCAGACCGGTTTCGCCCTTTTTGGGGCTCATCAGTGTAGTGCAGGGTTTTCTGATCAGCTTAGGTAGAGTCACCACGTGGTTCTACAAACAAATAAATTAGGTTGAGGAGACTGCCTCATTCAGACAAAAGCAAACAAAAGGAATTCTGGGAATGAATTCCAAACTCTTAAAAAATCCCATCCCTTTTTGGGGCGAAACCGGTCTGTAGTTGGGAATCTGATCAGCTATTGTCCTGGCTTCAGCTTCAAACCCAGTGGGTGAGCTGTAGCCTATAGGATAAACCCATGTAAATGGGATTTTTTAAGAGTTTGGAATTCATTCCCAGAATTCCTTTTGTTTGCTTTTGTCTGAATGAGGCAGTCTCCTCAACCTTTTTATTAAAAAAACAAAACACTAAAAATATATTTCAAATGTTGTAGTTCAGTAATGGTAGCCATGTGGGAAAGAGCTACAAATTAGCTCTCAATGGCATTGCTTGGCAGCTAAAAAGTAAATAACTCTCAAAAATCTGGTAATAAATGAATGCTTAAAGCAAAAATAAGTGATCTCATTAATAATAAAACAAAGTGCCGTTTTTAACAGCATAGTTTGTGGGGCATTTTCAAATAGCACACTCTGGATCCACTCATCCTATGTAATTTGTGAATTTATAATTTATAAAAAAAACACCAGACAAAGGATATCATTACAAACTGAGAAAACTTATGGCATAACTCATTACAGAATTATTAACTTATATTATATCATTACAGCAGCCTCAGAGATTACAACAGTAAATCAGAACCAATAGTTCATAATAAGTTTTATATCATTAGAAGTTCTTATTATGTTTTCAAATCACTGATATATATTATCCATTTAGATCTATTTTTTTTCTCTGCATATATTGTATCTTTGGTTCAAACAAGGTAAAACACTGTAAGTAGAGCATTCAGTGCAAAGTTTTACATATATTACATTTTACTGCTAGATACAGTATAAACTGAAAGAATAATTAATACTGTATATTTTTTATCTTATTTTATAGGTAAATAATACAGGCTTGGGACCTTGGGGATTCCATGATAAGGACTTAGAGCACTATGGCTTTAAGATACTGCATAACAGGTGTTTTTTTTTATCAAGCAATATGTAAATATAGCTTAGCTATAATCATATACAGTATAATACTAACTATTACAGAGAAAAAGCAAGTCTATAAAAAATGCTAAATTGCTTGTTTAAATAAGACTGTATAAGAAGAGCCATGTTTTGGAACTTTCTGGATTACAAGTGTCTGAATAATAGATATTCACTCCCCAGTGCAAATCAAGTAAAATAGATGGATAGATGCATAGATAGATAGATGGATGGATAGATGCATAGATAGATAGATAGATAGATAGATAGATAGATTTCAGAATAGCAATATAAAGAAGTACACTGGACGTCATGATTAAGTAAAAAAATAAATTTGTTTTGTGCATCCTTATATCAGTGTTCTGATGGGTTACCCATTTAATAGCACCTGAGCTTTCCTATATCATATATGTGTGCACCACGTACTTGACTTACGTGTGTGTGTGTGTGTGTATATATATATATATATATATATATATATATATATATATAGTATAGGTTGTCGGCACTCGAAGGTTTTACTTAATACAGTAAAGAAAACAAAAAGAGCAAAATCTGAGAGAAATCAGGCAGTGAAGTTTATTCTGTCCGACGTTTCAGTCCTATACAGGGACGAAAGTCAGGACTGAAACGTCGGACAGAATAAACTTCACTGCCTGATTTCTCTCAGATTTTGCTCTTTTTGTTTTCTTTACTGTATTAAGTAAAACCTTCGAGTGCCAACAACCTATACTATATTTTGTTTTTTCGCTCGAGCACCGAGGTATCGCAACATTGGGGTGTGCTTCCCACTCTGTGCTATATATATATATACAGTATATATATAATCATGTATTTTTTTTTTCCAGAAAACAGCATCGAGTAGCCAGTTGCAAGTGGGTAAATAAAAATTTCAAATGTACAAAGGGATCATTTAGGACTGCATGCACAAATGCACTTGACCACAGCACTCTGCTCCATGTTAAAAGTAAAGATGGCGTGTTACCTATGGGTGCATTGTCATTGTGCTGGCGCCATGTAGTGCCGCACTGCTGGCACGTGGCATCAACGGTATTTGACCTTTCTGCCTGTTTCAGATCATCCTGTTTGCCGTCTGAACCAACCTTTGCCTGGATACAATTTGAGACTCTCTAACTCTTCTGGTACTGTGTTTTTGGACTGATCAACTGCCTGTACTCAAGTTTCCTCCTTCGCTCATCACTAATAGGCACTGCACAGGCCTGATCAGCTCCTATGCCTTACATGCATTGGATGCCCATAAATATATGCAGCAGTGGTTATTGCGCATAGCAATACATTTCACTGATTTCAACCGCAAGCTAGAATTTAGAAATTCTTATTGAAGTTTGTTTAATTACTATTTGGGGCACGGCATATTTTATTCACAGTTGTTGGAAACCTAAGCATACTTTCTAATGACATTTCTTGTGAACCTGTTATGTTTACCCTACTACATTGCATTGTACAGGTATAGGACCCATTATCCAAGGGTATTCCGGATAAGGGGTCTTTCCGTAATTTGGATCTCAATACCTTAAGTCTACTAAAAAATCAATAAAACATTAATTAAACCCAATAGGATTGTTTTGCATCCAATAAGGATTAATTATATCTTAGTTGGGATCAATTACAAGGTTCTGTTTTATTTCTACATAGAAAAAGGAAATCAGTTTTAAAATTTTGAATTTTTTGATTAAAATGGAGTCTATGGGAGACGGGCATTCCGTAATTCGGAGCTTTCTGGATAACGGGTTTCCGGATAAGGGGTCCGATACCTGTATAAGAATAATATAGATTGTCCAACAGCTAATGGGTGTAACAAACAAAATATGTAACTATTTATACATTTTAATACATTAAATTTTTATTACTTTGTGGATAATATAAACAGACATGGGACATGTTATCCAGAGACTCATTGCCCAAAAAATTCATAAATACATTAATGCTATTTACTAAAAAACAATAAAATCACTTGATTTTAAATGTTTTAGCAGCATTACCACATAGTGCCTAATATCATGGAAAGTCCTCTTATTTACATAACAATCATTTTGTATAATAAATGCCATAACCAAAAAAATGAAAACTTTTGGTGGCATTCCTGTACTAATCAATTTCACCTACACAAATCTGCCCATGAAATCCTTTTATGTATTTGTCTTGAATCTTTCCTTTTTTTTATTTAAATTGCATTTGGTTTTCTGAATCTGCTCTAATAAACACAACACTACTTTTAACTTTGATAGAACAGAAGGGACACAGTTAAGGGTCCTCAGGCTGGTACAAATTATGCCATAGGCAGTCATGTACACTGTAATGAATTTTGACAGCTACAGTTATGGATATATAGCTATCTTGTCAATTTCAGTTTCCTCTGCTGTGTTAAATAAGATGATCATGGTTTCATCTACTAAAAGTACCACAGTCAAATGTAATGATTATAAATGCATATTTTATGAAGACCTAAGGTGTTCATTCCTTTGTGAATACATTCTTACTGCTTAAAGGAAACGGTGATTGGAATTGCCATCCAAATAAAAATGATCATAAAAGTCCCGTTTTAACCCTATGGTATAATATTTGCTATGTATTTCATAATTTTCATTAAAATACAAATTAATGACAAGATACTTAGTTTGGGACAAAGCAGATGTACAAACATTGTAACTATTAACTGTAAAATACAGACAAAATTCATTTATATCAATGCATATATCATTATAAAAAATATATTTTTTTTAATGTATAGGGCTCAATTATTCATTGATATATTTTTATAAAAATATTACATTCTTTGTGCAATATGCAATCTTCCACTATATTTTATTTCCATAAGACAACTCTCATCAAAGTCAGTAATTATCTTATATTATATAATGGTGCAATTTGATTGTTTTAATGAGCTGGCTTGTAATTTTGGGGTATATCTGGGGTATATCTATGTCTTTTACCATAATGTGCTGCTGAGTAGATCTTTGAAACTATGAATTAGCTCACTCTGATGGAAGGTGTATGATTTGGGGGTAAACATATAGTCGTGATTGAAACCTCTGTTCAAATGGCCTTGAAGCTCAGCACAAATCCCTTGTTACATCCCTAGATCTTTTGCATTTGCAAAATTAATTGTTGACTTTTTCCTGGATAAAAGATGGTCCCTGAAAATTACATTCTGCACCCAAATAAATGATTTGTAAAAGAGTCAGACTGGAATACTGGGAAAATCCTAGGTGCCTCTTCCCCTATAACCCTTCCCCCTGGGCTTCTTCATTGTGGCCAGTTTTTCCCATTTGTGCTCCTCTAAATAAAGTTCTGGGCCATGCACTGAAGATTTTTGCAGTTTCTGCAAAAATTAAGGACAGTCCAATCAGATTGCACATTCCAAAACTCTATTTACAGAAGCAGTCAGGGCTTGCCCTGCAAAACACCTGAAGTTATTGATTACGTTAGCGATGGGCAGGAATGCCAGAGCATGTCAAAAGGTGTAGTTGTGTGGCAAATAGGAAAATAAGGAGCAGCAGTGTAAAAAGAAGATTAGTTTGGGTCACACAAATGTAGCTGCATATACAGAGATTAGTAGAATGAGGAACAGAGGAATGTCTTGATTGCATAAGAGAAAAAGGAGAACTAAAACCTAAAAATAAATATGGCTAAAATGCTATATTTTATATACTGTACTTACTGCATCAGCCTAAAGCTTCAGCATCTTAACAGCAGCAATGATCCAGGCCTTCAAACTTGTCACAGGAGCTCCCCATCTTGAAAAGTATCTGACACACTCACATGCTCGGTGAGCTCTGGGCAGCTGTTGAGAAGCTAAGCTTAGGGGTTGTTGCAAATGATCAACCAGAAAATAAGGTTGGTATGCTGCAGGGCTGATTATAAAATTCTGATGCTAATTGCACTTCTGAGCTGCCATGTAGTAATTAACTGTATTAATTACTAATCAGCCTTATATTGTGACATTTATATTCTATATATAAAATATATTGTCAGTCATTAATCTCAGGTAAGTAACAGCAGTACAGAGTATGTGCAGGGAATCAGTAGAAAAGAAAATAGGGAGCTACTGGGGCATCTTTGGAGTCACAGATCTTCCCTAATTAATGGTTTTGATTGCATAGGCTGGTACAAAAGCCCAAAACACTTAATTTAGGACTGGAGTGATGGGGTCAGGAAAAAGACAGAGGCTAAATGTATTGCTCCAGATAAGCAGGAACATCCATGGAGATTAATTATATAGGGTTAGCGTTGCAAGAAATAGAATAGTGGAAATAGAAGAGCAAGAGCGAATAGTTTCCTCAAACAACCATATAATCTGGGCTGTAAAATGCAGGGCGATAGAGAAAGGTGCAACCTGATTTGTGCACACTGTCTGTCCATCTGTTTCTTTGATACCCTCTGAATTTATCTTGTGTTGATATCTCAGTATAAAATACTGTGGACCTCAGTGTCTCAAAATGGTGTCTATTGTACTTGGCTATTTTAGGCAATAAAGTTTTGACAATCAACATTTTAATAATAGGCATACTAACTAAAAGATTTTAAAGACTTGCTAATGATTGTGGGCCCTTCATATCAGGTTCTCTGGTCTGCCATTGTTATCCCAGTCTGACACTGCTTTGTGGTAAAATAAAACTAGAAGAGATCCTGAGATATGCAGTGCTATTCTATGTGGGGGCCTCATGATTTTTTAACCTAGTATTGTTGTATTTGATCATATAGCAAACTTGTTCCCATAAGATCTGAATTGACAGAAGACATCAGAAGAAGATGGCACATTCGCTGTGCAACTTTGCTGATTTATGGCAGGTCGGCATACTTGGAAACTTCTGAACAGAATAGATGTTGCAAGAAGGGAGGTTGGCTGATTATTATTAATGCTTATGTATACTTATATACTAGAATTGAATTAAATATAAATAGGATTAAGCACACTTGCCTCTAAAATATTCTGTAACATTATTGCCTGCAGAGGACAATTAAAGGATATTTTGAGCCATTTATGCTCTACCTATGCACACAGGCCCATATTAAGGTTGTATTTTGTTTCCTCATAGGATAATGAAGTTTCAGGTGTATTTGATTTAAAGAAAGTTATTTAATTTTACAGCATCTTTGGTTTTTTATCACTGACGGCAGACCTGTTTGATTGCATTTTAATTCCAAAGTGATCCCTTTTAAAATTAACATTCACTAAGTAAAAAAACACAAAGAGGATCTTAAAGACCACAATGTGACTCACCAATTAATTGAAAAGAATATAACCCCTGCAACGTAAAGTGGAAACTTAAGAGCAGCAACTGATGTGTTTCAATTAAAAAAGACACAATGATTAGTGATCAATGGTAGTCGTAAATTAACAGTATTATTAGTTTTATTGAACTGCCGTCTTTGGGAGATATATTTACTGCTATGCAAAAGACAGGATTTTTCTAAACTGTAACTTTTTAAAATCAATACACCTAATTCAATGAGGTATATCGTATTAAGGCCTCTTGGTGACTAATCACTTTTCATTTGTCACTAGAAATAAGTATCAAAGTTAGGTGTATCAGTCTATATATATGTTGTTCTCCATCGCTTAATATGCCTTTACTGTAATTACCTATAATTAAGTACTGTTTCAGTCCCTTGGAAATAAATCCCATTTTTCTACTTCTTTCACAAACACAGTCAATGGTTACATTCCTTTCTATTAACTCTATCTCTTGCTAGCCTGTTACTAACAGCTAATTAATAATACATATACTTAAGTACAGACCTGTAGCAATAGGCAGACTGCCTCATCCCCCTAGTTATATTTTTATCAGGCTATATATAGAGAAGAGGTCACTCCTAAAAAGATTGTGTTTCACCACTAAATACCTAAAAAATTTTATTCTCTTTACGAAGAAGACAGTTACCCAAAAAAAGAAGTTTTATCATCCTATTTATGATTATTAAAAATAATAGATAAGCACAAAACTAAATACTGTCAACATTGAGCAGACAGCATTACTAGACATTACTAGACATATCATGTCCCCTTTTTTATATTTTTTTAAATTTCAGAATTATTTTGAGGAAATATTTATAAATGAAGAACTGTTTATTTAAATAGAACACTATGGAAGTTCCATAGACTCAATTTTAATCAATTAATTTAAATTAATAAAATGTGTTTCCTTTATCTCAGTAATAATAAAACAGTACCTTGTACATGATCCCAAATCAGATATAATTAATCCTTGTTGCAGGCAATCCTTTTGGGTGTATTTAATATTTAAATTATTTTTTAGTAGACCTAGGGGTATATTTATCATGCTGTGTAAAAAGTGGAGTGAAGCATTACCGGGGATGTTGCCCAGGGCAACCAATCAGCAATTAGATTTCAACAGTTAGAAAACCAAAGCAAAGCATCTGATTGGCTGCTAGGAGCACCGGTAATGCTTCAGTCCACTTTTTACACAGCATGATAAATATACCCCTTAAAGTATGGTGATTTAAATTACAGAACGACCCCTTATCTGCAAAATCCCAGGTCGAGTAGTGATGAGCGAATCTGTCCCGTGAAACGCATTTGTTGCGCAATTTTTTTTGTCGCCCACGTCTTTTTTGTCACCTGCGGCTATTCTTTGTAGTAACCACGCCCATTTTGACGTGCCCGTGCCCTTTTTTTGGCACAGTCATGTCCAATTTTGCAGCAACAGTGCCCATTTTGACGCAACCGCACCCAATTTGACATGCAACCAAAAGAATTTTGCGCGACGAAGTTTTCCACAGCGAATTTTCTGTTTCCTTATACTATAGATGGTATATATACTAACAGAAAGTGTGAAGCAATTTTTTACAGTAATTTGAAGAGTAATCATTATTTGTACTAAATAAAACATATATTAATTATTCAGTTTGTGTAAACAGTAAGGTTTTTTTAATGTCATTGCTTAATGTAATCATCAAAGAATATGTTATTTGTCATTAGAATTTATTGATTTATATTATATTACTGTGCATTATTAATCAATAGAGATGAAAAAGTCTCCGAAGTGACATTGAGAAAGAGGTTAATTATTGAGTATAAACATCTGCTTGTCTATGTTGAGTTTGAAGTGTAGGTTCCTTGCTCCAAAGAAAGCCATAAATAGACATAGTATAGGTGTGCCAGTGAATTTTCTTTGTGTCTATAACACGATATACTATATCCGTTATTCCCAAATACTGTGCACCCTAACAACCTATAGTGCGAGGTTCTCCACATCCGGTATAGTAGATACTAAGGCACCTGCAATAAAGTCATTCTGACCAGGATAATGTGCAACTTTACAGAATTATTGTTTTTTGTAATTTGTGCTTTTATAGCATTTGCTAATTGAATAGTTAAACACCAAATACAAAACCTTTTGTATCTATCTGCCTTTGGTTTATAAAATATAATGCAAAATAAAACACACATCGTCCATACATTTATATTACATATAATATCTTAATAATATATCTTACTAATAAATAAATCAGTCTATCTTATACATATTAGAAAACCATAAATACATCTTTGAAATTTGCTATATGCTCGAGGAAGTCATAGTAAAACAAGTAACAAAGTAAAAATTAAGTTCAACTTCCACCTCATGGGACATTTAGATTAGGCACAATGGGCCAGAATCAGTTCAATGAATTGTTCTAAATTGAATTGCATGTCAAATTCAATCTTTTCATAAGTTTTCACACAATAAACCATGAGATACCTTTTTTCTCTTTGAATATAGTCCATTATTTGAAAGCACATTATGGTTGAGGGGACACAGCTGATGATGTGAAGAGCAACTGCGTACAGGGCCGATTTAAGGTGCCAGAGGCGTCAGATCTCATTGGTGAAGTTCTCCTAAAATTGTTTGATAGTGTAACACTCATGCATCTAGGTCTGTGTTTACCAAAGCAGAGGTCCAGCTATGCCTTTCTGAGCTAATGGCCAAGGGGGCAAATAAGCCATAATTACAAAATGGGAAAACAAAATAATGTATAATTGTTATGCTCTCCCAGTGGATTAAAAGCTATAGCAGATGAAAAGTCTGATAGTAACAAAATCCCTAAAAAGTAAAACCAGCAAAAAGACTCATAAATTATACTTTACAAGGAAAACAGAGATCCCAGTCAAACTGACATGGTGCCCATAAGACCAGAAAGAAACAAAGGTGGAGGCCTATACGCTAATGATCCCTCTAATTCACAAAGCAACATTGACAGCATGATAAATTTTCAACCTTAACTTAAACAAGCCTTTGAAAATGAAAATTAAGGACATTTTCTGCAACATGATTAAGGAAATCTGAGCTGAAATTCCAGGAATTAAACAGGAGCCAAGAACTTGGGATCCAGAACAGACCTGTTGAATATAAAAGAAATAAACCAAACATAAATTGCATGTAACCAAAGAGCCACAACGCCATTATACCACACTAAAAATGAGAGAAGAATTTTACAGACAAAAAGAAGATTTAAAGGATCTGTAGAAATAACATAAAAATAAGGCTGGTGCCTAAAACCATTTCTGTAGATGAAATTCACCCAGACAAAAAACAGCATATTTAAACAAGAACCAGGAGTATCTCTACCACGGGAAAGAGCACACTGAGTTTTCAAACCACATGGCGCCTAAACAAAAGTACCCAAAGAATTAGTCTCACTGGGAGGGATCTTTATCTCTCACAACATTAATAAAACTCAAACAACTTTAAACTAACTGACTAGCTTATGACTAAAGAATTTCCATTCAGATAGGGATACTTGGCATCAATCAAGAAGAACTATTTGCTGAATGAAGCCCAAAGCATTGGCTTGTTTACAAATTATTAAATACTTCTTGTTCAAGCTTGCAGTTAGTACTAAGGATTATAGTACTGCAGTCAAGGTCACCATTCAAAATATTGGGGCCCTTAAAACTAAATGGTCCAGGTCCCTTGTGACCAGAGTCATGAACTCTTTCTAGGTGCCACTGGGGACTGGATACTGCCTTGCTTGCCAAAGAGTGCTTGAGGAACCCCTTGCTAAAAAAGAAAAAAATGGTTTTCAGTCAAAAACTCACTGGCCTACCTACAGTATTCTCACATTTTCTCCCCTAATTGAGGTCCTGTGTGCAGTACATTTACTGTACATACCATCATACAATACCATGAATAGGAGAGAGAAGGCCTCTGCTTAAGAGACTGATCATACTGAGTACTAGGGATGTAGCGAACTGTTCGCCGGCGAACTAATTCGCGCGAACATCGGGTGTTCGCAAGTCCGCAAATTCGCAAACTTTTGGCGATGTTCGCCATTTGGGTTCGCCTTAGCTGGCGCCAAATTTTGACCTCTCACACCAGACCAGCAGATACATGTCAGGCAATCAGGCAGCTCTCCCTCCCGGGCCACCCCCCCCCCCTTGGACCACTCCCTTCCATATATAAACCGAAGCCCAGCAGCCATTTTACATTCTGCCTGTGTGTGCTTGAAGAGATAGTGTAGGGAGAGAAGCTGTGATTGATTTGAGGGAGAGTTTAAGTAGGATTTCTGGCTAGTAATCTACTACTGCTCTGTATTTGTGTGGGGATAGGAGCTGTGCATTCATTTCAGGGAGAGTTTAAGTAGGATTTCTGGCTAGTAATCTACTTTCTACTGCTCTGTATTTGTGTGGGGATAGGAGCTGTGCATTCATTTCAGGAAGAGTTTAAGTAGGATTTCTGGCTAGTAATCTACTACTGCTCTGTATTTGTGTGGGGATAGGAGCTGTGCATTCATTTCAGGGAGAGTTTAAGTAGGATTTCTGGCTAGTAATCTACTACTGCTCTGTATTTGTGTGGGGATAGGAGCTGTGCATTCATTTCAGGGACAGTTTAAGTAGGATTTCTGGCAAGTAATCTACTTTCTACTGCTCTGTATTTGTGTGGGGATAGGAGCTGTGCATTCATTTCAGGGAGAGTTTAAGTAGGATTTCTGGCTAGTAATCTACTTTCTACTGCTCTGTATTTGTGTGGGGATAGGAGCTGTGCATTCATTTCAGGGAGAGTTTAAGTAGGATTTCTGGCTAGTAATCTACTACTGCTCTGTATTTGTGTGGGGATAGGAGCTGTGCATTCATTTCAGGGAGAGTTTAAGTAGGATTTCTGGCAAGTAATCTACTTTCTACTGCTCTGTATTTGTGTGGGGATAGGAGCTGTGCATTCATTTCAGGGAGAGTTTAAGTAGGATTTCTGGCTAGTAATCTACTTTCTACTGCTCTGTATTTGTGTGGGGATAGGAGCTGTGCATTCATTTCAGGGAGAGTTTAAGTAGGATTTCTGGCTAGTAATCTACTTTCTACTGCTCTGTATTTGTGTGGGGATAGGAGCTGTGCATTCATTTCAGGGAGAGATTAAGTAGGATTTCTGGCTAGTAATCTACTTTCTACTGCTCTGTATTTGTGTGGGGATAGGAGCTGTGCATTCATTTCAGGGAGAGTTTAAGTAGGTTTTCTGGCTAGTAATCTACTTTCTACTGCTCTGTATTTTTTGTCTAAATAACAATTTGTCTAAATAACAATAATAATTCCGTGTCCAGAAACATCACTTGAGTGACGGTTTTCCACCAGCAATAATATATTCCGTATCCACTACTGTATACGTTGCCCTTGCAGGCCTTGTTGTCCGGTGTCTGCAACCAAGTGCCACCTAGCTGTGTGATCTTTTTCACAATTTGTCTAAATAACAATAATAATTCCGTGTCCAGAAACATCACTTGAGTGACGGTTTTCCACCAGCAATAAAATATTCCGTATCCACTACTGTATACGTTGCCCTTGCAGGCCTTGTTGCCCGGTGTCTGCAACCAAGTGCCACCTAGCTGTGTGAGCTTTTTCACAATTTGTCTAAATAACAATAATAATTCCGTGTCCAGAAACATCACTTGAGTGACGGTTTTCCACCAGCAATAAAATATTCCGTATCCACTACTGTATACGTTGCCCTTGCAGGCCTTGTTGCCCGGTGTCTGCAACCAAGTGCCACCTAGCTGTGTGAGCTTTTTCACAATTTGTCTAAATTACAATAATAATTCCGTGTCCAGAAACATCACCCAAGTTGTTTTGTAAAAATAAAAAAAATGCCAGGCAAAGGCAGGCCGCCACGCAGAGGCACTAGGGGCCGTGCTGCTATGATATCCTGTGGCCCTAGGAAATTGCCCAGTTTTCCGAAGGCACTTACCCTGAACTCCCAAAATGCTGAAGAGGTAGTTGACTGGCTTACACAGCACACCCCATCCTCTACTGTTTCTAACTTTGCCACAACATCCTCATCCTCCTTTGCTATGGGCACCCCACGTACCACTTCCTCCACCACCGCCACCCCTTCTTCACTGGAGTCAGAGGAGTTATTTACTCATGAGTTTGTTGAACTGAGTGATGCGCAACCATTATTGCCAGAAGAAGATGAAGGAGATGCGGACATTACACCAGATATCATAATTCAGGCAGGCAACACAACAGAGATGGACATAAGGTGTGATGAGGTCCCCGCTGCTGCTGTCTTCTGTGAGCTGTCAGAAGAAATTGATGCATCTGAGGAGAATGATGATGAGGAGAGTGATATTTTGTGGGTGCCCACAAGAAGAGAGCAAGAGGAGGATAGTTCAGATGGAGAGACGGAGAGTCAGAGAGGCAGGAGGAGATTAAGACTTAGAAGAAGCAGAGACAGCTCCCAGGGAACAGTAGGGCAACAACATGAATCGGCACCTGTGGTCAGCCAGCCAACGCACCCGCCAACTTCTACTGTTACTGCTAGAAAGCCCACATCAAAAGGCTCAGCAGTGTGGCATTTTTTTAATGTGTGTGCCTCTGACAAAAGCGCTGTAATTTGCAATGAGTGCAGTCAGAAACTGAGTCTTGGGAAGCCCAACACCCACTTAGGTACAACTGCTATGCGAAGGCACATGAACGCCAAACACAAAGCACTATGGGAGCAACACCTCAAAGGCAGCAGCCAAACGCTAAGCCACCCTCCTTCTGCTCCAGCATCTTACTGCTCTACCTCTGCTGTCCTTGACCCGTCTCAACCACCCTCCACTCCGCCTTCCAGTTCCTGCTCATCTGCCCCCAGCCAAGTTTCTGTGAGGGCCATGTTTGAGCGTAAGAAACCAATGCCTCCGAGTCATCCCCTTGCCCGGCGTCTGACAGCTGGATTGTCTGCACTCTTAGCCCGCCAGCTTTTACCATACCAGCTGGTGGACTCTGAGGCTTTCCACCAATTTGTAGCAATTGGGACACCGCAGTGGAAGGTACCCAGCCGCAATTTTTTTTCACAGAAGGGAATACCACACCTGTACCAGCATGTGCAGAGCCAAATCACCGCATCTCTGTCATTTAGTGTTGGGGCAAAGGTCCATATGACTACTGACACATGGTCCTCCAAGCATGGTCAGGGCAGGTATGTCACCTACACTGCCCACTGGGTGAACCTGGTGATGGCTGGGAAGCAGGGAATGCGTGGTTCAACAACAGTGGAGTTGGTGTGACCGCCACGGGTTGCATGCAGGTCTGCCACCACCTCTACTCCTCCTTTGCTCTCTAACTCGTCTTCTAACTCGTCTTCTAACTCGTCTTCTAAGTCTTCTAAGTCGTCTTCTAACTTGGCTTCTTCCTCCTCTGCTGCTGTGTCCTCCTCCACACCTGTGCACCCCCAGCTCCACATAGGCTATTCGACGTGCCAGGTACGCCGTTGTCATGCTGTCTTGGGCATGACGTGCCTGGAAAGTAGAAACCATACCGGATCTGTACTCCTGTCATCTCTGCACTCACAGGCCGATCGGTGGCTGACCCCACACCAACTGAAAATTGGAAAAGTGGTGTGTGACAACGGAAGCAATCTGTTGGCAGCACTGAGACTGGGCAATTTAACACATGTGCCCTGCATGGCACATGTTTTAAATTTGATAGTCCAACGGTTTGTCTCGAAGTACCCAGGATTGCAGGACATTCTCAGGCAGTCCAGGAAGGTGTCTGGCCATTTCAGACGTTCCTACACAGCCATGGCACGCCTTGCTGACATTCAGCGGCGGCACAACTTGCCAGTCAGGCGTTTAATTTGCGACAGCCAGACTCGCTGGAATTCAACCCTCCTCATGTTTGAACGTCTGCTGCAACAACAAAGAGCCATCAATGAATACCTGTTTGAACTGGGTGGTAGGACTGGATCTGCAGAGCTGGGGATTTTTTTCCCCCGTTACTGGGTGCTTATGCGCGACGCCTGCAGGCTGATGCGCCCTTTTGACGAGGTCACAAATATGGTTAGTCGCACTGAAGGCACCATCAGCGACCTAATACCCTTTGCTTTTTTTCTTTAGCGTGCCGTGCGCCGAGTGACAGATGACGCTGTAGACCAGCGTGACCAAGAGCCTGATTTCTGGGCAGAATCACCAGAACGTTCCCAGGCACCTGCTGCAACGCAGGGAGAGGTGTCAGAAGCGGAGTCAGAGGAGGAAGGTGGCTTTGTGGAGGCAGAAGACCAACAGGAGCAGGCTTCCCAGGGGGCTTGTGGTCACCTTTTGTGGAGCCCTGGTCTTGTACGTGGCTGGGGGGAGGAGACGGTGGTGGATGAGGACGTAGTCCTTGATAACGAGGAAGGGGAGATGGATACCTCTGCATCCAACCTTGTGAGAATGGGGTCTTTCATGCTGTCATGCCTGTTGAAGGACCCCCGTATCAAGAGGCTTAAGGAGAAGGACCTGTACTGGGTGGCAACGCTACTAGACCCTCGTTACAAACATAAAGTGGCAGAAATGTTACCAACGTACCACAAGTCCGAAAGGATGCTGCATTTCCAAACCAGCCTGCAAAACATGTTGTACAATTCTTTTAAGGGTGATGTCACTCCACATTCCAGGGGCAGAGGTGCCGGTAATCCTCCCACGAGCACACCTGCAAGGACAATGCACTTTGGCCACTCTGTAACGTCAGACATGCAAAGTTTTTTCAGTCCAAGGCAGCGCCAGGACCCTTCTGGATCCACCCTCAGAGAACGCCTCGACCGGCAGGTAGCGGACTACCTGGCATTAACTGCAGATATTGACACTCTGAGGAGCGATGAACCCCTGGACTACTGGGTGCGCAGGCTTGATCTGTGGCCAGAGCTGTCACAATTTGCCATAAATCTGTTGTCTTGCCCTGCCTCAAGTGTCCTCTCAGAAAGGACCTTTAGTGCAGCAGGAGGGATTGTAACTGAGAAGAGAACTCGCCTAGGTCACAAAAGTGTTGATTACCTGACCTTTATTAAAATGAATGAGGCATGGATCTCGGAGGGTTACTGCACGCCGGAAGACTTGTTCTGACTGCCCATGCAGCTGTCCTTCTCTGCACGCCGCTTGACACCACACACTGGCTTAATTGTAAGCCAAACTTTTTGGACAGGTAAATCCTGATTTTTTCTCTCTTCTACTCTTCTGTGCTTGTCACCCTATCTGAGTTCTTTGAAAGGGTTTGGCTGGGGCATGGTTATGATACCATCTAGCTTTGATGTTTTTAATGTCTTCTGTGCTTGTCACCCTATATGAGTTCTTTGAAAGGGTTTGGCTGGGGCATGGTTATGATACCATCTAGCTTTGATGTTTTTAATGTCTTCTGTGCTTGTTGTCACCCTATCTGAGTTCTTTGAAAGGGTTTGGCTGGGGCATGGTTATGATACCATCTAGCTTTGATGTTTTTAATGTCTTCTGTGCTTGTCACCCTATATGAGTTCTTTGAAAGGGTTTGGCTGGGGCATGGTTATGATACCATCTAGCTTTGATGTTTTTAATGTCTTCTGTGCTTGTCACCCTATCTGAGTTCTTTGAAAGGGTTTGGCTGGGGCATGGTTATGATACCATCTAGCTTTGATGTTTTTAATGTCTTCTGTGCTTGTTGTCACCCTATCTGAGTTCTTTGAAAGGGTTTGGCTGGGGCATGGTTATGATACCATCTAGCTTTGATGTTTTTAATGTCTTCTGTGCTTGTCACCCTATATGAGTTCTTTGAAAGGGTTTGGCTGGGGCATGGTTATGATACCATCTAGCTTTGATGTTTTTAATGTCTTCTGTGCTTGTCACCCTATATGAGTTCTTTGAAAGGGTTTGGCTGGGGCATGGTTATGATACCATCTAGCTTTGATGTTTTTAATGTCTTCTGTGCTTGTCACCCTATCTGAGTTCTTTGAAAGGGTTTGGCTGGGGCATGGTTATGATACCATCTAGCTTTGATGTTTTTAATGTCTTCTGTGCTTGTCACCCTATATGAGTTCTTTGAAAGGGTTTGGCTGGGGCATGGTTATGATACCATCTAGCTTTGATGTTTTTAATGTCTTCTGTGCTTGTCACCCTATCTGAGTTCTTTGAAAGGGTTTGGCTGGGGCATGGTTATGATACCATCTAGCTTTGATGTTTTTAATGTCTTCTGTGCTTGTTGTCACCCTATCTGAGTTCTTTGAAAGGGTTTGGCTGGGGCATGGTTATGATACCATCTAGCTTTGATGTTTTTAATGTCTTCTGTGCTTGTCACCCTATATGAGTTCTTTGAAAGGGTTTGGCTGGGGCATGGTTATGATACCATCTAGCTTTGATGTTTTTAATGTCTTCTGTGCTTGTCACCCTATATGAGTTCTTTGAAAGGGTTTGGCTGGGGCATGGTTATGATACCATCTAGCTTTGATGTTTTTAATGTCTTCTGTGCTTGTCACCCTATCTGAGTTCTTTGAAAGGGTTTGGCTGGGGCATGGTTATGATACCATCTAGCTTTGATGTTTTTAATGTCTTCTGTGCTTGTTGTCACCCTATCTGAGTTCTTTGAAAGGGTTTGGCTGGGGCATGGTTATTATACCATCTAGCTTTGATGTTTTTAATGTCTTCTGTGCTTGTTGTCACCCTATCTTAGTTCTTTGAAAGGGTTTGCCTGGGGCATGGTTATGATACCATCTATCTGAGATATTTTTTCTGTCCTCTGTGCTTCAGTGGCTGCAACAAAAAAACCATAATTTTTTAGGAATGTACACATTCCTGATTTTTCAGGGTTCTGCAACTGCGGCAAAATCGTATCTTTTATGGTCACCACAGGTGATCGAAAAGGTAGGACAAACCTGGGCCCACACTGCAGAATCAGTGTTTTTTGGTTCACGTTACTCTACATTGAATTACCTCTGCCTGACCATGCACGTGCGCACAAGCACGGTGACTGCTAAACACACCACTACAGAAATATTCCCACCGACGGGACGAACGTCCTGGAGGTGACAAGCAACTAGTAAAAACTAATATTCGCACACTTGACAGTATCATTAAAGCTTTTTGCGTTTTTTTTCGTTGCAGTAAACGCGGCGTTTTGTCTTTGCGTGTGAACCGGCCGTAACCTTTACACGACTTGATTGGAATGTAGATGCCGGACTTTTTAAAGCAGTTTATTACATAAGTTTAGGAATGTAGTGTGATTTCTGCCCTTTACAGCACAAAACGCAACGCTGTGTCAACAACTTATTTTTCAGAGAAATTTTTGCCATTGATGCCCCTCCTGCATGCCACTGTCCAGGTCATGGCACCCTTTAAACAACTTTAAAATCAGTTTTCTGGCCAGAGATGGCTTTTCTATGTTTTAAAGTTCGCCTTCCCATTGAAGTCTATTGGGTTCGCAAAGTTCGCGAACGTTCGCACTTTCCGACGAAAGTTCGCGAACGGGTACGCGAACATTTTTTTTTAGGTTCGCTACATCCCTACTGAGTACATTGAAACAGTTGTCACTGTTCTAGCTAAACCACTATATATTTTCCACTGTCTTCTGCCCTCTTATTTCTCGATGCAGGTTAGCCTTCTCAGAATTCCTACAAATCATTTATATCTGGGGGGGGGGGGTCTTTCAATTCTAACATCCTATTTTTGATGACAATTCTTTTAGCTTACTCTGTTTACCTTATAATCAGTATGGTAACCAGCACTATAGCTGCAGCTGGAAATTAGTAACTGTCTGCACAATCTATTCTAACCTCTATTCTAACTATGACTCATTTTAGACTGTCTTTTTGATTATATTGCTGGTCAACCTATGGAATGAGAAGCACATATTCTATCCTATCAAATGTAAGATAAGATATTGATTTGATATGTGACAGCTATAGTGTGTAGATGTAGGCACCCTGGGTGAAGAAAATGATAAGCAGTTTTACATTTCAAATGTAATATTCTTCATATGCAAGAAAATACGAATGATCGATGTTTACTTCAGATTCTCAGTTGCTTTAGAAGTCTAAATAAATAATATTTCTTTCAGGTTATTCCTACACATCATGTAGGTAAAAAAAATATGTTACAGCAGCATCTGCACATTGTTGTATAGCTGCTTGTGAGTCTGACCCAATGACAGTAAACCACAGGAGATTAATTATCACACTTACCAAGGTAAAACAAGTAGTAAACATCAATTCATGAATTAGACATTGCTGTGGAACATTGGGTTTGATTGATGACTGTTCTATATTACTGACTTATCAAGTATATTGTCACAGGCAATTACATCTTCAAGTTAAATATTTGAAGAAATGACATAACGTGTTTGCAGCAATTTGAATTAGACTCAAGTCTTATTGATGAATAAACACCCTTAAAATGACTGTAAATAATGTTACATGCACTTTGCTTTTATATTAAATGAAATACTGGCATTTGAAACTTGTAAATATTGTATTAGTCTTTACTAATATTTATTAGTCTATACAGATATGGGACCTATTGTCTAGAATGCTCAGGACCTGGGGCTTTCTAAATAAGGGATCTTTCTAGAATTTGGATCTCCATACCTTAAGTCAACTAAAAAATCTTTTACAAAATTAAATAAACCCAATTGGATTGTTTTGCCTCCAATAAAGATCTTAGTTGGAATCTAAGTTGGGTTGTTTTATTATTACATAGAAAAAGGAAATAGTTTTTAAAAATTATTTGATTATACACTGTACTAATTATATATCTGTACTCAGTGTCGGACTGGGACCCTAGGGGCCCACCAGAAAACCTTATACCATAGGCCCACTCTCTTTACTATTTTTCCTTCTTTCTTCACCCAACCTCTTTATTCTCCTAGTCTCTTTTATTTACATGCTAGCATCTATCCTTCCATCTATTTCTCTTCTTTGTTTTCATTCAGAAATAGGGAATAACCATGAAACAGGCCAAATGGTGAGGAGCAGGAGGGCCCACTGACACTTGGGCCCACCGGGAGATTTCCTGGTATCCTGGTGGGCCAGTCCGACACTGTCTGTACTAATATTGTATTAGTCCATACCTTATTGTTCAAGGTATACAAAAATGTATGTAAGCAAGATGTGCAAAAAATGTTTCTTTTAATAAACAAATATATTGATGCATACAGTGAAACCTCAGTATTACATACCCTGATTTTAGGTTTCCCTTCATTTTGAACCATTTTTGCGGTCCCACCAATATATAATGTATCATTAATTTCCCTGATTTCACTTTTTTCCTGGATTTCACACTATTTTTTGGCCCCCTGAAAAATATAAAATGGAGTTCTACTGTAAAAAACAAATGGATTTTTGAAAGAAATATATAGCGCTATATATTTCAAACATCTCAGGATCCTTTCCAAGTTAGAAAGCAGAAAAAATGTTGGTATTTCCTTATGAATCACTCTCACACACCACACCATGTGACCAAAGCCAATAGCGCCACCTCATAGCAGGCTGACAAAGCCATAATGAGCATAACGCAACTTCAATCACAATATAATTGAATGCTAAGGTAAGCCAAGGTACAGCACCTATAATTTAATTCTGACCAACATTCTAGAGACATACAGTATAGATATTTTCTTTTAAATAAAGAACTACCCACTCTGCTTGAGTAGATTTCCAAAGTGTGGATCCAGGACAAATGAAAAAAAGATCTTTAAAAAATATACAAACTGCTAAAGTAAAAAATGCTTTTGGAACCTAAGCTATTGTTCTTTTAGGGCTACATTTTACAAGGCAATAATATGTCCAAGAATGGGTCAATGTTTTTTTTCTTACCTATCCTTTCAATAGTCCATTTTCAGAAATAAAAGAAATCTCTTTCTCTACTTTGAATCTGCTGGGTTCTTTTAGTATTGTTCTATGTTGTATTTATAGTGTCTTGCCCTTTGTATTAAATTAACCTTTGTGTAACCTTTGACAACAAATGTTCTTATTAGTCTATCAGAGGCTTCAATGTACTTTTCCTCATCTAAAGCTATTCTCTTTAATCATGAAAATTGTCCTTTAGGGATCTTCTATATTTTACTAGGTGTATGATGCATGTGAATGTTGCCTGGCTATAGAAGTTATTTCTTTCTAAAAGGGTTCTAAACAACTCTGTAATAATACATCCAATTTCATTATTCATTCTAGCACTTAAGAAATGGATGCGGTTTTGATTATATTCAGGTGACCATAGAATGTCATTCATTTAAATATACTTAAAACACCTTTATACTACTAGCAGTAAAATTCAAAATCAAACACACTTGATTAATACATTGTAAAAAATATCCTTCAGATTTACTATTAGTGGAAAAACCAAGCCTGAGAGTTGGAGAACAAAGAAAATGTAACTTTTTATAAAAAAAACACAAAAAATAAGACTAATTGCAAGCTGTGCATTCAACAAACATTTTCAACTTTCAACTGTGCTTTTGTAGCTATAAACTATTCTTTTAAAATCTCATTGTTCTTCAAAGTATATGTATAGGAATATAAGGAAAACAAGGCACTCAGCAGTCTTAGTAATATTAGTATTAGTATATTTACTGATTTAGGATGTTGACAATATAGGTGAGGGATCTGGATATTTAATTTTATAGAGCAGATTTTAATTGTGCTTGCCTTGGCATAACATTTCAAATAAGTGTACACTTATTAATTTTATTAAATAAAAAGGAAGTCTCAATTACTGGGCGCCAAAAGTTCGGCACCCAAAAGTGATTGTATTCACTTACCTGATAACCCAGGATGGTGCTCCTATCAGCAGAAGACTGCACTGACCTGGGGTTCTCCCAGCAAGCACCCTGAAAAGTGATGAGCAAAATTTTTCACCAGGCATGGACATATTAGCTCATAACTGCCATGAAGTGATCCTCTTCCTGCTTCTTTACTGTGCATTCGCAGTAGAGTGAAAAGTTGGTTCTACTTTGCCTGCAATGGCCCCAGGATATTAAAGAAAGAAGAAGCAGAAAATGAAAGTTCTGTGGTGCTCCCCCTAATGATTGCATTTACCTACCTAATACCCCAGGCTGGTGCTCCTGTCAGCATAAAATTGCACCAGCCTAACTTTTGGCACACCAAAGTGATAGTGACTCCTTCAAAATTATTTATTGGTTATTCTTTATTTACATAGCACATACACATTTATGAAATCATTTTGGAGGAAACCTTTGCAGACCTGGATTTCTTGGAAGGCCACAATGGCCCGGGCAAAAATCAGAAGGGTGGCATGCCGCCCACTGTTATATCTCCAGTTGGGACTGCAAAGCAATCAAACTGGACAAGAAGATGCAGACCCAGTTGATGAGAGAATTGGGAATATTGGGGGGGGGAGGAAGGAGATTTTGCAAGCGGTGGGGGGAGGGGTCCGAGCTTTATGGGGGGGCTAGGGATGCAGCATCTTCAGCTCTGATCCTATGCAAAACTGGAAAGAACATACTATATCATTTTAGACAAAAGTATGCATGCCCAGATGTCGGAAAGAAAAAGATGCTAGTACCAGGGGAGTTTCTAAAACCGTTGTATTAAATAAAATGTCTCCCTTCTCTTTTAGTATAGCTTGTGTGCTGCATGCTTTGGGCGCTGTTTTAATTTTACAGAAATATGTGTTTGTTCAGGTCAAGAGGATTAAGAGAAGGAAATGAGAAAATGTGAATTGAATGCAGACAGCCATTTGGGTCAAAATAGTTCAGGATTTCTTCTTTGTTCTACTCCCTGATTAAATCGCACATATAAGAGATCAGTTTGACTGCAAGCAGAAAATATTGAAAAAAATGAAATGTTCATTTAGAAAAGAAAAGAGGATTTTATAAGAAGAAGATTGCCCTTTGCACAATATTTTCAGGGTTAATCTCAAACATATTTTGGTCATTTGCTGAACTTTCAAATACTCATAGGAAAGTTTTCATAAGCATTGCGTCTTTGACATTGTGTGTCCTACTGTAAATAATATGGTGAACACTGTGGCACGCAAATCTGGGTTAATTACCAATATGATCTCATCAGGCTGACATTTGAAAGGGAAATTGATTTCCTCATTAGTCGTATCTATTTATACAAAGCAATAATTGTATGTTTATGAATTATTCAAATGCCAAAGAAAACACAGAAAAGGCAACAAGAAGTTGTGTGATTTCTTGTGTATGCATATGTGTCTAATATATAGTTGCACAAAACTGTTAAAAAAAATGTCCTTGGTTGACTTCTATTGGAACAAGTATTACCATGCAGACAAAGTACTGTACCTCAGACAGAACAGAGTCTCTTTTGTTGTTTAGTGTCATATTAGTGTAAATAATCCTTCCCATATTGGTCCCATATCCTTAAATGGTTTTAGTAGCATGGCAGGGGGACTCTAAAGGGGGCATTTACTTACATTTGTTTTATTCACAATTCATATTTTTTTGCAGCAAAGTACACTTTTATTGCGGAAAAAAACTTGTGATTTTTTTATGTGACAAAACTGTGACTAATCCGAAAGAAAAAATGAGGCATCTTAAAGCTGTCGAGATCTTGTAGAAGTTATTGGCAGGTGTATTTTTTTACAACTGGAAGTTCTTTCTTTGCTTTGTGTTGTAGAGTATTTTTTTTTAATGCTTGCAATACAATACAGAATAGTCATGGTTATTACGTTTTTTTCTGCGTCTTTTTTCATTTGTGCTTTTTCAATTCAGATCTTTTGATAAATGACTAGACATGGTCATTAGTTTAGTTGTGGTTTTGAAAAACTGAAATCACTAAAAAATCAATCTGAATGTTGATATACGCCTCCCTAAATGTAGATCTTATTATGGCTATAATATGGTACCAAGTATAGATTATTATACAAAAAAAGGTGATCTTCTACTTTAAAGGAAAAGGAAAGGCTAAATCACTAGGGGGTGCCAAATGTTAGGCACGCCCCAGTGATTGTAACTGCTTAAGTGAAACCCCCGGCTGGTGCTCCTGTTAGAAGAAAACTGCACTGGCCTGGGGTAAATGCGGATGAGTGATCCTCTTCCTTCTACATTTACTGTGATCCTGAGGCCCACCCATGCCCAGTTGAACAAATAAGCTGGCTTTTTTGTGAAAGTTTTGTTTTTCACTCTACTGCGCATGTTTGAAGACTGAAGGAAGAAGGGGAATGCTCGCTTGCCTACACCCGCTTAGTGCAGTTTTCTCCTAACAGGAGAACTGGTCGGGGGTTTCAGGTAATCGATTACAATCACTGGGGGGTGCCTAACATTTTGGCACCCCTCAATGATTTTAACTATCCTTCTCTTTTGAGGTAATTTAATAAAGAAGAGGACTCATTTGGGATCATAAACAGTTGTGAGCCCTTTTCTGACTGTTTAAAACTCTCTAAATATACTTTACTATGCTATGACTGTATTCTTTTGATTATACATTTTAACAATTCATGTAATAGAAGGGGCCTGGGCTCACATGGATACACAACATTTCATAATAGTCTTTTTTATTTTGAAAAGTTATATTAGAAACCAGAAAGTTATCAACATGTGTAACAATAATGAGAAGTTTAACCCAACAATCCGAATGGACTGAAGGCTTCCCTACCTTTTCTCTTATTTTCAAGTTTTACATACAGTATGCATGAGAAATCAAACAGAAATTTGTGATGTGGCCAAGAGGTAGGTTATAGTAGCTTTGGTAGTAGTAACAAAGACAAGAAAGCACATTCATTATCTATATACTGTAAGAAGGGATTTAAGACATTTGTAGTAGAGACTGCACAGAGAATGCAATAGAGCAATACAAATATTGGGGTGTGATCTAGTATCTTTCAAAATGTTTTTGTTATAACCCAGCCATGAGCTCTACCTTACAGTACATTTCCTGCTATGCCCAGCCCTTCATCATATCCGAATTTCTGTTTTCTAAAATGGAAATTTGGTTCTGCTAGTGGAGAGATCACAATTGCGGTTTAGGGGCCAAAAACACTGCTGCACATAATGCACCCCTTTTTATATATGCTGGTTTTATGACTTCATGGTTAGGCATAAGTGTATTAAAGTATGATTGAGTCTGAATACAAAAAATTCGTATTGGTTCATACTGTGTGTATTTTATGTGACTTTTTCCTACTTTGCGCGACTTTTTCATACATTTGTGTGACTTTTTCCTACTTTGCGACAAAATTTGTGTGACAAAATCGAATTGTCGCACCGAGTACAAAAGTTTCGGATTCATTCAAGCTTCAGTATCGTGACTTTCCTTGGGCCAGGTTGGAGCTGCAGAGTGCCATTGATTCCTATGGGAGGCTTCCAAAATCATGCACAGAAGGATCAAAGTCGGAAAGGTATTCCCGATCGTTCAATACAAAAATTTCATGACTTTTGGATCGCCAATACGATATTATCGTGACTATTCCGATTTTTTCTAAAGCATTTTCGTGATATTTGCGATCATCAGAAATTATCGTATCTAATCCGAATTTTTCCCATTTTGGGATTCGAAATCGTACTTTTATGAATGTGCCCCAATGTGTTTCAGTAGAGTTTTTGGATGATGTTTCTTCTTCAAAGTTACTATGGAAGCTCAAACATGAGCACCACTCTGCAGAATTGTCTACTGGCAAAGCAGGCTTTAAAGGTTTCTTAAGCTGCACAATATTAAACACTTATATTAAAAGGCACAATAAGGGGCATATTTTTTATACTTCGTAAGCCAACATCACTGGTGATGTTGCCCATAGTAACCAATCAGATCTTTTCTTTTGTTTTCCAACTTGTAATGACCATTCAAATCTAATTGCTGGTTGGTTGCTATGGGATACATCACCTGTGATGTTGGTTTACATACTATAATAAATATGCCCCTAAATGTAAAGGCTGCTGTATATACATAATCAGCATTAAACAGAACCTCAAAACCATTTGGTGGCATGCAGAACAGTAATGCATCTATTTTTTTAGTAGAATGGAAATAGAATATACAATATATTTCACTGTTTGTACGTTAGTATGTCTTTGCACATATAAGTTTAAACCAAGTTTAATTTTGATATAATATATAATATAAATAGGTTTATTTTACATTGAGGTCTCTTGATTATATTTAAGAAAACCTATTTCCCTTTCAATAACTGTGCTTCCCCTTTGCAATTATTAAGTGCTGCCCATTTTTCCTCTATGTTAATATGTTGAAACATACAAATGTTTTTGTTCTGCTCAGCAGGAAATAACAAAGGGCACCAAGTCTTATAGATGTGATTTAGCTAGAATAAAATTTACATTTTCATACTATGACAATAAGGCCATGTTCATGTCAATCAGAATTTTAAAACTCTGCGGATTAGAATGTGAATTTTTAATAACAATTAAGAAAAAGTGTTTAGGGCTTTCTCCTGGCTTGCCATGGGAAACTAAGTTCACCTGCTAACCCAATGTGTAACACCAGCCTACTTCTCCAGTAGAAGCAGCAACACATAATCAATATACTGTTCTGAATTTGAATGTTAGATGCCTTGTTTTGAGGAAGCCTTTTGACTGTAATTATCAGAGCAGTGTTACAAAGAGTGGGGCACAATAATGATGGGGATTCCCCTTGTTCTAACACTTTATTGATACCTTTAAACTGTTGACAGCTCCCTGTTCTCCAATATAAACCCTTGTCAACGAATGCAATTTGTGTGATGCAAATATATGCCTGTGAGATTGGGTGTTGGGTGGGCTGATCTGTTTTCAAAGCAAAAACTAATGTTGTAAGATAAGAAAGAAAAATAGGTGTTTGTAACTGCTGATGCCAATATCAAGTACATTTCTTTGTCCACAACTCAAGGAGTGAAAATATTTGTGCTGTGAATGGTCCATGTAAGGATCAGCACATAAGCAGGACACACATCTTATGGTAGTCTTGTAGTTATACCAGAGCACCCATGGGCACATTTCTTCTAAGCACCATGACCAGACAGCTTCTTAGACAGATATTAGGAGGGCTGGGAGGAGGGGCTCCAATCTGACTGGTTTATGTAGAAGGCAGTGAGCATATGATGTTGACATTGCGTTTTTGTTTCTCAGTTACTTTTCATTTCTGAGTTTTAGAAAAAAAATTGTATCTAGGAAAAAAAGTTAAATTGTTATAAATCTGGCCCCTAGTGCTAAAATGCAGAATTGTGTAAAACGATAGGCAATAACATGGGTTATCAACACCAAATTTGAAGGCACACATACCCCCGAAAGCCCCCAGTGAGATACTTGTGAGTAAATCCAGCCGCAGAATTGAGGGGGAGACTTGGATCTTCTGTGATCAGACAAAAAGAAAAAAAAATTACTAAGGGATATTTACAAATCAAAATTATAAATTGAGTTTTGCCCAAATATTCTTTCTCTGGGATAGCACATTCATGAGCCCTCGGTCAGCGGTTTCTGTACCAGGCTTCCCTTTCTGCTCTGTCTACACTTAAATCTCTCTTCTTTGTTTCACTCAGTCACCACTGAAAGTTAGTGATGAATTTTTTCACCAGGCATGGATTCGCATGGATTCGGAGTCAAAATTGGGCGCGGCCGCATCACAATTGGGCGCAGGTGACAAAAATATAGACGTGGGCGACAAAAAAAAATCATGCAACAAATGCATTTCGCAAATTTTTTGCTGTTTCACAAATTTTCTTGCCATTTTGCGAGTTTTATGGTGAAGCAAAATGGGCCAGATTCGCTCATTACTACTGAAAGTATTAAGCATTTTTTTATTTGAACACTTAAATGGCACAAAATTCACTATCCTGAAGATTGTTTACAATATAATATAGGGATCATTCTAACTAGAGAACCTCTTGCATTGTAATTAAGTTTGGGATGCCTATTTTGGAGCGTAATGGTACTTTATTCCAAGACCTTCTTACCAATATTTACTGTCTCTAGAAACACAAAGAATATAGCACACATTCCCTATAAGTCTCTAGAGAAATATTCCTTCCATCTAGCTGTTTCAAAGCCAGAGAATGTGTATATTTTTTCTTTTTAGCCGTTGCCATAATTCTTAGCTCAATAATAACCATAAGGGACAGTTCAGCAGATTACACTGGAACTGCACAGAGTGATTATAAAATACAGATATTGTTGTCTAGTAAACAGGTTTTTAAAAAAGAAATACTATTGAAAGATATAAAACACAGAAAATTGTAGACAGATGGAAATTGTAAATAATATGTAAACAACAATATTTACTGTAATAAAACAGAATTGTATTTTATTTTCTATGAGGAATATGTTCCAGTTTGACAACCCCCTGCCAAAACAACAATTTGATATCCCTTTGGTTCAAATACTCTGAAAGAAATGATTTGTGCCCCAGTTTTAGCCTATCCTATTTTACATTTAGGAAAGTTAAAACCTTTCTTTTTTTATAGTCTCTAGTTCTTACAAAGTGCAGCTTTCAACAAAATAACATCAAAGCCTTACCTCGCCTTATTAATCCTGTACTTTCTATAGTCAAGTGAAGTTTAAATTTAAAGACTGCTGACGGCAAAAAACTAATTTGTTTAATACAGTTTTACATTGCTGCCAATACCAAAGCAAGGGCCAACAATGATCAAAATTTTAATAAACTTCAATGTTAAGGGGGGCATTTACTAACACATGATTCATATTTTTTGGTGCCAAAATTGTATTTTCACAATTTATTCTGCAACAAAACTATGACAAATCTAAAAGCAAAAAAACCTGTCAAGATCAAGTCAATGGCAGGTGTCCCTTTTACACCTTAAAGATCATTTTAGTTTTTTCTAAATTTTTTTTCACTGGTGCTTTTTCAATTCTGATTGAAAAAGCACGAATAAATAACTACATTTGTGAAAATGAGTTTAGTCCTGGTTTCAAAATCTTCTAAAACCACACAAATGAGAATGTTGGTAAATGGGCCTCTAAGTATTTTTTTTTCGTTTACTTTTTGTTCTCTTTTTAGCCCCCTACAACTGATGTTATAAATGCATTTATGTTTGCAGCTACTGTATATAAATAGGTTAAATACACAAGTGCTGATAAATTTGTGACATATTTGGAAGGATATACCTGCCCTTCTTTCTGCCTGGAGGCAAAACCAAAAAATCAAGTCAAGTATATATTGCACCTCAAAAACCACTTGTAGACAGTGGTGTAGACATTAGGGACCCACACCACCTCTCCTGATCACACAGCCTCTGGTCCTATAAATTTCAAATCCATAAGTAGTGATTTTATTTTGCTACTGTATATTTCCATTATTATGTTCTGTAGGGGTTTTAGAATGCAATCCTATTTGAATGATTTTTGGTGAACTTGCTTGCTTATTTTCTATTGGCTGCTTCTCTGGTGAGTGATATAGATACCATCGGCCCTCTAGCTTGAAGTTTGGAGCAGCCCCCAATCTTCTTGTCTCTTAGAGGCAGCAATCAAACTATTGCATGATTATTATATTAATATTATTTATTTGTTCCCATTTTTGTACTATGATGATTCAAATTTCCTTATAATTCACTTTACACATTGCCTATTTACTGTTAGTGGGAAAGTAAAGGCAATATCAATTGGGATTCCAGTTTGTTAGGTACCTGCTACCCCAGGTCTTTTTTCCCCCCACAAAAAAATCGTCAGGGGGGCCCGGTGTGAACATCAGCTTAGGCCCGCTTCCCTGCCACCCATCCTTCCTGTCTCTTTCATCCCTGCTTCCTGTCACTCACAGTGCTGCCAGGGGAAAAAGAGGGGTGATTAAGGTTATATAAGGCTATAGAGGAAGCAGACCCTATTCTCAAGGCCCACCTCCCCCCAGAAACTGAAGAGTCTGCTTCCACCACAGTTACGCCACTGGTGAACCTTAGGCAAGCTTCTCAGTTTGTCTCATGAGATAACTATAACTGAAATGTTTTTTTAGGAATCAAGAAACAGTACAGATATGTAAAGGGGTGCAAAGGACTGCAGCTATTTTCAAAAGGAAGAAATATATAGAAATGTAATACTGAAACATGAAACAGTTATGTGTCATATCTATTTAAAGCAACTTTTGTAGATGGTGCTGGTTGAATGTAACAGAAAATCTGCATCTAATATACTTTAAATATAACACATTCCAAAGTTTGAAAGCAATGTGTGGGAGGGAGTGAAATATAGAAGACTTTTAAAAATTCAGTGATAGATGTGACATGTCCAGTTAGTGCATTTGACTTTATAAAGCTCTACAAAAACATGCCTGCAGCACTTTCATTTAGGGAGCTTATTCCAAAACTATTGAATAATTGAAGAAAGCATAGCTGCCGTGTTTCTTTCTGTTAAGACTGATAAATAGAACTTGGGCAACCACTGTAAAGAGGCAAAAATAAAGAATGAAACTGCATCTAAGGACAAGGTCAGTTATGTTAGATGCAAAAAAAAAGATGAAAGAAAGCTATTCTTTATCTCACACTTGTAAATGCTATGAGATCTTACTATAAAATATGTTACACTACAATGTAGTAAAATAATCATATATATATACTGTATATATATATATATATATATATATATATATATATATATATTGTAAAAAAAACAAACACAAATTGTTCAGTTGCTTATACAGGTATGGGACCTGTTATCCAGAATGCTTGGGACCTGGGGTTTTCCGGATAAGGGATCTTTCTGTAATTTGGATCTCCATAACATAGGTCTGATAAAAATCATTTAAATATTGAATAAACCCAATAGGATTGCTTTGGCTCCAATAAAGATTAATTAAATCTTAGTTGGGATCAAGTACAAAGTATTATTACAGAGAAAAAGGAAATCATTTTTAAAAATTAGAATTATTTGCTTATAATGGAGTCTATGGGAGATGGGCTTCCCGTAATTCAGAACTTTCTGGATAATGAGTTTCCAGATAAGGGATCCCATACCAGTACAGATAAATATGCAATATAGGTATGGGTTGTCATAGGGTACTGTCATGGAGTTAAAGTTAAAAATATCTGGAGGGCATACTGTTGCCAAACACTGATTATGGATTATAATAAAGGTGGCGTAAAATTGTGGCACTGATTACCACAGTGTTTACTATACATAGAGCCGTAAAAAGTAAACTTGAACGCCTAATTTTTGGTAGTTCTGGTTTTTTTTTTTATGCTTTCATTTCTGTAAATTTGCATTTTTTGTGTTTTTCCTCATTATTTTTTCATTCATGCTTTTTTAATAGGCTGATGGAATAAATCACTTGGCATTTGTGGTTTTAGAGAAAACATTTTTGGGGTTTTAAAAAAATACCTCTTAAACTTCAAAAATAGTGATGTTGATAAATGGGCCTCTAAAGTAGCAACATTTAGGGATTCAAAATAATAATCAACTAATCTCACAGTGTTCAAAATCCAGCATGTTATCAGGCTGTGGTTCTACAAAATCACACGTTTAGTTTCAGCAAGGGCTCTGGCACACGGGGAGACTCAGGGTTGAACTGGGCCACCGGGACACCGGGAAAAATCCTGGTGGGCCCTGGCTCTAGTGGGCCCCGGCAGCCCAGACCCGTCCCTTACCTGCGCTCCCCCTGCCCGACCGCTCCTCCCCTGACGCATTAAATGTACGCGCTCGGGGGAGGACGTCGGGTGGGGGGGGGTGCGGGCCCCTGCGGGGGCGGGTGGTGTGGGCCCCTGCGGGGGGGGGGGGCGGTGCGGGCCCCTGGGGCCAGAGCCCCGGTGGGCCCTTCACCCCCCAGTCCAACCCTGGGGAGACTAGTCGCCCGCCACAAATCTCCCTTGTTGCGGGGGACTAATCTCCGCGAAATTCCATCCCACCGGCGCTTTACTCGCCGGTGGGATGGCATTTCGGGGAGACTAGTCCCCTGCGACAAGGGAGATTTGTCGCCCCTGACTAATCTCCCTGTGTGCCAGAGCCCTAAGGAGGAGCAAGCCTACCTATGCAAGTGTGATATATATCATTTGATTGAATCAAGCAGATAAGGTAGCTGAGATATAAAAGGGCAAATGAAGCATCTACATGTGGACTTGCAATACTTATATGTACATCAAGCCTTGCCATCATGGTTTTAACCTAATTTATCCCTGCTGTTAAAAATGAAAATATTAAATGAATATGAACATATTTTCAGGTCTAGGCATTTATTATATTTAAATCATTTAACATATTGAACATATTAGTGATTTATCACTCATGCAACAGGGAGCCAAATTAGGAACAGGCAGGGATTTCGAATGAGTGCATTTTATTTGAATATTCTTTAATGTAATACTACCAGTCACCCTTTTTGTGACAAAGATTATGATTTAAAATTTGTTTCCACCACTCAAGTACTGCCATTTGCCATCTAAAGGACAATGACTTTGTGTCAGTGTTAGTTTAGCAAGATTCAAGCTTTTTTCCACTTTGAGTTTCTGAGTTGAATTACAGATTTGGTACATTCATAAAATATAATGGGTAGAATGTGATTTCTCTGTGTTCGAGTTGTGTTTTCCTTATCAAAAAAGGGGCACATTAAAATAATTTTCGACATGTGTATTAGTCGCCGCGACTGACTAATCGCCCTGTGTGTCTTCGCCCTAAATGTTGTATTGCAGATTGCAGATTAATGCTGGAATGTCAAGGTAATGTCATACAAGGCTGTTCCTCATCTTCTCTCCAGGTGGAGAGAAGTTGATGCACTCACATCTGTTTTGCTGTGTCTCTGCACTGACAGGCACAGTGAAAAGACGCAAACCTATGCAGGTGCTTTTATACAGTTACATAAAATATATATCTATACCTTAATAGGCGAATTATGATGTTTAGTCCATGTCCTATATTTTTAAAAAACCTGTAGTACAAAAAATAAAAATTTCTTCAAATCAAAAACTTAGATATTAAAATTTTAATTTTTTTTTTTAGTTTTATTTTGCAAATGGTATATTTTTGTCTATGTATACAGTTTTACAAATGAATTAATCCTTCAGCTAGTACAGTATGTGGTCATTATAAGAACTCCTTTAATCTTCTTTGGATGCATCTTTCTAATGAAACCCTGAGTGACTACCTTCCATACTTATACAATGGTTCATTCATGTTCTCTGCACACATTTTTTTCCTTGTGTGAATGTCTAAGGTACAAAAATGGCATTTTAATTTGAGCTCCAAGAGAAGATACACAAGCTGTCTAGTATTTCAGATGGTATTAATTTTCTGTTCTTTTTTTTAAAAAAAAAATATTGACCTTTTCTCATTTAATAACAAACACTACTGTCTCATATAACAAAAAGTTTTTTTTTTAAAAAGTTAGACATTTTACAAGTGAACAAAGAATAATGAAAGAATTATATTTTATTTGAAGCAGCATAGATGGATTTTTACCTCACAGACTAGAGTACCATTTTGCCTAAGTAAAATTTGGGATGTAAATTGTTTCCAATGAAAGCCGATAGCTATAAGAACTTAGGTATGATGTATTCATTTTTATTTGTTATTGTACTTTAAGATCTTTATGTTTATGTAAACCTATAGTGATATATGTAGATTCATATTACAGGTATGGGATCTGTTATACAAAATATAGGTTTTCTGTCATTTAGATTGCCATACTTGTAGTAAGGTACAAGGTACTGTTTTATTGCTACAGAAAAAAAAAATGTGCATTATTTATTAAAATAGAGTCTTTGGGCAATGACCTTCCTGTAAATCAGAGCTTTCTGGATAACGGCTTTCCAAATAATGGTTCCCATAGCTGTATTGCTTATTTTTAGCACATGTGATGCACTTCTTTTTATTTATGCCGTCCCACCTCACCTAAATTTGCTCCCGTATGGAGCACTGAGAACAGGACCCACAGTGTCCCCAGTGCTCAACATGTGCAATCCCGAGGGGGCGGGGAATGAGGGTGGCCTCTGGGCGTCCTCCCGAGAAATTCAGCACTGTCTATGATTAGGCATAAAGGTCCAAAATGCGACAGGCATGTACAGAGTGTTTTTGTCTGTGCCTCTTCATGTTTTTAAACTATTTTCAATAAAGGCTATGCATTAAACAAGATAATATTGGAGGTGCAGTTGATTTTTAAATGAATCAAGCATACGCTAGTTTTATATGAATATGTCTTACAATAAAGTAACTGACTTTGTCTATTTACAACCTTATTTCTAAGGTACTCCAACTTCAAACATGCGTGAGTGCTTTCTTGAACTCCTGAGCTTTAACTAAATATTAAGCAGTTCCAGCACCCCAATATCCAAACTGGGGACCCCACTCCAAAATCCAGCATCAGTCAATTGTCCAGTGGTGCTATTTACTGTAATTTGTGACAATAAAAATGGCTGCAAAGGACCTTTTGGTGGCCAATACTGTAAATACTATAACCATATTATAATAATATTATCATAGCCCATCCAGGTTCCTGTAAGGCACAGCCTCTCTGATTCTGCTTCTGATATGATTGATGGATCATAACCAATAACCAATGGTCATAACTGTTGTTGCTCGTATTGTAATATTAGTGGATTTCTCTGGTGGGTTGAGCTACTTTCTGAAACCAACTTTTGATTTCCTGAAACCTCCAACTGCCCATGCGCAAGCAGGTTCGTATCGGCGATGAGACCCAAAGAGTCTTCAGTCGGTAAGCGTTTAAACTTAGGAACTATGCGATAAGGGAGAGGTGAGGGGGGTCTAGGCAGTGATAGTTAAGGGGGCTTTTAGCGCTCGGGGGTATAGTTCTCCTTTAAAGGTAAAAGCATTTAACTCATATTTACCTACACTATCTACACTACACTACTGAAGGGAAACTGTCTGCTTCTCCTAGGGATTCATAATACGAACTACTAACAAAGCCTAACACTGGAGTGGTGCTGAAAAAATGGACATTTGATATACTCTGTAAAGTACTGCAGGAGACTATGACTGCCAGGGGAATGCTTGCAGGGTTGTGAAAGGACTAGTATGCTCTGGCTGTGGCCTTCACATCCTTTCTGGATTCTGGGATTCTGTATGTTTCTTGAGGCAAATTAGAAGATGGCAGTTAATAAATAAATCCCTATCTTTCAAATGAAACAAAACATTCTGAAAATTCAAATGAAAAACTTCTCCACTTAAACCTGTTGAGATTCTATAGAAGTCAATGGGAGTGCATCTGAACCATTCAAGGTGAATTCTTTATTATTAAAACAATAGAGGTTGTACAGCGAGTGAAATGAAAGGAGTAATGTGATTTTTGCTTTAAATCAAGTCTTACTGTGATTCGTAAAACACATGATAGTGTTTAACCGATTCAAATTAGTCTTTCATAGGTCTCCCAAAGTTCTTCCCAACCTGAACCTCTTGTTTGATTTTTTTAAAAGATGTTGTGTTGGAAAATATAAACATCATAGGCTATTATGTCTGCATGCTATAAAAATAGTTCCTGGATAAATAGTGCTAAAATAGAGTTTCTTTCCATTCTTCTTCCCATTAGGGGATGAAATTATCATCATTTTAAATGTCTTAAATATTAAACATTAATTTAAATGCCAACTGTAATGCTATAATGAAGTCATGAAGTCTCATGGGGACAGGCAAATAAAAGAAGAACATTCATATTACCTCTTATTTCTCTGCAGCAGAATCATTTAAGAGCCTTTGAGACAAGGAAAGTCTTATACCCACATACAGTACACTGTGGGATGTATTTATTGACACTGGAGACAAACATCAACAGTGTTGTTGCCCATAGCAACCAATCAGCAATTAGATTTAAATGGTCAACTACAAGTTAGAAATTATGACTAGAGATGACCAAAATTTGTGGGGAAATTCTGCATTTCGCCATTGACATTTTTTTATAACGAAACTGACGCGGTTGCGTAAAAAAAAAAAGCGGTTGCATGTCAAAATATTTGTGCAGTAACAGTATTTCACAAATTTTTAGCAGTTTTGTGAATTTTGGTACCAAATTCACCATTGCACTACTCAGTTTTATGTCATTGAAATGGGACAGATTCGCTACCAGTGATGTTTGTCTCTAGTGTTAATAAATACACCTCATGCATAAAAGGCACTAAGTTTGCTCATGTGCTGTTGCCTTTAGAAACCAATTAGGTGTTTGCTTTTAAACAGATGATTAATAAATGCTACATGCTCATTGGATGCTATAGGTTATTTGACCAATACCAAACTTGACATCTTTTAATACACTTCCCAGTGTGTCAAGCACAAATATGACTTGAACAGGATAAGCTTTATAGCTCTAATTTACCATGTTTTTCAACAGGACCAGAATTGAATGATACAATAGCCATTCTTTTTGGTACAAAAAATGGTTAATTTCTGAAAATCATTTTAATTTGCTTGCATTATTACATACTAAAACACACAACTAGAGACTGAGTATCAGGCTGTGCTGCTCTGGTTGTTATTAAATGTATCCTTTACCCAATGGGGTCACAATACAGGGTTCCTTTTCTGTCAAATATACATACTGGCTCTTTTGGGACCTGCATCAGTATTATTTATGTTGAGGTAGGATGCCTGGATAACTTCACCTCCTGCCTTTAATGAATACAGTGCTGCTGAAAGCAGATAATGCTGATTTCATGGGACAAACCTAAAATGCAAAGACCCTCAGCAATTCTGCTCCAGGGCTTGACGGATTGTTGTTTTAGGAATTGAAATAGAATTGTAAAAAAACATAGCTTAATAAATGCTCTGTAAAGGCATCTTTAAATGATTGTAAAGTATTCAGTTTAAAACTGAAGTTTATAAATATTATAATTTCGATTTTGGAGCTGTTTTAGTTTTTATTTATTCTTAATATAATTTATATATCTTTAGCAACATACCTCTATATTGTACCATTAGGTGTGGTTTCTTGATAAAACTCTTGATAAAACATAGCATTCTAATGCAGCTAAATATAATGTATTCATTTATTATTTTGTAGCAGAGAGCATAACACAGGCTTCTTGGAATGGAAAGAAAAATGTAAATTCATATTTTTTGCGTTTCATCCTGTTAGGTCAACCACTTGAAAGCTTTTAGAGTCTGCAAAACCTTCCTAATGCCGTGTCAAATCCTTGATGTTTCTGTCATAATGTATGACAGACACATTTTGTCTAATCGGTAGACACAGTCATTTAAGATCCATTCTATACATAAAAAGCTTTAATCTCCATTTGTAAAAGATGTAAAGAATGATTATCCAAGAAGAGTTTTAAAGCTGAATGCCCTTGAAAGGTTTTACTGAAATGGAATACATTTGCAAAATATTATACTTATTGGGTGTCTGACGCAAGTGGAAATGTCCAAGCACTACTGAGCTTAATGTTGGTAAGAGTTTAAGTTTGTCCACGGTATGTATATTGCATAGTTACATTTAGGGCTTACAGTTGCATCATATTCTTAATAAATTGTGTTAAGAATAAGATTTACATTATTTTTTTAATAAATGTTTTAATTATACCTTTTAACTCCTTCTTTCTGAAAAATTCACCAAAATCAGTTGCCTGAATGTCTGCAGAATATTCATTTCAATATAAAATTTCATGGGAGTAAGTTTTGCATGAGCATGTAAGTTAATACAGTTGGAAAACAAGTTAGAGTCAAGATGCAGCAGGATCTTGACCAACTGGCAATCTGGGCAGCTAAGTGGCAGATGAGATTTAATGTGGATAAATGTAAGGTCATGCACCTGGGATGTAAAAATATGCAAGCCCCGTATACCCTTAATGGGACTGCACTAGGCAAATCCATAATGGAGAAGGACCTTGGAGTCCTTGTAGATAATAAACTTGGCTGTAGCAAGCAATGCCAGGCAGCAGCTGCAAGGGCAAACAAGGTTTTGAGCTGTATTAAAAGGGGTATAGATTCATGGGAGGAGGGGGTTATTCTTCCCCTTTACAGAGCACTGGTAAGGCCCCATCTAGAATATGCTGTTCAGTTTTGGTCTCCAGTGCTCAAACGGGACATTATTGAGTTAGAGAGGGTCCAGAGAAGGGCAACTAAGCTGGTAAAGGGTATGGAAAGTCTCAGTTATGAAGAAAGACTGGCCAAGTTGGGTTTGTTTACACTGGAGAAGAGGCACTTAAGAGGTGACATGATAACTATGTATAAATATATAAGGGGATCATATAATAACCTTTCTAATGCTTTATTTACCAGTAGTTCCTTCCAACGGACACGAGGGCACCCACTCCATTTAGAAGAAGGGAGGTTCCATTTAAATATTCGGAAAGGATTTTTTACAGTGAGAGCTGTGAAGTTCTGGAATTCCCTCCCCGAATCAGTCGTGCTGGCTGATACATTATATAACTTTAAGAAGGGGCTGGATGGATTCTTAGCAAGTGAGGGAATACAGGGTTATGGGAGATAGCTCTTAGTACTAGTTGATCCAGGGACTGGTCCGATTGCCATCTTGGAATCAGGAAGGAATTTTTTCCCCTCTGCGGCAAATAAGAGAGGCTTCAGATGGGGTTTTTTTGCCTTCCTCTGGATCAACTAGTAGTTAGGCAGGTTATATATAGGCATTATGGTTGAACTTGATGGACGTATGTCTTTTTTCAAGCCAACCCAACTATGTTACTATGTTACTATGTTACTATGTACAAGTATGTTTGAATGTGGCTATATGTATATATATATAGTATAAATAAAGTAGTGTGTATATATATATATAGTAATGTATATATAGTATATGTGCAAGGGGGATTTGTTGTAGCTGGTGTAATAAAAGTATAGTTATTGGCACATAATAGCATGAAAGACTAGACCTGCATGTTCTTCAAACACTAACTTCAACTGTCACTGGACATTTCTATGTGTCATTGGGCTGGAATGGGGATCAGGGATTGATAAGAAAACTTCTAATTTCTGTCAATAGTGTAATTCGGTAAATTCCAGGTTGTCAGTACATAAAGGCCAGTAGGAACAGAAATTCGGGATTTAGGAGGAAGATTACACTAGGTAAAGGTAGAACAGGTAGTGCAGAAGCGAGGTATCAGAAGGATCAGGCAGAGTCATTATTTGAATATCAGACACAGTTCAAGGCAGGTAGCTATCGATAATAGTCATTAACAGAAAATGAGTCAAATAAACCGGAAGACAATCAGACAAAGCATATCCAGGAACTTGATGATGAATGACATAAAACTGAGCGGTGCCATGATGTTAAAGGAACAGTAATACCAAAAAAGAAAAATGTTTTAAAGTAATCAATATATGATGTACCGTTGCCTTTGCTTCAGAATCTTTGCTATAGTTGATATAAACAAGCGGCTGTGTAGCCATGGGGACAGCCATTCATAACCAAAAAAGAAGAAAAGGCACAGGGTATACAACTTATAATAGATAAACCTGTAGTATACGATGGGATTCTGCACAGCTTATCTGTTATCTACTGTGTATGCTGTGTTTTAATGGCTGCCCCCATTGCTACATAGCAGTTTGTATATATAAACTATAGTTTTATCACTGCAGGGCAACAGTATATTTTATTGCCATCCTTTTAAAACACTTTCATTTTTAGATGTTACTGTTCATTTAACTACATTTTCCTGTCCTCGCCGCAAAGTGCCAGTCTGGGCACAAATGACGTTATCATTCCTATGTCATTGAAAGCTAAATGATGAAAGCTCCCTTGCTGGATATTCCAAACAGATCAACGGATTCTGAAAACCATAGCTTCAACCTCACAGAAATAAATAAGAAAAAAAATTAACAAACAAGTGTGGTATCTAATTTCTAAATCATTACATTTTTCTAATCATTACATTTTTCAAATTTTCCAGCTTTAATGTTGGTGGATATAATAAAGCTCAGTCACTGTAACAACTTTACATAGAAGACTCTGCAGTTTAGAGTCTTGTGGCTGATGAAGTAAATTCTATTAAATGAGTGCTCTAGAAAGCATTAGCCAAAGTCTCACCATCTTGTGTGATAAAGGCAACAAAAAAGAATCAATAGTTATCTGATTTACTGCTACTCTAAAATCCTAATATAATTATCTTCATGCCAAATGCACTTAAATTATAATTCCTACAGTTGAAAATATCTTTCATCTGTCATATTACTATCACCAGTTATTGGGTTTCTATCTCTGAACAGAATATGTTAGTAATGTGATCCCTGGAAACTAATGCCTATACCAAGGGGTTTCTTCTGGCACAAGCGCTGCAAGAACAGCATTAAAAGTTAGTGCAAAGTGCAGATGAGGTCTGGTTTGATTCAGTTTTACATGTCATGTGAATGCGTGATTTATTTCTTATGTGACTATTTTGTCGAAGAGAAACTAAGCAGAGCTGACAGAAACCCATTGTGCTTTATTTATATGCCACACAAGTACTTAATTTGGCTTCTCTGTGCTTTATTTGCATTGGTATGTTCAAATACAATGCTTTTTCTCATTTTCTTTGACTAACCTCTTTGCTTATAAGATTATGAAAATATTATATTATAAGATTATGACTGACTCTCCTTTTATAATAGGAAACATACAGTGCCTACTTCCCAAGTTTGAAGCTATTTCGATTATATTTTTACATTTTATAGCATGTGTGAGCCTTCCCTTCAGGAAATTTCCCTACAGTAGTGGGCACAGTAGTATGCAATGCCTGACCTACAGTAACAAACTCACACATGTTTATAAAGAAAGTGTATTCTTTTTATTTGTTAACATGATTAGGTTGGGAAGTAAATGTGTGTTTTGAAATGAAGAAAGCAGTAGATAAAACTTTTTTAAAGGGAAATTCCGGCTTCTGAACCACACAACACAGAAACCCCTAATATAACTATCACTGTGATCTGTATGAATAAATACCATTTTTATATGCTGAAATCCAGCTGCAAAACAGTTTATCAGTTCAGCATCATTTGAAATCCTGGCGGGGAAGAGGGACTTAAACACTGATGTTCTCCACAGCTTACAGACAGCATGCTGGAACTACATGACAAGGGGACTCCTCAATTGACCCTTCACCTTGAGGCACCCCACTGAACCCCCTTGTTACATACCTTAATGAAACACCAGGAGACAGAGGTAGAGAAAATGGCCACAGCATTTATTCACATTTTATCAAATTAATAGGACCTTGTCAGCAATATTCTAAAGCCATAATTCCATAAGAGGTCGCTACTATGCTCTGCCGTTCCTCGCTGAAGACTTGAATGAATATTCGTCTTCCTCTACCTACAGAGAGGATGGCCCCAAACTCTGCTACCAGCAGGAGCTGCATTACCAACCATGAGAGAAGTTCAACAGCCCTGCTGCTGGTCCTGGATCTGCAGTGTCTCAATGATAGGATATCCAAGCCGGCTGTCACCTAGCACAAGCAGTAGTAGCTTCTGTATCTATCAATCCACTGTGCAGTCACAGGAGACTGCGCGGTGGATTGACCTGTGCAGTACTCTGGCAAAATATGCAAAAAGGGGGAGGGTGGGTGGGATGTTTCTACCTGCTCAGAAGATACGGAAGTGAGTGCTTCTTTTTTCTGACATCACATCCCCCCCAGGCCAGCTTTCTCCTGCCTTAACTCTTTCCTTCTCACCTAATCACAGTTGAACCTAGTTCTGCCAATCTCTAAACATAAACCAGTGTAACCTGGCTGCTGGTTATTCAGATCCTTTGTCGTGCAGCCCCTGTGCTTATAGCTCCAGGGCTTTCCTTACCCTGGACTGGTATAGAATCTCAAAACATAATGCCCAGCCTTTTTAGTCTATTTCATAGTTAAGCTTTAATTCTCCTTTACGGATTCTTAAAATGCTTAATAACTAGAAAAATACTTCTCTGACCCAGAAGATGTGTTCCCCTGTTGACTTATTCCTACAAAATAATCTCACGCGTACATGTTTAGAAGTTTTATTTCATGTTCTTATTGATCTTTACTAGTTAATAAAATGCTTTTGTAATGCTGGGCTGCAAATGGTTTTAGCCTCTCAGTTACACAGAGCCCTTATCTATTAATTATCACTTGTAATTAGAAAGCACCTCTGCTTTAAATGAAGAATAACCTTGAAATCAATATAGGTTAAGGATCAAGTTTTTGAGTACTGTTGCCTGAACCTGAGATGAGATAATACTGTCTACAGTACAATAAATTAACATTATGATTATTTAAGGTATCCCATTTCTGTGGCTTAATGATTGCAATGTTGTTTGTTTCTGGAGCACTGACCTTGTCAGCATTTGCATGTAACAGAAAAACAGCGACTGCATGAAAAAATATTTAGGTGCATTTGTTTACTTCTAAAACATGCCTGAATGCTTCTATTCCTGATTTTATCATTTTAGCCTCCAATTTTGCACTTTTTTTCTCTAACCCTACTTCTTTCTCTGTACAGAGGATATGGAGTGGTAAGTTCTAGTAGCCACCTGTAATAGGGGCATTAGGCCAAAGGGGACTTTTAGAGACAGAATACCTGCCACACCAGTTTTTATTTCAAATTATTTTGGTGCACCTGTGATAATTTGTTAATTTCTCCTTTAAATGTCCACTGTAACCTTACATTCCCTGTAGAATTGGGCTTACTTCTGTTGGTATCTGTTTAGTTTAAATTTATAAAATTTGTGTACACATGTTGCGATTTTAATTCACTCCATATCAAGCAAGTACAGGGTAAGGAGGCCTTTAAAAAGGCATAGTATCCAAGGCTATTTTGATACTAAAATCTATAGTTAGTATTGATGCTGGTATATATGGTTTATGTATGTGAGTGTATAGATAGGTCAGTATAGGTTTGTGGGTGCTGGGTTTATTTGGAAGGGTTGAACTTGATGGACTCTGGTCTTTATTCAACGTTATAACTATGTAAATGACATGGAAAATTCCCTACCCCGTTTCTTCTTTTGAAAGGGCAGCCCACCTGCACAGGTCCTTTTCATTCTCCAAATCTAATGAAGTCATCCTCCTGAATCTCCAAATTTTTTTGCAAAACTGCCTTAAAAAATTGTTGTGAGGAAAAAAGTTGTGATCTCTTTAAAAGCTATTGCATCAGAAAAAAGTCACGTGTGTCGAAAATGGGCCATATTTCGGGAATTTTTTGCTGTTTCACAAATTTTTCAGCTTTGCTCATCACTACCAATGGGGAGCCTTATATTTGTCAACTCTGCTGTACTGCCTTACTTTTACAGGCCAGAAATGGTGTAAAGGGCAGGCTAGAAGGACAGAGGGTCCTACTGTATGCTAAGGTTCACTCTTATAAAAGCAGTAGGGGGGGTTCAATGTAACTTAAGTATATGTAGAAGAATAAATAATTTATAGTTAAGGTTTATGTTTGGCTATGGAGGGATGTTTTTGTATTGTTCTACAAGTTACATGTAGGGCTCAACAAAGTTTACAGTAAAGTAGATAATAAAGTTGTATCCAATATCAAACAATTTTGGTAAAGGTACATCAAAAATAGTTGCAATATTTAAATAAAGTCTATCATAATTAATTTTTATTTTAGGCATATTGGTAATTTAAATGGGATCGAAACCCAAAAATGAATTGATGCAAAGTACTCAGTGTTTCTGTGAGAACTTTTGCAGTTTACAACCAATTTGTATTTATAGCTGTTGCTGAGATATTTCGAAGCCTGCCTGGCAGTCTTAAATTACTAACATTCCAGAAATCACTTAAAATAGAAAATTAACTTACAATAAAAAAGTAATCAGAGAAACGATGTAAGTTTACACCAAATTATTTATATGTGTTTAGATCCCCATTAAATAAAAAGAAGGAACTGTAAATATATGTATATGTTATTATAAAAGTATGTAAGTGTGTTGTACAGAACACACTCAATGTACACATTTCAGCCCTGTCCAACCTTTTATATTAAAGTTTAGAAGTAGGCCATAATTAATTGTAATTTCAAGAAGATTACAGAGGTCAGGCAAATTCTTTGTGCCACAGTACTTTTGATAATTATTTTAATGGATGCAAAGTGCAAGGATTCATTTTGATTCAAGTGCTATTTCACTCCATTCAGATTTTCTTTAATGTCAGAAACACTGAATTGTAATTTAGACGGCCCATACTATTTGCAGGTTGAAGACTTTCCATCAATTTCTATTAGTAGCACTTTGGCTACCCTGAATTATTGTTATCTTTTATTTATCCATCTAATCTCTGATTCCTGTATTGAACATTAGATTTGCTTTAGTCAAGTACAAAAATTATTTCTTACGTACTGTTATTACTTAAATAGCTCCTCTATATAATACATCTCCTCAGTCTTTCCTAGGGAAAATTGATGGTGCCTATTCCCGATGTGAATAAATGTGATGATAATGTCATGAAGACTGTAAGAGGTCATTAACAGTAGAGCACATAATGTCCTTGTAGACAGCAGGCTCTACATTTTATAATTTATGGTAATATTATGTGATTTCCATGGCTGAAAACTCAGCTAGACCCAAATATATATATTTTGATTTTAAATACCTAGTACCATATTAAAAGGCAATATATATACCAAAATATGAAGTTGTTTTTACACTGAATACACAAGGCACTTTGCCTAAAATTCTAACAAATTAAATCCTGGCAGCACTTGAATGGGAAAACCAACACCAACTGTATCACTATGAAGATTTTCATTCATCCAGGTCATGGTATATCTAGTAAATCTAAATCAACTGGACTTAGGCTAAGTAATCATTGAAGACGTTTTACTACTCATCCGAGCAGCTTCTTCAGTTCAACTGACAGATATGGGAAGTCCTTAGCATATATACTCTTTCACTAATCCAATGGCACATTGTAACTCTTCAGAGAGGTGACAACTGAAGCTCACAGAGGTGTGAATGCTGTGGAGTTACTTTGGATAGGATTACCAAAGTATCATGCAGCTCCTAGAGAGTCAGTTGAACTGAAGAAGATGCTCAGATGAGTAGTGAAACCTCTTCAATGATTACTCAGCAAGTCCTTATACAACACTAACTGTAGTCACTATAATCAGAAATTTCCAATCATTTTCCAAAGTACTCCTCTTCAAATTTAGTTCTACAATGTTCTTTCTCTATTGGAATATTATTTTAATAGAGCAAAGTTGCAAATCTAAGAAGTTACTTAAGTTTAAAGCGTGTAAGAAAAGTGATCCTCTGCCAGAAAAGAAATCCACAACTTTTCAAAGTGTATTTGACATTATTTAATTAATGCTGAATAGCACATTCCTTTTTCAAGCTTCATTGCACTAATAATTTGAAGACAATGCTATTAGCATTAATCACAGCCTGTCTGTAGTGTTGTTTCTACCAGCTGCCTATTGATACAAAAGGAGTTATTTTTAGGCTTTTCTGTCTGTAATGTAGATTTTAGTACAGTATGACCTATTTCACTGATATCATTTACCAAAATTGCATTTCTGTCCATATGATTCTGACCTAATTATAGTACTTTTAAATTCATTTACCACCTACACCTGCAATGTTGCACAGGTATAGTAGGTCAAAATATAATCAAATATTACATTTTTTTAACATACAGTACATGCTTGCTTATTATGGCATGTATTGTTCAATTTAGCTGATTTCCATTTTTTGGCAGATTTGCTCCTTTACTCCCTACTCTCCAATGAAATGAGGGCTCCTATGTACGTGAAATTTCAAGTTACTTTATATGATGCTTTTTAGCTCAATGGAACACTGGCATTATGGATTATCGGTGTTCTCTTGAGGATAATTACTGTGATCAAAACATCTGTACTCTCTGACTGCTCATTCTTCGTTATGTAAACTGTATGTAAAATTGATCACCAAATAATGTTTACATGTGAATAAACAGGTTACAAAACAATGCTTTGAAAGCTGGTGAAAGCCTGAGAGAAGGAAACCTTACTAGCCCTGTAAGTTTATTATTGAAGTGCTCAGTATGATATTTAAGTCATGTTTTAATTTTGTATTTAATTTCAAATGAAAAAAAAAAAAAACTAAAAAAATAATGATAGGACTGCAAGTGCAGTTGTGGTCCCTTCAGTTTCCTCACAGTAAATTGAGTTTACCCACTTTTATTAAAAGTACTTTCATCCAAATGCACTTCTTGGCTTTTCTGCTCAGTGCCACTCAGTCCTTCCTGCCTTTAGGTGTAAATCGAGTGATGACTAAGCACTAAGGAAACCCTGGAGCTATCACCTGATCAGTTGGTGGCAGTAGCTCCAGGGTTTCCTTAGTGCTTAGTCAATTGCCAAACTTCAGTTCCGCCAGAAGGATAGGGCACACACGCATGCTAAACACTGGGAATTATGCCAGGCAGACATAAAAAAAATATTCGGTACAATTTCACCTGTTTTGGGCCAAGCACACCTGCAGTTATAGTCCTTTTGCAACCACAATGGCGCTGAAATGCTGGGAAAAATGCTGCATTATGGGAAAATGGCAATTGCACTCAAAACTGCACTGCACTTGCAGATATACTTGTGCCCTCCATAAGTTTTTAAGCCAACATTGAAGGGAGATTTTGAGGATTTAGAGATTTCCAAATGTATATCAACTTTTTTTCCCTTTTCCATTATTTTAAACTTCCTCTACTCTTTTTCACATATAATACAATTTTTAATAGTACTTTAAAGTGCATTTTTACAATCTTAAAGGTAAAAATGCTGATAGCAAGAAAAGTACTAAAGTTGAAAATTAGCCTTTGTTAATGAAGCACAAATTCAAATTATATTGAAAATCGTGCATTCTAAAGATAACATTTTTATTCTAGACTTGAAATCTGCTGAACCAACATGTTATTGTACCAACTGCACGATACCAAAATGCTCTAAATGAAGATCACGTAGTACCAGATCCTCCTTCCAGTCTGTTCCTGTTCCTGACCATTATACACCAGCGCTGCCAACATTGTTTATAGGGATACGTTTTATGCCATAACCCCATAACTATCACAGTCTTACAACATAACATTTTGGAGTCAACATTTTAAGAATTTTCTGACAAAAAACAGAACTCCGGCATATCTATTATGTTAAAAAGTAGCGAGGAGCGAATTTTTTCGCCAGACATGGATTCACAGTGAATTTCCACATTCTGCCATTGGCGAATTGTTTTGTGAAACTTTAGTGAAAATTAGCCAAGGAAAAATTTGTTGTGCGTCAAAAAAAGCAGCGTTTTTTTCTATCGTTTCACAAATTTTACACCGAGGCAAAGTGGGACAGATTCACTCATTGCTATTAAAAAGTAGATGTAGTGCATTTTACAATTCATGAATGTGTTTTGGACAATATCTATTAGCAATCTCAGTTTGTTCATAAAGTTTTGACTCATGCCATCTAAAAACCTAGCTGATTCTTACAAATACATTTCCAACCTGCTACACTTAGAAATATTATTAAAAACTGTGTCTTGGAACAACCCTCAAGGAGGGTAATCTTTAGCAAGGGATTACAATAGAGGGTCTTGCAGTCTGAGGGTGTGACTGTCTATGTGAGTTAGTTTTCTGGATTTCCACCTTTTGTATTTTTTAATTCCTTTTAAATTCAACATAGGAGTTTGCCCAAGATTGTCTAAAGCACAATGATAAGTTGTATGTTGCAATATTACATGCAATGCAATATGCAGAAATAATAATATATTTTACATCAAGCTACAGTAATTTGGAGATAATAGGACATGGATTTTAAAGAATTTATAAAAGGAAGGTTATAAATCTGGGAACCAAAATGAGTTGATAGGGTGTGAAATACAATCTGAACTGTTTCAAGAAAGAAGAGTTTTAAGGTTTCAACTTCTATTTGACATTTAATTGGTACTGAATAGCACATTTAGTTTTTAACTTTGTCGAACCTATTAATTTGAAGGCAGTATTATTAGCACTAATCACAACTTGTCAGTGGTGTTGTATCTAGATAACACATTCTGCCGGCTGGCAACTGTTATTGAAAAAAAGTATATTTTTATATTGCAGTGAATATATAAAACAAGAGAATTCTTTAAAGTTTCATTCACTGTACATTGTGACAGAAATGAAATAAATGCAAAATATAAAACTAAAGAACTGTTATGACATATTTTATTACTAAGTTTAAAAAAAATTATCTTTTACCTCAATTTACATTTTCAATATTATTTATTGTGTTGAAAATAGCAGAGCAGAGCACAATGTTTTAGGTTTGAGGGTCAGAGCACAATGTTCTAGGTATGAGGGTCCTACTCACCCTCATGATGAGCGGAATTTGTCCCATTTCGCCATAAAATTGCGAAACGGCAAGAAAATTTGCGAAACGCTGAAAAATTTGCAAAATGCATTTGTCGCACAATTTTTTTTTGCCGTCCACGTCTATTTTTTTGTCGGGCGCTCATATTTTTTTGTCGCCCCCACGCTTTTTGATGTGACTGTGCCCGATTTTTACGCCACCGCACCTTTTTTTTAAGCAACCGCGGCCTTTCTTACACGACCGCACCCAATTTGATGTGCGACAAAAAAAATTCCGCCCAACAAATTTTTCCATGGCGAAATGAGGAAATTCGCTGCAAATCCATGCCTGCCAAAAAAATTCGCTCATCACTAGCAATAAGCATAATAAAAAATAGTAAGAGGCTGTGATTTACTTATAACGTGCTGGCAAGGCAGTGTCTAGAATATGACGATATGGTGCACAAGCTGGATTTGATTAGAAGAGGCCTGCTTTATTTGAAAGCTTTATATACATGTAAATGTTTCAAGAAAACAAAAAGTTAGAAAAAAATGTGACATTACATGAAGTTTTCAGCAGTAAGAATTTCAATATTGGAATTTATTCTTCTATTCCAGTTCTCTAACAGTTTTGTGTGTAAAGTGAATGTGCAGTTATTACTTTTCTGCATTAATCAGTGTTGTTTCAACTGATAGACTGAGGTCACCATGCGTGACATTTCGTATAAAGATTTTATTTTCAGATGCACTATATTTTACTGCCATGCGTAACTACAAATGTTTTGCAAAAATGCTCTCCTTCCTCATTCATTCGCTCATCTGTCAATAGCCCTAAAAATGTACCTAGGCACTAAATAGCAAACCCATGTTGAGAATTAATGTCCTTTTAACGTTTAATGGTTTAATGCTTGCTGTATGAGTAGGGCTAGTAAATTCCTGGAAATTATTTTAAATTACTTTTTAGTAATTGCATAGTGTTTTTAGACTGCATTTTCTGTTTTTTTCTGCTGATAACATTTACTTTTTAACTGCCTGTTAATCCTTAGGGGCACATTCATGAAAACGCGAGTTCAAATCCCGAATGGGATTGGATACGAAAATTTCTGAAGATCGCAAATATCACGAAAATGCTTATGAAAAAATCGTATTAGTCACGATAATATCGTATTGACGATCCAAAAGTCACTAAATTTTTGTACAGAACAATTGTAAACAGCGGGAAAACCTTTCCATTTGTTTCACGCAAGCGTGCAAAAAATTCGCGCAAGCGTAGTGGTATGTATGTATGTATGTGAAATGTAATATGTTTTGATGTTCCTTCATTTTTGGGTGGGCCTTTAAATTTGCAGTTTCGTCTCATGTGTATATTCTATATGCTAAAGTGATGACAATAACGATGACTTGACTTGAGAATGAAGGTGCAATTGATACTACTACAAAGGAGCTACCACCAAGAATTAATGTATGGTTGGAATAATTGTCAGATGGTGCAGTTTTAAATGTTCAGTCAGCAATAGATGATCACCCAGAAACAGAACCCAGAAATAGAAATGAATCAATACAAAATAATTATATATATTGTCATGTCAGCATAATATTGCCCTGGCATGTCCAGAGTTAAACCTGGCAACATTTGTCTTTGTGTCCCACAGACACCCTTAATTTATTCAATACACAACAAGGGACTGTGGAAGGTGACAGCTTCATCAAACTCATCAGCCAATGCGGAGCCATATGGAGCAGGAAACTGGATCAAATAAGACAAGTGTGGACCTAGAAGACCAGCAGGAGGAAACAGCGTACAGAAAATATGGATTATAGAAAGGGGTCCATATCTCCTTTGTTTTAGGGTTCACATCCTCATAAATCAAATATTGTTTATGAGGAGGCCCCATGCTTCCCAATGATACCAAACAGGGACTGCCTATACCCACCAATTAGGAGGGATAATTTTTGGGGGACTGGGACATGAGACCCCCCTCATGTTTGGTATCATTTTGATCACCCACATATGAGTTAAAACAAGCCCCTACTTTCATAATAATATTGGGTACTGGCAAGTACCAATATTATATGACAAGAAACTGGCATGAGAAGTGCAGCTCTCTACAGGGGAGGTCATGTGACAAGCTCCTGGGCACTCCCTCATGAATACGGTAATGAGGGAGGAGCCCTGCAGGAGGATAAAAAGGGCATAGACCCAGGTACTAGTTAGTTCATTCTGAAGGTCTCAACTTATGTTGGAGGATGGGCTCAGGATTTCCAAACTCTTACCTCAGGAGGACACAAAAGATAACTCGGTTACGTACATAGAGTTTTCTCTGTGTTTTTATTTCCTTTTATTTTATTTACTGTTTGTATGTATATGTCTCTTTTTGTAAAACCTTTTTTAAATGCACTGTTACCTTTGTAATATTGAATATAAAATTTAATAAGTTTATGGAAGTCACATAAATGGAGTAAGTTTGGGCATAACTTTTTATGTAACTTACAAAGCTTTCACATAGTGACCAGGCCCCCTTACAGAGGAAGATTTAATGGGGCCCAGCACAACTGTACTCCCTCTACCCCCTAATGGCTGCCCTGTGTGCACATACTGTAGCCTGATTTTGCTTAGAGGTGAAAATTAGAGATGAAAATTATTTTCATAAGCAAAATTAGTCATTGGGCCTGATTCACTAAAGTGCGATAAAAATTATTGCATGCTTTTTTGCGTTAAATAAGTCGCAATAATTAATTATCGCGTGCGTTAAGTCGCCATTTTTGCATGTGGTATTTTTTGCGCTAGTTTTAACGCATGCGTTAATTTCCGCGCTGAAAAGAATACGATCGCATGATTCACTATAACTTAGGCGCGCTAAATATCGTATTCGGCTATGCGAAAATTAACACCTACTACAGGCAGGCGAAAAATTATAGAAAAGTACAGTAAATGAGTTTTTGCCAATAAAATATGGACTTAGCACTGTTATTTATTCAACTATGTGTCTTTTTTACTCAATTTTACTAAAGTCTTGGCATGTATAGAATTTCGCTACTAATATACAGTACTATAGCAGTGAATATGTTGTCGCCAAAATATACAGTACTATAGCAGTGAATATGTTGTTGCCAAAATATACAGTACTATAGCGGTGAATATTTTGTTGCGATAATATACAGTACTATAGCGGTGAATATTTAGTCGCGATATTATACAGTACAATAGTGGTAACTATTTAGTCGCACAAAATACATTACTAGGTATAATAAACAGTAAATGAGGTTTTGCCAATAAAATATGGACTTTGCATTGCTATTTTTTCAAGTATGTGTTTCCCCTAGAGTGACGCAGCCGCCAGTTTGCAGGGAAATGGTCATTTTTAATACAGTAATTTTACGAAAGTATTGGCGTGTATGGCTAACATGGCGTGCGTTCATTTGCGCGACTATTTATATGCGGCTACAAGTGATGAAATGTTTCGCCAGGCATGGATTTGCAGTGAATTTTTGGACGTGTGGCAAATTTTCGCCACTCGAAAATTCCCCGCACGTCCAAAAATTTACAAAGGCTTCAAAAAATAATAGTCGCGGGCAACAACTTGCGTTCATTAGTACATAGCGTATTTTCTGCCGAGTGTGATAACTCTAGCACTTCTTTTTTTTTCTTACTTATATTTTTATTGGTTTTTGGGGGGGGGGTTTGCAAATAAACATTTATACAGCACCTCTCTAGCACTCTGTGCTCACCCACACAATAGTTAAAATTATGCTAGAATGGCATTTCCTGAAACAAATTATTTTACGGTGAACTAATTTTTAAGGCCATGATTTTGCCATTGTCTAGGAAACCATCTATATTGTGTTCTGTATATTCCTTCAGCAGTTTGTCATTTTTGAGGTTATATAGTGAACTATAAAAGTCTGCAAAGGTCTAGGCTTGGTATTGATTATTTTCTTTTGATGTTATTCTATGATATATTAAATGTTATGTTAGGCCCCTAATTGCCTACATGAAAGAAACTCTGCTTGGTTACCTTTGCTATGCTACTCAATTTCAGTCACCTTAAGGTGTATTTCATTTCAAGTGGAGACTTTTTTCACCTTTTCAAATAATTTTCAGTATTTCATGGGAGCTCTACAGATGCACTACTGACTGGTCATGAAGATGCTTAGAAAGAACATTTCAGATTTGTTTAGTGGATTACTGATTTCTTTTCTAAGGGACAGTCCAAAAAACTAAATGCATACAATATTTACATTTACCTATTTACATTTACTCTTTGGGTTATAAGACATCATTATATGGCATAACATAAAATCTTCCTCTTAGGAAATGACATGAGAACCTCTGCAGACAACATGATAAATAGAGATTTAGCGAACTGTTCGCCGGCGTGGGTTCACCGCGTTTTTTTTTGGCGCCGCGTTTTTTCGCCTTGGTTTTTCCGCCGCATTTTTTCGCTTCGTTTTATCGCCTATGCATATACATAGGAATAGCTTGCGGGGTTTTTTTTGGCGTTATTTTTTGGCGTTTTTTTTGGCATTTTTTTTACAAAGTATTTTTCAGAGAAGTTTTTGCCCTTGATCCCCCTCCTGCATGCCACTGTCCAGGTCGTGGCACCCTTTAAACAACTTTAAAATCAGTTTTCTGGCCAGAAATGGCTTTTCTAGATTTTAAAGTTCACCTTCCCATTGAAGTCTATGGGGTTCGCAAAGTTCGTGAATATTTGCGAGTTTTGGCGAAAGTCCGCGAACGGGTTCGCGAACATTTTCGGTGATGTTCGCTACATCACTAATGATAAACAAATAAGCCCATAAAAACCAGCTGCCCCAAGAAAATGACTGCAGATTTGGTCTATGACCTACTGAATAAGTAATGGAGCAGATATGAATAGCTACCTTCCATCAAATGCCTGTAAACTATTCCTCCTCCCTATATCCTACAATATCACCCAGAATTCTAGTCAGGGATGCACTATATCATGCTTCACTTGTGTATCTGTTCTTGCACTAGTAACATATGATAGAAACATGTAATGATTTATTCATAAATGATAACCTATGTCTGAAATTAGATGAAAATACATGTGTGTACTAATATTACTTGAAAATATATGTGTGTACTATCAAGTGTATACTAACATGTTTATAAATCATTGCATGTTCTTGTCACATAGTTACATAAGTAATTTGAGTTAAAAAAAAGATGAAAGTGTAGATCTTAGATCACTTATAGCCATGGAAATTATGCTTGTTTAAGAAATCACCCAGGCCCCTCTTAAAGGCATTAACAGAATCTGCCATTTCAACATCACTAGGAAGGGCATTCCCCAACCTCACTGCCCTCACCGTGAAAAACCACCTACGCTGCTTCAAATGGAAGCTCCGTTCCTCTAATACCTTAAAAGCACTTCCTTGCTTGTTTTCCTTGCCCAAGCTGGTCCTGACGTCCTGGTTCCTAGCTAAGCTTGTTTTGTGTCTAATCTACTGGTTTTTAACTTCTCGTCTGACTTTTGACTACGATCCTTGCCGCCTGCCACTGACTTTTGCCTGATCTCGACTCTGATTCCGTCTCATCCCTTTGTACCGAGTTTGGAGAGTAACCTTGGCCATAAGTAGGATCCCTGTCTATCCCGACGAAGAAAGCCCAGGGCCCCAAAAGGGCATCAGTGAACACCAGGGTCTGCAGGGCTCTCCTGCTCTACCTAAGGGGTTATTCCAGGCAGTTTCTGGGCGAAAGTCGCAAAAGCACCGAAAAAGTCGCGCAAGCGGCGAAAAAGTCGCACAAGGTACGGAAAAGTCACAGAAAATATGATTGGACCGATTGAACGAACGTTCGGAGCATTCGTGGATAAGTAAATGTGCCCCTTAGTGTACATCTGTACTTTGTAGATTCTGGGGATTGTATCAGGTGGCACAGCTCAGCCCACACATAATTAATTTTCTTTGGTTGCATTACACAGGATATTTAATAGATTTCATAGGAAACACAATATTCCTAAAAGTCAGAATACATTAATGTGTAAAAATGTATAATTTTACTTTTCATAAAATATGCAGAACTTGGTTAACTGTGATTTGTAATAGTAAGTGCTAATACTAAGTGCTTTATGTAGTCATTACAGCACACTGAGTGGTACAGAAATGATAATGCAATCATTATAATAAGAGACAGTTATTTATAATTTAGAGATTTGATTACACTTTAATGTACCATTCCAACCAGCAGCATTAAAGTGGGTTTGGTGAAATGCCACATTTAAATCAATATAAAGAATATTGTGAAATAACCAAATGGGAGACTTATTTGCATCAGTATTGTTGCATCGCATGCAAGCCAGTGGGCACCAGGGTTTCAGAGATTTTTGTAGCTTGCTACATTAAGATATACCAGGACTTTTCATCTTCATCCAGCAGTATTGCTAAGCTACAAGCCCAATCCTTGCCATTGTATTATGGACTATGGATTATGTATGTATTATAGTTTTTAGTCCAGTCGTCTTGCATGATCAATACTATGATATACACCCACACATCATTCTGTCTTCTATATCACGCTCTGGATCCTTAGTTTCCTGGATATGTGACTCGGAATCACTATTCCAATATGTAAAGGCAACAGGAACTGTGCACATTTTAGATTTAATAGTTCTTACCCCTTTATTACAGACACACTATATAATATATCCCCTGAAACACAACATTTTGCTTTAATGAATAGCTTTTAGCCTTAATAAATAGGCTAAGATCCTATTTTATCTAAAAGAGTGTGTATGTTTAAAATAGTGATGAGCGAATTTGTCCAGTTTCTCCCGAAAATTTGGGAAACTGCTGAAAAATTTGCGAAATGGCAAAAAACTTGAGAATACTCAGCTACTGCATGACATTTTTTTAAGAAAACGCAACTTTTTTTTACACAAACACAATTTATTTGACACAACTGTGACTTTTTCTTCACTCAGCGAATTTTTGCTGCTGCAAAATTTGCCAATGGCGCAATGCAAAATTTTGCAGCGAATCCATGCCAACCAAAAAATTTTGCCCATCACTAATTTGAAGCTGTAACATCAAAAATCAGCACCATTAAATAAAACTTTTGCACATCTCTCAGGGCCAGTGGCCCATTTAATCGAGAAATATCCTCTAATTAGGGTGCTGCCTGCTCTATCTACAACTGGCGTCCTGTTAGTGTCTTTTTTTCTAGCATTAAACACCTAAATAGCATGCAGTATACAGACAGAAAGAAACAGTAATAAGAAAAGAGAGAGAGATGTCTGATGAGTCAAGTGAATAGATAGATAGATAGATAGATAGATGATAGATAGATAGATAGATAGATAGACAAATAAAACTTGCTGCTGGAGCTAATGTTTTAACATAAGTGAAAATACTTTGTATACTATGAAAGACTGTGAATATGCTGCAAGGATTGTATATTTGATGCAAGTTTGCCCTCCACTGGAGAACTAAGTACAGGTTCAATCAGAGTCTTCTTGAATCTTTTTGTGCTGTTATCATATTTTACTCCTAAATGAATATCTACACATGTTATACAAGTTGTTTTTCTGTGAAATGTGCCTTTATTTGTTAGTGTTGTTATTTGTTTGTCAAGGGCAGGTTAAGGGCATTGAATATGAGTAAAAACAAGCCAGCTGCTGTCTATCACTATACAGTATATACATGCATTATATTGTGCTCATGGGCTTCTAACACCAGTTGTTTTATTTGTGAATAGAAAAGCAGGTCTGTGAACGTTAAACATAGCGTTTTTACGCTGTTAATACATTTCTATTTCCGTTATAAACAGCTATAACAACAGTTAGCAATATAACAAACAAACATATAGATATTACATATTGCTGTGCTACAACTGCATTAGCACATTCTGTGAACCAGTTTACCTTTTCCTTTACCTTTCCTAAAAGAATCACTGATGACAACACTGATGGTTACTCTATTGATTTCCCTCGCAACACGCATTTGCAACCAGGGAATTTACTCTTATATATATATATATATATTGAATGTGGTGAAAAAACCTATTTGATTTGACTTACTGTAACTGTTAGAACCAACCATTCTGACTTATAGAAAGGTAATATACATTTGCAAAGTGATTGCAATTCACCAGTTTTTGAATTATTTTGATGAAGAAAAATAAACTTTTGTTTTTAAATATTTCTTTAACAATTTTAAATACCAATGTCACTTTACAGTACTCAGTCAATGAATCAGTCAATGTTTCCTTGATCCACCTTGAAAACTAAGTTGCTATTTTAGTTGCCAGACAGTTAAATGACTACCTATTGTTTTCAATGCATTCACAAATCTATATTTGGATGCCACTGGATTGCATCTGGGGAAAATGTGTATTTGTGCCAGAAAGCAATGTTTAATGTTTTGGAAAGCATAGTTATTGTCGAGAGAATTATTCACTTTATGGCGCTGAGTTAATTCTTTAAAACACATTTTCTCAAGACAGATATGCTGCAGGGCTCTCTGAACATGGAGTTATGCTAGGGTATAGTCTATTTTAAGCAAATATCTGTAATAATAAAACAGTACCTTATACTTGAAAGTAACTAAGTTGCATGAATCCATATTGGTGGCAAAACAGTCTTATTTGGTTTATTTAATGCTTAATGGATTTTTAGTGGACTGGATCTGGAAAACCCCAGATCCCAATCACTGTGGAAAATAGTTTCCATATCTTTATCTTTATCAAAGGGCTGTGATAGGTAGTGCCAGAAGTTAGAAAAAGCATCTCCCCAAAAGTCAGAACCTTCATTTAATTATGCTGGAAGACACCACACCAATTGTGCATGAACAAAAACAATGAAATGGCAGTATTTAATTATTACTGCTTGTAATGGTAATGTCCCTTTCAGAATCATAAACTAGCAGCATAGCTATTCAGACTGCATACTACACTGCTACAAATTACAGCAGTTTAATACTATTTGATCACAACCAGAAATTAGGGTTGCCACCTGTTTGGTTTTTGCCAGAACAGTTCAGGGCTTTTCGAGTTCGGGTCACAACTGTAAATAATCTGACCAATAACCACCTTTGGTGTCCCACAAGGCACAACCACATCCCTAAATGTCATAACCACAGCCCCATATGTACTGCGCTGCCACTCAGGTCAAAATCTGGGACAGTGGGATCAAGCATTAAAAATGGGACAAAAGTGTGAAAAGTGGGACAGTTGGGAGGTATGCAATTTTCTGCCAAAACAAATAGTTTAGTAAACAGAGCCTCATTAGTTTCCAGTTACAGTGGGAAGACTGGGCAAAATGGTGGAGCTTTGCGAACAAAAATTGAACAACCTTTTTCAAATGTTCTCAAATTAATAGTTGTTCACTGGTTAGCAGTATTGGCTAAGGTGCTAGGACTGATTATTAGAGATGTAGTGAACTGTTCGCCGGCGAACTAATTCTCGCAAACATCGGGTGTTCGCGAACGCGCAAGTTCGCGAACTTTCCGCGTATGTTCGCAATTTGGGTTCGCCGCGTTTTTTTGCGCTGCGTTTTTTCTCAGCCTAAAAAAACACCGCACAACCACACATGGCGTTTTTCAGCCTAGTACTGGTGTAAGCAAATCCCGTTTCCATGGTGCCAATAGTGCGAAATAGCAAAAAACGCCGCGTGTTTCCGCTAGGTCTGCCCGTTTTTACGCAACGCTTTTTCAACAAAGTATTTTTTAGAGAAATTTTTGCCCTTGATCCCCCTCCTGCATGCCACTGTCCAGGTCGTGGCACCCTTTAAACAAATTTAAAATCAGTTTTCTGGCCAGAAATGGCTTTTCTAGGTTTTAAAGTTCGCCTTCCCATTGAAGTCTATGGGGTTCGCAAAGTTCGCGAATATTCACGCTTTTTGGCGTAAGTTCGCGAACGCGTTTGCGAACTTTTTTTTTTTTTTAAGTTCGCTACATCTCTACTGATTATGGCTGAAGCAATATCTGCAAGGAAACTATCTGTGCCCTCTGGGTTACCCAGTTCCCTCCCACACAAAACATACAGTCAGTTTCATTAGCTCCTAATTAAACAGAGCATAGTGTGTGTGAATGCAACAGGGACCTTAGATTGTAAGCTCTCTAGGGAAGGGCTGAATATGTTGTGGCTATATAAGTAAAGGATAACAGTAATTTATTTGTTAAGTTTTTATTAAGTTTTATCCTATTGGGACAATTCAAAATGTAATGAAAACTTTTGCAATACATCTATGTAATTTCACCAGGCACTTAATAAAAGGCCAAAGTTACCCTCTGTTGATTTGATGACTGAAAATAAACACCTAATGGGTTGATATAGGTTATAAAACTAGTCTCAATACATAACCCCAGTATCTAAAAAGTATCAGTAACACATAGAAACCAGTTATCAGTTAGCATTTATACATTTGCTGCAATTGGTGAAGCGAGGTAATACTGTATTTGGAACAAGTCATACCTTGTTTCTTTCCCTACATGCCAGGAACTGCACATTTCTGCACAATTCCCCAAAAAATGTAATGCTAATTTTTTTCTTTTACTTTATCCATGCTTTCAGAGCATCTTAATCTATGTAAAGATATGCATAAAATAATATCATAAGCAAGTTGTTGTTGTAATTTCCTTTGTACTTAGTTTAATTATCTACTCATGTGTTAATTGACTTTTGCTGTGCTCCAAACTCTATATATGAGCAATGATGTTTGTGCACAAAGCTTTTCTATATTCTTTCCTTAATTGATAAAACTAAAATGTTTCTTTGTTTTAGTCTCACTTCAAGCTTCACACAACCTTGAGTAAATCCATGATTCATTAGTATATATTTCAAACTTTTCTTAGAAAATGAATTACCTTGTGTATATATTACTGTGAGTACTGTCTTATTTAATTCTCTCCTCTATTGTTTGACCTCTATTATATTAATAAATTATTCTCCACTATAATCAAGGGAAATTGTACTCATAAATTTTTTTTTCGTTTGTTTGGGTTCATGGCAATGATGTCCTGTACTTATTATCCTGCCTGTTACATATTTAATGATATCAATGAACACTTACAGGAAACATAAGACAATGTTATCCTAAGTTCTTTTCCAATATGGTGTAGCTAGGCCTAGTATTACATGCTACTTACCCTTCCATTCTATGTCTCAGAAGAATGTGGTCAGACAGTCCTGAACCCGATCGACATTTGTTTAACACCTGAAATTCAGGCAGCTAAAGCTATTGCATTTAAAAATCAATTTGTCCAGGAGAAGTGTATAAAAACCACGGGAGCACATATTGCATTAAATCATAGTAATGGAGATTTGCAGCTGGGCACAGAGTAGAACATTTGATATTCCAAAAAAAGGTTTTGTGCCGTTCTTAGGCAGTTTGGGATGAGAAAGATTCACCATGAGAAACAGAATTGCAGCTTAAACTACAATATATCCTCATACTCTGCAACTTATTGATAATGAGAGTATAAACATTGGCAGTGACAAAACTTCCCAAGAAGTTACAAGTAAAGGATATGCTCAAAAAATGTGAGCCTTGCCAGATTTATCACTGGATTTTTATGATACAGAATTGTTTAATTGCAAATTCTTAAAGCCATAACTATTAAGGTATGTGAATGGTACGTTTGCATGGAATGTGTGTGAATCTGTAGCCAGACTTGCAGAAACATATTCCTCTCTCTATATACAGTATAAGCTTTAGCTTTTATTTTGCAAACTATTCCTAATGAATGATGGAGACTTACATACACAGGGTTGGACCGGCGGGACACCAGGAAAAAAACAGTGGGCCCCAGTCAATGTGGGCTCCCTGTGGGTGCTCCCCACCTGCCTCAGATCGCTGAAGCAACAAGGTAAAGCGTGTGTGGGCAGGCACATGTTGGAGCAGGGGCAAATTGGCATTCACTTTGACATCTAGAGGAGCTCGCTACTAGAGTGGGGGCCTGAGGGGCATCTAGACACTGTACATGTGTTGCATGTAAAGCAGGAAATAGAAAGCAAAGGAAATATGACGTTTTTCAGCAACCTTTTAAAGGATTACTATTGTGGTAATCAGGTAATCTATTATCTGAGCTTTTCTGGATAATGGGTCTTTCTGTAATTTTGATCTCTATACTTTGTCTGCTAAAAAATCATTTAAAAATTAAATAAACCCAGTAGGATTGTTTTGCCTCCAGTATGGATTAATTATATCTCAGCTGGGGTCAAGTACAAGCTACTGTATAATTATTGCAGAGAAAAGGGAAATATGTTTTTAAAAAAAATAAATTATTTACCTAATATGGAGTATGTGGGAGATAGTCTTCCCATAATTCAGATCATTCTGGTTAACGGATACTATAACTGTATTATAAAAAAAACAATTGGCAATGTTCATTATAGGAAATTATATTTTATTGAGCATCAGAAAGCCACACCGAAAGAATAGGAATCTATGTTGACTATATTGCATTTCTCTTTGTACCCCCTGTGCTAATATAATGCTTGCCACAGCATTGGGGATTTTCAATAGTTTCAGCGGCAGAGCCCCTAGTGTTCACAGATATATGTTATTTGTATCTGTTTCTAGAGAATCACTATAATTTTTTTCTAGCCAAGGCACACAATAGGATTAATACTTTATGGTTGAGATTAAAAATGCAGAGGCCTATCACACAAGATTTAAGTCGTCCTGTATAGGAAAAAACTGGACTTCTTACTTTAAAGGAGTTTAAAAGCAATAATCAACGTACTTTATTCAGGTGAACCTTACCTGTAACAATCTGTAAATAGATGTAACAACTGTTAGGAGCAGAACAGTGTTTTAAGGGTTATTATTATTTCTATTAAAGGGTACTTTCTCTGTTAGTAATTATAATTTGTTTATGACCATGTAAGTGTTTGCCTATATGCGGCTCACGTTTCTGACTTAATAGAATGTGACTTGTACAATCGCATATGATGCGAGAATGCTTGTTCATCAGCATGTAAGAAAGATAAACTGTCCATGTAAGAGGTATAACTGTGCTAATTCTTTTTATATTTGGCAAGATCATTCTAAGGTGCATTATCCATATGTATCTGTTTGTTAAGTCCACACAAAGCCCATCAGTAAACATCTGTGGAATACATTGATAATAAACTAAGTAACAATATTGATTCACTGATTGCAGCATGCTTAATATTGTTGTCAGAACAATTAATTTGGCTACCAAATGAGTTGCTTACTATATTCCCTGTTACAGGACTGCCCAGCTGTTGGTAAACTATAGCCCCAAAAATGTCTTAGCTATTCAGGGAAGGAAAACAGAAAGCAAGGAGTGAGGTAGTATGTGTGTAATAGGGTACCACATGTATATATTGTAATTGGGCTGTGCAGTGTTTGTAACATTTTTAGAGATTACCCAGGCCAGGCTAAGGAACTGTAGGCATTGTATTGTTTGTATGTGAATCAAACTATTGTGGAAGCCAATACCACTAACTTTAAAATGACAGTTAAAAATTGGTGTGGGTGTTTTATGTATGTAGTTAAAATTACTAATCTATTTACATTCTACTGCTCCCATTGAAGGGCTCAGAAGCTACTCAAAACAGTCCTTTATTTAGTACAATGCGTTTCCACATCACTGATGTTTTTCTCAGCTCAAAAAAAAAGAAAAATAATCAGAATAATGTATCTGTAGGATCTTGCATGAGTAGCACAATTGGTTCCATAACAGGGCAACAGAATTCACTAGTACCCTGTGGCACAGCTTGTGACCAAAAAGTGGTTAGCCAACAAAGGGAGCTTTCTGATCCCTGGAACGCAATGTGCTTTACGTATGTGATTAGATAACATCTACCTATTTTTACCAAATTACTTATTCCGTTATACTGGAGCCTGTAGCTTTATGTTGCAGAATGTTAATATAAATTGCACAGTCATCAAGTGTCTGTACAGCTACAGGAATTTTACAGATTTTTCTGTGACTAAACCATTTGCTGCCAATTTTGAGAAAGCAATATTCCTAGGTAATCAAATATCTGCTCTCATGGCAATTTTAAAACACAGCTGTGTCAAATTATTTTGGTGCAAAATGTACCTTTTCAGTAAAAGAAGCCCCATTTGGTTTAATGCGAATCTGGCTCATTTTCACAAATGACAGTGAAAGAACCATCAATTTTGCAAAACAGAGGGCTGGTTATAAATTAAAAAAGGGGTGTAACTAGAAACGTGTGATTCTAGCCACCAGTGCTCCCAAATGTGCATTTCCCCTGCTGCACTTAAATGTATTTAATAGTCAATATCCAAGCAGCAGCAATTCCCTACAGCCTTAAGCTATTGCTTGTTGCTAAATCTCAGCAACACATGAAGACTTGCAGGCTGCATATTTTTGTTAAAACAGTACCCACATGTGGGTTACACACTGAAAACAAACATATGCACATATATATGATTCTGTACTAGTCAGCAACGGAGAAGGATGGTGTGGTATAGATGATGAACAAGGTTTGCAATGATAGAATAGCAAGTGCCCTGCTTGTATGAACTTGGCTATCTGGAACAGCTGAATTGAAATGAATTATTTATATTTTTCTTTAAAAAAAAAAAAACTTGATTAACTCTTCAGGTAATATTTTGAAATGTCATTTGGTTTTAGTGAACTATCGCTACCAACCAACTAACCCTTCAAGTCACTTAGTCAGTTGTTAAGGCGCTTGACTGTGCAGTATGAAGAACTGTGTCCTACGTCCCCTTTTAGTACTATAACTCCTCTTGGAGACAATATGGCTTTCAGGTTTTATGTTATACACATAAAACTACAATTATTATGATAAAGTGCAACTTAATAAAAACATTAATATTACACTGAATGCTTGCCAAAAATTAGTGTATGGCAGTCTTTTCGGCCACCTTCAACAGCAGCGTTGGGTGGGAAAGTCGTAGAAAGCAACTATGAAAGCAACATACTCTCAGGACCCTTGTCCAAGGAGCAAAAACTTGACCCTAGCTATCCCAAGGGCAAGTGGGTGGAATACTTCTCCTGCCAGCACTGGTGGAATAAATTAGGGGGGGAGAATTACTTCCTTCTGTACGACACTTATTCCTATCCTGTCTCCCTACCTCACATCCTGTTATGACCTACATTCAGTTTCCTTCTCTCCAGCTGTACTGACCGACACCCTTGGTTTACTGTACAGATGAAGCCCCCACCCTAGTGCAAAGTGTGGGGTGTAGTGATGGGCGAAAAGTTTCGGCAGGCATGGATTCGCGGCAAATTTCCGCGTTTCGCCATTGGCGGATTGTTTCGCGAAACGGATGAAAAATTTCGCCGCGGAAAAATTCGCCACACGTCCAAAAATTGTCGCCGGCGTCAAAAAAGAATAGTCGCGGGCGACAAAATAATAGCCGCGGGCGACGAAATAATAGCCGCACGACAAAACAAGAGCCGCGGGCGACGAAACAAGAGCCGCACGACGAAACAAGAGCCGCGGGCGACGAAACAAGAGCCACGCGCAACGAAATAATAGCCGCACGACAAAACAATAGCCGCGGGCAATGAAACAAGAGCCATGCGACGAAACAAGAGCCGCGGGCGACGAAACAAGAGCCGCGCGCGACGAAACAATAGCCGCGCGCGACGAAACAATAGCCGCGGGCGACGAAACAAGAGCCACTCGACGAAACAAGAGCCGCGCGCGACAAAACAATAGCCGCGGGACACGAAACAATAGCCGCGCGACAAAATAATAGCCGCGGGCGACAATTTTTTTTGTCGCACGACATTTTCGCCGTTTCGCTAATTTTTCGCTGTTTCGCGGATCTTTTCAAAGATTCGCGAATTTTTCGGCGAAGCGAAACGGAACAGATTCGCTCATCACTAGTGGGGTGTTCATGTACACTGGCATAACAACCATGGACAAGGGGATGTAACTGCACCTGGGTCTGCCCCAAATAGGGCCCATCAGGGATATGAAATGTGTGACATGCAGCCTGGAAGGTAGGAGGGTAGCATGTTGTCCTGGTGGGGGGGGGGGGCATAGTCCCCTAGTTAAGCCACTAGCAATGTAAAACATAGTGGGGGTCCTAGTTATTTTTTGTTTTCCACAACAACAAGATAGCTGAAACCTCCTTTCTCTTAAAAAAACTATGGCTGTTCCAAATGTCTAAAGGTGGTGCACAAAAGGTGGTGCACAAAAGCTGATCCTCCATGCTATCCAACAAATCAGCCTGTGGGCCGAACAGAAGGATCATGTCTAAGGGGCAGTATACACTATTTATACTTACAAATACCCATTAATTTTATCTTACCATACAGCTTTATTGGAGAAACAACACATGACATATTCACATTGCAAAAGTGCATTCATTTGAGAGGCTTTTACTACCATACTGCTTTTCTAACGTGATGCATTCATTATTCAATTCTGCCAATATGCTACCTTTTGCAATATATTCTATAAAAGATGTTTTAGTTTTAATTTGATTAGAAATGGAACACTCCAGCTCCTATATGACAGTCCCATCATAAATTTAACTGCGTGAATGCAGAAAAGGAATATACTCACAGTAAGCTGCACCCTCATACTTTCCCACTCAAGTTAAAAAAAAAGAAGAGCTACTTGTAAAAAGAGCATATTTGAAATTTGCATGTAACATATTTTAAAATGTAGAAGTGATTAAAAGCACATCACAGTACCAGCTACAGCCATTCATTTGTAAGAAAAATATAGTAGCTTAGCTACAAGTAAACAATAGCAGCAGTACAGTGGCTCTGTACAATCAAGCAGCATGAAGTGATTTACTGTTATGGTAAATGAGATGGCACTGTTCAATAAATATATTTGCATTTTCATTTAATGACACATTGTTGAGAGTTTTGATCATAACCTTTTCTACAGCATAAGGCTAATACTGCTATTTAACTCCAAGGCGAAGCATTTGACTGACACTCTTATATGAATTTATAATAAGTGTTCTCAGTTCTGTGTCTGTAATCTACATTAAGTGACCTCCCCAGGATTTATTTAAAGCCATTTTATTAAATCAGCCTCCAGCCATTTATAACAGAAATGTGTAGTATCCTAATTTTTATTAATAATAAAATCATTTTGCAATGTACCCATTAAATGCCTTAGAGGCTGAAATGCATTTCGAAATCCAAGGCAATAAACTGATTTGATAGTTCTGTATATTAAATCAGACTAGCAGCGTGCAAGTTCTCCCCCCGCCCCCTCCTTGCTGATTAGTACAACAGATTGCGAGTGAATGTAAAACCTGTGACCTTCTTATTGCTGCATCTCACTTCAGCAAATGCACATAGTTTGATTTGACTGCCATGATCACCTAAAGAGATGAACTACTGAAACTTGTCAGATTTTCCATCAGGCATTTTATAGCACCATTGATTGGAGGTGTCAGGAGCTGCGTGTGGGATACACTGCTGCCTGGCTAGAGCACAGCTGGTGCATGAGAAAGAAGTGCCCCAACTGTACAGTGACAGATTTTGCAAATCCTTCAGGAGTCGCTAATAAATCATTGTGGATTGAGAGGAATGCAGCTGATCTCTGAATTAGCTTCTATTGGAAAGGATCCATGAGTTGCATCCCACAATCTCGATGACATCACAGCAGCTCTTGGTCCTTGAGAGCCCTGATGTTGATCAGCTGAAGGAATTGGCTGCCGCTGCCAATCATAATACTGCTAGATGCCGCTCTACTTCTGCCCATAAGAGAGAAAGGCAAAGACACAGGCAGCAGCAGCAGTGGGGAGAAATGACTTTAGCTTTACACAAAGCCAAGCGAGGGAAGAAGCAGAAAGCAGCTGGTGCTGGTGAGATTAAATAGTTCTCACTGCATTTATACCGGTCTCTCAGTGCTCCCTGGTGTCATTCTGGTGTCCACGATAGAAAGTGCATTATAACGTTGCACTAAAGAGATGTGTGAATCATTCCAGCTGGCTGAATGTTTAAGGAATTCTGGCTGAGAGTGTGTGTGAGAGAACGTAACAGAAAGGGCTTGGCTGTGAGAGAGTTCGGCAGCTTTGCCTCTTTGCCTGCTGAAGCTGAGAACTGACAGGTAGCACTAATTCTCCTAAACCCAGGACGACTGAGCTCTGCTTCGGAGAATCTACCCAGCATCAAGTCAAGCAGAGCCATCCAGGTAGGACACACTTTAAAAAGTATCCAAATGAAAAATGAAGTCTTGTCTTATAGGTTTACAGCAAACGTGCATGCTTTAGTCCTCTGTCGTCAGGTCTTTTTGATTTGTGAGAGTAGCCAACTCTCATGAATGGTTGGAAGCATGTATTGTATAATAGTGATGCAATAGATTCAGTAATTATAGCAAACGAAACACAACATATGGGAACAATGAGCAATAATTCTTTGGAAAGCAGAGCAAACTCCCCCTTTTGTTTGACTCTGCTCATCCCATCATTTGAGCTCTGTCTCACTATCATAACTGAATTCTGCACGTTTGGATATTGATAGCAATGTAACAGAAAACTGCAAATGTGTTTTGCCGATGGTTGGCCAGTGGTTTTCCCCTTTGGATACCTACTAGCTCCTTCCTGCTAATTTCAAGGAACTTAATGAAGAATAATTACAAACCATTTTGTAGCAATTGCTCGCAGGAATCCTTATCCAGCAGATCTGTGCATCGGTTATTTCATTCATTTATTGATCCAGTTTTTTTTTCATTAGAGATGGTCCTGTGATAAAGACAGATTGTTTGCTTAGCAATTTTTCTTTTATATTGCTATTTGGCAATTGCTCTTTACAATATTGATTCGCAGTTTATATTTACATGCTGCGCTGTTACAGTTTCACGTTCGAAATTAGTCAATATATCAATTCATAAGAGATGCTACGAACAACACCGATACTAAAACCCAAAAGTTTAGTCAAGTGAGATATTTATCAAATTAGCTTTTCAATTTGCAAAGTTTCAATATTCAATTGAATGTGAAATATTCCAGCGGAATGTTTCTTAATGTAAGTTAGTTGTTAAAGTGCTACCAGAGAGTGTCCAATATTGTATACTTTACTGGACTATATTTAAATCAAAATGATCTTGTGTGCTGTACACCATGATAAACAAGGCCTACCAGTGTATTCTAACATTGTATTTTACATTTTTTGCTTTTGTTGTCAACAGCAATGTCTAAGGCATATGATTATTACAGAGATAGTCATAGATATTCTGACACGTTAAATGTAAATCAATGTGTTTGTGTTCAAAAGATTGCAAAGTGTCTGTATAATGCAGGTATGGGACCCACTATCTGGAAACCCTTTATCCAGAAAGTTCCAAATTATGGGAAGGCCATCTCCCATAAACTCCATTTTAATCAAATAATTCACATTTTTAAAATGATTTCCTTTTTCTCTGAGATATAATTGATCTTTATTGGAGCCAAAACAATCTTGTTCTTTATATCCCCAGGTCCCAAGCATTCTATATAACAGATCCCTTACCTGTACAACTACTCCTGTATTAAAGAGAATTAAAGAGAAAAAGAAAGACACTTTAAAATTCAGTAAATTACTGTAACACTCTATCTATCATCTATGTATCATCTAGTTGTATATATCTATTTTTTCTATCATCTATAATATCAATCTGTCTGTCTGCCTGTCTGTCTATCTATCTATCTATCTATCTATCCAGTATCTGTGTAGGATGTCATTTTTCATTTTGCAAAGAGCAGAGGTAAGCGCAGTTCAAATTCTGGATCATGTGTGAACTATGGGTTACCTCTTTACATCAATGGGTAATTGCTTCATATGGGTTAGTGCCTAGAAAATAACTGAAATTGATTATGCAAAGTTCCATGATCTCCACAAGCCACCAGATAACCCAAACTGTTTTGTAATGTGTAGGCAGAAACCATAGAAAGTAACTCCCATTCTCCTTTCTAAGTGAGGGTTGGACTACAAGTGTGAACTCAGCTTAACACCATCATATAATTTTATAAATGTGTAGAAGAAGCATTAGGGCTTATTTATTAAAGTTAGGTGAAAGAGTTAAGAACACTAATGGGCCATATTATTCCCCCAAATTAGCAACCTGTGTCTGTGTCAGTCGCACTTAGCATATCAGATGAAAGACGTAGCATGCTGCATACTCTAGTGTAAAGAAGACATATAATTAATACCTGCTTTAATCAGGTGTTAAGAATGAGGCTCCTGTTGTAAATTGTGTTTGCATGCTCTCATCCTTGAGCCTAATGGATAGCACATAAGCCAGGGGCGCCAAGTTGATGCCCATGCCTCACACATTAAAGGAACAATTCATTGTAAAAATTAAACAGGGTAAAATGGATAGACTGCGCAAAATACAAAAATATTTGTAATATAGTTAATTAGGCAAAAATTTAATCTATAAGGACTGGAGGGGCAGATATCTAACAAAATATCCAGAACACTACTTCCTGGGGGCCACATGGGTCATAACTGTTCAGTTAGTTTGTGAGCATGCAGGTCAGATTCAAATGCAAACTAACTGAATGAACCGTTATGTCCCATATGCCCCCCCCCCCCCCCCAAAGTCACTGATTGGTTACTGACTGCTAACAGCTCAGAGAGCTGAAAAAGAGGAAGTAGTGTTATGGCCATTATGTTAGACATCCGATCACTCCAGCCTTTATAGATTACATTGTTGCCTAGCTAACTATATTGAAAACATTTTTTATTTTGCGCAGTCTATCTATATCACCCATATTCATTTTCACACTGAACTATCCTTTAAGGTATGTATACTAGTAATATGCTGTAGGTTGTGCCAGATAGTGGCACAGTTACACAGGAATGCTGCGAAAGTGGTGCATTGTAGGTAACAAATATGGAGATTTGTGCCACTTTACATCTATCTCTTCAATTTAGGTGGCACATTAAAATATAGCTATATTACATATACACCTTTTAGCATATCCTTATAATTGTTAGTGTATCCTTATGTTTGGGTTCAACATGCACTTCTCATTCTGTGATATCCATGTATAAGAAACAGGGCAGGTGTGTTTTTAGTTACTAGCTGACAGATTCAAACTTGCTGGATTCCATTAGTTGGCTTTTTATGTATTCATTTTCTGAAACCCTTGTTATAGACAATTGGCATTAAGAATACCATTGTCTCTCTCTGTATACTTTGTTATGAAAGTTTACTACCACTCATTTAATTTATTTAAACTCTGTAGGGTCTTTGCTTTTCATAAACCATCATGTTGGACCTCCTTTTCTTCTGCTTTGACATAGCACCCTCTATAGGCAGCTACACCATACACTTACTAGTGCCACACTTACCTCAATGTCACCCACCTCAGCTGCTGAAAAAACTCAGATTATACATCCTACTTGGTTATGGGATACATAGATAGATAGATATACAGATAGATAGACAAAATGTAGATTTTATATTGCCTTTGTATAACACAAATCACACACATAACACAAGTCGCATCATTATAATATACACCATATATGCCACATGCATATGAAGAGTGTACTAACCTGTATAAATGTTATAGAAATGTGAATTTTTCTTTATGGTTTGCCCAAAAGAAAAAAAGTTTGATATTGTCATGCACTTATTGGGATGAAACGTGGCTAGTCATTTATCAGTTCAGGTAGTAAAAATAGGACTTATTGCTAATGTTTTTATGCTGAACCACTACACACATATATAGGAGGGCTGGTATTTTTTCCAGAAATGGTGACAACCTTATTCACCATGTTGCTACCTTGCCTAGTTGCAGTTTATTACAATTAAAAAAAATCATGTGATCTGTAAATGTCACACTTTTAATACATTTCTAATTAGAAACTGTGACTTACTAGCAGACAGTTCATCAGTAATTGCATTAGGGGAAATATAATTCGGTTTCTTTAGGAGTGGTAAAATCATTTCAGTCAGAGCTGAAGTGGTTAAGGTAAATTTGACCTTGTTCAGGAAAACACTTTGTGTATTATTGATCAAATTTTCCAGAAATGCAGAACAAATCATAGACAGACAGCTTCTTCAGCATGCAAGAGACAAATGGGGGTAGAAAGTGTACTACAGTAAATTATCTAAATACTTGTATACGTATTTGTTTTCATATTTTCACCCATAGTGTTACCATAAGATATACATTAAAATCAACAAATCTAATATCTGTTTGTATTACACATTATTGTTATAGTCAACGTTAGCACACAATTAGCATTACAGATTTAATTCAATGTACAGAACATTTGAGACTAGTATAAGTACAATTACTGCAAACTAATTTAAAATATGAGTTCTAAAGCTAAAACCATCCCGCCGCCCCACAATATACACTATATGGTAGGCCAAGCACTGCAACCATCTATCCACATGCCTAAACAATCACCTTAATATAAAATGCTATGTAGAGGTTTGGCATGCATGGTGGTAGAGTGGTAAGCTGCTTGGCAAAACAGCAACATGGGGCTCAATTCTGGCAAGGGCTAAAGTGTATATTTTCTACCTTGTTTTCTCAGGGTGCTTTGCTTCCTAAGGAGATGAAACTGTAGTCTCTACTTATATCAGTGTCTGGTAAAGCACCAACATGTTGGCACTATATAAATAAAAGCATAATAATTAGTGATGAACTAATCTATCCCGTTTCAAAAAAAAATTTGCACCAAATTTTTGCAAATGCAGAATTTCGCAGCGAATTCAAATCACTATATGACATTACTTAGTAAAATGAAAATTAATCAGACAATTTCCATATCGAAATACAATATGTAGTAATATACAATTACAAGTCTAACAGAAAGATACATAGATAGATATATAGATGATAGATACTGTAGATGAACACTAAATTAATTTGACTAAATATGTATCTTTATTTTTTGCCCCTCATGTAGGTTCGTAAAGAATAGAAGTAACAATCTTTCAACTATAAAACCTGTATGAACACTCTCTACAGGGGGTTTAATAAAAACACAATGTCTTAAAATACTATTATAAATTACTTTACAGAATTACTTAGGGACCTAGTATCCACAGCCTGTAGCAAAAGTATTTATATTTAAGGGGTGATATATCAACTTTGTAACTTTTGCTGAGCAGTTACGCAATTATCGGTTGCTTTCGCTTTAACAAATGTTCATTTTTATTTACATATTATACCAATACCAACTGTACAGATACTTTCTCCCCGCATGCAATTTGCATCAGGGAGCTAGGATTTAGACAGATGCTAGTTGTTGCTGAGCAGCAATGAGCAGTACCATGCCGCAGGGCAAAATGGAGTTTGACTCCACAAAACAGCCTCACACATTTTGACAAACTGAAACCTTTATCAGCTTTGAGAAACATGTCAGTTCATTAAAAAAAAAAAAACTTTCTTGGCTGTCAGAAAAGTTTCCCAGTTCATATTTCATAAAGCTTCCTCATTGTCTCTAAAGTAATTTATTGATATACCTGTTATTAGAGACAGCGTAAAATCCTATCAGTGACAATATTTACCGTATTAAAAAATGAAAGTGCTTTATTAAAAATCATTCAGAGGTCTGTGAATCTAAGATTATGATTTTAATAAACCATCAAAAACATATTCAGGCTCGGTACAATTGTTACTGACTTACGTTCCCATCAGTTTTAAAACTGTCACTTTCATGGACTTTTACAGAGCTATGAGAGCTTATTGGAATTGCTTTTATTTTGTTTCTCAGATCAGGACAACACAAAGCAATAGCTACTTACAACATATGACTTGAGACGGACAGGAATGCCTGGTTGTTTCTTATCCCACTGCCCATTCCCATTCCACACCTGCTCTCCTACCTAAGAGGAAGCCCTCTGTCTTCCAGCCCAACCACCACTGCAAGGCCTAATTCCTCTATTGTTACGCCATTGATTTATAGAAACAGGGGGCAGCTCAAGAGTTCATTGTGAAGTGCATCACTGTTCTTTGTGCACACCCATGGCCTAGCTCAAACTATAGCAATGTCACTCAAACACTTCTTACTTTTGCAGTATTACAGGAAAATGTGTGTGTAAATTATATATATTTATATAGGTCACTACAACTTTTAATTCATTATTATTATTAGTATTATTATTATTAACACATATTTACAAAGCTCCAGCTACAGATTCCACGGCGCTGTACAATAAATAGGGGCATACATTAAACATACAGATTACATACAAAAACACAATAACTGATACCCTGCCCAAAGATGCTTAAAGTTCATTACGATTAAAATAATTTGCTGAGGAGTTTGCACCTACAATAAGGTACAGGACCACAGGTAAGGCAGTTCATGAAATTTTAAGGTTAATTCCATTTTTTTTTTTTATCATTATATTACGTGCTCTTTTTACTGTATAAATCATAAATTGTAAAGGACATACATTTCCCAGTATCTGCCAGCCAGGACTGATTATTTAACTTAATGAGAATCTGGCCACTGCATTATACTGCAAATAGATGACTATGACTATGGTAATTACCTCTTTTAAAAAAAGGAACAAGTTTAAAAATGTCCCTCTTAAAAATGGCAGTGTCAGAGGATCCTCATGTTAAGTTTAGGCTGGACTATTATAATAAGATAATCAAACAGAGCAATGGTTTAGAGGTACTGTACAGATCACAGCACCCTACAGCAGACTTTGTTGGGATAAATATGAACAAAATGCTGAAAATCTGCAATGTTCTTATTGATGAACTTGAAATTGATGATTGCAGTCATGAATATGAGCCTCGTGGTACCATGATATGATTCATCATTTAAGAAATAATCTAAAGATTAAACAAAATAATTCTGTAATATCCATTTTTGTCATAATTTCATACATGCAGTGTTCATACATAAGTTAATAACCTAACTAAGAAGAGTAATGATTTGTATTTTTCAGCCAGGCATGATAAGCAGAACCATACGAGTCAGGTTTAAAAGTAAACTAAATTTACAGGTTGTTGTTAGCCTTGGCAAAGTTGGTTTCATGAGGAGTCCTGTTTTTCCCACATGTATAAGGAAAGAGTTATAGAGGGAAAATGCAGAAGGATAGTCTTGGGTCCCTTTGCTTTGGAGATATGGTGACATTTTTATTTAATTTATAATATATCTTCAACATCTGCTTTTGTATAAAGGCTAGGGAGCTTTTCGTTTCATTCATGCCATAGTACTGAATTATGGGTTGGGGGGGGGGGCTAACATTTAAAGACCATGGACAGCATAGATTCAAACCTACATAAATGGACATTTGATTATTAAGCTTTTAAGGAGGATCACTTCAGTAGATTACAGTGCTATGCAGATGTTTTTCACTGACAAGCTTAATCATAGGACTTAGCCAGGATATGAGTGTGAGGGATTTATTGAGTGCTATGAAATGCTAATAAATAAAAATAAGGTAAGGAAGATTTAAGGGTGGAAATAAATGGATAAACAATTCTAATGTAGTCATAGTAAGTTAGTGGACAACTGTGATAATCAATGCATTTTGAAGATGTCCTTTACAGCAGTAACATCCTGCCTGTATTAGACTCAGAGACCTTCAGTTTACAATACAGACTGCAATACCTCGGCTTTATATGAGCATGCAGTTGGAGTCCTGCATCAGTGCTTTGTTTTATTGAGTTTTTTTTCCTCTTATTGATTTTCTGTTTTTTTATATTGGCCTGTACTGCTCACCACTTTTCCTCATGATTATTTGGTGGTTTATTTGGTTCTGACCAGACCTACCTGTTTTTGTTGGTTCAGTCTCTGAGTTTATGTTTGACTCCCTTGTTTGCCCCTGTGGGAGTTTCTGGGTTCTTGTGTGTTTAGACCTGGTGGCACCCAAGTAACGGAAGGCCCAAAGTCAAATGGGGCTGTTATAGGCAGGAGAGCATGCCTGGAATCCAGTTCTTCCCCTAGGGTTTGGCATATCTTTACTTGACAAGGTGACTGTTGACTTTAAGCAGGTATTGGTTATTGCAAATACAAATCATTGGGTGTCTACTTTATGTGGTATATTTGTCAAAGGGTGAAATAGAGTTCACAGTTTATTTGTGTGGGATTTTTAGGAGTATATTTATCAATGGGAGAAAGTACATGCATAGAGAGCTGCAGAAGTTCCCTCTTGGATACTTTGGCAAGCTCTGTTTCACTCTTTAAAAATATCACCATTTTCTGTGGTATGTAATTTTTTGTGATATTTTACCCTTTGATTTACCTAATAAATGTCTATGTTCTTTCCATCGATGTTGATACTGCAGTTTGTCAGATCCACGGACATAGTTATGGACCTTTATCAAGAACTTTGGCAAGTGTATAGATGTTTTTATTCCAAGTATGCAAGGCAAATTCATGCCAAATACATAAGGGCGCTTCTTATATTTATGCTATGAACATCCATGCTTCTTATTTGTATTAGTGCCGTGAGTAGACAATTAAAGTAGCGGGGCATCATAATTCATTAAGATATTAATAAAAATATCTCTGAGCTGTGACAAATAGGAAGCAATTCATTGCACAGCTTAAGGAAACTTCTCAAATTTCTTATGTATACACATGGGAGGTTCTTAAGAATGTGACAGCACCATGTATCTGCTAACCGCAAGGAAAGCATTATTAAGTATTTGATTAAATTGGCAAATTAAGGACATGCACACTGCCCTGAACTTCGGTCATAAACCTGTCGAAATGACAGATGACATTATGAATACGGTCTGACAGGACTGTCTGATAGAAATATTCTTAAGGGATGACAAACATAATGATAGTTAGAAGAATCATAATTTAATAAATTCATCTCAGGGGATTGGAACATTTAAGTATCCAATATTTTCTTTTCAGGACCTTTTGTAGAAGCATTGCTGTACCTGTGAAAGAAGGCTCAGTATATTAAAATACATCATTTAGTGTTTTTTCATTTTACAAATCTTTGTATTTTTACATTATATTTGTATTGCACATTTTTGTATTGCAATAGACCTCAGTGCTGTACTTTCAGAGCAAGGTGTACTCATGTTCAAATATATTTTTCAGTACAGTAGATTTAATTAGAACTTTGATGACCATATAATCCCAATACACCCTACATGAGTAATTTATAGAAACATTTTCTGCTGGCATAAGCAATGGAAGACAGAGTTCACACAAAAAAAGGAATCATTCATTCATGTAATGAGAAAGAGAAGACTTTATTTTTAACTTTTACAACACGAAGTTGTTTTTTTTTTTGAAACGCCAAGGATTCTAAATAATAAAAAGGTGGGTTACATGCCTAGACACAGCGCTGGATTTATATTCTGGGTGCCCTAGGCCGCCCCCATTGATCCCCACCCCCCAACTCCTCATCTAAATATATGTTATATTCAACAGAACGTCAGAGTGTTCTAGAAATCACTGAGGTTAAGTGCATAATACCAAGGATCCCCCTTTTGATAAAAAAATAAATAAAAGAGATCTGTTTGTATCATGAAGATACGCAAAACAATCCTCTCAATTTAAGCACAACTGGTCTCCACAAGTGTAAGAATATAGTTGGACCCCCTGTCGTGTTATAGACTGTTCAGTCTGCAGGCGTGTTAATGCATGCCTTGCTATATTCTATGCTGGAAATGTCAAAGTATCTGTTGGAATTATAGTAAGCCAACAAGAGATGACGTGCTGGGTAACAACTATCAAACATACAAAATAATTAATAAAGAAACACTGAAACACACAGACCTTAGCAGAAATGTGTAAAGAGCTAACAGAAACAAAGTCCAAGTTCAGGCACAGGGTCAGGGCAGGCTGCAAGGCAAATGTAGTCTGTAAAGGAGGCAGAAGCCAGGGCAGGCAGCAGACAAGTAGAATCCATATATTAGGCTATGGTAAAAACATGGGTGGCAAAGGGAGGGCAGGTAAAGACAGGATTTAGAAGCATGGTTGTTAAAATACAGGACACAGGATCTCAGGAGCTAGGAACATGACAGGCGCATCGTTGGGATTTGTTCCACCTCTTATCAACCTACCACACCACCCCTTCTATCCCAGAAGAATCACACAGACATCAAATTTTGGATGGAAAGGGCTGCAGAACATTTATTAACACTGAAGTTTAATTTAACACGTACCGTAAGCAAATAGCATAACACGAACATATGATAAACATAAACAAACATAACATGAAAATAAGATAACATATCATGAACATATGATAACTTGAACGTTTGTATAACAAACAACTGTAACAATCTAATAACTGCGCAACGCCACTAGCGCTGCCAGCTGCCATCCTAGCCCGGGACCACCTACTCCTCAACAAACTCACTTCCTGACACACCTCCTTACCCCTGAGGTGCCAGGCGTGCCAACCACCAATAACCATGCAACCATTGGTTCCCGGACTCAACCACTCCGCCAGTCAAACTATAATACCAACTCACCTGTTAGGGGAGGGAGGGTGGGCGTTTTCCTGCACTGTCTAAAATGGACTGGAAGTGGGAAACACCAACTACCTATTTATACCCCCGCCTTGCTGCTATTTGAACCCACCAATCCCAAACCAGCTGGGAGTGGCCTACACCCCCACGACGCTGTCATGCACCTGCTTCCCTACGCCCTGCTACGGGTCACCGGTCACTGGAAGCTTAGTTGCAGCAGAGTCCATTGTAGATCAGGGAGTCCTTAACAGTATCTTACTTGGCCCAAGAAGTATGGCTATATTTTAGGGCTCATTTATGAAGACAGTCACACAAAAATGGATACAGATGCAGTGTTTTTTTATTCCATTTATTAAAGGCACTTGCATCTAAACCTGGTCCCCGCACTTGAGCCATTGTACCCACTCAGGTAGTAATTTCAGGTTTTCACTATGGAATGCATCAAGAGGTGCAGCAGACTTGCTCCCAGAAATCCAATGTGCTAGTTTACAGTGGTTTGCACCTGCAAACAAGGTGCAAATTCAGAGGGGATTATCTATTTCAGCAACATGTACACATCATTTATGGAAATTATGCAGTCCCCACTCCCCCAGTTTTAAGAGGAAACACATCCAATTCATCAAAATGTGCAAGCTCAGTTGCACTTGTCTCATGCTTCAGACGCAATTGTGCTGAGCACAAATCTACATATGGGTGCACAGAAACTTGGCACATTGCCCTTCCGTACTTAAATGAAGAAGTTGTTTAATGAAAATTCTTGACTGATTTTAAAAGCTTCACTACAGATTGTAAGGCTACAAATTCCACTAAACTGTAGGTTTACCCCCAAATAAAGGTGGATTTTTGAAAAGTAAACATTTTGATGATCCAAAATAGGCAAATCTATCTTTCTGCTTCAAGCCTCCAAACTGAAAAGCTTTGCTAAAAGCTTTTTTTATGCTATTTTTGAAAATATCCTGAAAACTTGCAGTTTATAGCCTTTTATATGCCATTTATTATTTGATACTAACATAAAACATCTAAAATATAAAAGCTAGGGGACTTCTGAGCAGTGGCCCAGTGTGCATATGATTATCAAATGATGTGGCATTTAGAGACCCAAAAAAGGAAAGTAATTAATACCAATTGTTATGGCTGTCGCAACTTACTACAAAGTTACATATTTTATTTGTATTTATATGTATTTTATACATTTTTACATTACCTATTTTAAAAGTGGATTCAGGAGTAGTTTATGCAGTGTTTACATCTTAAACAGTTTCAATAGGTAATAGCAATAATAATGAAATGCAATTCTATACAGTACGTATGCTGAATCAAACTTCATGCATAAGAATTGACATTAAACAGTTCCAAAGTTAAGAACTTTGAAATGATTCTAGAAATGTTGATGACATGTTACAAGTTGCAATAAAAGTGATGCGCAGAGATATTAAAAAAGTTCAACACATGTACACATCCGCATTTACTATCTGGGCATTAAATATCAAAAAACAGAAGCCTGGGTATCCCATGTCTGCACTTTGTTAATGCAGGCATGGATTAGCAGCAAATTTCCGCATTTCCTCATTGGTGAATTGTTTCGCGGTAAATTTGTTGCACGTCAAGTTGGGCACCGCCGCGTCAAAACAAGAGAGGGTGACAAATAGCCACGGCGACAAAAAAAAATTGTGTGACAAATGCGTTTCGCAAATTTTCTTGCCGTTTCGCAAATTTTATGGCGAAGCGAAACAGGACAGATTTGCTCATCACTACTTAGGTGCTGTAAATGCAAGAACTGGGCACCATGCTTTGTCTTCAGTATGAGAGTTCTGCATATTTACAGTGCCTGTAGTGTTGCCTTGCTCTAATATCTATGTCTATCATCAATATCTGGAATTCATTACACAGGGGTGCTAATTCCAAAGTGACATGACTATCTGACACTCACGGGAATTACCCCTCCATCATCACCACCGGTATAGGAAAGAGTAGATTACATTAGTTCACCTGATTTTCAAAACAATGACACTGGGAATGTGGACACTCTAAAATCTATGGAGACCTGTCAAAGCAGAAAAAATAAAATATATTCAATAACCTGTAACAACGGACATTTTTAAAATATAGGTATATTTTAATGCACAACACAAGAACATTTGTAAAAATAACCATCCCCCAAGTATGTTTTATTTTAGCTTGACTTTTCAAGCAATATATATATATAAAACACCTTTGAAATTGTATAGCATTTGGATAAGTGCTCTTACTGGTTGGCATTTTTAAAGAAAGGAGAATTTAATTCTCCATAGTTACACATTTTTTCAGTTTAATAGTATATTATATAATAAAAATCCCAGCATAAATTATTTTGTTCTGAAAAGATTGTGCAATCTTTCCCCCCTTCCTGAAGTCCATTATGTGTTTGCTATTTAAATCAAAAGGCAGTCTTGTGGGAGTATGAATAATCCTTGGCAATTGACATTTGCTCTATTGCACATTAGAAGCTCTAGTTAATACAAAGTGAACACTAAACAATTTGTTGCAAATTATATCTATTAACCGATCTAGAAGACATTTCCTTCCAAAACAACACATCTTTTAGACATTAGTATATTGGTATACATGCAGTCACAAAAAAATAATAAATTGATAAAATCAACTCATGCATTTAAAGACAGTGCAGTTACAGAGCACAAGGGTTTTTGACACCCCTTCTCTGTATATTTACTGCCTGGAAAAAAGCATTGTTATATAAATAATTATTTGAATATTCTTTCTGTGTTGCATTAATGATTTATTATTGTCTTTTATATTCAAATTGAAGCATAGGGGCCCACTAGGTTTTTTCCCAGTGACCCACCGGCCCAGTCTGCCCCTGGTTATACCTTGGCTGCATGTTACCAGTCCAGTGTAATTCTCTTCACTGTAACTGTAAATACAGCACAGGTATGTGATCTGTTATCTGCAAGCCCATTATCCAGAAAGTTCCCAATTACGGGAAGGCCATCATCCATAGACTCCATTTTAATCAAATAATTCAAAACTGTAAAACATAATACCTTTTTTCAGTAATAATAAAACAGTCCCTTGTACTTGATCCTAATGAAAAGATAATTTAATCTCATTGAAGGCAAAACAATTCTATTGGGTTTATTAATGTTTAAATGATTTTTTAGCAAACAAATTATGGAGACCCAAATAACGGAAAGATCGCCTATCTGGAAAACCCCAGGCCCCGCGCATTCTGGATAACAAGTCCCATACCTGTACCGTAACACACCCTTATACATTTTGTTCAGTAATGACATCAAAGAACATATACAACACTGTATCCAAGTTTGCTGCAGAAAAGGATCTTTATAGAACAATTAAATCCATCCTTCAGATAAATCCGGAGAAACGTATGAACTGGAAGTGACACAGCCAGATGAATGATTAATTGCAAATAAATGTAAGGTAATGCATTTGGGATTTAAAATAGGCAGACTACTTTTTTACTTATAACATTCTCATGCCTTAATTAAACAGTAGATTTTCCAGAGGAATTGAGGGCATCTACTGGGATTAAGGGAAGAGGATTCATCTTAAGGTGCAAAAAGGGTTTTTTTACAGTGAAGCCAATGCCTTTTAGCAAGAAAGAAAACAAAAGGTTACTGGCATTAATCCTCTTGCAATGCTGGTCCCATTGACATTATGAAGTCAGGATAGGATTTTTCCCCTACAGAGGCAAAATGAACATAATGTAATATGAATCAAGTAAGAGTTAGGAAACATGTTTAGATGTTTACAAAAAACTGATCCGGGTGATGATCCCTTTTTCAACCATAGCTTCTGTGTAATTTTCAGAAGTTTGGGGGAATGTACATTTAAGACACACTTTTATATTTAGTCAAATCAATGTTGGCTTCTGCTCCTGCCATTAGATATATCAGACAATACTTAGCCTGCTAGGTCATACTACTAATCCATTTTATTGCAAGAGGATTACCACACAAAGCCTCAATTGATGACTAGGGGACAATAACTCTGGTAAGCGAATGATTGGCACATACCTTAACTAATTAAGTTAAGTTAATTACACACACTAGCCAATACAGCATATATCAGTCTATAAGACACAAGAGCTATAAATATCTTTTAAATTATATCCTTATATATGGAGTTTATATGGTTATAATTGGTGCTTAGTGATGTCTTTTCTGTCACATGACTCACTGTATTATAATAAATGTACCCCCTGTTGTAAAATTTGAGTATATTAGGATACAGTATATGAGGATATTAGAAGTCACCTCTGAGTTCCATGACCTTCGGCCTCATGCTTTTATTTGGTCATGGAACTCCTCGGTGACTTATAATATCCCTATATTTTACAATTTTGCAGATTTGCAATAATAAAAATGCTAAAACAATCCCCTGAAGGTTGTCTGAAATGTTTAGCTCTGGCCATACTTCACAGCAGGTGCTTGGGTGCATTCTTTAGAAAATTGCTCTGGATTGGTCCCGTTGGCTAATTCTTTATCCATCTAAGGCTTTTGACATAGACAATGGATTTCTAAGGCTAACATACATTAATAGAAACAAGTATTCACCGTCTGGAGATGCTACTTACTGCTTAGCATACATAGATGTTGGGCCTTTCCCAAATTCAAATTTTAACGGAAGCTGTGGGACCTAAGTTTAAGGATTGTGATCAGATTTGTATATTCCTTGGTCCATTGTTTTATCAGTCATTATATTGTGCAGTACTATATGCTTGACTGACATTTTTGGCAAGTGTCTGTTTGCATCATTGCATTGGTTCTTTATACTGATCATCTACATGACAATACAGGGCTTGAACAGATTTATTTTCTAGAATAGTACTCTCCTGAGAGACGCCTCTTTTTAAAAATCAATTTCCTGGTAAAGTCAAGGAAGAATTCCATCATTTTTCTTTTTAATTTGCCCAAGAAGTATTGACGTCTCTAGTTGAGGTGATCAAACCAACTATTGCTGCCTCCACTGACTAAAATAGAAACAAATATGTAGATAAATAAGTTTCATTATTAAGATTTAGAAAATTCATCTTAAAGAAATATTGCTTCTAAGCATTATGGATATGCTTCCTAAACAGTGTCAGATCCCAGTCCCCCCGTCCAGTCTGACCCTGTTCCAAAAAGTGCAACAAATTTGATGTTTGCTGTTTTTCTCAACCCATTTCCAGATTAGAAACAAAAGGTTCACCCTTAAATAAATTCAAATTGGATTTTCATTTGGTTTTCTTTTTTAAATGTTTTATGATTTAGAAGCATTCCTTCTTTGCCTCTATCCACCCTGCAACTGAAAAGCCTTTCTGGTTGCCATGGTTACTGATCTCAGCAACCAAAAAAAAGTTGACCATAAGGCTCTAATTTTACAGTTATTTTTGTTTGTTTGTTTCTCTAATTAGTCACATCTATCACTTTGACTACCAAACTTCTACCTGGTTGTTAATTATGCCTTACCACACAAATAGCAGATAAAATGTCAAATCAGAGTAACAGCAGAGTAAAACATATAAAAATATGCAACAGATGCAGTTAATTGGTATTTTTTGCATTTAAAAGAACTGCTTATAATCCAAAATTAAAATAGACTCAGACACTGCTGATAAAGGGCATAGATGTAGATAATAACAGCTATTTTTATCAGCTGTGTGTGAGTTCATCCTACCTTGTGGTTAGATAGTAATCAACTGCGACATGCACATGGTATTGACCACTGCCTTGTACAGTATTTGATTAGGTTTTGTACTTCAGTGTGCTTACTATTTATTCCACGAATGCTTGGACCATGTTTCCTGATCATATTCTTCTACATCTGATACTGGTAGGTATAGAACATGCAATGGAAGAGCCATGGGCATTGTTCAACCTCTGAGAATATTATATGATGGTAATCACCTTGTGAAGACGAGTCTACTGCCTTTAACCACTACTAAACAACATTTCCTAGCATCCTCAGAGGAATTCTAGGAGTCGTAGTTTAACAGCAGCATTAAAACTACTGGTTGTATATTCCTGTCATGTAACAAACAAAGCAAACCACGGGATTCTCTGTGTGCCTAAATTCTTTTATACATAGCTATGGAAATAGAAGCATTACATTTAATTATAACATTCACTGCTATAATAGGTGTTAATATCTCTTCTTGTACTTGGTTTATTTTTTGCATTGCAAAAATTTAGAACATTATATAAATAAAAGGAGTCCCACAATACTAATAATATAAAAGCACCAGGTCACACCCCTAAAGGGTTCATTAACCATTAGATGGTGCAAGTGGGCAATTATCATACAAATGAGTGCTTACAGTTAGCCCCAGTGTGGCATTGCTGCACTTATGTGGCAGGGTGTGCATTTTATATTACATCTAGTGCATACTTGCGCACTTTTGCCCTGGCATTCATTGTATATGATTGTGTATCATTGCAGAAGCATAAAGATGTTTACCTGAAAAAGATGGGGAAACAAAGTGAATCATAGTCAAACCTTAACACTTTTTTGCACACTGTAGGGCTGATTTATGTTTGCAAGCACACTGAGCAACGTGAAATTCTGAGTGCAGTCACCATGCTTTTCCCCCACAATCCACCATTTTCCCCACAATTCTGGCATCATTGCAGACAGAGATGGCCGATTCATGCAGTTCCTCAAAATGGATGCTAATCGGGTTAATTCTGTCTGGCATAATTTCCGGTGTTCTCCATGCATGTGGTTTTTCCACAAGTGTGTTGTGCCTACTGCCACAGCTGAGGGAACCCTGACTCCTAGTCAGGAGGTGATGGTAGCTTTAGGGTTCCCATGCAGCTATAGGCACGGCAGAACCTGATTCAGAATGAAGGGCATGAAAGATTGAGTAGTTTGAGCGCAACTCTATGGAAATGCAAAGAGTGCATTTTGACGCAAGTACCTTTAATGAAAGTGGTTTTATGCACACAAGTTGTCCACTGCATCTGCAGATGAAAATGAGCCCTTGTGTCTTGCCTCCCTTTAGTAAATGAGCCTCAAATTTTTGTATATAAAAAAAAAGTTTGTATAATAATGTGTTGATGTTTTACTTTTAAGCAATACCTCTTAACCTACACATTTCTTCTAAATAAAATGATTGCCTTAACAATTAAAATACAAACAGATTTTCCAGTATACTAAATAAGAGTTTGCACCTGTTTTTGTGTATCTTTTCCCCAGGTCTTTCATTAAAGTTGCAGCAACAACAGTTTTATTAGCGATTGTATTTTATTGCTTTGACACTGACCCCATAGTGAATGCACTGCATGTTACCCACTGCTTTTTGATTGTTGTGACCTTTTTGATCCTGCCATGATTGCAGATCCATCTGTTTTACTAAGTTTACGTGAGGATATTGGTTGACATTTGCAAGATGATGCTGCCCTCTTGTGATAAAAGAAGTAAACACTGTCACTGCTGCAAAAGAGGCATGCAGTCACCGAATATGTGTAGTTCAATGGGCAACAATATGAAACTTAAATGTATTAAATTGAGGGTTAAAATAAATTATTTTTGATAACTAGACAAAGGGTTAAAATATGATCACCAAGATCCGCGGTTGTGTCTCATCCCTTTTATTTCTTCTTAGTGTTTTTTGCCTTTTATATTTGTTTCTTGGTATTAGAGAAGAAGAAGCCACTGTGATTTGAGTTCAAACTTTATTATATATCATGCATAAGTATTTGTATAACATACAAATGTTTGAAGAACACTAGACATATGTATCATAAGTGATCTTAAAAAAACTGTTTAGTGTAAAAATAAATAGAAAAAGGAAATAGACTGCATTCAAGCAAATTAAGCTGGGGAGCTGACCCCATTTATTCCTTTGGTGCAGTCTCTATTTCCTTTTTCTATGCATTGTTGGAGCGTTGCCATAAGTCTAGGAGACTCTGCACCAAAGAAATTTGTTTAGCGTCAATGCAGCTGTGTACTTTTTGTTTGCTACAGTGTAAAAATAAGACTGGGTAAATAGTTAGGCTGTGCAAAAAATGTTTTTAATATAGTTAGAAAAAAATGTAATCCATAAAGGCCAGATGAACTGAATGTCTAATCTTATAGCCAGACCTCAATGTACTCCTTTGCAGCTTTCTAACTTATTACCAATTCCTAACCAATCAGTGACACAAGGAGAGGCCACATGGGACATAACTGTTCAGGTAGTTTGCTTTTCAATCTGACCTGCGTGCTCAATATCAAAAGCACTGAATTGTTATGTCCCTTGTGGCCCCCTTTCTAGCAGCAAACTGACTAAAAAGTTAGAGAGCTGAAAGGAGGAATTAGTGCTCTGGCTATTATGTAAAAACATCCTCTCACTCCAGCCAGCATTTTTGGTTAACTTTTTTGTCACAGCCTATCTATTTACCAAGTTTTATTTTTGCACTGAACTGTTCCTTTAAGTTCTACAGTTGTTTGGTATATACAGTTTATTTATGTGAGTGATTAGATAGAGATATGAGATAAATGCACTGACTCTTGTCCTGTAAAGCCGTTTCTAAATATGTAATATAGTAACATATCTACATATAGCAGTTGATTTGTATTGAACAAAGACATGTCTATAAAGCCAGAAAGCCTGCATTGTCCTTGTGCCTTTATATAGTGATAAATATGTTTCACAATCTCAAACTGACCCAGTGGGAGAAAATATGGGATGTTTATTCTTTCCCCCCCCCCCCCCATGCCTTACTTATTATTTGTGTCACCTTATGGTCTCTACATTGGCACCCATTGCTTCCACCTAAATCTTATTCCCACTATTACATACTACCTGCTGTCCTGATGCCGTTAGCGTCCTGTAGATGCTTACTGACAACATGAAAAATAATAGTTTTCACGAAAAAGGTTAAATGGGTTAATAGTCAGTACTTATTTCCCCCATGGCTACAAAAAAATTGCCATGTCTACCTCTATCTATCTATCTATCTATCTATCTATCTATCTATCTATCTATCATCTATCTGGTCGCCCTTATAGACCCTCCTTTTCCATCACTCATTAAATCAGCTCCCAGATATAAGGCATCAACAGAGACCCCACAAGACCAAAATAAAAGTTACAGTTAAGGACATGGATCTATAAAGCAGATGCTTGGAACCTGAGGTTTTCCAGTCTGTCTAGCTTATTTATCTAGTCACCCCTATAGACCCCCCCCCCTTTCCATCGCTTACTAAATCAGCTCCCAGATAGGACACTGGAACATGGTGCTGTATGATAGACATTGATCTATTATGCAGATGCTTGGAACCTGAGGTTTTCTGGTCTGTCTGTCTATCTATCTATCTAGTCATCCCTATAGACCCCCCTCTTCCATCACTCACTAAATCAGCTCCCAGATAGAACACTGGAACATAGTGCTGTATTATAGACATAGGATCTATAATGCAGATGCTTGGAACCTTAGGTTTTCCAGGTAAGGGATCTTTCTGTAATTTGGATCACACCATACCTTAATTCTACTAAAAACATTTAAATATTAAATAAACCCAATAGAATTGTTTTAACAACAATATGGATTCATGCAGCTTAGTTACCATCAAGTACAATGTACTGTTTTATTATAACAGAGAACAATTTTTTTCCCCATAGAATCCATTTGCTTAAAATTCAGAATGGGCTCCAGGACAAGGGATGCCACACAAAGCTTTATGTTTTACAAAATAGTACTTAATTATGTAGATTGATGTATTTAAACACAAGCAGAATGCGGGAGCTTACATTAAGGAACCTCTGACGGTATTACAATAAATTGAGCAGACATGACACAAAGCCATGTTAATGTGTTTGGCCATGATGAATCCTTTAAATGTTGCCTTATTTGTATATATCTACTGTTACTAGATGAATTATACTCTGCATTATATATACATAGAAATGTGCACACACTTGTTTTAAGTGTGCTTAATCTAATATATGAACATAAGTAGAATTTATTGTTGGAGTCATATTGTGCTTAAAGCATCATGTCATTGATATTTTACCTTATGTTCCATAGCTATAATCAACGGGGAGTTTCTTTACTCTTTTACTTGTTGAAACAGAGGTTTCTTTGCTTCTAGAGCTTATTTTTATGAGATTGTAATAATGATTAGTTCATGTGTGTAAAAAGTCAATTAATGGTGGCTACAGCAGGGAACATTTTTCATTTGTCTTTTGCTTAGTGCTGTACAGGATATTTTTATCACTTCTGCCTAGATCAAATCATTCTAGATTACTTGAGGGGTTTTTAGCTTAGCATTCTTAATTATTAGTTGTGTGGTTATAATTGTACTGTTTTATTAAGTATGTATGTTTAGAGATTGCTTTGTTTATTTCTAATTGGAGTAAAGATATAATCCAAATGCTTCACTTGGTTCTATATATAGGCATGGGACCTGTTATCCAAAATGCTTGGGACCTGGGGTTAGGATCTCTCTACTAAAAACTGTTTAAACGTTAAATAAACCAAATAGGATTTTTTTGCCTCTAATAAGGACTTATGGTATCTTAGTTGGGATCAAGTACAAGTTACTCTATTACTATTATAGAAAAAAAAGGAAATCATTTTTAAAAATCACAATTATTTATTTATAATGGAATCTATGGGAGATAGGCTTCCCGTAATTCAGAGCTTTCTGGATTTCCTATATTATACTGTATGCATAGCTGCAAGACTGATATCATGATCTTTTTAAGAATGGTGGACACAAATGCATTACTAAGAAATATTTCTTTGCATTGAAAGGCCCTCTGCCACTGACACAAGGCATATATGCTTTTTAGTTCTATTAAAAACTAAAAACTACTAAAAGTGCTGTTATTAATTAGCAATATATTTTTATATCCACTTTACATCCATGTTTAATCCAATTATCCTCTAATATGTTGTGTATTTGTATGGTATATGTAATGTGCTAAGGTGTAAATCAAACATCGGTACAGTTATTATACATTAGTCAATGAGAATAAATATTTAAGTGCTATAAGTGTCCCTACACAATTTATCAGACCCCTGACATAAAAAGCTTACAATTTATTAGGATGAAGAGGAAGACAGAAATAAAACAGTGCATATCTGTTTTCATATTATGCGGTTACAATGTTTAACTATTTAAGCACTTCTATAAAACCTTTTAATGATGAGTGAATCTGTCCCGTTTCGCTTCGCCATAAAACTCACAAAACAGCAAGAAAATTTGCGAAACGCATTGGTCACGTGATTTTTTTGTCGCCCATGTCTTTTTTGTCACCCGCATCTTTTTTTTGTCTTCGCATCTATTTTTTTTGTCCCCCGCACTTTTTGTGACGCGCCTTTTTTTGATGTGCAACAAAACAAATTTCCGTGGCACAAATTTTTCCGCTGCAAATTTTCACGGAAGTTTCATGAAACAATTCGCCAATGGAGAAATGTGGAAATTCGCTGCAACTCCATGCCTGGAGAAAAAATTCACTCATCACTTAAACCTATATATTTTTAGTCTATGCCCATATAATATGCCATAGAATTCAAATTTATTTTTTTAACTGCACTATCTCACTACCCCTTTATTAAATTTGTTATTGCTCCAGCCTACCATCAGGGCCAAAACTAGGGGCATATTTATTATAGTGTGTAAGCCAGTATCACCGATGATGTTGCCAACAGCAACCAATTGGATCCCTGTGTTATTACATATTGAGTGCAAACAAAGAAAAAAAATGCATAATTTGAATATGCCTTCTATCATACACTGTTAAGTCTGCATAATATTTGTGCTTATCCTGAAGAAGTCCTATGTAATATCTTATACTATAAACTACCAAGCGATAAATGCAGTAGATTTAGCACCAACATGCCACTATATTTCTGTGTAAGGTAATGAAAGACACAGTGTCAGTGGAAAATGATTAGACTATAAATAAGGGTATAAAACCACAGCCTGACTGCAAATATTTTCTCATCATTTTTTGTATGTTTATATTTTTCAGGTAATGTCATACTATTTCAGTGACCACAGAAATCCTTTGGATGGGAGAGGAGTCTATTTCACATATCAGAACACACCTGCATATCTGACTGAATTTGCCTTGTAAGTTTTACCATACATGCAGTGCAATGGTCACATAGGCTTCTGCGAGGAGTGCGAGGCCACTTCTGTGCTCTATACACCAAGCCTCATTATGTAAAAATAGAGATTTACAACACACGTGCTAAAAAAATGAATCTTTTTATAAAGCTAAGAAGAAGTTTCAGAACACTTGTATTACTCTTAGTCACGTTCTGCCTGGCAAGTATTGTCATTTCAGCCTATTATTTGTTCTCTGGTCACAAGCAGGCAATCATCCTTGTTGAGACAACTGCACAAACCGAATGTGGAGATGAAAATGTATTACCTTACAGAACAATTGAGATCAAAGCGGCTAAACCTATTGATTCTTCAAAGAAAGATCTTACCATCTTACTTTTTGTAGAGAGCCAGTATTCTCAGCTTGGACAGGACATTGTAGCAATTCTGGAGTCCAGCAGGTTTCCATATCATATATTGATTGCACCAGGAAAGGGAGATATACCTCCTCTTACAAAGGATGGTAAAGGAAAATATGCAATTATTATATATGAAAATGTCTTAAAGTATGCATCCATGGACTCCTGGAACCGAGAGCTTTTGGAAAAATACTGCATTGAGTACAGTGTCAGCATTATTGGGTTTCATAAGGCTAATGAGAACAGCTTGCTGGTTACTGAACTGAAAGGATTTCCTTTAATTCTTTACAATAATGTTGCTCTTAAGGACTGTTTTGTAAATCCAAATTCTCCTCTACTTCACATAACAAAAGCTTCAGTAATTGAAAAAGGACCACTCTCTGGTGAAGACTGGACAGTCTTTCAGTACAACCACTCCACGTATCAACCTGTTATTTTATCTGAATTACAGTTACAGGGAACAAATTCCCAATTTCTATCTGGATCTTCCCACTATGCCACAGTAATTCAGGATCTAGGCCTTCATGATGGAATTCAGAGAGTTCTCTTTGGCAACAACTTGAATTTTTGGCTGCACAAGTTAATTTTTATTGATGCTATCTCTTTTTTGTCTGGGAAAAAGCTCAGCCTGTCTTTAGACAGATACATTCTTGTTGACATAGATGACATATTTGTGGGTAAAGAGGGCACTCGGATGAATATAAATGATGTAAAGGTAAGATGTTGCATGCAAGATCCAATATTAATAAAGGTCATTGTTTCTACAATAGTATACATAGATTCATAAGCTTGTTTTCCTGTTATAGATCATATGAACTAAAGCGGTATTTTTATATTACTAATATTTATACCTACCAAACTACCTTTGATTTTACTTCTGCTAACTGTTGCACTACTATTGGATTTTTTTTTATAAGTTTTTATTTAGGATTTTAACATTTTAACAACAAAAAGAAACAGTTTAGAGAACTACTATTGGATTTAATGTATAATTCCTTATTTTGAAAAATGCATATAAATAAAAAAAATAAACAACAAAATATTAGGAAAGACACGCCCTTGTGCTGGCTATGTTTACAACCTGTAGTATACAGGGTTTCTTGTATTCGTATAAGGCAGAAAATATTTATTTTTTTTAATAATGGCATTTTTAAATTCTCTATTCTATTTTCAGAGAGGAAATTACTCAATATAAGTGCAATTTTTATAACTAAAAGTAAGAACCCCTATTTAAATTAATGGGGAAAAATTGGTGTGCCAAAGTCTGTTTCATTGTTTAATATCAACAAAATAGGGAAAGCTATTTATTTTCTCTGTACCAGAAATGAAGATTGTTGTAAGATCCCTGAGTACAGCTAATTGCACAAGGGAAATTTGGTTTAGGCTGCTGGGCTGACATAGAAACATTGGAGTCCATGTTTTATTTTGAAAAATGACTGTTTAGGGACCAATTTAATATTGTTCTTTAGCATTAAATATGCATAATTTAAAATCTAGATACATATTATTTTATACAATAAGAGCATGTACTTCTACATATATATATTTGTACTGAATTTGTTACTTACATGCATAACTTACATTTATAACAGATAAATAGCGGTATAGAATCTGGTATCTGGAAACCTGTTATTTTGAAAGTTCCAAATTATGGAAATAATTCTAAATTTTAAAAATTTTCTTTTTCTCTGTCATAATAAAACAGTACTTTGTGTTTGACTGTAACTGATATATAATTATTTTTTTATAAAAGGCAAAACCATCCTGATGGGTTTATGTAATATTTAAATGTTTTTTTGTAGACTTAAGGTATGGAGATCCAAATTACACATAGACCCCTTACCTGGTAAACCCCTGGTCCCAAGCATTCTGAATAACAGGTCCCAAACCTGTATCATCTTTCAACTTCCTAAATATAAATCCAAAAGGACTTTAGTTTTGGTTCCGTCGAAAAGAATGTTTCTCACTTAATCTGCTTTAGATCTTGAACGTGTTATAAGCTTAGCATGACATTTATAATATGAGAGAAGATCACACAGTTTCCAGGTTTCTGCTAGACAATCATCAATAGCAATATTGGGCAATATTGGACAGGGCAAGGAAGGAGCAGGCTCACAGCAGGAATTCAGAATACAGCTGTCTAAATCACAGGAAAAATGATCAATGATCCATCACTGGGATAGAGAAGAAGACATGCATAAAACCACCTGGCGGGCTAAGAGGCAAGTCTTTAGAACAGGCCAGGTTGAGGTAGGTGGTAGACAAACAAGTCTATGAGACATGACAGAGGTAAAAGCAAGAAATCAGCAATAGAATTTCAGGACAGAGCAAGTCAGAAGCAGACACGCAGCTGTAACTCAGAATGCCGGAGGCTTGATTACAGTAAAAATGCTAAGTGATCCAGCACTGGAGTAAAAAAGAGAGGTTTGGAGATCCAAACCTACATGGCCTCCTCAACCAGGAGGAGGAGCAGCCAATAAACCCAAAGTCCCTGGTTCAAGACCAGAGAGGTCCAATGAGCTAAAGTGTAGTTATTAAAAATTTCAAAACAATTTGCCCTACTAACTAAAGATAATAATAAGGAATACAGGTGCCATGGGCACACTAATGGCACACATTTCTAGTATGTTTTTACAGGACAGTGATATTTATACATTGTATTATATTAGCCAGGCTACCAAACCAAGCCAGACTAGCCCAGCACTGTTATCATAATTGCCACCTGCTTTTGCAATAGTTCTGCCACAGAGAAATTTAAGTTAGTTCCAAGGACTTTAGAGGACAACTGCTTACAAGAACAAATTCCAATTTTATTTTAATTTCAGATAAAAAAGGCTCACAGACAGGGAAAACAGATACAACCTGCTCCCTTGCAAAATGATATATTTTTAAACATCGTGGGATTTGTGATTGATGAGTCCCATCATCTGATAATCTCCCAGTCCACAGAGTGAAATATGCATTGTTATTTTTCTTATCTTAATATAAATGCTATATCTTAACTGTTTGTGCCAAGTATAAGGTCTGGCTTCAGTCGCTGCTATATCTGCAGGATTTCTTGATAGCACTGTTAAAATCAAGACATGGGCATTGCAGACAGACTGAAAACAACCTACCATATTTTGCTGAATTGTAGCAAAATATGTAAACATATTAAATGATACTGCATGGGGTAACATAATACACAACATCTGTTTTCATTTAATGAAAGGACAATCACTAAAACTATATTGTTTAATATAAGATTCTATATAAGTGGCCAACTTATCTGAAGCCTTAGGATTGTACTTATTATGTATCAGCTGGCAAGGGGATATTTAATATTTTAAAAACAACATTTTTTTTTTTTTGGTCCCCAAAACAAGTTTCTTATCAACCCTCCCAATTTGGTTAGATTGATAGATTTTTTTTTCCCAAATCACACAACTTTATGAGCAGATATAAAGATACTCTGGGTACAGATTCTAGCATAGAGGCTTGAACTGTTTGCTATTTTCAGGTTAATATAAAGCAAAGGGTCTAACTGGGCCTTGGTAGCTCTTTTTTACCACATTCAGTAAAAGATGTACTGAGAATAAAAACTGTGACATCCAATTGTCTTGGTTTAGTCATTCAGCCTGAACCAACCCCTTCAAATGACTAAATGGTAGCACATTAATATAACAGGAAAGTGACAATTTAGCAGCACAAGTTTCAGAAAATCCAATCTTTATTTAATTATTTTAGAGGCCCATTTATCAACATTCTGATTTTAGTGGTTTTAAAAAAACCTGCAAAAAGAAAACCTTGAAATCCTTGTTTGTGTATGAATTTTCATACTCTTACAATTGAAAAAAAACAACAAACATGAAAATCTCTAAAACCACAAGGTAAATAAAGCTTGTTACAATTTGCCTAGGACAGCTCTCATTGACTTCTACATGACCTCACTAGCTTTAAGATGGTGAAGTTTTGTATTAATGCTTTTTGTGGTTTTTATGCTTAATAAACTACAAATTTTTGTGGTACAGAGTAATTAGTAGAATCAATGAGTTCTAGCAATAAAAAATATGATTTGTGAAAACAAACAAAATATCTGTCACTAGCTCTCACCACCTGCGGCGACTTCCAGCAAATCTATCCTACCACCATTTCACCTAAACACTCCTATGGGTTATCTCAGGTAGATTATCTCAGGCTCCCTAGGGTCATACACTATTTCCTTCTCATCTGCCAAAGAGAAAGTGGCTCACTGTACTTCCCCTTATATAACTTTTCCTGGGGTGTACCCTTCCCAAGAGCTGAAGCAGAAATCACAATAATTACAATAAAGACATTTTCCCATTCCTTACAAGCCTGCAACAAGCAAGCAGTAATTTCCCCGAGAATTCCCTTGAGTTTTTCTACTATCCAAAACAAAGGGTTTACTTACTCGGATGATATCTATCCTCTACATGAGTGTTCGGATACTGAATTTCAGTGGCGGAATCCTATTATGTGACAGGCGTCCTTAATGGCCTCATCAATCACTTGAGTTAAAGCTTAAAGGTATACTGTTATACTGTCCAGATGCTGATTCTTACTGGTTGCATTGTATGGTTATAGAGGTGACTTCTAACATGAAACACATTTTTATGAGACACTGAAATACAGTAGCATACCAGCATTGCCAAACAGCATTGCCAAACTGACTTTAAGCAACGGACCTTGTAGTTGAGTCAAGTAGAAAACTGTGAATTTGAATTCTCTGTTCTTTTTAAATCAAAGCTGATATGTGCTACTTAGCTTCATGCTTTCAGCTCACAGTGGGACACATTTTATGTTCTTATGAGGCAGGATTTAAGGGGGGCCTTTAGCTTTTTATTTCTGAATATGGTTTAAATACTGTGCATTCTGCTTGCAGGTCCTGCTTTCTTTCAGAATGAATATATGTTAATTTTTATATCATACTTTGTTATAAACAATAGCATTTTCTTTATGTTCTTTCTCTTTTTTTGTTTACTAGAGACTTGCTTCTGATACAGGTATTTGACCTATTATACAGAATGTTGGGGACCTGGAGTATTCCAGATAAGGGTTCCTTCCTGTAATTTGGATCTACATACCTGAAGTCTAGCAAAAAAAATTACCGGCGTTCTTATTCGATCAAAGTCAAATTATTCTGAATTTGACTTAGAGTTTTTGAATATGGTGCAAAGTGTAGACTGTGAACGCAGTGAAGAACATCTTGCAACATCTTGCATTTGAAATATGTAGAAAATGACAAAAATTGATGTTAAAAGTTATACCATCTTCAGAAAACACTGGACAATTTAAAGTAGAAGGAAAGGTTAAATCACTGCGGGGGGATTATAATCACTTACCAGATACCCCAGGCCAGTGATTGTCTTAGCAGAAAACTGCACTGGCCCAGGGTACTTCTGAGCAAGTGCCACAGAGTGTCCATCTGCTACCACTTCTTTCTTCAATGGCCCTAGGCAGTAGAGTGAAAGAGTTAGCTTTTTACTTAAAGTTCAACTCTACTGTGCAGGTACACCCAGCGAAAAGAAGGAATCAGGAGGAATAAGATAGTTCTGTGATGCTCTGTTACATTATATCGGCAGGAAAGAGATGAGGGCTGAGAGTGTTTGCCTATTCAAATTGTATTTTTTTGCCATCTAAAAGTTCCCCCAAGTTATTGAATATGATTAAGTCTGTTAGGTCTGCTGAGACAGTATCTAGCAGATCACACCTGAGCCACATAGGAATAGTGATGTAGCGAACATCGGCGAAAATGTTCGCGAACCCGTTTGCGGACTTTAGCCAAAACTCGCGAATATTCGCGAACTTTGCGAACCCCAGAGAATTCAATGGGAAGGCGAACTTTAAAACCTAGAAAAGCCATTTCTGGCCAGAAAACTGATTTTAAAGTTGTTTAAAGGGGCCACGACCTGGACAGTGGCATGCAGGAGGGGGATCAAGGGCAAAAACTTCTCTGAAAAATACTTTGTAAAAAAAACAACGCCAAAAAAAAAAAAACGCCAAAAAAACGCCAAAAAATAACGCCAAAAAAAAAAACGCAAGCTATTCCTATGTATATGCATAGGCGATAAAACGAAGCGAAAAAACACGGCGGAAAAACCAAGGCGAAAAAACGCGGAGCAAAAAAAAAAACGTGGCGAACCCAAAGTGGCGAACATCGGCAAAAGTCCGCGAATTTGCACGAACACGAACACCCGATGTTCGCGCGAATTAGTTCGCCGGCGAACAGTTCGCTACATCTCTACATAGGAAGTTGGGTACAATAAACAAAAGTGAAAAAATTGACTAATTTACTTATAAGCATTCAAAAAGTGTTAGCACTTCATCTGGTCTTCATGCAATTGTGGGTGCTTGGTCAATTTATAATATAAACATATTTAACAAACTTCTGCATCCAACGTTTTGGCTAACAATAGGGCCTTTCTCAGGGATAAATGATAAAGGTCCTAATTCGGGCCAAAACGTTGGATGCACAAGTATGTTAAATAAAGGACACTAGATTATGAGAATGGGAGCACTGGTCATTGCAGGAATGTATATATATATAAAGGAAGGAAGGAACCAGTGTTGGAAATGGAAGCAATTGATATGTCTGGCCCTATCTGGCCAAAGAAAAATGTGTTTCTCATGGCTAAAACACAATCATAATCTCTTTTTTTGCTGTGGGTATACTATATTAAAAATGTTATTTTCCTTGTTGTTGTACTGCAGGCCAGTTCGTTGGATATACTAAAAATAGCTAATATGTGCTTTCAGTTTTTACTGTGTGATTTTTATTTGTTTGTTATTCCTATACTGAATAGTGGCAAGGTCTCTAGCATTTATTGTGCAAATTGTGAACCAGGCAGGAAATAACATAATAAATGCTGTCACAATATGCATCACAATTATCACACATTTATACTTGGTTGAAACCTGATAAGATGAATCAAACCTGTAAATTAGATGAGCTGCTGCTAGTTTCAAAACATTCACTAAAGTCTAGTTATGATAAGGTATGTATAGACCTCCTGACTATACTACTTCTGTACCGCTTTTGTTTCAATTCATGGCAATAGGGTTTAATCATTTGTAAATAGTGATGGGCGAAATGTTTCGCCAGGCATGGATTCGCGGCGAATTTCCACGTTTTGCCATTGACGTATTGTTTCGTGAAACAGATGAAAAAATTTGCCACGGAAAAATTTGCAGAGCGTCCAAAAATTGTCGTCCGCAACAAAAAAATAGCCGCGGGCGACAAAAGAATAGCCGCAGGAGACAAAAAAAATAGCCATAGGCGACAATTTTTTTTGACGTGCGACATTTTCACTGTTTAGCGAATTTTTCGCCGTTTTGCGAATCTTTTCAAAGATTCGCGAATTTTTTGGCTAAACGGGACAGATTCGCTCATCACTATTTGTAAATAGTCATCTGTATTTATCTAAATCTGCATTATAGAGATTCTCAGAAATGTATGATGGGAGCGCATATATATAAAATAAAACAACAACTAATAGTGCAAAACCGTATTAAACATTATAGAGATGATAAGTGTTTAAGGAAAGGAGTAAAAAATGTTTATTTTATGTTCCTTTTCTGGTCACATCCTCTTTCTATGTTTAAAAAGAATATTATTATGATAAAACCTTCTCCTCCTGTACTGCATAACTGGATGCGATAAATTGATAGGGAGTTACCAACTGAATTAATAAATGCAGAGAGAGCCAGACCCCATATGTAATAAAAGGCATAAGCGTGTTTCAAGGGCAGTAATCCATAGCAACCAATAAGATGTTAGCTTTTAAACAGGTGACCATTAAAGTGATGTGGGAAGATGAAGTGATAATGCATTGATGTGTGGCATGCGTACTTCTTCCAGTAAAGACCCACCCTATCCCCTTTACCAGGCTCGGAGTGTACCAGTAATGAGTACCAACTATTAGTGATGGGCTAGGCATGGATTCACAGTAATTGCCGCGTTTCGCCACTGGCAGATTGTTTCGCAAAGCGGATGGAAAAATTAGCTGCGGAAAAATTTGCAAAAATTGCCGCAAGAATAGTTGCAGACGTCAAAAGAATAGTCGCACGTCCAAAAATTGTTGCAAGAATAGTTGCACCAGCGTGCGACAGCGAAACGTGACAGATTTGCTCATCACTACCAACTATACATATAAAATATTATATGGGTAAAAAAAACTAATAATAAATACACATTATGCATCTGTTTCCTCTCTAAAAGCAATGGTGTGCCCAGACTGCCATGCATTGTTCTGCTGTAAACTACATTAATCGTAAAATCAATCAGATAATTCTTGAGTAGATTATCTCAAAGACATCTCTCCAGGTTATGTGAATTGTCTTTTGTTGACATGCTAATGATTCCCTTATCTCATATAGCACCAGAGTAAGATACTGTCTTCCTAGCACAAGAGTAGGGTATTATCTGTGAAATTACTACTCCCTTTACTTCTACTAAATCATTACCTTTATATTATTCATGACTGTGTTAAACCATGAAGTGTTATTCAGGCATAAATATATATTTGGTCCTAGGCAATAACATTCATCATAGTAGTAATAATAGTAATATTACAAAACCTAATAATAGCTCTCTCAAAAAATATTTGAGTTGTTAATTTCATTTTATTAGGGTTCATATATGAAGGTAGCTTAATATTTAAGTTAATCTTATGTTGTAAAAACAATAATTTTAAGATCAAATCAACACATTAATCATGGTTGCTACCTCTACAAGTATATTGAGCTCTTTATATCTGGGAAAACATACAGTTATTAAGATGATTTATATGTGATTATCGGTGTAGTGCTTTAAACAGCATAACAAGAAAGTGAACTTGATTTATTTTTCCCATCTGGTACTGACACAACGAAGTGTAAAACTTCTGCATATTTTTTTTTTTCTTTTAGCTTTTCATATTCCTTCATATACCTTCTGGGGAACAAATATTTTTTATTAGTTCTTGAACTATTAATATATTCCCTATTGTTCAAATACAAACTAGATTACACAAAGTGATGCTTTATGTTTGATGCTTTATGTTTATGCAAATCCTGTGGATCTAAAAGAGTGAAGGGATACAAAATGACAGGCATAATAAAATAAAATGGCAAATTACAGCTTAGTGTGACATACTGAATATGTTTTGCTTTAAAAATAAAGGAGGGGAAAGAAATTGACTGCCCATGCATTTTATCTTCTGGAAGATAAAGTATTATATAATTGCGTTGCTTTATTGATATGTCTTTAGTATTATTGTTCTCTCCTTTCTAGACACCATATTAACAAACTAAGCATGAACGTGTCTTCCAGCAATGTCTTAAAGTAATGAAGTAGAAAAATAGCCAGCCATAGACAACTGCAATAACATTAACCCTATACCTAATTAGTATATGTTTTATTTATGCTATCCTTGGTCATCTGATCCAATTAGCATTTCCAGATAAATAGCCTAACGTGAGAAATTCACCTGTAGGTGGGCAATTAACATGGTAGGACTCAATTATAAAAGCACAAAACATTGCTGAAACTTGCCATACTCTTACCCCCAACGAAATGCAGGTATAGGATATATTATCCAGTGTGCTTGGGACCTGTATTTTCCAGATAAGTTTTTTTTCCCCCTATTTTGGATCACCTTAATTTGATTGTTTTGAACTTATATGGATTCACACAGCTTAGTTGGGATCAAGTATACGGTACTGTTTCATTATTACATAGACAAAGAAAATCTTTTTTTTGTTAATTAGGATAATTTGCTTTATAATGGGATCTATGTCAGATGATCTTTCCATAAATTTGGATCTTTCTGGATTTCAGATACTGGGTGAGGTATCCAGAACCTGTACTATTTACCAAAGATCTACAGTGCAAAATGCAAAGGGTACCATTTAAGGCATACCACTTTCAAGTAGGTTACCCAATATGTAGAATAAAGATATGTAATATAATAACTGTGAAATGAAGAATAAAATAGGATAAAATGTAACCTTGTACTTTATTTTTACAGCTTTTATTATATCCCCCAAAACTGGGAAATAGTGATAAGTTTATCAGTCTGGTTTTGCTTCACTAAAAAAAAATGGGAAACTGCTGAAAAATTTGGGAAATGCGGCTACCACACAACTTTTTTGACCCATATGACTTTCTGACGTGGCCACTACATATCTGACATGTCTATGACAAATATGATACAACTGCAACTTTTTTTTACTCAACCGCAACTTTTTTGACGCAACCCCAACTCTTTCCTCACTGGGTGGATTTTTGTTGCAGCAAATTTTGTGGCAGTTTTGCAAAAAAAAATTGCAAATGGCAAATTGCGGAATTTCACAGCGAATCCATGCATGGTGAAAAAATTTCGCTCATCACTACTGAGAAATCATGTTTCTCTCAATATAAAATATAAACTTGCCAACTTTTTTTGCAACTTGTTACATTTGCCCAATTAAATGAGCCTGTTTTAAAAAACTGCATACTGACCGGTTATTAATAACGTTATTATTTGTGCCCTCCTGCAACCTGCATTATGAATTTCTTGAAAAATGTGGTTCTCAGTGAGTAGTGCAGCATCAGAAGGCCCAGCTAGCTGTGTCCTTACAGTCTGAACGACTGGGCAAATTACTGACAAAATACTGGGTGGGAGAGGGAAACACCTATATGCCTCCCCCTCACCGCCTCTTGAAGTGAGCACTGCCCTTTGCGTGGGACATTGCAAATTAGGCCTGACATGTTTTGTGATGTTTCCAAGACATAAAGGAGAAAGTAACAAAAATGTGGCACCCCTTTTTTAAAAATGACTCTTATAGCTATGCTTCACATCAACTCTTATTTATCAAAGTACGATTGATTCCGAATACAAAAAAAATCATATTTTTTTTCTAATTTATAGAACTGTGCGTATTTTCTTTGTTAATATGCGCAACTTTTTCGTACTTTGCGACAAATTTTGTACGACAAAATCGTATTTGTCGCAACGAGTACGAAAGTTTCGGATTCATTAAAGCTTTGTTATCGTGACTTTCCTTGGGCCAGGTTGTAGCTGCAGAGTGCCATTGAGTCCTATGGGAGGCTTCCAAAAACATGCACAGAAGGATCAAAGTCAGAAATGATCATTCGGATATGAAAATTTTGTGACTTTCGGATTGCCAATACAATATTATCATGACTATTATGATTTTTTCGCAAACATTTTCGTGACATTTCCAATCATCAGAAATTATTGTATCTAATCTGAATTTTACCCATTTCGGGATTCAAACTCGTACTTTGATGAATCTGCCCCTTAGTTATGACAAGAACACCAAGCAAACACTAAACCTCAGCAGAACTGCATTTATTGTCCCTTCTCTTGCATGATGTGCATTACATACAAGAGCAATTTAGCTCACATGTGGTATATTTGTCACTTCAAATGTACTTTATGGGTTTCAAACAAAAGTTTAAAGTGGAATTTGCTTTTAAGCTCTATGGGGCAGGGACTTCCATCCTCTTTTCTCTTTTATTTATCTTGTATTAAGTTATCATCCTCTACAGTGCTAGTACATAAGTAACTCTATATAATAATGTACATACATGCATACATTTGTCAATTAGGATAAAAATACGTATTTTCTAACCACAATACAGACTTCCATAATAATAGTGGATGCATGCTCCTCTGCAACATGCTCTTGATGCACTAATACAGACACAAAGCAGGGTCTAGTTTGTTAAATTGTGCCAAAGCTGTGTCAAATACATGTAGGGGTCATTTTGGTGGGAATACAGTGTGCAATGTGCTGCAATTGACCATTTTGGTACACTGCGTTCTGGCTTTCCAAAAAGCCCCTTAAGGAGCTCTGGCTGCATTAGGCAGCACTCTAGCCAAGATGGGAAGATGGAGGGAGGCGCACAGGTACCCCCCCTGCCCCAAACATGTTCCCTAACGTGTTATTCAAATGCACAAGTTAAGACGTGCCGGGATACTTGATCTGGCAGAGAATAGCATTCCCAGGGGTGCAAGTGCATGGTATATGAGTAATAAGTGGTATGCTTTTGCACCCCTTTGCACTCTAGCACTTTTGGCCCAGAGAATAATGACTCCTAATGTTAACTGAATCAGTAACATGTACAGGAAAAAAAGCAGAAGAAAAATAATAATACAGTCACCCTTCAATATTTCTATTTGGAAAATATAAAGGCAAAATTAAAAAAAATATATACTAGCCCTTAAAAACAAAAGAAAGTCATCAATGTATAACAAAAAAAAACCTGCTAACTCCTTTACTCCTGGAAATACAGCTCTCTGTTCTCTAGTAACTCTGTATAGACTCGTGCAAAACTATTAACGTTTCATTGCTCTGCTCTCATTGTGTTAGAAAATAAAAAAGACTAATGAAGACTTTATCTGGGAAAGGAAGGAGCAACATCCAGATAACATATTAGGTTGCCACAAAGACAACAATAAACCAGAAACATAATTGCATTGCAAAACAAGAGTTCTACAACTTTTAAATCAATAAGAATTAAAAAAAAAAAAATAACATAATGACTTTCTTGGGATAGCAGATTCATTATAAAATCAATGTATCATACAGGTCTTAAAAACTGAACAGTATCTGCAAATATCATGTTAACATACTAATAATGGTGATATAAAGCACTATAAGGGCTTCTATATTTTTCCAATGGATCTGGATTTTAACCATTGTTATTTTATTTTATACTTGTCCTTTATACAGATTTTGTTTTATGTGTCATGAAGTGCAGAGTGTAGCCAGACCTCTGACAGTTGTCTATTAAAGGAGAACTAAACCTTAATTAAAGAAATAGGCTAGAAATGTTGTACATCATGTTTTGAGCTTCTGTACCAGCCCAATGCAATCACAGACCTATAGCAATGAAGACCTGTGCCTCCAAAGATGCCTCAGTACCTCCCCATCTTCTGCTGATTCCCTGCACATGCTCTGTGCTGCTGTCACTTACCCGAGCTTAGGGACTGACTCACAATAGACTGTATATATAGAATATAAATGTAACAGTATAAGTCGACCCCTAAGCTTAGCTTCTCAACAGCTGCCCAGAGCTCACTGGGCAAGTGCACTGTCGCGGACTGTTCTAACAAAATACAAGATGAGGAGCTCCTGTGACTATACTATTACTAAAAAGATGAAAAAGATGGCATTTCAAGCCATATTCATTTTTAGGGTTTAGTTCTCCTTTAAAAAGCACTAAGGAATGTATTTGCACCCCTTAGTGCTCTTGCACTTCTGAGAGTAATTGATCCGGTTTTTGTTTTTTTATGTCTTTTTTTTTTTTTTAGTTTTTATGTATTTTTTTGTATGTATAGTTTTTTACTACTCCATTCATACTGGATTTATATTGACCTTAAAAAAAAAAGCCTGTCCTTTAGTAGTTTTTCTTTAATTATACCAACATAATATGATGCTGCCATTGATACAGTAGAAAATAATTTGTTATTACAGTGCTTCCCAAACTGTGGAACATGTATCCTTGGGTGGTCTTGGGGCAGTGTCAGGGGGTGCTCAGTTCGAAGGAGGTTTCAGAATAATGTCTATTTGTTTTCCTAGATAACCAGCCTGTAGGACATTTGTGTTGAGATCTTCTGTAGCCTTGTATAAACTAAGAAGGTCCCAAAGAACAAAAGACTGTAATGTCAAGGGGGCCAGAGTTAAACAAAATCTGACAATCACTGTGTTATATTATGTTACCATATCTCCCCAACATCATAAAGAGATAACTAGTGAAAGCTTTGTGTTAAATAAGAATTTGGTTTTAAATCTATTGGTAATGACCCAAAATGGGTTGCCAAGCTAGCTTGGTTGGGTCCCCAAGACTCCATTTAATATAATAATCTTAAATCCAATACTCTGTCCAATCCAAAATAATAATAATAATAATACTAGAAAACACTGCTTAAAATGGTATGACCTGAATCAAAGGACATTCCTTTTTTTAGTTCCTTTTTCTAAAAGTTAGAACTGGTTGCAAACATTGTCTGCCTGCCATCTCAGGTGCTGGATTTGTTTTCTTCTTACTCTTATCTCAGATTGGTCCCTGCTACAAGTACTGGAGTGCTAAGGGTGCACAAATGTTCTACTTGGTACTCAACAAAGCTTTTTAGCTCTCTAGTGTCAGTGACCTCATTAATGCTAAATACCAAAATGGTTATTTTATGACAACATGGACATCATGGGAGGGGAGAAGTTCAGAAAAGGTAAAATACCACTTTAAGAAAATGTATCTATAAGATTGGCTGACTACTACAGTATCTGCATAAAAGTCAGAAGAAATCTTATCAGTTAATAAGTATATTTAGAAACTTGAGCATAAAGAGAACAGATGGAGCAAAATATACAATGTCTGCAAAATTATCAAAATGGTGCACAGTTTGGGCAGAGCATGAGTTTTTACAAAGCTTTGCTCATGTAGACAATAGAGAAGCACTGTAAATATAACCATCACTATTAATATAGTAGTGTCAGCTTTGAATTAACATCTTCACTGTATGCTTGTTTGGAGCCTTAGGGATCTTCTACTGGATACAGCAGTATATACTTGGAGAACATGTTTAATTACATTAATTAACTACCATGTATGTGCAGTACATACTGTAGGTTTGAATTATGCCATATGTATATGCATTTTATGTTGATGAAAATATGAAAAAGTTTGCAGGAAAGACTTTTATTTTAGGGTGCCATCTGCTATGTAGAAAAGAACATAGATTTTTTTTTTTCTCTTTGAATCTGTTTTTTTACTGCATTTTGCTATAAACAGGCAGGCAAGGACATTATATACCTTGAATCAAGAACCTAGTGAGAATATTGTCACAGCCATAAAAAGTTTATAAGAAAAATATCAAAATAAAATATGTTATTAACAAAGACGGTTTATAACTTTTTATATCATTTATATTGTGCTGTCAATAGAAAGTGGAAACTCAGGGCTTCTCTTCTGTTTTAATGATTTCTCTGCAGCTTTGGGGAATAAAACACAAATGATGAATCCTAGATTTACCTGGTGAACAACATAAGTTAAAATGAAAAACACTTTATGGACCAGAGTATTCAATAGGTTACCTGCACATCTGGCAAGGTGACTCGGTTTTCATATGACACATAGGATTATTGTCTTTTATGTATATGCTTTACAGAGATTACAGATCAGTTTCTGCCCCGGTGGAGCTTACAGTCAAAGATCCTTATCATATTCACACACAAACATACAATCAGCAGCCAGTTAACCTTGTAAGCATTTGGAGTCTGGGAGATAACTCCATGTTAGCCCAATTTATGGCATCCCATTTACTCAATCATTCACCTCCTGTATAAAGAATTTAATACATTTTGCACTAGTTAACATAAATAGCATACAAAGTAATGCTTGAGGTTTCATTAGTGTGTAGAATCATGTACCCACTGTCACTTACTATCACTGAATAAAATTTGACTTTTCAGAAAAATTTGACAGTTGTATCAGAAAAAAATATGCACCAAAGTCTTAGTGCTTGTTTAATAATTAGTCTTTATTAATGTAGTGCAGATTTCTACTCCATGATTTGTCCTGTGTTCTTCTAATTGTATACTTTCATTTTAATATTTTGTTAGATATTATTATTATTTGTATCGTTGCAGTAGCTGTCTCAGTTGGACAATTAGCCCCTGAGAGGCCAATTCTATTTTTTGAATGCAAACCAATATAAGGTACACACATGATGAGTGTGTGTATGTGTGTATATATATATATATATATATATATATATACACAACAGTATACATTGTGAGGACTCATGGAGGGATTGCCACAAGGTGCAGTGCTACAATGCCTAAGGGTGCCCTCAAATGAACACCATATTATACACTATGCACACTTGGGGTAGTTTCAGAAGCCACTTTATAATGTTAAACTCTCTTTGTGGGTCGACATGCTGCATCTTAAATGAAGGTATTTACTGACATATCATGTGAACTATGAAAAAAGTCATTTGTTTAATGACAACCTTTTTTTGTTATTTTTCTGCTCCCAAGGCTGTTGTTTCAGGGTGGCACATTTGGGTATCATGTATACTTCAGTTAGTGCAAACCATTTCTTCACTGCTCACCTAACTTATGTGCTTAAGGGTTATTTTACCACAAATTTCTTGGAGTAGTGGAGGTCCACCAATTAAATTTTGTCCAGGGCAGGCTGGTATCTTAAAGTGGCCCTGATGACAACTTTGAAATACGACCCAAATAAAAGTACCAGAACAGCACCAAACAATGTTTAATTGGTAAGCTATAAAGTGCAGAATATCTAATGGGCCCATTCATTAAAGCACACATTTTTGCTGGTTAAAGGCATGGTTGGAAAAAATTCGGAGTAACCACGACAATTTCTGATGTTCGAAAATGTCACAAAAATTATTTTCCTGGTTGTACAAAAATTTGTTGTTGCAATACGAACAGTGTCGGACTGGGACCCCAGGGGCCCACCAGAAAACCTTAGACACTAGATCCACTCTCTAAACAATTTTTCCTCCTTTCCTAACCCAATTTATTCTCCTAGTCTCTTTTATTTACATGCTAGCATCTATTCTTCCATCTATTTTTCCTCTTTGTTCCCATTCAGATATAGGGAATAGAGATGTAGCGAACTGTTCGCCGGAGAACTAATTCGCACGAAAATCATGTGTTCGCAAGTTCGCAAACTTTTAGCGATGTTCGCAATTTTGGGTTCGCCTTAGCTGGAGCCAAATTTTGACCTCTCACCCCAGAGCCAGCAGATACATGGCAGCCAATCAGGCAGCTCTCCCTCCTGGACCACCCCCGGACCACTCCCTTCCATATATAAACCGAAGCCCAGCAGCCATTTTACATTCTGCCTGTGTGTGCTTGATGAGTTAGCATTGGGAGAGAGCTGTGCAGGGGTTTGAGGGACAGTTTAGGTAGCTTTGCTGACTAGTAATCTACTTTCTACTGCTCTGTATGTAGCTGCTGTGGGCAGCTGTCCTGCTGATCTCATCTGCTGTAACCCAATAGTCCTTGTAAGGACTGCTTTTATTTTCTGATTACTGTTACTCTTCTTTTCATTGTGTACTGCAGCTCCGTCTGTGTGTGTTGGAGACAGGTGTGCTGCTCATAGTAGTGCACTAAGCACCAACCACACATTCACATCATTTTTTTAAATTTGTGTTTTTTTACTTTGCTACTGTAATTTATAGAGCCGAGTGCTATTAGTCTAGCTGTGGGGGACTGGTGTGCTGCTCCTAGTAGTTCACCCCCAGCACCAACCAGAGATCACTTTTTTTTTATTATTAATTTTTTTATTTTTTATTTAACTTACTGTTCTTTAATGTGTCCAGTGCTGTTTGCTGTTATTCATAGTAGTGCACCAAACACGTTACACATAGTAGTGACATTGCATTGCAATAAAATCACCTGAGCAATGTTTTTCCACCAGCAATAATATATTCCGTATCCGCTACTGCAGCGTTTTGTCTTTGCGTGTGAACCGGCTGTAACCTTTACACGACTTGATTGGCATGTAGACGCCGGACGTTTTTAAAGCAGTTTATTACACAAGTTTAGAAATGTAGTGTGATTTCTGCCCTTTACAGCAAAAAACGCAACGCTGTGTCAACAACGTATTTTTCAGAGAAATTTTTGCCCTTGATCCCCTCCTGCATGCCACTGTCCAGGTCGTGGCACCCTTTAAAAAACTTTAAAATCAGTTTTCTGGCCAGAAATGGCTTTTCTAGTTTTTAAAGTTCGCCATCTCATTGAAGTCTATGGGGTTCGCAAAGTTCGCACTTTTTTTTTTTGTGAGGTTCGCTACATCTCTAATAGGGAATGACCATGAAACAGGCCAAATGGTCAGGAGCAGGAGGGCCCACTTACACATGGACCCACCGGGAGTTTTCCTGGTATCCCTGTGGGCCAGTCCGACACTGAATCCGAAAGTCGCAAAATTTTCAGATCTGAGCGGTCATAAACAGCGCAAAATCCTTTCTGACTTTGAAACTTCAATGCGTGATTTTGGAAGCCTTCCATAGGACTCAATGGCACTGTACAGATCCAACCTGGCCAAAAGATAGTCACCAAAGACCAAAGAATGAATTCCGAAATGGTCGTAGTCTTTGCGAAAAATACGACTTTTCATAGAAGTTAATGAAACCACGGAAAAGTCGTGCAATTTTAATAATATTATCATGGTCATTACGAAAAGCTCTATAAATTAGAAATATTTTTTCTGAAAAAACAAATTGTGCTTTAATGAATGGGCCCCCATGTGTCAACAGCAATATGAAACAACAGCATTATAAAATGTATGGGTAATCTAAAATAAGCATAGTTCACAGTTCACTGCATTTGAGAGGAAATGCATTGCATTTGTTTCTCACTCTACTCTACAAGGGATCACACTGTCTTATCAGACTGACAATACTACAGTGATAAAGAGTGTTTGAGGAAGTCATGAGGAAAAAACACAAGAAGAGTTGGCGCCATTATGTATTAAGTCACATAACCAATGACACATGGCACATAGAGGCATATTTATGAAAGGTGTATAAATAAACCTGAGATGAAATTTATCACCCACTAGGAAACGTATACGTTCGATTTCTGTGACATGACCAGTGGCTTCTTTCACAGAATCCATGCAGTATTGCACTGGAAATTCCTTGGGGACTGAAGAAATGAAGTAGTGAAGACATTAACTTTCACATGTTCTGTTTTTTGTGGATTTATTTGTGAAGGCTGTAACAGGTTATTTTCTGCATAAAATCAGCATATATTCACCCTAAACAAAGATTGTTGTTCTTAGAGTGTCGCTGAAATATGTATATTCCTTACATTAATGTGGTGGCACTGGTGGGAAAATATGCTCCTCATTTACTGTTCAGTGCAACAGATTGAAGTGCACCACAATATACAGATATAGGACCCATTATCCGGAATGCTGGAGACCTGGGGTTTTCCAGATAAGGGGTCTTTTTGTACCTTGGATCTCCATACCTTAAGCCTACTAAAAAATAATTTCAACTTTAAATAAACCCAATAGGATTGTTTTGTGTCCAATAAGAATTAATTACATCTTAGCTGGGATGATCTACAATGTGCTGCTTTATAATTACAGAAAAAAAGGAAATGTGTTTTAAAATTTGGAATTATCTGCTTGAAATAGAGTCTATGGGAGATGACCTTCCTGTAATTTGGAACTTTTTGAATAACTGGTTTTCTGATAATGCATCCTACACCTGTACTTTTTAAATTAATTAATGTATGTAATATGATCAACACATACACAGATTTATAGATTAAACAGACATTCAAATCATCAGAGATCATGCAGAGATCTAGTAAAAAGCCTTTCAAGGAGCGCAGAGGCTTTTATAGCAGCTAAGAGAGGACCAGCTTCATAATACACTTGGCTTGGGAAATGAGATGTTAAATAGTGAAGTGACTCTGTCCCATTTTGCAGAAAAATTTGCGAAACGGCAAAACATTTTTTAAAACGCCTTGAAGTCAATATATAGGCATTTTTTAATATATTTTTTTTTGCTGCAGTTTCACAAAACATTTGCTGATGGCAAATGCGGAATTTGCTCATCACTAATGTTAAACAGTCAGGAATCCAGATACCTATGTGCTTATAAGTGTAGGTAAAATTTCCAAAACTTCAGTTCAAAACATTAAGGGGCAAATTTATCAAAGTACGATTTTCGTACCTTTAAAAAGCACGATACAAAAAACTTTTATTAAATACGATTTTTTTTGTATTGTGCTTTTTAAAGTACAAAAAATTAGTATCTTGAAATGCAAAAAAAAAATCGTATCTTATCGTATAATGTCTGAAAAGTAAGTTTTTTTCGTATCTGAACGATCGTAAACTGCAGGGAAACCTTTCTGACTTTGATCCTTCTGTGCATGATTTTGGAAACCTCCCATAGGAATCAATGGCACTCTGCAGCTCCAACCTGGCCCAAGGAAAGTCTCCCATAGGGCTCAATGGCACTCTGCAGCTCCAACCTGGCCCAAGGAAAGTCTCCCATAGGGCTCAATGGCACTCTGCAGCTCCAACCTGGCCCAAGGAAAGTCTCCCATAGGGCTCAATGGCACTCTGCAGCTCCAACCTGGCCCAAGGAAAGTCTCCCATAGGGCTCAATGGCACTCTGCAGCTCCAACCCGGCCCAAGGAAAGTCTCCCATAGGGCTCAATGGCACTCTGCAGCTCCAACCCGGCCCAAGGAAAGTCTCCCATAGGGCTCAATGGCACTCTGCAGCTCCAACCTGGCCCAAGGAAAGTCTCCCATAGGGCTCAATGGCACTCTGCAGCTCCAACCTGGCCCAAGGAAAGTCACAATACTGAAGCTTGAATGAATCCAAAACTTTTGTTCGAAAAAGTCACGCAAATGTACGAAAAAGGTGCAGAAAATACGCAAAAGTTGTAACCTTTCAAAAAAATACGATTTCTTTTGTATTCGGACCAGTCATACTTTGATGAATGTGCTCCTTACTTTTGTTAACAAAAACTATAACCATAACGTTCTTTGGCCAATCAGTTATGTTCTGGGGTTATTCTCAAGACCATTCAATTTGGCATAATAAGGGGGATCTATATACATTGTGTATACTTCTGTGACGAAGAAACTTGTGTGCAGTCACTCTGTACAATGGCAGTTTAAAATTCCACATTAAATCACCTTTAAAGAAAATGGAGGGGGTCCTATTTATACAACAATTAAGTAGAACATAGTTTTTTTATTTCAATTATTTATCTTTTATTGTTAAGCTTTATTTCTAACCTGTTTCAGAGTTGAACAATCTTGAATAAATCACCATTCAGTAATGCAGTCCATCATTAAAGCAGAAGGAATATTGAGAAGAAAACCCAGTATCAATTCTAAAATGTACATTTCCATGGAAGAGCCGATAATCTAAAGCTCCCCAACTAGGTGCACAGCCAGGGCAGTTACTAATCATATCCCAACTACAGATGAATTTAACCCTGTACTATACTGGTAATAAGGGTAAAAAAGAGCTGTAGTTGGGATTTAATCAGTACCTGACCCTTTAAAACCCAGTGGGTGAACATCAGCCTTTACTGTATGTCATTCCATAAAACTGGAAATTTTAGAAGCAATATTAGGCATTATGAGGAAGTGTTATAATACGCTGAATACACTATAAATAATAAACAGTTAAAAAGATTTTTTTTTCTTGAGTCTAGATAATCCCTTGTAACCTATGTCTAGCTAGTGCTGACTTGAGTTTAGAATACACTGCAAATTGCCCCTAGGATATAAATTTCAGTTAAATGACTATTTTGAGCACTAAGCTACACTATACACCCTAACAACCTCTTCAGTCATGTTGAATCATATTTTGCTTAGAATTAAATTCACGCTTCTAGCTTTATGCATGATTACAAAAAATAACCAATATGCAAATTGTTGGTTTAAATATCTAAACCATGTCTTCCTTAACATGACAGAATATGTATTACTCTGCTATAGGCAAGTCTTGATAACCCGCTCACTCTTCTAACCCAGAGGTTATTTGACCTTTAATTAAAGAGAAAATTTGTTGTCCTTCTTTCAAGAGAGAGCAAATAATGAACTCATTAAAATGAGGCTAGTGTTTGGCCCTAGAGCAGTAAGCGCTGAAGTCTCATTAGCAGCTAACAATTCAGTGCATGGCACATGAATAATGCTAATATGGCAGAGCAAAATGTCTTGGCACATTCAATTTTAGAAGAATCAAATTCTTATTGTCAGTGATATCCATGGCATGAAGTTTTAATGCACTTAAAGAAAAGTAATTTACCTTCTATTAGTCAGGAATGTTAGCAGTAAAAGCCTTAAAAGTTTGCAATGCAAACAAAGAAGTGGAATGTGATTAATTCGTTGTACTAGAATTGCTGGAAAACAGAAATTCTGTATGAGAAAGATGAGCTAGAGAGCTACAGAAAAATAATCGTAACCTGCATGTAAAGACAAAACGGGCGCCACCGCGTAAAAAAAGTTGTGCAACACCTGTGTTTCATGAAATTTTCTGTCATTTTGCAAATTTTTTGATGAAGCAAAACAGGACAGATTCACTTATAACTATAAGTAAAATAAAAGAACATACATATATATATATATATATATATAACATAGTGGAAATAAATGCCGCACTCACAGGACTTACTGAAAAATAAAGAATGCTTTTATTGTGAAAAAAACGTCAATCTAACGTTTCGGCCGTATCCACAGCCTTTGATACGTTAGATTGACGTTTTTTTCACAATAAAAGCATTCTTTATTTTTCAGTAAGTCCTGTGAGTGCGGCATTTATTTCCACTATGTTGCAATTGTTCTGATACTGCACCCAGGCATCCTTTGGATCTAAATAGACGTGAGTGCCTGCTTTCCTCCATTTTTTATATATATATATATATATATATATATATATATATATAGTTGCATCAGAGATGCTCAGTAAATACAGGGATGAGTGTGTGATCTAAGTTTAAGGGTAACTTCCATTCACAAAAGGGCTGGTAACAAGTGCAACCATTTTCAATAATAGGGGCATTAGCCTGTAAGCACCAAAATCAGATGCTATACAAGTGATCCAATTGGTGTAAAAAAACAAAAAAGGAGAACAGGAAGAAGAAGAATATGAAAAATCTGAAATAAAGAAATGAAGACCAATTAAAAAGTTGCTTAGAATAGGTCCAAATATATTCTACTAAAACTGTATGAATTTCGCCTTCAAACCTGCTCACCCACAAACATGTTTTAGTACTAGAATTTCTTCTTGCCAAGCAAGGTATAGCCTACATAGAGGTTTACTTGTTTAAAAGCAGCAAACCAAACAATTTTGGAGGTAGCGGTACTGGCCCTTCCCAGGTGTAATAATATAACTGAATTGTCTTGTAAGGTTGTAAGGTGGTTGTACATAAAGCGAGTCAGATGTGTGGGTTGGTGCGGCTTGTGGCATTTGCTATAGAGTAGGTTTAAGATATTTAAGATATGTTTTAGATGCAAGGTTGACTGTAACACAAAATGCGTCTTGCAAAATCAAGGTGGTTTACCTTTATAAATGTAAATGCCTGTTCTATTTAAGAAATATGCTTGGGGTTTAGGATTTCATATAAGTTATGTATCGGTACATTAAAGCTTTATCTGTCTTTGAAAGGTCAAACTGTAAGGCAAACTAGAAATTTCTAATAAATTCAGACCGTCTCTCCGACTAATACCACGAACAGAAACTAAAAGAGATTCAACAAAGACGTTTCATAATATATTTAATAAGTTTCAAGAATTATATACAAGAACTGAATATCTAGCAGGTTAAACAAGAAACTTGACTGACAGGCCAGTTTTTGTGTGGAGATAAGGTTCTTTGGTTCAGACCTGTGATGTTTATCTTGTCCTAGATATGAGATTACTGGCACTAACCATTTAGTTGTCCATCTTGTTTCTTACATGCTAATGGTTCTATGTCTCATTTTGTCTCTTACCATATACAGTAACAGTGATGGTTTCGATAGCTTACATTGTTCTAATTTCTCCATTTCAGGCCTTGTTAGAGACACAAAATTTGTTGCGAACTCAGGTTTCAAATTTCACCTTCAACCTTGGATTTTCAGGGAAATTTTATCATACCGGTAAGTAGAAAAGCATACATTCTTTTTTATTTTTGCAGAATTAACTTATGTAAGAATACAAAATGCCAGACATTAAAATACAGGTCTGTATCTTCAATTACGAATTAATTTTTGGGGTAAGATACAAAAAAAAAGTTTTCTTGTATAGTCAACCATAGCAACCAATGTTTGCCCACGTCTAGTCACCCTTAGCAACTAGTCAGCAGGTATCATTCACTGGTCAACTAAAAGCTCATCAGTGATTGATAACTGTGAATAACTGCTATTATGAATAGACCTTTTCTTAACAAGGCCCCATAAAAAATGTGCCTAAACTGTAGTACTGTCCTAATAGGGCAGCTATACCAATTCAGATGGTCACCAAACCTTAAATGGGGTTATATGTTTATATTAAGCACACCATCTCTGTGTAATTACCAGAATAAACTATCAATAGAAGTGAGAGGTTAAAAATATTATATTATAATGATTATTATTTAAAAAATACAATATTAATCTGCATTTTTCCATTTAACATTTTTATGTTACATTTACTGAAAAAGAAAAATATGTAGCAAAATATTGAGACCAGCAGAGGGTTGAACATAATATTCCCAATTCACTTGGTCAGCCCTGTAAATAATAAATTGCCCCTATAAATAATATTGTACATGTAACAATAGACTTTTTGTACCCTTTCAGATCCACAAAAATATATACAGCTTAATAACTTTGCCTACCGACCTAGCCTGCACTGTACATTATTTGAAGCAAAGTTATTTTTTATATCCTGGCAATTTCTCTATATCTGATATGAAGATAAAGGATTCATTAAAAGTGCTCTAACCTCTATAGTGTACAACATGTGGCACAGAGATCCCATTCACTACAATGGAAATCTGAATGCATCATCTAAGCCTTCTGCCTGTATAATCCCAACTAATATCATATAATGCAAAAACAAGAAAAACCCATTTGTATACACTTGCACAGGATACAAATTGAATTTCAGTTTTTATTCCATTACAAGTTTCCATTTTTGGTGTTTATCTATCTATTGATAGTTTTTTTATGGGAGGCTTTGTGACATTTTCAACAGAAATGATCGTGTTTTTTTCCAATCGTTCTTTTAACCACCCAAAATTTGTGCTTTAATGAATGGACCCCTTAGCATTCTAGCATCTACGCCAACAATCAGATCACATAGATCATTTATGATTTAATAAGAAGGATTAATTAAATTCAGACTGGAAATATTAAGGTAGCATAGTCATAACAGACACAGAGAACTCCAAGGAGGCATTTATCAACATTTTGATTTTAATGGTTTCAGAGTTTTTTGAAATCACAACTCAACTTTCCGTGAATGGCAGTCATTTATGAAAAGATGTGAATTAAAAAGGCACAAACAGAAAAAAAATGAGCGTTAACCACTATTCAAAACCCCCAAAAACTCACAAATCACAAAGCAAAGATAGAACTTCCAGCTGTAAAAGAGGCATCTGCCATTGACTTCTATATGATCTTGACAGGTTTTAGGTGGCATATTTTTTGTTTTGTCACAGTTTAACATAATTGTGAAAAAAAGGTTTTGTTCTGCAAACAAAAACACAAATCATGAAAATAAATCAAGCATTAATATATGCCCCCTCCAGTGTTTTCCTGAACACAAAACAAAGAGTGAGATGACAGAAGTGATGCACAAACTAGGATCCCTTCATTAGTAATGTACTCATCCAGGATGATGCCTTTATAATTGACCCCCACTGTCAGCTTGGATTTAAAGTAGTGCGTTCAACTTAACTAATATAAATTAATTTTACTCTTCTAACAACTAAATCAAAAAGGCATTAAGTCTTGGTTATTCTGTTGGTTTTATATATATTATCGTAGATTATCATGGATTTCTCCCTCTTTTTATAAAATTCTCTACTAATTTAATGTTAAAGAGAGTGCCCAATTTTGGTTCTTATTCTGCCTATCCATGCCCTCATATAGGCCTATTTGCAGGTTCATATTCTACAATGAGAAGGAATGAGCAGAAATCAGTACACATCTATACTTCTAGTCTGTACTATATTTATTCAACACTAAGGGGCTGATTTATCAAATCTGAATTTCGGACATTGAAAAGTACGCTTAGGAAAAGTTTGTATCAAAATTTCGGATTGCATCGTGATCGGACGAAAATACGAACGATCGTAAAAGGCACAAAAAAACGTTCTGAACCTTCTGTGCATGTTTTTGGAAGCCTCCCATAGGACTCAATGTCACTCTGCAGCTCCAACCTGGCCCAAGGAAAGTCACGATACCTAAGCTTGAATGAATAATAAAACTTTCATACTTATTTCGACAATACGATTTTGTTGCACAAATTGTTGTACGAAAAAGTTGCAGAAATTAACGGAAAAATCACAGAAAATACGCACAGTTCAAAAACTTGGAAAAAATACAAATTTTTAGCATTTGGACACAATCATACTTTAATGAATAGGCCCCTTATAGTTTTCACTGTGGTTCGATGCTGATGCTGTACAGATCCCCTCTTTTGTTTTTCTCACCACTTCTTGCTGTCAAATGTGAATGTGCCTTTCAACTATGTCCTTAAAGTTAACCATGTCTTTCTCCAACAGCAACCCCCCCACTAAATCCTCAAATCTAAATTTATGAATTTATGCACACACTGCATACCTAAATGATATATTCAAAGTGCAAATTAATTTCCAAGGCAAAACAATGAAACCCATTATAACTAAGGTCTACAATTAGTAGCTGCTAATTTCCCTGTGCACCAGAAATGAAAGGCTTGCACACATCACTGCAACCTAATCACACCTACCAAAAATGTAATTTACTTTAAGATACAGATGTCTTTAGTAAAGAATAGAATATTGTGTTTTAATGAGAAATATATGTTGCAATCCACCACTCATACCAACATACACAATCATCATAATACCACTGTAAATTTGTCTTATTATTGGTATGTGAGCAAACATTAATGTCTGTTGTATTAAGCAAAGTAATGACCTACAATAGCTGTGCCATTTATTTCTAAAAGGACAAATTATATTTAACATGACAAGCACAAATTTCTAGCTTAAGGAAATGGATAGGACAACCAAGGATGCTCTGCTTTCTTACTGTGAACGTAAGAAGGAGGTAGAGGGATAATTCAGGAAGACAAATGAACTCAACCTCTTTTTTTTATTAATGAATTGTCTAGCAGTACAATGGGACAATAAATGAACCTGCATTAGCATGGCTCCCCAAGCTGCACAAGCAAACATCAGCCTCACAAAGGCAGCGATAAGGAATGATTTATCATTTTTGCACATTAAAATTCACAAAAGGGTGAAAGAATTGTAGAATTTCAATATTTTAGCAAATAGTGCTATCTAAAGTTAACATACATATCTAAATACCTGTATTTTGCCACTGAAAATGATTTAATATATAAATGGAAAATGCACATATACATATGTAGTATTTCCTAAATTAAAATGTAATAACAATAAAACTTAATAACCTAATAATTATAATAGCTTCTACGGCCTTGACACACTGTAAAGTTAATTATATAAGCAACAAAATAAAGATAAGTCTTTTTATGGCATTTTGTGACATTTTAGTGCTTAACAAAATTACACTTTGCCATTCTTTTTATAAACAAGTTTAATTACAGACTGTAAAGAATCATGTTTGGAAAGTTACAAGAAATTATATTCTGGGGATTTATTACTTCATAAAATAATAGCTTTGATAATGAACATGCTTATTTGTGAATGCGTTTACTAAATGGAAGCCATTTATTTTATTTATATGAATCATTTTCTGTTATATTTTAAGACCCTTTAGTCTTATAAATTGGAAAAGTAAAGTAGGAATAAAAAAAAAGCTAAATATAAAAGGAAAGACAGAAAAACTGAATTAAGTATAAGTTTAGCAAAGGGCCATCAAAGTGGCCAATCAGAGGTTTTATTTATTTGTTTACTTAAATAAACTTACAAACAAAGCCTAGCAAGTTTTCTATATTCTTATATTTTAAAAAAGTGTTGCTTCTACAAAACTAGGGATGCACAAAATCCCGGATTTGGTTTGGGATTCGGGCCGAATCCAGCCTTTTTTTGAAGGATTCGGTTTTGGCTGAATCCACGGTCGCGGTCGAACCGAATTCAAATTAGCATAAATGAGCATATGCTAATTAGCACCCAGAAGGGTTAAATGGTAGGGGAAAAATTTTTTGCTGCGCACTGAATGTGCAGCAATTTTTAACCCTTCTCAATCCTAATTAGCATAGTCAGGGTTCTTTTAGGAGACTCAAAGCACTAAAAAAAACGCCAGGGCCAAACGATCGGATTATTTATTTTTTTTAACTTCAAGCTCCCCAATATCGCCCACCCATAGGTGGGGATATTGGGGGAAGATCCGCTCGCTTGGCGATCTCGCCAAGCGAGCGGATCTTACCGTGTATGGGGACCTTTAGTGCTAAGGGAAATTTGTACAATGGAAATTATATGAATTCTTGAAGTAACAGGCAGTTGACTCCCCTGAAACATTGAACTGGTTATGGCTCAATAGATGGGTTAAGCACCGGTAAAAAGAACTGATGTGTGCAGCTCTTATTTTCTTCATTTATTGCTGATTGAGATGTGAGCCAGGCATCCATGGTGCAGCACCATCTAACATTTGCACACAGGTTAGTCTGGGGAGTGAGGCAGATTGGATAAAGAAGTAATATTAAATTGCCTTATTGGTCTTATTTGTAAAACCTTTGTACTTGAAGTTTTTCAAGTACAAAAAAAAAAATTTAATTTGAATTTTTTTTATATACAGTTGATTTAATTTAGTTCCTGGTATATAAATGCTCTTCACCATTACTTTCTCTGTGTGTGAGAAGATAGATAGATACAGATAGAATAATATGTTCTCTTGTACTGTAGGATTACATATATAATGTTCATTATCTTTGCTTATTATAATAATATTTAGCGGTCACTTTAGCTGGAAAAAAAAACTGTTTTGGTGTTTATATTTAAAATACATGAATTGTGGAGAAAAGTAAACCCAAAAATAACATTTTGCCTGCTAAAAGAAAATGTAATTCTACATTATCTGTGGTCTACCTGACACAATATCTGACTCCAATTTAGTCTGTCCTAAAAGTCAGAGCAAATGAAACTTGTGGATTTTAATCTAATATAGTATGCCGCACCACATTTACAGGGTAATGTAATAAAATTTACAGATTTGCACCAGATATATTAATCTCATAGCAACGGGTAAGCATGTACAATTGATTGGCCACCTGTTGAAAAACAAGTATCTGGTGCCTCATGTATCAAATCACTAGGCATAAGTGTGCTGGCATAAAGAGGGCAAAATCATGCCCCTTAGTACAGAGAACTTGTGTTCTAAAATGTCAGTGCAGCTTGCACTTTGCACCTTGTGCTGAATGCAGTGTAAAGTGCTTAACACATTGCTATAGGCATGCAGTAAGTACAGGGACCTGCTGTATCTTGTGCCCACTGGCACTTACTTCATTGCATAAAAAAAACAATTATGTGACTTGTATGTTTTCAAATATTTTATACCATTTACCAGCCCTTGACAACAATACTAGAATAATTTGGGAATTATTTTCTAAACTCTTATTTATACGGTCTCAAAGTCATCACTATCCCATTTAAAATAAGTTTTAAAGCCATTATGCATATTTCATGTCCTGTAGTTATTAGTGGTGTAATTAAATTTACCATACCTCATGTTTTCTTCAAGGGACCATAGAAGAGGATGAAGGAGATGACCTTTTATTGCAATCAGTAAATGAATTCTGGTGGTTTCCTCATATGTGGAGTCATATGCAGCCTCATCTCTTTCATAATGAGTCCTCACTGGTGGAACAAATGATCCTAAATAAGGAGTTTGCACAGGTATGTGATGGCTACCTACTCAAAATGCATATAATCAAAATGGTAGTTTTGAAATGACACAATTTTTATATTTTTATAAAGTGAATTATACTCTGGGACAGAGATGGGGCTGTGGTTGGATGTTTGGGGTGTAACTAAGATTGGTTAGGATGTTCCAGGGTACAGGCAATAAAGCTCCCAAAAGTAATCTCTGGATGGTTGACATCTCTTGATCCTACATATAAACAGTCCGGGAAAGTTAAATAGAGTGAGCCACTGTAAGTGAGCAGTCCAAAGCCCTACAGAAAAAGTGCAATAGGTGTGAACCTAGGGTAAACTGCACCAGAATGACTCAAGTTTACTCTACATAATTTATGGAGAGCATAATAAATTTGTAGACCACCGTGGAGACCTCTTGTTTCCTGTAACTAAAACCAAGGTTTGCGTTCTACAGTAAATTAGAGTACCAATTGTTTCAAATATTAATCATACTGCAGCACCTGCATTGTTGTTTAAATCAAACTGTGTAACAACACCTCCTTTGATATCCAGTGAGTTCCTATACTTATTGTAGTGAGCCCCATGCAACATGTTCTGTATGAGATTAAGTCAGTAAGGCCTGCAATATAGGTTACATTTCTGTAGAAATGTTCCTAGCAACCAATAAGCACTTCACTATGATGTGTCTAGTGAAGTTGGAGTTGCTCCTTTAATGTCTACCAAACTTTAACACATCCACTTTTCATATTCTTTTATATTTTCGCTTCATATTCTTTCTGCAACTGTCCCATCAAAATTATTTGTTGACTGCATGTTACTGTACTTGTGAAAAACAGCAACCTAGAGTATATTGCGAATATAGTCTTTAGTTGGTGTGGTTTGTTGAAATAAAGCTTAACTAAAGAAGTAGGGAAGAAATGTTCTACATTATATTTTGATCTTCTATACCAGGCCAAGCCACCCACAGCCCTTTGGCAGGGACGATCTGTGCCTCTGAAGATGCCCCAGTAGCTCCCCTTCTTCTTTTCTGCTGATTCACTGCACATGCTCTGTGCTGCTGCTGTTACTTACTTGAGCTTAGGGACCAACTCACAATATATTGTATATACAGAATATAAATGTTGCAATATAAGGCTGATCAGTAAATAGATAATTGGCAACTCTGAAACGAGCGCATTCAGTATCAGAATTGACAATTGACAATATGCATTGTCACTGCCACATCTAGCAAGATCCAAGATGGGAAGCTACTGTGACAACTTTAAAGACATGAATCATTACTGCTATAGAGACGCTGAACTTTTAGGCTAGTACAAGTAAGTAAGGGTAAAAGTAAGTAAGGGTTAATAAGGGTTTAGTTCTCTTTCAAGCAGAAAATTTGAGGAATTATCTAAACTCAAAAACATAGGGGATTTTCCCACACTGAATCAAAGTAGTTTTATTGTATGATTTATCATACTGTGTAAAAAAAAATGGCGGCTAAATACACCACACATCACCAGGCATCACAGCCTACTTATAAAGCTATGTATTGATTTTCAGAAATCGCGTATCTTTGTGTAAAAATCTGGTGTAAAAAGAAGCAGCTGCTTATAAATAATATGTGAAAATGTGGCATTCATTCATAAAAAAAATGTTTTCACTTTTTTTCCTGCGTTGTAATGTGGTGAAAAAAATTGCTTTAAATTCAGCAGTCAGACGGCTTAAAATTAAACACACACCTTGATACATTTACCATTTATTTTACCCAGCTTTTTATGCTATTTTTCTGGCATTAATCATTTTACAGAGTATGATAAATAAGCCCCTAAGTGCTTTGGATTTGGTGTTAAAACTCAAGATCTATCCAACGCATTACTGCAAGGGCAGTCAAGTTAGGTAATAACATAAGTAACAGGTCAGGTCCACAAAAAGGAAAGCTTTTTAATGTATATTTTTAACTGTTACCCCATACTTCATATGTCACATCTGGCTAGAGGTTCCACATTAAGGATAAAGAGCATCAGTGACAAGGTACAGCCCCAGGGCCGCCATCAGAAATCACGGGGCCCCTCACAACAAAATTGTTGACAACTGTACAGCCCTCTCAACAATTATAGATATTACGGCCTAGATATTATATAGCTATAGAGATACATATATTAGAGATACATGCCTCTTATTTAATACAGTAAATGCAGTAGGGCTGGAGTATAATGATTTAAACATGTACCAAAGCTGAATGTGGTAAGTATAGTCAAAAGATTTCCATGACAGGGTGTCAATAGCTATCTGTTTGTCTAAGAATACCTTGTGCTTGAGTTATATTAAGTGTTTGAATTGGGATTGTTGTCAGAGGTATGTCATCTAGAAACGAAGACTGACCAATATTCATAATATCAAGTAAGAACAATATTTAAGTGAGATCAATGTAGGGAATAAAACAATTTGTGCAGTCTGTGCAACATTTTCCCTTATTAGAACAGAATAGACCTTCCTGTATAGCATAGTGATAGGCTAGGTAGGGGAATAGAATATCTGTATATTTTTATAGTACAAACCAGTCAGTGCCAGGGGTTATAGAACACTTTGGTAATTGTAAGACCGTGTAACTTCCTTTGGGGAGAAGGGTTCTTCAGGTTTTTATGTAATTTGGATATAGTGGAGATAGATCTAGGTCTAAATATCTATTGTATATGTTCCAGCTAGATAGGATGTTAAACTCCCTAGACAAAGTTTTTTTGCTTTAGTCAGACATATTCCTGCATTATTTGGAACATTTTTTCTTTTTTTACTCTTTTTCTTTAGGGAGACTTGTTAAATTAAAATTGGTTCTTATAAAATGTTTAGGGTAATAGGGTTTTTGGAAGTAAAGCTCTAGAGCAGTGATCACCAACCAGTGGCTCAGGAGCAACATGTTGCTCCCTAATCCCTTGGATGTTGCTCCTAGTGGCCTCAAAACAGGTGCTCATTTTTTAATTTCTGACTTGGAGGCAAGTTTGATATGGATCATAAGTAAGTGGGGATGGAAATAAAATGTATAATCATAGCGGTAACAGGAAGGTAATATTGACCAGTTGACCACTTCCTTGTAGGTATAAAAAATATTACTTGTATAGAATGATAACATCACTTCCTATCCCAGAGATTTTTTTGAAAAGTCCAATTCTTTATATAAAATGGGATTAAATTGGTCCACATCTTAGAACCAAGAGAACAAAGGAGAAAAACACTGAACAGGTCAGAAATGTCAGAACACAAAGCCTTAAAGCTGTAAGAAAATAGCCTTTGTGTTGCATTAATGAGTCCAATGACATTTTGATTACATGAAATTAAATTCATATTCATAGAGATATATATTGCTTTGTCAAACTAGCAATCGTAGTAGAGTGGTTATTCATTTATTTCAAACTTGGAAGGAAACCTGGCTCTTACAGTTTTTTCCTCTGCTGATAAGAAAGGTGCCATACTGCTCTTTTTATCCCATTTAGGCTTTTGCTTTGTGTCTCTCTTTAATTGATGGTGAGTGTATATCCTATATAAAATGCCAATTATTTCCATTTATACGTATGTATATTCTGCATAATCCATTGAATCATTATATCTATTTAAGAGCACACAAAAGAATCCTATTGAGCATTTGGTGCATTCATTACCTTTTAAATAATCATGTTTGAAATATTGGGCAGGGCTCAAAAGTAATTACAGTACTTTGCAATTTAATATCTAAAGCTGATTAGAATCCTGAACAATCCCACTTGGCTGCTTTGCATTTAAATGTGTAGTCTAAATTTGAAGGTTATAAATCTTTGAAATTACATTAAGGAGCACATTGCTTTAGCTAAAAGTGTCATAAATATAGCTAATCAATTAGGAATTAAATAGCATTCAGCTTTTATAAAATGCAGCCTTCCTTGAGATTTCTACTCATTGCATAAAAGCAATACTAGTTTGGTTTTTAATGCCCTACAATGAAGATTTTATGTTATTGAAGACACATCTTAAAAAGCCTTTGACCTTATAGTATTTCGCAGTACCCTCATTTCCAAAAGGCATTTATCTGCCCGTGCATACAACATAATTATGTTTTAAAGGTCAAGCCCACAAGTATACTGACTTTTAGGCCATAACGCTTAGAAGTACTGTCTATATTTACTAGTAAGTTTTTACACATATTCTGCACCCTTTAGAATGGATTTTTCCACTTCTGTTTCGCTCAATTTATTAATTTCAGTGAGACTTTGTTTGACTCAAAATGTCCAGGACAACACTAGGAATGCATTGCCCTCTTTTCTGTAATGTTGAGCTATCTGAATTTTTTATGGATATACTGGATGCAGAAAATTGTAACTAAATTTGATTATTAAGAAGATATAACTCAAATGCCTATATATAAGTATTTACAAGGTGGTAACTGCTTTATAAATGACACAGACAGCCCAAAATATGTTACTAAATGCACATTAAAAGTATTTAGGTAGTTTGCCTGGCTAGAGGGGTTATGTAATAAAAGGCCCAAAGTTTGTCCAGGAGCAGTAACGCATAGCAACCAATCAGCAAGTAGAATTTACTGGTAACCTGTTCAAAAGCAACTATTTGATTGGTTGCTGTGGGTTACTGCTCCTGGGTAAACATGGTGCCTTTTATTACATATGGGAAAAGAGGTTTAAATAAGGGGACTACCATATTTGTGCAGCAGTAATCTATTACCATTAGCAATTCTGACCAGTTGAGAAGGGATAGTCAGGTTGGTTTAGGAACTTTAAGTAACAGTATAAAAAAATCATATTTCTGACATGCTTACTTTTTTATATTATTATTTTATATATTTATTTATTTATTTTATAATACTGTATATATTATTTTATACTAGGGATGCACCGAATCCAGGATTCAGTTTAGTATTGGGCTAGGATTTGGCCTTTTTTGGCAGGGATCAGATTCAGCCGAATCTACAGTCCTGGCCAAACCAAATCTGAAACCTAATTAGTATATGCTGATGTAAAGGTTAATGTCATCGCATAAACGCGGCAGTGTAAAAATGTTTTACCCTTCCAAATCCTGATTAGCATATGCTTTGTCAATGTAAACATGCTTTCTATGTAAACAAAATTATAACAATTATACATTGTAAGTAAAGTTTTCCCATTTTAGGTATATAACCCCACATTATGTACTATATATCATCTTCTCACCATTCTTCTATCTGCTCCCCAAACCACCTTTCTCTTGTATTCTCTACCTTCCTCTGTTTTTCCCCTATTTTCTACTTCTTTTCTATTCTCTACAACCCTCTCTGTCTCCTTTTTTTTATCTGTATAACACTTCATCTCTTCTCTACTTCTCTTCCAGCAATCATTTCTCCCCTTTTATATTCTATATGCTCCTTGCACTTTATAGCCTCTCCATTATTTGCATGAAAAAATGGAGATAAACAAATAAAAGCTGCAGTGTTACAATAAAAAAGTTCTGGGATTCAAAACTCCTACATTCCCCTCTGAGGGGATGCTACTTCACAAGAATACAGAAGTAGAGGGATGGCTTCCCTCCCAAATTCCAGCACTGGAGAAATGGGGGGAAAACAAATAATATAAACAAGTAGGGATGTAGCGAACCTCAACAAAAAAGTGCGAAAGTTCGCGAACTTTGCGAACCCCATAGACTTCAATGAGAAGGCGAACTTTAAAACCTAGAAAAGCCATTTCTGGCCAGAAAACTGATTTTAAAGTTGTTTAAAGGGTGCCACGACCTGGACAGTGGCATGAAGGAGGGGGATCAAGGGCAAAAATTTCTCTGAAAAATACTTTGTTGACACAGCGTTGTGTAAAAACGCAAGCTATTCCTATGTATACGCAAAGGCAGCTGGCAGACGTAGCGGAAATACGCGTCGTTTTTTGCTATTTCGCACTATTAGCACCATGGAAACGGGATTTGCTGAAAAACGCCATGTGTGGCTTGTGCGGCGTTTTTAGGCTGAGAAAAAACGCAACGGAAAAATGCCACGCGAACCCAAATTGCAAACATGCCCGAAAAGTTTGCGAACTTGCAAACACCCGATGTTCGCGCGAATTAGTTCGCCGGCGAACAGTTCGCTACATCTCTATAAACAAGCTCAAAGTGACACTGAAGAAAACTATGTATATAATTGTCTACAATGTATATTAATCATTTAGAATGATATGTTGATCTTTTATTTATGCTAAGAAAATATAATTTCATTTTCCTTTCACAGGAGCATGGTATTCCAACAAACATGGGTTATGCTGTCGCTCCACATCACTCAGGTGTCTACCCTGTACACATGCAGCTCTATGAAGCTTGGAAAAAAGTTTGGGACATCCAGGTCACAAGCACAGAAGAGTATCCTCACTTGAAGCCTGCACGTTACAGACAGGGCTTTATACACAATGGTATCATGGTATGTTCAATTAAAGGCTCATCATCTAGACATTGTTTGTTTGACAGGAAGTAATGCTTCATAGCAATTTTTTAATGAAATTTCACCCAAACCATAGTAATTTCATAATGTTATGTGATCTGAGAACCTGATATGTAGTTATTCTACCCCCTGGATAAGAAATGTAGCTGATAAGGCCCTATTTGTTACTATTATGTGTTCGGAGTACTGCTGGCACTATGAGAAGTTTCCAAGGCTGTTTTTTTACATGTTCACATGTACACCCAGCGCTGCGGAATATGTTGGCGCTTTATAAATAATAATAATAATGTTGGTGTACTGACTTTGTCCACTCCAAACTTTTTCTTTTATCTCTGTTAATTGTATACCAAAGATAAAAGTTGGATTAAAAAAATAGATGCAACTAGTTTTCTTCATAATTATATCCCACATTTAAAATGTATTTTGTAACAATTAATTCATTTTAATATTGTTGTCCTTAAGTGGTGGTAAAAAGGCAATGGAAAGGTTGTAAGTGATAATTAATTGTGTTTTGAATTATTTCAGTGTCAGCACAAAAGTCCTCTTCTGTTTTTAATTATATGTACTGTTTTATCTTTTAACTTAACACTTGATATTCAAGTACATAAATGTAAAAATATAATATTTAGCAGACTTTTAAATATTGACCTTTCATGGTCATTTTATCTAGATGCATGACAAGACTGAATGAAACAATGAACAAATGGTGATTCTTATAAACCTTTATTTAGACTATTAAAAAGTCGTGTGCATGTACATATCATGCATAATATGCTCCCTATTGTAATTTATAAAAATATTACAAGCCATCGAAGACTTCCATGGCCATATAAAGGTGCTCTCATGTTCCTTTACGTACTACAGTCACTTCTTCTTATCTTTCTGTTAAGTTGCTGCATGCGGCCGGTTGAGTGAGGTGAATGGCTGTTCAGTTTAGCATGTGATGGGGGGGATTGATATAAGGGGTTCAGTCTGGCGAATGGAGTAGTAGTGGAGTAGTGGTGGCAGTGGTAGGGGGTTGTGGGTGCTGAGAGACATAAGGAGAAGCACACAGATAAGTCTATTGGGGTTATGTAATAAAAAACGCAAAGTTTGCCCAGGAGCAGTAACCCATAGCAACCAAATAGCAGGAAGCATTTATTGGTCACCTGTTTAAAAGCAAACATCTTTTTGGTTGCTATGGGGTACTGCTCCTGGCCAAACCTAGTGCCTTTTATTACATATGGGGGTAAATGCCTTTCTAAGCTGTAAATGGTGCATTTCTAGCAATATCATTTAACATTTTTGCCACTGGAAAATAGCATACTGTAAATGTGTAAATATGTACTAGACACACAAATATTGTGTACTTCTTGGGGTGTTGAATTACCAGGGTACCTGGTGTTTTGGTGAGTGCCGTCTCTACTATAGTATTTTTTTTTCATTCCTCTCACTATGTAACATATTTGCAGCAGCACACCATTTTATAAATACTTTTTGCACTGTGATTTAATACAGTGTACCAGGCTGCTGAAATAGTGTGTTAGCTTATTTCAACACCATTTTTTTACACATTTACAAATGTCCTCTTTAGTTGATCGACACCTCAAGTTAGCTAAAGCCGCTGTAGGGAAATCTGTTACATTGCTATATCTGCATTTTTTTCATTTTTTTTTTATAATTTTTAGGCTAATTAAAGGCTTATCGAAGGTTAGTATGGCCTACTTCAACTATCATTTTCATCTACTATCAACTATCATCATTTTTTTACAGTTCCTTTATTTGTTTTGCTACCAGAGGCAATAATGACTTTGCTATGCTAGTGCTCTTCAGCCAAGTACATTATCTAGCAATACTTATGCAGAAATCGCAGAATCACAGATCTAACTGTTCGCAGAGGCAAAGCCCATCCATTTTTTTTAAATAAATCATGATGATTACTTTTAGATGTCCCTCAATACTCTTAAAATGTACAGGGAATGTGCAGTTTTGATCTTTCTCGAGAAACAGACATGGAATTAACTTCCACTTCACTTTCTTTTTAGTCAATAAATAGCTTTAAAAAAGAACCTTAAACTACTACTGATCATATATTCAATAAAAAAATGTACTGCATTACTTTTAAATGCAGCTTTCCTTTCTAGTAAAAGGAGCATCGCCTGCTATTAAAGTGCTTTAGAGCAAGGGTAAAAAGCCTTTATTACTGAGCCAAGTGAATATTTTACCAACGGTTAGGCTTGGCTGTTCCTAAAAAAATATATAATAAACATATCAATGATAATGTAAAAGTGTTACTTTTGAGAGAAAATAACAATATTACAGTGAATTTTTTGGGGGGGGTAGAACTTTGGGTTAAGTTGCAGTTCTTATTATTTTTCTTCTGTTTCTAAAAAAAACACATATTTTGGTAACTGAATTTTCCTTTTTTTTTTATAATAAGCTCTTGCATTAAGGGAATGCATCACCATGTTTGCTGTATAGATGTGAAATGAGCTATGAGAATAGAGACACAATAAATTTGTAATAAATGTTCCGGGGTGCATCTAAAAATGATTCTTCCGGTTCATCACATGTCAAATTTCTCCTGAATAGACTTCAATATATCTTTTAAATTTGTGTGTATTTCAGTGTCAAACAGTCCTTTCTGTCCAGAGCAGAAGTATTACATGGCACTGCTTTATTGCACCCACTTTTTGCTGTATATTTTGGTTTTTAATCTTTATGTGCTGCATCAAATTATCTCTTCCTGAGACTTAAAAGTCATTCTTTTTATTCTTGTGACTGCAGAATGACAACAGTCAGATTACTAGCAGAAATTTGATTATACCCTTTTTATTAGAAAAAGGTACAGTCAAGCAGGCTTTTTTGCCAGTAAAACATGCTCATTTCTTTGAAAGCTCACCCAGCATGATATTTTCACTGTGAATCAGATTGTGCCTTTTATGGGTAATAACGTCTCATCCTCGTTAATACGCCTGATTTGATCCAGCATCTAAGGCTTAGACAATCAATGGGATATTATCACATTATGCCCATGATCAGGAATACTAAAATCATGCAGAGCATTAGCATGGTCAATGAAATGTAAAATTATTAGTAGCAACTGATACTTGATAATACAGTTTTAGAAGAAGAGCGGGGAAAATTGTGTGTGCCTAGATGTAAGATAGTGATGAGCGAATTTTTTCGCCAGGCATGGATTCGCAGCAAATTTCCGCATTTCGCCCATTGGCGAATTTTTTCGCGAAACTTCTGTGAAAATTTGCTGCGGAAAAAAATTGTTGCGCATCAAAAAAAGGGCTCAGTTGCGTCAAATCGGGCGCAGTCACGTCAAAGAAGGGCACAGTCACGTCAAATTGGGAGCGATTGTGTCTGCGGGCGACAATAAATAGACACGGGCGACAAAAAAGACACGGGCGACAAAAAAAAAATTGCATTTCGCGAATTTTCTTGCCGTTTCGCAAATGTAATGGCGAAGCGAAATGGGACATATTCGCTCATCACTAGTGTAATATAATAACCATGTTCAAATTTAGTTTTGCAAAGCTTTTATTGATGTAAAAACATGGATTATTATATTTTAATGTTAATAAAGGGCTAAAATAATTACAGATTGTAAAATGTATTTAGCTAAATTGAATACAAATAATTATTTATTAAACAAGGGAAAAGAAGATGTTCTACAAATGGGATTATTTTGCATATCCTGTTAAACTTTTTCTATCCAAAATATTGCCCTGTTTATTACAAAAAGCCAGAAAAAAATGTCACCAGTTAACAAATGTAAAATTCCAGCTTACCATTAAGAGGTAGTTACCTTATCTTGTAGAGCTGCCTGAATTATCAGAAAATCAATTGCAATTAGTGTATCAAGCTCTCTTCTTTAAGAGTGAACATACATAAAAACCTTATACAGACATTGGACCTGTAATCCAGAATGCTAGTTGGGACCTGTTTTTTTTCCAGATAAGAGGTCTTTCTATAATTTGCATCACCTTATTTTAAGTCTACTAAAAATAATTTAAACATTAATTAAACCCCATAGGACTGTTTTGCCTCCAGTAAGATTGATTATATCTTAGTTGGGATCAAGTGCAAGGTACTGTTTTATCTTCTATGGAAGATGGCCTTCCTGTAATTTGAAACTTCCCATATTATGGATTTCCAGATAAATGGGCAATATTCATTAATTATGGAGTTGGAGTTTTCTGAACTTGAACTTTTAAGATTTATCAAATGAAATAAAAAATGAATAAAAAATAATGTTGTTAATAATGCTGTTTTTTGTTACATAGTTAAGTTGGGTTGAAAAAAGACCATAGTCCATCAAGTTCAACCCTTCCAAGTAAACCCCAACGCACAAACATAGACCCATACTCACCTATCTATACACTCACAGACATAAACCATATATATACCAACATCAATACTAATTGTAGATATTAGTATCACAATTGCCTTGGATACTATGCTTGTTCAAGAACTCATCCAGCCTCCTCTTAAAGGCATTAACAGAATCTGCCATTACCACATCACTAGGTAGGGCATTCCCCAACCTCACTGCCCTCACCGTGAAAAACCCCCTACGCTGCTTCAAATAGAAGTTCCGTTCCTCTAATCTAAAGGGGTGGTCTCTGGTGCGCTGATCCTTTCTATGGGAAAAAAAGAATATCCCCTATCTGGCTATAATCCCCAAGAATTAATGGGAACTTTTCGGGGTCAAAATGTGATTGAAAAAAAACTCAATCTATTTTATTCAAGATTTTTTTTAAATACTCAAATTTAAAAACTAGTAATGCAGTGAACGTCCTTTATGATGAACTTGGAACGTTTAGCAAGCGACTGGTACAAAATAACCTGTGTGCCAGTGCTCTTAAACAGTTACAGAAGGTTACTTTCTCATTTTATTAATCTGCTTTTTTCATTCTTTCTTTCAATATCAATAAGGTCTTGCCTAGACAAACTTGTGGTTTGTTTACACACACAATTTTTTACAAAGAATATCCTGGTGGCCCCAGCGAACTAAACAAAAGCATCAGAGGAGGAGAACTTTTTCTGACAGTACTTCTAAACCCTGTAAGTACTTTGTTCAAACATTAATAATCTCTTTGGTTTTGCTGTGAAAATAGCTGTAACACGATTGTTTTTGAATGATATCAGCTAATCCTCTAAAATAATTTACCATTCTTTTAATCTGAGAAATGCTTTGCAAGAAGTGTATCTAAAAGTAGCATTCGATTGCTTTTCATTCAAAGACAAATCAAACAACTGTACTTTAATTGCTTAAGAAAAAAAAAAGCATACTCATCAAGGACATTATCATGATATGATTGTATAACAGGAGATCATACAGTACATTATTCTGGGGCAGTAAAAGGATTTTGTTATATACTGTGTTTGAATATAATATTTTATAGGGCTTTGAATGGCATACAATGAATCTAGGCCCAGTTTGTTTTCAATGCAATTTCAGAGAGCAGGAAATATATTTTCAGTCATGCACAAGAAGTAATATCATTCCATATAATCTACTATCACTTCGAGGGACAGTATCTCTCGAAATGTGCTCTGACTTACAAACATCTAGGGAAGCATGAAGAGGTTCACTGTAAACCAGAGCAAACCAGGGAGATAATCCTGGGCAATTTACCACAGTCACTGTCTATTAATTACATGCATTTTTAAACATCTTGATGTACTGGTATAGATCAAGAACTGACAAGGCTATTAGGATCATTTTTAAAACGTTATTGATGTAAATTTTTCATTTTAAATGTTATATTTAACTCTAGGAGGCCATTTGACATTTCTCAGTTATAAGGATTTCCCGGCTGGAAAATTATAAAAGGATATTTAGCAATACAGCTAAAATTAACAAAATGCATTTAATTTATATTGGTGAATTAATTGGTGAAATGCAAAATTTTGCCACAAATCTAGACCTGCTGAATAATTTTGCTCATCGCTAATTTCATTGTGTTTTATGAAACACAGTGTATTCCTTAACTGTATAAAGAAAGCAAATGGTGTGATGCACAAGGCAAAAAGCACCACTATACCTTCATTTTTATTTGTATTTATCTTTGGATTTCTCTAATGAAAATATAAAGAAATCAGAGTAAATTATTTTTTTATTGCCATAAAGCCCTTTAACCCTTTGCCGTCAGCTGATCTGGTCACTTGCAGAATTTTTTTTGTCAGACAGTTTTTGAAGATTTTGTACTGTTTCACTTAAGGGTCATTTCCTTAATGGGACTCTAGTTTACCTAGGAAAGTAATATATCCTTTTTTACAGGACAACCTAAGCTTTCAAAATATGCTAGAATGTTTGTGGAATTTCACTTCTGTAACAAGATAGGCCTCTAAATGTTTAAATGAAAATAAAAATAATGTTTCCATCTATACCATCCCTATCACCCTTACCCCAGTCCTAAATTAACTCTTTCCCCCTGAAAAAGCCAATTGTGCTTTTATATATTTTTTTGTTGTTGTTTTTGCATTTTTTTCTTACTTTTGTGATTGTTTGGTTAATTTCTAGTTAGTTACAGTGGAGCCCTCACAAGACTGCATAGCTGAGAAACAAACCAATTTTGTGTATCAGTGCCAGTGTTATACTGCAAGGGCCTGAATATCTGCCATCTGTAGCCACTGCATCTCACTGCATATAATCTGCTGATTTTGTAAATACAGACTGCATTTCACTGTATATAATGTGTCTGGGATGTCAGTACCCACTGCCTTTCTCTCTATAAAACTAACTAAAATACATTTAACTGAACACAAACACAAATGGATGGAGAATCCCTCACAGAAGTGCATGTATAAATACGTTTAAATCTTAAACATTTTAGGGTGAAAAAGGACTCCCATCTGCACTTTTGCACAGTCTCCATGGAAGTCAGTGGGAACCACAAAAGGTAGTTGGCAGGTTCATTTTTACGCCAGAAGCGAATCCACTAAGTCTCACATTAGCTTTAAGTCAGTCTATGCATGGCCCATCTTTAGCCTCCCCAAACAAATAAGTCAACCATGTCTCCAGAATTTGCTAATACTAAATATTTATAGTTTAATGGAGATTTCTCGCTTTTATAGGTCCTAAACTCCCAGCAGTACACTACCAAATTTCCAAAGTACTGCTCCAGAAAGCTGCATAGTTTAGATTTCAAGGCCAAAAATTCCATTGACAGAAGGTTTTCCCTAGAAAACTATACATTTTTGGAAATAACAGATTCTTACAAATCCAGAAGAGGTAAAACTGTCTGTCTATTCCAAACTACCAAGTTGAAATGCTATTGTTTTTTATAAAAATGTGTGAATTTTGAAGGAAAACGCTTTAAAGTTTCCAGTCTATAGCATTTTATCTCCTAAAGGTCATAAAACATCCTAAATATGAATACCAGGGGTCCAATGAATAGTTTTACAAGCATGTAATCTCCCACATACCACTAGGTATCAAGATAAAACATTCTAAAATGGCAAAGCTATACTACAATACTAAAAACAGATCAGGAACAATAATACAGGGGTAAAAATGCACTTTCAGTCACCAATTTTTGCCTTGAGTGAAAGCCTCTTCTATGCATGGAAAATGGGGCAGAAGAGTGTGATAAAAATGTTTCCCAATTTCAATTACTAAAAAGTAATTTAAGCACTTAAGTTACATACCTAGTTCTTAACCTGATATAGTGGTGATTTGTTTACTGGATTCTGACATAATGTAGAGATGTGTTTATTTCTTTATTACTTTTTCTACCAAGAAAGACACATTCACTGAGAAATGTAAGGGGAAAATGATGAAACTTAGTCCATGAACCTCTACTAGTCTATGTAGCGACTTAGGGGCATATTTACAAGAAAGTATACAATATTTTACTCAAAAAGGTGTAAAAATTGGCCTGAAAACAAATGTCATATTTATAAAGCTCTGTTGCTACCCAGATCAAATACCCTTCAAGGCAATGTTTATACTGTAGTCAATCAGAGATCTAGTGAGTCTAAAACCCACAACTATATATTTTTTCACACATGCTACATCTTGAAACTCCTACAGTACTTCATTCTAAAATAGCAAGGGTGGTCCTAACCCACCACATCCAGTTCTTCCTCTTACACGTTAAATAATGCAATGGGTTTCTATACAAACAGATAATTAAATGCTGTTTCCATTAATTCCATATCTAAGTGCTTACTGTATTCTGTGATTGTGTATATGTTACCTAAATAAATTAAAAGGAGGCAGATTTCCAAAGGAAATGAGTTTGCATTCAAACCACAATATAGTGGCATAAACATTTTTTTCATTATATCCATGATTAAATTACAGAAGACCACAGGAATCTTTCTCCAGTAGCTATTTCACTGCACTCATGAAGACTACTCTGATTTTACACAGCATGCAATGTTATTCATGTGGATAATTAATTTTCTGTTAATATATTGGGGTTATGAACTGTGTGTGTGCTTGTAACCTCTCCAGTGAATAAATATTGCCATTTCCAGCATTTTTCTATAACGCTTGAAAATCTAATTTGAATGGTTTCTCTATGACACCAATTACTGAACATCCAATGATGTCTCTATCATTTATATGAAAATATTTTAGCTGGAAATTGTAATTATATTGGTATTGTACATTACTTTTCAATAGCTGGATCAGCTGGGAAGCACAGTTATTTGTTTTTAGTCTTGTGTAACAATTCTTTGATTCAGCATGAATGAAAATAAAAATCTAAAGCTGCAGTTTATACTTGGACTGGGGAGATGGGGGAGAAACATGAAGCTTAAAGAAACACTATTAACTTGCATTTCTGCTGCATCTCTATGATGCATCTAGGTGGTATATAAAAAACAAGACTTATGTCAGTGATGTCAGCACTCAGTTTTTTTTTTAAATTATCTTTTTATTGAGTTTTCATACAAGTACAAAAAAGGTCCATCTAGACATATGGCATGAATATAAACATGTTATATCAAGAGCAGGTCATATCAGATAACATTTGGCATGCAAGACTAGGTCAGATAGGTATGTTGAGGCTTCATATATGTTCAGTTAGCATAGTCAGCACTCAGTTTTGAGTAGACATCAACAGATCTCCTTGCCCTAGGATAGGGCACACTGTCTGTGTCCTTTTACTGTAACTGCTGTTGTCTTCTGGTAAAGACTTGCCCTGGGCCTATTGCCTAAACTTGGACACTGAGACTGTAAATACCTTGCCTTGCTTTTTATTTTATCCAGGCATTGCCTGTCATTGTCTGTTTACCTGGCATATGCCAGTATCTACTTCCTGTCTTGTTACCTACTTCCTGTCTTCTTATCTACTGTAGTTTGTGAAGCAGCTATTTGTGTTGCTGTTCTGCTTCCTTCTTAGTCCTCACGCTAACCCTTTAAGATCAGTAGGCGGTCTGAGTTGGCCCTGGTTCCTGACACTAGCAGTGCTTCTCATTGGCAGTGACAAATGCAATATGTGATGATGCATAATATTGCATTGCTGAAACAGACAATGAAATGCTTTTTTACAATACCCCAAGGCATTCACCTCTGCTTCCTGTAGTACTCCGAAGCTGTCTCACAAGGAAACTTTAGGCTACTACACAATGCATATATTTTCCAAGCTGAGATATTTGTTTTTAAGAAAAAAGGTTATTGTTCAGGGAGGCTGAACATTCAGTAATCTCCAGAGTGTCTTATGACTTTTCATACTAGTATTTGAGTTAACTGTATATTTTTTTTCATGGTAGAATTAGTTATGGTTTAGTATTTGTTTCTCCTGCTGCTTAGACAAACAATGCACAGCAACAAATCTGTTATGTTTTCTAAACAATAATCAAGGTGGAAGGATATTTTAAGATAACGTATTTGTAAGAAAGCTACAAAATCATTTTACAAATTAGACCTAGGAAGAGAAATAAGACTGTTAATGGAAATTTGTAAAACAGGAATGAGTGGAACAATAATTGGTATCATACACCTTTAACAGAAAACTCCTCTGTAGAGTTAAAATATATAAATAAAATATAAATATGGCTTTTTTATATTAATTAGCAATAAAATATAGCCAGCTGTTTAAACACAGTGCCACCTCTGCAACTACAGAATGCCAACTATCCTCTCACAAATGGATTCTAACATGCAGCTGTCCCTCATCCACACACAATGGCCTTGGCATGTGTTTTTCACATTATGGATGCCACTCTTTTAAAATCATTAGTAGTCATTTGAAGTAATTAAAACCACAAACCTGTGGTTTCCCCTTTTTTTTCTGGAGTAGGCAGTGATCTAGGAGCAATGAAGAGAAGCGCTAAGATGGCTGCTTCTTGGGATTGTTCTTTAGAAGGTGCGATTGGGAAGGCGATTTTTCTAGGTAGATTAAAAAAAAGTTTTTTAGGTGTCAGTGTCACTTTAAGCCTTGCTATAATGTGTACTATTGATAAACAGTACGGAAAGAACGTATGACTTAAAAGTGTTGCAAATTTCTTTTCCGATAGTTTTACAACTGTGAATAATTAGAGAGGGAAAGGAAAGTTTAATGATATAAAGTCAAATCTCCATACAGATAGAAACATCAATGCATTTATCCCAGGGCTTCTCTAGGTAGTATTGTTAATCGTGAATTACCTGACAACATGATGTGGCTAATTGCTCTCCCATTGTGTGAGAATCTCATCATGTTTTAATTATTTTGTTTTTAACATCTTTCTTAGAGTCCCAAAAGCAACAATAGAATTTAGGCAGCTGAAATATTTTTGAATATTTTTGAAATGCTTTTGATTTTAAACAGAAATGCTGCTCAAAACTCAAAATTAAGGGTAACTATCATACCAAAGTTTTCAGCATAACCGATCCACTCATTTATATTAAAGATTTTTAGGTTTTCCCAAGCTGGGAATTAAATATTCTAAGGGTTTGGTAATGGTATATCAAAGTGCCACGGGCAGGTCATTTGCCAAGCTGAGTAATAAAGATGCGGACACTGCGGAGGCAAAGGCCTAATAGAATCTTAAAGAAAGAACCGTTTCATATGTATACTATACACAGTTAAACATATTTTTATCTTGTCTGATTCTTAAAAATAAGATTTCTATATTTTCTCAATTATCTACATATAATAGGATTTGAGATGTAAGGCATCATATACAAACCCTGGGGGGCACACGTGCAAGAGTGCTAAGGAGCTCAAGAGTGCACCCCTTACTGCTCACTTAGAGAGCACTTGCACTTGTACTGTTGTTGCTCTCTGTACTGGATCAAAAAAACAGTGCTCGGTGCAGAGAGTCAGAAATGCTGGTTAAACTATGAGCTGTGCTGAATAACCACTACCACACTTGACAGTACTGTGTGATTCAACAAAAACTATAAAAAGACAAGCAATTGGTCTGGGGGGCAAGCAAAGTCTTTTCAGTTTCAGGTTCCGAATTTTCTGCTAATTTGTAAATTACAGATAGTTTACATCAAAAGCGGGCATAAAATGAGAGCTGTAGCTGATCCAACACAAAGCAATGTCTCAAAGTCTCATAATCTAAGGCCAAGTGGTTTAAAGGGCCATTAGGATGGTGGTGGGCAATCTATAGATACAATTTACAGTGCATCAATCTGACACCTTTTTAAATATCTAAAAAAAAAATCTAAAGTGGCTAAGGGTGAAGACACATCAAGCTATTTAGTAGCAGCTACTTGTCACAGCTACTAAAAGTGAGAAAATACCCTGCCATAGACAATACTGAGAATTGCCTCTGCTAAAAACACAGGTAGAGACAGCTGTCAGTAAATGATCAGCATTGTCTATTTCTGTAGCTGCTACTAGAAGCTCTGTGTGTCTTCACCCTAAAGGGTATATACAGTGTATGACACCCACTAGACAGCACAAATGTAATATATTGACGTTAGTACTATGCACTGATTTGTCACCTTTAATTTCTGGTAGGGAAATACACCTACAGCTTTTACTGAAACCTATTGTAAATAAATAGAATAGGCCTGGTATTGCAAATGAGCCTTGCAAACTATATAAAGAAATTGTAATGAAATCATAATTGACTACATTACTGTAAACACAGATATTTTATACACATATATTAATACCTTTATGAGCAATTAACTGTTAAAAGTATTAAATGTCTTTAATATCGGGCCAAATCCAATGATTGGAATATCAGAGTAAAAAGCAGTTGCGTTAATAAACATTTTAGGAAGTGGTCATGTACACAGATGACAAATTGCCAATTACTTAATTAAATCTGACTCGTTAATGAGATTTAATCAAGAAAAATGAAGCATGGTTCAAGCTATGACTAGGATCAGAGTTATTGCATAAAATCACATACTGGCTTATGCAAGCAGCAGAACAGACAAAGAAATAAACACAATAACTAGTAAACATACTGCTTTTTCTATTTTTAATTATGCATTTCCAGTTACACATATTATAAATAATAAATGAGACTGAAAGTTAATGAAACAACACATGGAGATCAAATAATAAATAATATGTAATAAATTATTCAATGTTCTTTATGAAATAGTTTGGCAGTGATGTGTACTAGAAACCAGGAAGGTTCAGCGATATATATATATATATATATATATATATTTATAGCGAGAAGGAGGGAGAGAGAAAGTACAAGAAAAAGAGCACAATTAAATATCTAATTCTTATTTGTCTATTTTTGTAGTAATCATAAAACTAACTCAAAAACATATAAGATGGTATGCTTTATCATCTTCAAAGAAGGGTATATTATTCCTTATATTGGTTTGTCCCTTTTACAGTATCTCCCAATACAAAGGAACAAAGCAAACTGGCTGTGAGGTAGCTTTAAATTTCGGCACATCTAATGCAAATAACATCAAACCTTGGTATAAAGGTCATGCATAGAGCTTCAAATTACAAAAAAAATCTGTTTCCTCTATTATATAAACAACAGGGATATGGGAGGAGTTTCTTCACTTCAGCACAACTCAATACCATATTCCCTCTGACAAGAAGTAAAACTCATCAAAGGCTTCCTTCTCTCCATCAAGCACCTATGCTCTGGACCCTATTTCTTAACATCTGCTCAAAATTAATTTAAATTCTAATTACCTTTCCTGGATAACGCTTCTTACTGTATCTAGGAATCTTTCTCAAACAAATCATTAAGGTTGAGGAGACTGCCTCATTCAGACACAAATAAACAAAAGGAATTCTGGGAATGAATTCCAAACAAGCTCCAAAAAAATCCCATTTACATTTTACATATTTAGGAATCCTTTTGAAACCTTTAAACAATTGTAAAGGCCAGGATAATAGCTGATCAGATTCCCAACTACAGACCGGTTTCCCCTTTCTTGAGGTTCATCAGTGTAGTGCAAGGTTTTCTGATCAGCTTAGGTAGAGTCACCATGTGGTTTCACAAACAAATCATTAAGGTTGAGGATACTGCCTCATACAGATACAAATAAACAAAAGGAATTCTGGGAATGAATTCCACACAAGCTCCAAGAAAATCCCATTTACATGGGTTTATCCTATAGGCTACAGCTCACCCACTGGGTTTGAAGCTGAAGCCAGGACAATAGCTGATCAGATTCCCAACTACAGACCGGTTTCGCCTTTCTTGAGGCTCATCAGTGTAGTGCAGGGTTTTCTGATCAGCTTAGGTAGAGTCACGGTGTGGTTTCACAAACAAACCATTAGGATTGAGGAGACTGCATCAGACAGATACAAATAAACAAAAGGAATTCTGGGAATGGATTCCAAACAAGCTCCAAAAAAATCCCATTTACATTTTACATATTTAGGAATCCTTTTGAAACCTATAAACAATTGTTTAGGCACTTCAACAAATTCTTAACATTTTCTACAAATCACAGCAAATACATTTTTCCTTGATCGCATTTGTATCGTATGGTATTATCCATTATCTCTCTATGTTTAACTCCTCTCATCTTGATAACATTCATTTCTTAATGGAAAATCTACTTGACCCTCTGCAGTCTGGGTTTTATACTAAAGACTTGAATAAAGCTGCTCTCACAGAAGTGGAATCTTATAAGTTAATTAAAAAGGACACAGTTGTTTATAGTATATTATTAACACATACTATACACACTCCATGATATAGCTTTAGATATTATTTATTTTTTTGTAGATCTTTCAAGTGGGCATCAGAGCATCTATTGATATTAGAAAAAATGGCATTCAGTGCAAAGGGCATCTTCATCAGATGGTGAAGAGTAGAGTGAGGACTCTAATGCTGTTTAATTATCTCTCTGAAATAACTGCACTTGATGATACTCTAGTTTCTCTGGATTCCATATTAGCAAGTGAGAAAATACAAGGTCACTAATATCAACAATCTTAACACAAAGTTGATTCAGGAACTGTTCTAATTGGACTTTACTCAGTTACATCATTAAATTGGGTTGAAAAAATACCAAAGTCCATCAAGTTCAACCCTTCCAAACAAATCTCAGTGCACATATAAAGACATACTCATAACAATCTATCTACATACTTACATATATACACTTTATATACCAATATCTACTGTAACTGTAGATTTTAGTATCACAATAGCCTTTGATATTATGCTTGTTCAGAAAATCATCCAAGACATTAACAGAATCTGCCTTCACAACATCACTAGGAAGGACATTCCACAACCTCACTAGTCTCTCCTTGAAGAATCGCCTATGCTGTTTCAAATGAAAGTTCTGTTTCTTTAATCTAAAGGGGTGGCCTCTAGTGTGCTGATTGTTTTTATGGGGAAAAAGATCCCCCACTGTCTTTAATCCCGTTAAATGTCGTTAAACCCCAACCTTTGGATTCAGGTGCAATGTTTTTCACCTTCTAGGGCAAATTGCAGACAGCTTTAGCTGAATAAGTAGGTTAGAAGTAGGTTAGATTTGATAAATTAATCCAAAAGGTTTAACTTGATGACCCCTTTACATATTTATTAATAAAAACAATAGAGAATCTTCTTTATGTATTCTGTCCATCTCTTATATTGCTTAATTTATGCAGTAATAGGGCTGCAAATAATAATAATGTTTGCATTTTTTTCCCACTCTAATTCACAACTGCCTGCATAGTCGCTTACTAGAAAAGTGAGAGAAGATTTTTTGCTTATTAAAGGACATGCTGTTGTTAGGCTTCTTGTAAATCCAAGATGGCTGATAATATGCTCTAAATCATAATGGAAAATACAACCTCTTACCATATCTTAAAATATATATATACAACATAGTTCCAAATTTTCTGACACTTGACATCTGCAGTGTGTATATACCCACTACAGATGTCAAATGTCAGATGTCAAATGACTTGGAGCTATGTTGTTTCCAATGACAACGGTCTACAAATAATTGGAAAAAATGTTGTTTCTCTTAGAAACCAATTGGATCAGATCTTGGCTGATTATTTAATAAGATCTAGAATGAACTTAGGCATCTTGTGAATGTAGTTGTCTAAAGGGAACTATGCTAACAGCTAGAAAAATACAGACCTGAGAAGTAGCAAGGTTTATGGAGAGAACACTGATTTAGGTTAGCATTTATCTAGTTCTTTTGCTTGATCCCAGACAAGGTTAAATCTGAAAGCATTAAAAATAACTAACCCCAAGGCATAGGCTCCCACCATAGAGGAAGTAGATATGGTGACCATACCTAAGGACAACTGAGAAGAAAACTGTTGAATGCTCGTTTGCAGTGTTATTTATTCTTGGAAGGCCATCTTGAAGAGTTGGGATCAAATGTGGTGTGTAAATGTATGCTTTATAAGAGCCCCAAACAAATGTAAAGCAATGTGCCAAGAAGGCATTTTTAATGCAAATTGGAATGTTTTTACCCACAATGCAGTATTCTCCCCAGAACTCCAGTAAAATTAAGGTTACACTTAGCTACATCCATTACGCAACTCATGCATGATGAATTAGCATGGGTACAAATAAGAATCCATTTTAGTTGATCACTTTACACACTATTCCCTACACATTGTGTTACAGTAGCATCACTTCCAGCAACCAGTGTTAATAAGGGTATTAGTAAATGACTAAACCATATGTATAGGGGGCAAGCACTACATGAGCAGTAATCTACTTGACTGCCGTGAGAACTGCTCATGGAGTGCCTGCTCCTATACATACTCTATATACCCCCTCTAGCTAAAAGCTTAGGGCAGTGCACCTTGGCCGCCCTCTGTCATTTGGGAGGGGACCCTAGAATTTCCGGCAGGTCCCAAATTATGTTAATTTCAAGGTCCTCTTGGTTTAATTCATGCACTTTATGATACCTTTATAAATGGTATTAATACATGCTCAGTTTTAAGAGGATTGGTGCTCTTTTACCTTGTGATCATAAAATAGGCATCCTATAGTAAAGTACATCTCCTTTTTAGGCCCTCATTTAAACATTAATTTAATTTTATTAAGATGGCCTTGATAAAGCAAAATTATTTTCAGGTTTGGGGAATCATTTCAAGAAGGTGACCAATGTTTAAATGCATCTAATGCAGTGATCCTCAACCAGTGGTTTGTGAGCAATATGTTGCTTACCACCCTCTTTGATGTTGCTCCCAGTGGCCTCAGGGAAGGTGTTCATTTTTAAATGCTTGGAGGCAAATTTGGAAGCACACAGACACAGTTTTACTCCAAGAAAAACCTCTTGTAGGCTGCCAGTCCACATGAGGCTACCAAATAGCCAATTACAGCCCTTATTTGGCATCCCCAAAGAACTTTCTTTATTTTTTTTTATGCTTGTGTGGCTCCCCAACATTTTTAACATCTGAGTGTGGCTCACGAGTAGAAACGGTTGGGGACCCTGATCTAGTGCATAGCATATATTTCTACTAATAAAAGAGTGGGTGGCTATGAACCACAAATACTTTGCTTCTTAGCTATTAAAAGGTGCAGTATTTAGAAACATATGTCTGATGCCTGGCGATAAAGAATAAATTCTGTGTTTGCAGATTCACTCACAGGCCCCCCTGACTCAGATGGATTCTGTTATCAAACCAGCCTTAGTTACGTCTACTATAGCCTTGAAGACAGAATCACCTATTTGGCAAAGATGGCATATGCAGAGCTGTTATACAGGTTTGGGACCTGTTATCCAGAATGATCGGGACTTGGGGTTTTCCGGATAAGGGATCTTTCCGTAATTTGAATCTCCATAACTTAAGTCTGCTAAAAATCATTTAAATATTGAATAAACCCAATAGGCTTGCTTTGCCTCGAATAAGGATTAATTGTATCTTAGTCGGGATCAAGTACAGGGTACTGTTTTATTATTACAGAGAAAAAGGAAATTATTTTTAAAAATTAGAATTATTTGCTTATAATGGAGTCTATGGGAGATGGAATTTCCATAATTTGGAACTTTCTGGATAATGGTTTTTGGGATAAGGGATCCAATACCTGTACAATTATATGTGTGTACTTCAGTATTCAGGGTGCAACATGCAAAAATAGAAACAATTTGTATTTTTTTCACTTTGCACCCTACGTCCAATGACCCCTAAAGGAAACAAAGTGTCAGACCTTACAGCTTTTACCATATGAATTCAATACCCAGTACATTCAGTTCCTCATCTTCCTATTAAGTAAGCAAATTATCAGGTTCCTGAGCTACCGCAATGCAAATGGCTGCAGGTTTCTAACCAAATGGTTGGTAAGGTGGTTACTCTGCAAAATACTGGCACAGGAAGCAATTGTTAATGTACTCAGACAAAAATTAAATATTCAGTTAACATGTGACATATTTATTACGCCCCCCCCGTGTCCCCTTCGAATGACTTAAACCCTGAGATAAAATCATAAAAACCTTAAAAAAAAGTTTCCTCTAAGCAAGCTGAAAAAGGTGAATAATTCAAAATTACTTTACAACAATAAATTGCTGAACAATGCACAGCATTTTGAAAACACTGCTGCATCCCAGGGGGTCATATAATTTCCCATGCATATTAATTTACTTTGACTTTTCACTTGGTGTGTATTCATGTATTAATTTTCCTTCCCTATGCTGTATTATGCAAGAGGTTATTTCCCTCTGCTTCAAAAGTACTTTCTGGTCTTCATTATTCATTGGTGCATTGAACTGTACCCTTCAAAATTGCATCCTAATGGGCAGAAATAAGCAACAGGTTATGTTTAAAAAGTATTTTAATTAGTCTGTATTACATTAAGAAGTTACTGCTTTTGTTGTTGTTGTTGACAGGGGTGGTTGTGCAGTTATGTAAGCTTTTCTGAAGCTTTTGTAAAATACATTAATTGTCATTACTGATTATTATTATTATCCTTAAACATATTACATTTTTTGTAACGAAAAACACCACCTAATTTGGGATGTTTATGATTTTGTAAGCTCTAATTGTATTATTAATGAACCATGATGTACCCCACATTTTACGGTTTTACCCCACATTTTACGGTTACAGCTAACCTAGGTTTATGTACTGTATGTAGTACGTGAGCATGGTTGTAAATGTCTATCATATAATAACAAAGCTTTTTAGGCTTTTTTTTTAGTCCAAGTTGACTTTCCTGTCTGTGTTAGTACAGAGGTTAAATGCACTGACTGAGCACATGGGCCTTGTAAGTGTTGTGCAGCAGCCACATAACTGGCGGTCATAAATGATTTGTGATTGATTTTAACTTCTACTGCAAGTTCAACCTACTACTGCTGCAAAATGGAAGCACCTAATATGTGTCTCACAAAACAGTTTCAAGTAATATTTAGGTAAGATGATGCTGAAAGAATATAACACTGGTCTAGTGAACTTTTCTTGTTTGAGGGATTGAACAGTTGTTCATCAAACAGCTGACAATATTTCACATTTTTATAGATTTTAAAACTCCAGCTACATAAGCACTTACACAACTGATGGACTATGTACTGAAAGGGAAAGTGTACTTAGGTATTATATTGCAGAAATGTGTGTTTACAGTAATAGTAATTCGTTAATAATGATAGTAGCTAGAACCTTGTTAATAATGATTAAGAATTTTAATATATAATATATACTGTATAGTGAATTGTGATTTATAGTAACAGTATTTTGTTATTATATATACTACATACGGAATAGACAATAGTGAGTACTGTATATAATGCTAAAAAATATACTCTATAATCATGATGCATATGATTACTATTGTGAAAAATGATTGCTGCTATAAAAATAAGATATGTTTTTCCTGACATATTAGTCTTTATAGCTTACATTTAAGATGCCCAATGCATCTTAAAAAGATACAAAGACAAAAGATATGCAAAATATAAGCACAAACTCTCTATTATGTATATATTATGTTTTTTATAGTTCCTTCGTAAAGCTCAACAGGAATTATATCATCAGCAAACTTTCTTATGATCATGGAACAGTCCCGAGATCTATGTTTTAAATGAAATAATTGCACAGGCAATGCAATACATTTTCTTAAAAAGTATACAGTAAGAGTTTAAAATCAATGTTATGGTTTTAAGTTTATGGAATAAACAAACAAAGAAAGCGTAGTGCACTTAGGCTAATTATATCACTATTCCCCATACTGTAGCATCAATATTTCTTTAAAACATGGTCTTTACAAATACTTCTTTGTGTCTGACTGGCAAGTTCGCTAACAACTCTAAATGTATTCTCCTGCTGTGTCGAAGATCCCTAGTAGGTTGGAATCTATAAAATATATAACACTAAAGGAAACTTTTCAGTGACATTTCAGTTACTTCAGTACAGACAGAAATAAGTACAATATAATAAAGACCATAGTCAAAATATATTTTATTTTTAATACAAGCTGTAATTTCTTCCATTCACTCTGGTGAATGGCCTACATTAACTATTGGGGGCACATTTACTAACCCACGAATCCGAATTGGAAAAATTCCGATTGGAAAACGAACATTTTGCGACTTTTTCGTATTTTTTGAGATTTTTTTCGGCGCCTTTACGACTTTTCGGAAATTGTTGCGACTTTTTCGTTACCAATACGATTTGCGCGAAAAAACGTGAGTTTTTCATAGCCATTACGATTCGCTCGTATCTTGTCGCGACTTTTTCGTATTGAGCGCTCGTAAGCGGCGGGCGAAACTTTCAGACTTAGCATTATTTTGGAAGCCTCCCATAGGGCTCAATGGCACCCTGCAGCTCCAACCTGGCCCAAGAAAAGTCACCATACTGAAGCTTGAATGAATCTGAATCTTTCGTACTCGGCGCGAAGGCTACGAAAAAGTCGCGACTTTTCGCGCCAGTAGTAACGCTACGAAAAAATCGCCAGATTTTGCACAACATTCGGAATGGCAACGGAAAAGTCGCAACAATTTTCCGAAAAATCGCCAAATACCGATCATTACGAAAAAAATGCAATCGGACGCATTCGGCCCGTTCGCGAGTAAGTAAATGTGCCCCTTGGAGTTGCTTTGTGGGAAACTACAATAAAGTTAAAAGGAGAAGGAAAGGTAAGCTTTATCAGAAAGGTCTATGTAAATACAGCCATAAGAACTCACAGAAAAGCTGCACTGAGTCCTCTAACAAAAGAAACACAGGATTTCTTGTCTCCTTTTTTGTAAACATGTTCTTTGGTATCTGACTTCCTCTCTCAGAAAAATCCTTCATTCCCGGGGCAAGAGTCTGCTCAGCTCTCTCCTCTCTCCTCTCTCTCTTCTCCTGCCCCCCCTTCCATAAGAATTCATAAAACTCACTCCCCCCAACCATAGGAATGTGTAATCTGAGCTAACAGCCTCTAGAGCTGCAAGTAGGAAGCTATGAAGATGAAATTTAAATGGCAGCTGCAATCCTAAATAAACAGAGAAAGCTTCTAGGGCTCTTTACTCAAGTATGATAAAGCTTTCTGCAGAATAAATATAGTGTTGTAGGTGGCACTAATGTGGCAAATCTATTGGCAGTAAAATGCCCAAAAGTCTTTCCTTCTCCTTTAAGCTCTCTATTTTAATAATGTATTCTACTCATGTATTTTAATGAATACATGATTGTTAAAAAACAAGGCTATAAGCCTCTACTCAAGCCACAAAAAAACACAAAACTAAAAAAACAATCACAGAGACATGGTCCCTAAGAAGGCATTCCGATGATATAAAAAGTATTTTTAAATTCAAAATATGTAATATATAATAAACCAAGCGAGATCCAAAGATCATGGAACAATTTACTAAATATGATGCCCAATCTCATATTTCTAGAAAGATCAAAAGAAATGTTAGAAATATGATTCATTAATGTCCACTTCCATTCTCCATCAAGTATGAAAATAGTACACTCTCAAAAAGTTACAATATGTAACAACATGAAAATCACAAAGACAAAACTTCAGTAAAGCAGAAACTGTACTCTGTACTTATTCTGCATTTGCTGCTCTATTATAATCACTTCTGCCTACAGTATGAACCTTGTTAGTCGCTCACAGGTGACAGGTACTTTGACCTGAGAAACACAGGATGTGTTCAAGACAAGAACACCCTATTAGCAATATCTATATCTAATAACTATTTTTCAAATATCATTTATTGGGCCCGATTCACTAAAGTCCGAAATAAGGAGTGCTATTTATAGCATGCGTTAAAAATCTTATCACTTCTTATTTTTCACTCGATTCACTAAAAGGACACTTGTCATAATTAAGAAGCGATGTTCTTGGCGTTATTTATCTTACGATGACATATTTTCAAGCAATATATTACGCAGCGCACAAGATATTACGCAGCGCGTGATATTTTACGCACGTAACCATTACTTTCTGAAAACCACCATTTCCCTGAAAACTGGAGGATGCATCACTCTAGGGCCAACATATACTTGAAAAAATACGACTGCAAACTCCATGTTGTGTTGCCAATAGCTCACGAACCGCAATTTTCTTTAAGTACCGCCTGCCCCAAGTAGGGTTAATATTCACACAGATTAACACAATATTTTTATATGTGTATTTCATATTTCATATGTGTTTGTGAATCATGCGTTAGTACTATTTCTATTCGCTAATTAACGCAATGCGTTTTTTTGTGCATGCGATATGCGGATTAACACATGCGAAATGACTTTGATGAATCGGTACTTAATTATCGCATGCTTTTTAATGAAAAAACTATGCGATAAGCGTTATTGACCTTTAGTGAATCGGCCCCTATAACGCTTATCGCATAGTTTCGGACTTTAGTGAATCGGGCCCATTATCTTAAATATATGAATAATCACAAAGGATAATAGGGATGTCCGTTATATGTACAGTATATTCTGTTGGGCCATTAGAATTCTGTTAGGATGATTTCTTGCTTTACTAAAAGAGCCAAATATTTTTCCATGGATCTCTATGTTTAGCACCTTTTTAATCAAAGTTACATTCACATTTTTTTCAGCTTTCTTGAATAAACGTCAAAGAACCATTAATATATCTTTTTTAATTGGCCAGTTATATGCATGTTTGAATTCAGATTATTTTTCCTCTAGAACTGCTTTCTTTTTGTAATTGAATTCTATCCTCCAAAGATATTCAATTATTCATAGGTTAGTTCTCCTCTTGTTGGTATTTGTTAAGTTTGTCTTATTCTTTCAAACTTTCATTGGGGTTATCCGTTTCTAACTTCATTTATCATGTTCTCCTTATTAGATTCATCAATTATTAACAATTTTAAATTGAGTTTGCATCTATTTGGGATGCCCTGGTGGTACTGGACAAATAATATTGTCAAATCCAACTCCTTTAGTCTCAAAAGAAAAAAAAGGATGAAAGAGCGAGGGAGCGCTATGCAATTCGCTAAGAAACATTTTTGTCTCTAAATGTGTAAGGGGTTTCTAATTTAAATGCATATTTGATTTTAATGCAAAAGATCATTTGATTGAATTTTAGATTCCAAGTCTTAAGTAGCATAGCTATCTGTATAATGTAGTAAGTTGTGGATATGTTAAATTAAAATGCAGAAAGCCTTCTCCTCAGAGAATAAGCACATTAAATATTCTTTAGACAGGGAACTTGTGATGAAGCATAAATCAATCCACAACTTTTCAATCTGTTCATATGTGGATTACCCCATGGGTCAGAGAAGAAAGTTTTCTTTATACCAGGCGATTCTACTAGTAATATCATACTCAATATTTAGCCCTAAAAATAAATATATAAGTTTAAAAATATTTTAGAGGTTGGTGTTGGGATTTAAGTTTGTTGTTTTAATGCAAGTGGAAGAACAAGTGTATAGAGAATTAGACCTAAAATAAAATTAATTTCTCATGTATTTTTCTTGGCTGCAAACAACATATTTATGTCATGAACAGAAATACTACTAAGGTCTTTACTAATAAGTTATTTGCAGTAGAAAACTACTGAATGTTTATATCAGTTCCTCTTTAACAATGATATTAGCTAGTGTGATGATGTAGTTACAGAATACTTGGACCTGGGATTTTCCAGATAAAAGATCTTTTCTTTCTTTGGATCTCCATGCCTTAAGTCTGCTAAAAAATATAAACATAAAATAAACCCAATAGGATTGTTTTGCTAACAAAATGTATTCATGCAGCTTTTCAATAAGTATAAGGTACTGTTTTATTATTATGAAAAAGAAAATAATTTTTTAAAATTTAAAATTATTTATTTCAAATAGGCTCTATAAAAAAGGCCTTAATGTAAGTCAGAGCTTTGTGGATAACAGGCTTCAATATAAGGGATCCCATACTGTACCTGTATAAAACTTCCCCTTCCCCATATGATCTAGTTCAGTGTTTTTCAACCTTTTTTGGGCAAAGGCACACTGAAAAAAATCATGAAAAAAATCACGAGGCACACCACCATTAGAAAATGTTAAAAAATTTAACTCTGTGCCCAGCAGCAGTGCCCCCCTAGTACATTGGTGCCCAGCAGCAGTGCCCCCCTAGTACATTGGTGCCAAGAGCAGTGCCCCCCTAGTACATTGGTGCCCAGCAGCAGTGCCCCCCTAGTACATTGGTGCCAAGAGCAGTGCCCCCCTAGTACACTGGTGCCCAGCAGCAGTGCCCCCCTAGTACATTGGTGCCCAGCAGCAGTGCCCCCCTAGTACATTGGTGCCAAGAGCAGTGCCCCCCTAGTACATTGGTGCCCTGCCTACGGCACACCAGGCAACATCTCGGAACAGTGGTTGAAAAACGCTGATCTAGTTGATTGTAGCACCACTGGCAGAAACCCACTGCCAGCTCCTAATATATTATAGTATATTAATGTGGTTTAAAAATCATATCATGACTTTGAGACCAGGTACATTTTTGCACTCACCTGTCCTGAAAGGAGATGATAACTGTAATTGTAATAAATTAAGCCCCTCTGGGCCCAGGTTTGCATCAAGGCAATAACCTATAGTGACCAGTAGTTAGCTGGTTTAAGCCATCTGCAAACATCTGACAAAATGTGATTGTCATGGATTACTTTCAAAGTGCAAATTTGTCCAGTGTTTATAAATGACCCCCCATCTTTTGTTAACGTTGATACTGGTAGTTCTTATTCCATAAAAAAAACATAAGTATCTATGATTATAATTGTGACATAGCCCCAACATATCTGGAAAACTATACACCCAGAATAAATAATGGCTTATCATATATATACAGGTCCTTTTCAAAAAATTAGCATATTGTGATAAAGTTCATTATTTTCTGTAATGTACTGATAAACATTAGACTTTCATATATTTTAGATTCATTACACACAACTGAAGTAGTCCAAGCCTTTTCTTGTTTTAATATTGATGATTGTGGCATACAGCTCATGAAAACCCAAAATTCCTATCTCAAAAAATTAGCATATCATGAAAAGGTTTTCTAAACAAGCTATTAACCTAATCATCTGAATCAACTAATTAACTCTAAAAACCTTAAAAAGATTCCTGAGGCTTTTAGAAACTCCCAGCCTGGTTCATTACTCAAAACCGCAATCATGGGTAAGACTGCCAACCTGACTGCTGTCCAGAAGGCCATCATTGACACCCTCAAGCAAGAGGGTAAGACACAGAAAGAAATTTCTGAACAAATAGGCTGTTCCCAGAGTGCTGTATCAAGGCACCTCAGTGGGAAGTCTGTGGGAAGGAAAAAGTGTGGCAGAAAACGCTGCACAACGAGAAGAGGTGACTGGGTCCTGAGGAAGATTGTGGAGAAGGACCGATTCCTGACCTTGGGGGACCTGCGGAAGCAGTGGACTGAGTCTGGAGTAGAAACATCCAGAGCCACCGTGTACAGGCGCGTGCAGGAAATGGGCTACAGGTGCTGCATTCCCCAGGTCAAGCCACTTTTGAACCAGAAACAGCGGCAGAAGCGCCTGACCTGGGCTACAGAGAAGCAGCACTGGACTGTTGCTCAGTGGTCCAAAGTATGTCATTCGGAAATCAAGGTGCCAGAGTCTGGAGGAAGACTGGGGAGAGGGAAATGCCAAAATGCCTGAAGTCCAGTGTCAAGTACCCACAGTCAGTGATGGTCTGGGGTGCCATGTCAGCTGCTGGTGTTGGTCCACTGTGTTTTATCAAGGGCAGGGTCAATGCAGCTAGCTATCAGGAGATTTTGGAGCACTTCATGCTTCCATCTGCTGAAAAGCTTTATGGAGATGAAGATTTCATTTTTCAGCACAACCTGGCACCTGCTCACAGTGCCAAAACCACTGGTAAATGGTTTACTGACCATGGTATTACTGTGCTCAATTGGCCTGCCACCTCTCCTGACCTGAACCCCATAGAGAATCTGTGGGATATTGTGAAGAGAAAGTTGAGAGACACAAGACCCAACACTCTGGATGAGCTTAAGGCCGCTATTGAAGCATCCTGGGCCTCCATAACACCTGAGCAGTGCCACAGGCTGATTGCCTCCATGCCACGCCACATTGAAGCAGTCATTTCTGCAAAAGGATTCCCGACCAAGTATTGAGTGCATAACTGAACATAATTATTTGAAGGTTGACTTTTTTTGTATTAAAAACACTTTTCTTTTATTGGTCGGATGAAATATGCTAATTTTTTGAGATAGGAATTTTGGGTTTTCATGAGCTGTATGCCACAATCATCAATATTAAAACAAGAAAAGGCTTCAGTTGTGTGTAATGAATCTAAAATATATGAAAGTCTAATGTTTATCAGTACATTACAGAAAATAATGAACTTTATCACAATATGCTAATTTTTTGAAAAGGACCTGTATATCTTAAGTGACCTACAGTAATAAAGTATTTTACCAAACTGGAATACATATCAGTAAATATTTCCCTTTTACATCTTTTCCCTCGAGCAACCATTTTGTGTTGGTTTGTGTGCCCCCTCACAGATCACCTGACCAGAGATAATTTACCTTTAACTGTAACAAGTAGAAGTGTGCGAGTAAAAGACTGAGCTTTGTCCATTAATTGGCTGATGTGACCTAACATGTGTGTGTGCCTTGGCTTGTTTGTGTGCACTGCTATTTTTATGATCCCAAGGGTGGCCCTTAGTACATAAAATTGCAGTTTTCTATTAAGGATTACCCAATGGCACATACTACTAAAAAAATATATATTTATATGAAAATGATTTATTAGATGAAGAAGGGTTTTACATTTGAGCTGTTTTATGCAATATTTTTATGGAGTCTTACATTGTTGTGGTGGTATACAGTAGTTTTCCTTTAATCAGTATTTTTTTGTGCACAACCTGAAAAGACTCCAAAAAGACTTTTTAGGTTCCCTTTGATTGATATCAAATATTAACCCTTTGTAACATGTGATGTGAAGTCCAAAGATTAGCCTTATAGCTAATTTGGAGGGTGTACGGTATAAACTTCATAAAAGCAGGACTTATTAAATTAAAGGAGAAGGAAAGGCTAAGTCACTTGGGGGTGCCAAAATGTTAAGCACCCCCAAGTGACTTAGATCGCTTACCTTGTACCCTGGGCTGGTGCCCCTGTTAGGAGAAAAAAGCACCAGCCCAGGGTACTTGTAGCGAGCGCTTCCTCCTTCCTTATTCTTCTGCCGGCGAAATCCCTGGGCCGGCGCATGCGCAGTAGAGTGAAAAGCCGACTTTCTTGTTTAAGTTTGGCTTTTCACTCTACTGCGCATGCGCGCGCAAGCGAATAGGAAGTAGGAAGCGCTCGCTGCTACCACAGGCTGGTGCTGTTCTCTTCGTACAGGGGCACCAGCCCGGGGTACAAGGTAAGCGATATAAGTCACTTGGGGGTGCCTAACATTTTGGCACCCCCAAGTGACTTAGCCTTTCCTTCTCTTTTAATTAAATGTAATTTTCATATATATATATATGCTGTATACTACAAAATTCTAGTACATACAAGTTTGGGACCTGTTATCTGGAATGCTCGGAACCTGGTGTGGATAATTCTGTAATTTGATCTCCATACTTCAAGGGATTTACTAATCATTGATTTTTTTTTTTCCAAAAACTCGTAAAGAAAAAAGTCTGTGACTTTTCTGAGATTTACTATGCATCTAAACTTCTAAAAAGTTCATGTAGAAGTCAATGGCAGTGGCTCTTTCCTTGAAGTTTTTTCTTTTGAAACTTTAGAGATTTAGCTGGGTTTGTCATGACTTTTTGAAATTGTTGCAGTGATAATTCGATAAAGACAGGGATTTTTGTGGCGTCAATTCAAAAAAGTTCTTGGAGTAACTTTTTCTTGCAACTTTTTTAAGTAGATATCCCACATTCAGGAAAATGACTTTAGTCGAATTTGAGAATTAAAAAAATGAGAAATTATGGAGTTTTAGTAAATCAGCCCCTAAGTCTACTAAAAATATATTTCAACATTAAACAAACCCAATAGGATTGTTTTACCTCCAATAAGGATTAATTATATCTTACTGGGATCAAGTGCAGGGTACTGTTTTATTATTACAGAGAAAAGGGAAATGACTAAAATGAAGTCTATGGGAGATGGCTGTCCTGTAATTTAGAGTTTTGTGAATAACAGGTTTCCTGATTACAGATCCAATAGCTGTAAAATGTTATTTTAAATGTATTTAGAATTAAATCATTTATATTTTTCTTTTATGTGAGATGATATTGCTATGAGGAAATACTAAAGCAATTTGGCTCAATTTCTTTCCTAGATGCGATAATACAGTAATCAAGGCTAAGGTTTCAATAGCTTTCACCGTTGAATGGTAAAATTTTAGCTGAAAATGTTTGATAATGATGACAAAGATGTAAATCCAGAATTTTATAGAGCAAAGAATTGAAGTAATGTGTTTAACACTTTTCAAGCACATAAATGGTTCTCATTTAGTAAAAGGGCCAGTGGAAGTGAATGGCACTATGCTGTTGAGAGACAATTTATCATCATTAAAATTAGTGCTCTGTCAACATAAAATCTCTATTTCAGCATTTCATTTGTGTTAACACAGCTGTTTAAAAAAGCTAAGGGTCCAATCACTTATTGTGCATTGTAGCATGTGTAAATGTTTCAGAGAACCTTAACTCTTATGTTTTAACCTGGATAAACAAATTGTAGATCATTATTTGTGCCCTGTGTACTTGACGATGCATTATTTCATTGCTATAAAGTCACCAACGGTATTAGCTGTATCCGTTGTACAATATTTAGCCGTTGCATTATATGTGTAATTGTCCAAAGGTCTTAAAAGTTATTATGGTTTAATTTGCAGATACACATGCAAGGAGAAAGGTTTTAAACAAATATATTTCATATATAAATTATTAGCCCCTGGTAAAACTTTAAAAGGGCGAAATGGGGAACTTCGCCTAAACGCAACTTAAGCTTTTTGAAAAGTAAATATAATTTCAAGCAGTTTTGCAATATCATTTTAAAAAATGCAGCCTTTTAATGATTTTTAATGCAATAAAATGGTCTGGAACAGTTACCTAAGCCTGGGCCCCTGTTCCCCCTGTTGATCAGTTATTCAACTGTAGTCAGTCTGCATTCAGCCTGCATCTTCCAAATCCCATAATTCACTGCATATGTGATGGAAATAAAAAAAAAAGGAACATCACAGTGTTATGCGTTTTGGGTTATGTAGTTAATGTTTGCTCTATGTAAGCTGTGGAGAAGTTGTTACAATTTGTAACATCAGGGTTTTAGTCCCCCCCTCCCCGTCAGGATTTAAAATGATGCAGAAAGTGAAGAACTGTTTTACAGCTGGATTTCAGCATATAATGGTATTTATTCATACTTTTTTAAGGAACAGATTATAGTTATAGGTATATTAAGGGTTTCTGTGATGTGTGAGGCTCTTTAACAAATTTTTGTTCAGAAACTTTGCCCTTTAAAATATTTGTTTTGCATAATTATATCAAAACTACAAAAGCAGCTATATTGGTAAGTTTTAAAAGTGACATTATGTAACTAACAAACTAAACTGCACATAAACAACATCCATTGTGACATAAGGAGTAATTTACGAGTGCAGCTGCTGCTGTGGTGGCATAAAAATGAATGCTGTTGAATAGGGCCCAAAGACCTGTAACGCAGCGTAGGGAAGCAGAGCTTGACTGAGCTAGTTGATCGTTTCCTTTGCTTCCTTGTGCAGAGTGAAGCCCCGCCCCCACTTCCTGTTCAGTTCCCTCATCAAAAAAAAACCTGCTCATGCACAGACTGGCTCCTGCTGCTTCCAAGCATGTGCTGAAGGCTCTCCACTTTGACTACAGTAGTCAAAGTGATGAGGGAACTGAACAGGAAGTGGGGGCGGGGCTTCACTCTGCACAAGGAAGCAAAGGAAACGATCAACTTCTAACTGAGGAACCAGGTCAGACAGAATGCTGGGACAAAGGTAGTTAATTCTGGAGGCTGTTTAGAGTAATTTTACTGATAGAAAAAAAAAGGTTTACTTATCCTTTAAAAACCGGGAGGGGGTAAGGATATATAGGAATTTAAAGGATGTGGACCAGAACCCTAAGGTAGTGCGGCAGAAGCTGATCAAGGAGGTATAGTTGGGCAGGATGGCGGGACCTTTCAAGGACCCGCCAATAGGCAACCTGACAATTTCCTTGCTGGGAGTGGTTCCCAAGAAGGAGCCAGGTAAGTTCCAGGTGATCCATCATTTATCCTTTCCATAAGGGAAATCGGTGAACGATGACATCGATCCGGACCTTTGCTCCATCTCCTACACATCCTTTGGTGCAGGAAGCTGGTTGAGGGGCATGGTTAGCCATGGCAGACATAGAGTCATTTTTCTCGGTTACTGCCTATACACCCGGGGTGTCACCACTTGCTGGGTTGTGCCTTTGACAGCAACATATACATCGATTTGTGTTTGCCAGTGGGCTGCTCCATTTCCAGTGCTTATTACGAGAAGTTCAGCAGCTACTTGGAATGGGTGGTGAGGAAGCAGACTGGTTCCAAACTGGTTGTACACTATCTAGACAGCACAGTGTGGTGTGCCTTTACATTGGAAGTTTAAAAGGAAGTGGCACAGGAGTTTGGGGTTCCGTTAGCTCCGGAGAAACAGTGGGGCCAGTTACCTGCCTAAGTTTTCTGGGACTTGACATAGACACAGTGGTGGGCCTGACACGGCTACCGGGAGATAAGTTAGAGGACCTGAGGAGAGGGAAAAGAGAGCTTCTGGGCAGGAAAAAAGTAATCCAGTCACTCCCAGGTAAGCTAAATTTTGCATGCTGGGAACCTAACTTGGAGATTAATATGTCTTGTTACTATGAATAATGTTTTTGTACTTTTGTATCTTTCATTTTTGCATTTTGTTTTTGCTGGTCTCAACTTTGTTTAACAGATAAGAACATATTAACAAATGCAAATAACATATATACTGTACGTGGGCTACCTGACATGTCAGTCACCAGGTTCTCAAGGGAATCAGATGGGAAAGGGAAACCAGGTAACCATCTGTTCTCCACCTTGGGGGATCCTCATCGGCTGTGTGCCTATATAAATACTGGTTGGCTATTTAGCTGTAATAAGCACTGGACATAAGCCCCCAAAAGTCAAGCATTTCACCACCAGCTCTTAGAATATTATTGGAACAGATACTGTAAGCTTCTCCAAATCAAACTTAGACAATAATCAAAAAAGGACTCATGGGGAGGATGAATGGGTCATTGCTCTGGATGCCCATTGTGCTGCTGCTATCACTGCACTTACTACTTACCTGAAGGTAACTTCTTTCCCTGCTCTTGACACTTCTATTCTGACAATACACTTGAAAATGTATTTATGGATTAAATCATAATTTCTTATGATTGTAGAAGAGTATAGGGCCAATAACATGTCATTAGTAGGATATTTGTCAAGATTTACGATCGGTTAATATGATTTTACTGTGGTCACATTTATAAGACATATCAATAATTTGGGGGGGATGGAGTACAAACAGTCATATAATTTGGTCAGGAACTGTATTATGTATATAAAAAACTGTGAATTTTCTATTCAGTTCCAATAGTTATGTTTTTTATTTATTCATAAGGTAATATACAAATGTAGAAGAAGATATATAGCATTGTTCCACCACTGTTCTTAATACTGTTGTCTATGTCATTATAATGGAGGAGCAATCTGATGTTAGATCTAATAAATGGCTAGAAAATCAGCCCAGCCAAAATTTAACCCAGTTAAATTACACAGATGGTAAAGGCAGATGCTTTATAAGCTGCTGAACTATCTCTCTGGACAAAATCAAATGTTTGTGATCAATGTTCTCTCTGCAATCTCTTCCCCAGGAGTTTAACAACTCTGAAAATGCATTGATGTTTAAAGTTATAGTTTTAACATAATACTTGCAGGAAAGTGCTTTACAAAATGAGAGTCACATAAAAGGAATATAAATGTCAATGTTTTTGCTGTTATGTCTCTTGAAGACAGATGTTTTGCAAACAATATTTCTACCACTTAATTAAATATTGTCAGTTTCATTAATAATCAGATATTGCATTACAATTACAAGTAGGTGTGAGCATTTTAGATACCATTATCGCCATTAATAGTGATATCGAGTAAAACATTAACTGAATGTTTTTATATTGTATATTTGACATGCAAAACTTTGTCATTTCTTCCCTTTAGGAATATGCACCATGCAACTCATGGTAATGCTGTAATGCTTACTTTTGCACATAACTATGTGCATTAAAGGACCCCCACACCAAAATGTAATCAGTGAACAGCCTATTTGAAATATTTAAATACCTACCACTCATGTTTTCAAAGGTTAATAGTAAGGCTGCAACATCCCCTTAATTACTTGGGTTACTTCTCCTCCTGTAACCCATTCGGCCCCCTCCCTTAGGTATTGACTTTGGATCTTGCCTTACTGAGCATGCTCAGTTCTTATCTTATTAACACACCCTCCAGTCTAGCAGCCAATAAAGAGAGGGCACTGCTGGTTTCCATAGAAACTCTGTTCTAGCTGTGCACTCTGCTGGAGAAACATGCTTTTCATTCTAACCTCCTCTCCTGAGCTCAGTTTAACCGTTACATGGCACAATACAAGCAAGTTCTGCCTGTGTAAGACTGCATTGTTTATTGCATGAACTTTACAGCGAACATGTGCTGTTTGCAGATGTAAATATCACTGGGGATGAGGGAAAATGGCCGGCAATTGAAAATTGCTATTTATTTCAGGAAAATGTGATGGTGCTGGCATGGGCAAGATGGGTGGGTGAGATGTGCAGCATTTTTTTTACATATTTATATTTGTCTCTCTGATTTGCACCCAGGTTGTAACTCCTATAAGTGTGTGCCTCAGCCTTTTTCTACATGCACACACACACATATATATATAAAATGTATTTAAAAGAAAGAGGAAACAAAGGATTGCATTGAGTACAATGGGCAAGTGTGTTTGATATGATTTATATTTCCTCTGCTTGACAAATAACAGCTATAAAGTGTCAGGATAAGTTTTTGATGTTGGTCAGTGGAGAGTCTGCTGAAATGTGAAATGAAACTTCCAGTGATGGGTGCAGCTTTATAGAAAATGGGAAATGTTTTTAAATGTCAGACTATTTTTAGAGGGCCGAGTTAGAATACTTTCTAATTAGTTTGCAAATGTAAATTGAGGTGCAAAGTTGTGGGCAGCCTTTAAGATCAGTGTCAGTAAGGCAAATTTTATACTAAAATGAAGGGGCCTGCACAACGTTTCTTATGATGAATGGTTAGTAAAGTGTTCAAGCCTCATAGTGCAACTCATTATAGACTGTAGTGGTGACAGCCTGTGTCAATTAATACTGTGTTAACATTCATAATGTGTGACAAGATAAGAGAATGAGAAACTTTGCATTGGCATGTATAAGGAAAGAAATATAATACAGATATTTCACTAGATCCTCAGAAAAAAAAGCTGCAACTTTAGATTGGATAAAGATCTAACTGTAACAGGAAGAAGTGTGGAAATAAAAGGTAGAACATTGCCCATTAAATGGCTGATGTGACATGTACCTGTTTGTGTGCCCCTGGTTTGTTTGCGTGCACCGGGTGGACCTTTGTGCTTAAAATGACAATTTTCTATTTGGGATTGGCCAATTGTACATACTAATAAAAAAGTATATTTTTTAGAAAATAGTTTATTTAGATAAAGCTGGGTTTTACATATAAGCTGTTTTACATGATATTTTTATAGTCTTACAATGATAGGGGGTATACCCACATATTGCCTCCAACCCACCCCTCATAAATACAGATCTGCAGAATACAAGCAACACTGAATTGACGGGAAGGGTGCTCCGTACCTATAAGGTAGCAGGAGCCTTGACGGTGCTAGGAACAGCAGGGGAAGTGGAAGGGGTTAATTATAGAGGCTAAGACTGGGGGGAAGGAGGGCTTGTAAGTAAGAGGAGGGACCAGGATAAGGAAACTAACAGCAGCGGAAGAGGCGGTACCATTACCTCGTGGAGAGTCAAGGAACATTGTCCCACCCACCCGCCCTTGAATACAAGCAAAGTGGACTGGGTTGGGGGGGGGTTCGTTTATGCCGTCACAGCTTGCGGTAGGAATGCTTGCTGGAAGGTGGGGGCTAAGCCCCAGTTTTGGCACATGGGTGTCAAAAGGTGGAGGGTAACCTCCTCGGACAAGGGTCCCAGGAGAGTAGTGGATTCTGGTTGCCTGCTCTCACTTGCCCACCTGAAGCTGCTGCGGAAGGTGGCCGGCATGGCAGGCAGCCATGGTTGGTGGTTTGGAGTGGGCAAGCATTCCAATGGGTTATTGTTAAAATGTTGATCATTTTATAAACTTGTATGTATATATTTACATATTTTCTGTTAATAAAGCTGTGGCCTGTTATATCCCATCCTGGACGTCATTATTGTCTCTGAGGTACCGGGGGTGGGGGAAAAGAGCTTAAGGTAAGGGAGCCTGCGTAATTGACGCTGCACTGTCAAGGAACGGGTCTGTGTGCTTAATTCTGAAGCAAAAAATCTTCACCTATGGGCATTAAGCTCGGGGCAGGGTGAGAAGTGTTAAAAACATGGTGTTTTTCCATCTACTTTTTACGCATCACACCCTACCCCACACTTTTTAAATTAACCTCTGATTTGCACCTAGCTTTTCTTGTAAAGTAGTGTGGAAATGGAAAACATCATCAACACAGCTCACTATATTTCCCTTTATTTTATTACATTTTCAACATTTGTAAAATATGAAGGTAAATTTTAGGTTTATAGGATTTTATATGACCTTGGTCTTTGTGTGTATCTGTGTAGTTGATAATTAAAATGCAGATCATATAGTAACAGCACAAAAGGGTACACGCATTACATATATCACATACACACATTTACAGTATAGATGATAATCTCAGCTAAAATATATATAAGAAAAGCTATACATTTATTTTAGCCAAAGAAATTACTTTTTGTTTTACTGACACACAAGTTAAATGTATCCTTAGAAAGAAACACACAGTTGACTAATTAAAAAGATAGTATATACTAAGGAAAATACTAAAACATTTTAATTTGATACCATATAAAAACGCTTCTGAATACATTCAGCAATTTGACTAAATGCAAGTAACTACGTTAAGTATTTTCCTATGATAATCAGAAAATGGTAGCATTTTCAACAGCAAAGACCTGTGCTGACCTCACATAGTGATAAAGTTATCTGTACCATTCTCAGCCCAAGGAGGTGATCTGGTCTGAACCTTTGGTCAGGTTTCCATAGCAACCACTGCTTTTGCGACCTTTCTGCATTAGTAATGTTCCCAGCCATAAGGATTTTTACAAATTTTTTTATAAAATAACATAACATTTTCCCTTTTTAGCTCAGCTAGGCTGGTTTTATTGAAAATAATGCTTGGTTTTGTTAAAGAAATGATTCCATATCTTGTAAGTTATTGATTTGATCAGTATCTTGTAAGTTATTGATTTGATCAGTATAACTTGATTGCCCTATGAACTCAAACTAGTCATAATTCAATTCACATGACTTGAAGCAATCCTGCTGCTTATCAAATTCGAGATAAAATGTCACAAAAAAACAAATGTGTTTATAGAATAAAACAAATGGTTTCCAAAAGTGACATTTTAGCAGTTACATTAGTTATGCAAGATTTTATTGCTATGATGTGAATTGGTATGTGTCTATTGCTTTATCTTTGCATTAATACCTATGTAATAAATAGGTGACACGTTTCCACACCAGTGACTGAGGGTCAGTGAGTGGGCTATATCATTCACTTTTAATAAGAGTGATATTTGAAGTTATTCTTCATTAGTCAACTCATTTTTAATCATGGTTATGAAAAGAAAATGTGAAATGAATTGAAGGATGTGGCAAGTTATTATAATAATTAAATGAAAAACATATTCAGTAGCCTCTAAGAATTCTCTCATTCAGGAAATATTCTTGATAAAAGCATAGTGATAAGTGATTTTTTTCAGCTGATTTTGCCATGAAAAATGCCCACAGACTCCAATGGCTGCAAAGAAAAAAGTTAAAGTCACAGCAAAAAAAACACCCTTTGACTTCAATGAGTTTTGCAAATGTTTTCAATTCCCTGAATTTTTTTGAAATGTGAAATGGGACAGATTTGCTCATCACTAAAGCATTCATCTGTGCAGCTAATTCCTATGTACAACATATTTTAATATAAAAGCCTCTTAATCACAATTCTATTATCAGCTTGTTCTGGCATTATAGTGATGAGCGAATCTGTTCCATTTCACTGAAAAATTTGCAAACAAGCAAAAATTCATAAAATGCATTGAAGTCAAAGGGCGTTTTTTTGTGGCTACAGCATGACTTTTTTATTATTGTGCAGCTTTTTATTTGCAGCCATCTCAGTTTATGGGCGTATTTTTTCAAGCAAAACCTGACAAAAAATCACTAACTGCCAGTAATGCAAATATAATTTATTAGAAATGTTTGTGGTTACCCATACTTAGTGGATTGGGGAGTGGTACATGCCACAGAGCTACAGATAAGTTGGCCACAGACAGAAAGATGAATTTGTTTAGTCAAGTAATATGAGCAGAACTTTGCCAGATTAGCACCAAAATAAACTGGATCAATTGTTTGACCACTGGACCAAAATATTTATAACATGACTACCTCCTCCACCCAGCATAGTCCTTGTGTGGCTAGATCAATATCTGAACAATCCCATGTGAGATATGGATGGGCAATGTGCAGCTGATACATGGGCAAGTAGGTTGCAGACTAGGTAAAGAGTGGCTTCGTTGGCAGCCAATATTCTCCTATGTATGCGGGTCAGTGGGGAATTTGGCCATGGCTTCTCTAAGTGCTTTGCAAATTACATTTGGATGATACAGTAGCTTCTCAGGCATCTACATTTTCAAGTAGGAACTTGGGGACCACCATATACCAGATAATTGAGGCATTTCCTTTGAAGCATGAGTGCAGATGTTCTGTTTCACACAAGGAAGGTATAATTATTAATACATTTTGTACTGGGGCTATCCAAAATGCCTGTAATACACAGTATCTTGTGAGACTGTAATGTATTTATCCAGTTTATCCATTGTGCTCTTAAGCCACAATTTAAAAGAATATTTTACAATATTAAAAATTAGAATGCAGTATTTTAGAGTTTATGGTGAATTGAATCTGGGAAGTATCAAGGGATAATGTGCCACTGTGTGATGAATCACTTTAATAAAAACACTGCCTTAATATTATATCCAAACTTAAACTTGCATCCATCTCCCTGCCCAAATTGCCATGAATTGAGATGCATACAGGTAAACGTACTGATGATGCATATTAAAGGTGCCCTCAAGTAAGTTCAATTTATACAAGATGTTGGTGTCAGTGGAACCTTCTATTTACTATCCTAAAATGTGCTGCTGCATGAAACATTGGTTACAACATAGCTAATTACATTTAATTATATTTAAGCACAACAATAAATTAGACACTGCACAATGGGGTTGACAAGCAGTGAAATTAAATTTCTCGCTGAATTCTGAAAGAATGAAAAAAGACATCCCAGATGAAGTCATGATTAACACGTTTATTTCCAGTCTAGTTATGTGAAATAAACGGCTATTTTTATAAAGATCTTTTCTGTGAATGAAGAATTAAGAGAAAATACCATTCACAAAAAAATATAAAAGTGATAATATTGAGGAAAATACCATTTAATCTAATCATAATTGAATCTGTTATTTGTCTATTAATTTTAATGCCTTGCGTGACTTCTTATTGAAAAGTCATCATGGTGGTACAGATCCCCAATTAAATAGGTGGTTAAGGCATAATTTGTCAGAAGCATCTCACTGATTTACAGCAATTTGCAGCTCAGTCTGTAACAGAAGTGAAATGATGAATTTGCTGTGTGAGATATACTCACTTTGCATATATTTGTAGCTGGAACTCAGTATGATTGATTTAAACAATAAGCAACAATCCGTTTAGGCTTTATGTTTGACATTTTGCCTGCATAAACGTGAGATGTTTAGGTTATCTTATTAGAAGCTAGAAATAGTGTAAAGGTAATTAAGTTGAACTTGTTTGGAGCTGCATTTCCTTTAAAGAAAGAAAACCTAACAGATGGTTTCTCTATACACCACCAGATATTTAATTAAGGGGAAAATTAGTCTAAATAAAGAAGCACTTTGTATGTGTTCAGCATATTGCAAGGAAATTTTAGTTTAAAAATTACTCCAAACATGTGGTCAGTATATTTAACTAACTTTAATAAAGGCTTGGAAAAACTTATATTCTCAAAATGTTCCACTGAGAACCATTTTTATTTTCATTTTTTACTTTTTTTTTGCTAATCTTTAAAACGGAGTAGTGGATTAGCCAGTATACTAGGCAGGAAAAGGCAGATTATGAAGACTACAGCATGCTGGTATTATGGGGTTGCCACTACTACTGGTACATATGATTGCCACTTTTTGCTTGGGTCCTTACCGGCCAGTAATGTAAGTAGGTTAGTATGTTAAGCTGCCTGGGCTGTGACATAGAAGTGTGTGGTTGTGATATTGTGGATAAACCAGGAGAAGAATTAGTAAAGGGGCCCCGAAATTAAACGAGGCAGGAGTTAGGGCACGGGGCCATGATAAGGCTAGGAAAAGGCCCAGGGAGATATGTGTTTAAGGGGCAAGGCATTGTGGGAATTGTATTTCCCAAGCGGATTGGATGAGAGGCAGAAGGAAGAGGCAAAAACGGGTGTGCGCAAGCCGAAGGAACCATTTTGGTGTTAGCAGCTCCCACCCTCCCTCCCTTAGTTAAAAATGGGGGATAAGGGTTATAGGGAATAGACGCCCAGAAGGGTCTTTGTCGCAGCCGGGGTGGACTTAGCTCAAGGTTCAGGGCGGAAGGTTAGAAATGGGGGCTGTGGTAGCTAGAGAAAGGGGGTTACTAACCTCAAGAAAATGATTACGGTGGGGGGGGGGCAGAGACAGCTTCCACAAAGCAGCCTTCAGTGGCTTATTGTTATGAGGTTACCAATGAGACTGTTTTGTTATTTATTTACATTAATATGTTATTGTTTAACAAATTTATAATGTTGTAAATAAACAGGCTGCAGCCTTTTCTATCCACAAGAGGTTGTCGTGTGCATATTTTGTTAAGGGAGGTGAGGTAAGTGAGAGGGTGAGGGGTAGTTTGGGAGGGCCACAAAATAGACGCTGCACTTATCAAGAGGCAGGGTTAAATTGGTGATGGATGACTGATGAATTTGGATTCCAAACTTTTAAACATTAGTGTAACCCCCTTTTTTATCCAGAGAAAGTGAGAGAGAAAATATTTGAAAATGTTTGCCTATTACTTTAACTCACCATAGGGTTTACAGCCCCACAGCTAGGATACCTGTGCCCTAGGTAAAGGTTAGTATAATGTTTAGTGCAGTTGTGGTCACTCAACTTTAGGCAGGTAGTTGTGTGAATTAACGCCACTCCCTGGACTTCCACAAGGAAATTACACAGGGCATCTATTGACATAAAAGAACCCTGGAGCTACTGCCACACTTGAAGGTGGATGTGGCTCCAGAATTCCCACAGCAGCCCGTGCCAACTGATGCAGCAAGCTAGTGCTCTGCTGGCAGAGACAGATGTCATTTTGAAGCTGAGAGGTGTAAATTATGACATCCAAATAGGATTGATGTGAAATAAAGTTTTGTTTCTTAAAGGAGACATATCATATACAAATTAAGAATGTACCAGTGAATTATACTCCTCTAAATAAAAAAGGATTGTGGCACCAAAACCACACTAGGCCCGCCCATCTGTTCCACTTGCTGCTGGCTGAATTCTCTGAATGTGCAGGGGGCCGGCGGCTCTCAGTACACTGCTCTGTAGAATAGGAACCAATCAGCAGCTAGGCTGACCTGATAGGGAGCTGAAGCCTGTCTTTGTCTGTGTGAGTGCAAGGCTGTGATTGGCTATCCCCTTCCTGCTGTGTTTCTAGCAGGGACCATTAGGACATGCCCACCCTTCATTTGAAATAGGGACGGAGAACTGATAGGATCTATAGGGCCATTTTTAGAGATAGGATTCATTTTTAGCCCAAAGTGAAACCAGCACCATATATTATTCATAATTGCCTACAAAATATTTTTTTTTCCATTTATCCAATATGTCTCCTTTAACCACCTCCACTTGTGTTTGGAGTGCGCACCCAACGGAAAAATTATCTGAATACTGATTTTTAGCACAATTGCTTTTGATTCATGTTGAAGCACACATAAAATTGCTTTCATTTAATTAATCGCCCTTAATTGTGTGAGGCATATCTACACGTTACAGTTACACTGAAATTATCAAAAGAAAATGCACCCTGCATTTGCTCTTGTAAATAAGTTCTAATGCACTTCTAATGCAAAGGATGTTGCTCTGTTGCAGAACTTGCCCAGCAGTGTATATCCTGGCCCCTAATACATATTAATTCACTTCTTTTACATCTATTTGTTCCTTTTCATTTGAACTATGCACCCATGCACCCAGATTTTCATGGGGGTAGGGGTTATGGGTCATTTGTTTGCAGATGGTTAAAATCATTGATGTCACTGTAACAAAAACTGTTAAAAAAATTATTGTAAGTATGCCAGATAACATTTTAATAGTTGTTTAAATAGTATTTTACCCCTTATATTCCATGGCAGAAATTCATTAAAAGGCTTACGAGAAGAATGCAAAAAAATAAGAATTGTGACCATGAACAATAATGGATTTATTGAAAGGTTTTCTTTTTTCCTAAAGTCAGGCACTGCCATCTACTGACCGAATGCTATATATTTAGTAAACTGAATGTGTTGCATCTAATGGAACATTCTGAATCTTTTGCAGATCAGCATCTTCATGACACATTTGTCTAATTATGGGAATGACCGTCTTGGCTTGTACACTTTTGTTAACCTTGTCAATTTTGTACAAACTTGGACCAATCTGAAACTGCAGACTCTCCCTCCGATACAGCTGGCTCATAAATATTTTGACCTTTTCCAAGAACAAAGGGATCCATTATGGCAGGTACTGAAAACATTTTACCTGAAGCACTTTTTAGTTATTTACATAGTGAACACTGAATAAGTAGTTCCCAAGGATAGTTTTGTTCCTTACCATTTAAGTAGAATTTAAGCTAGTGAATTAGTATCTGGCACTCTCCTACTGCCAGCTGTGTTTCTGGGGCTGCTGCCGCTTCCCCCCTCACCTACTCCGTGCTTACCTCTTCAGCATCAAAGCGGGTACAGGGGTGACTGAATCACTCTTGCACTCTCTGTACTAGCAGAGAAAATTTTCCATTATGAAAAATAAAAAAATGGCTCTTAAAGTTACCATAGGCAGCTTTTTGCCTCCCCTGGTAACTGACCACTCAGTACCACTTGAGACTAGGGTTGCCACCTAATTCATGGCCCCTTAGCAGCCAATGTCGTGAGCAAAATAGGAGGGGCTATGATGTGTAAGGGCAGGGCTATGACGCTGAGGGGGGCAGAGCTTCTAAACTAGTCAAGAAAAGAGGTAACGGGTGAGGTGAAGGGGAGTGGGGCAGGATGGAGGCAGAGTATGGGCAGAATTTGGGCAAGCCAGAGGCAGAACATTTTTTTACCGGCAAGCACTTTGCTGGTTAACTTGCAGGGCTTGAACTAGGGGTAGGCAGAAGAGGAACCTGCCCAGGGCGCAACAATGTGCCGGCACCAAGGTTCTCATCTTGCCTCATGGCAGGAGCAGCCCCGCCTACTGCACTGTTAAGTCCAACATCAACCTTATCAGTATTATAATTGAGTAAAGTACTACAGCAATTTCTTGTACATTGTGGGATTCCTTATCCAGAAACCCATACCCAGAAAGCTCCAAAGTATGGAAAGACCATTTTAAGCAAAAACTTAACTTTTGTTAAAAGTTGTTAAATTGTTGTTTTCTCAGTGATAGTGAAACAGTACCTATGACTTTATTCCAACTAAGCTGGATGACTCTATATTGGTAGCAAAACAGTCTTATTGGGTTTAGTCAATGTTTAAAAGATACTTAAGGTATGGTGATCCAAATTATGAAAAGATCCCTTACCTGGAAAACCTCAGGTCTCAAGCTTTCCAGATAAAAGATCCTATGCCTATTCCGTCTTCTAATTCATGATTATATGATATAAAAGATAACTGATACAGGCTTTTTTATTTCTTAGGGTAGTTGTAACCCTATTTGCAAACAGCATGGCACAACCAGAACAATTATTAATATCTTTACATTTTTTATGACATTTGGCAGAATATTATCCTGTTTTACCATTATACTGTACTTCTGAATCAGGAATCTATTATGGCTTTAATGAGACACAAATGGCTTAATGGCTATTGGGCTGCCAGGCTGCGACCTTATCATGAAAAATTCAGTGGAAAAATTAATATCTTAACTTATACAAGAATAATTTATTATTTTAAAAGATATGGTATCTAAAACTGCACAAAAAAATCAAAATCAAGACATCCTGCTAGATGAGTACATGAGTGATGAGCTAAATCTTTCACTAAGCATGGATTTGTAGCGAAATTCAACATTTCTCAGCAAATCTTTTCGCGAAACTGCAGCAAAATTTTAGCTGCACAAAGAAAACATGGGGAAAAAAAACACAACAGAAAAGATGAAAAACACCAATTCGCTTAAATGTATTTTACTATAAAAATAGCCATGAAAAAACTCTCATAGACTTTGCATTGTTTTGCAGATCTTTTGGCAAAGCGAAAAAGGGACAGATTCAGATTATTGCAATAGAAAAAGACACCTTAAAAAATGTGGCTTTGTCATGTAACAGACTTAAGCTTATGGCTTACATCTTGCTTCACATTCCATAATATACAATATTGGAACCATGTCATTTCATTACAAGGAAACTCCCCAAAAATTGTAAAATGGCACTAAAACGCATTGAGTCAATGGACGTTTGTTACTTTTTTTCAGCACAAAATGCTTTGAAGTCAATGGGTGCTTTTCACTGTGTTTTTTTGGGCAAAATACATTAAAGCCAATGAAGCATGATGAAACAGAATTTTGCTGCAAAGCCATGCCTGTCTAAAAAATTTCATTCATCACCACTTATTTGGGTTTTTTTAAAAACAAAAATTGTTTGGAAGGATAAACACTTGCCATTAGCAGGAAACAATATTTACATATCTATATCCATGCTTATGTGTAACATAAAAAAGTTTACTATGTTCCTACAGAACCCATGTGATGACAGAAGACATAGAGACATTTGGTCTCGAGATAAAACATGTGAGCGTCTACCAAAATTTCTTGTAATTGGACCTCAAAAGACAGGTAAGCAAGTTTATTATGTAAATCTGTATACTTTTGGTGAAAGCTGATAACCACATACTTATTAAACTTATCAGTATAAAGATACATATGGAACGTCATCTCATGTGTATACATCTGGCTCATATTACTTATAAGAAAAGGGCAACTCTGTTAACTGACATCAAGCAAATGAAACACCAAAATATGACTTTAAATTCATAGTTATTAAATATTTTATCTGCTGTATCAGAACAAATATCATATATTTATAACCAATAGACATTACTAATGGCAAGCTCTAGGGACAATAACCCTGACAATATTAAAGTTCCTAAATATATTATGTAAGACTGTTGGCACACAAGGGGTTTTTGTGTTGAAGAGTGCCCACCCAATTATGCCCAGACACATCAGAAAGCTGATCTATTGAAAACCCCACCTGCTTTTCATATTCAACATTGTCCCATATAAATCAGGATCATCAGGAGCAGTGATGAGCGAATCTGTCCAGTTTCGCCATGCTGAAAAAAATTGTGAAACTGCTGAAAAATTTGCTAAACGTAGAAAAATAAGCAACTTTTTTTACATGCAACTTTTATTTTCTTACTCAAAATGGATTAAAGTCAATGCTCATTTCTTCTTACTCCAAATGCATTAAAGTCAATGAGTCAATGGGCGGTTTTTTTTTGTGGCAACTTTTTTGTGTAGGCGACATTTTTGTCAATGGGCGTTTTTTTCTCACTCCAAATCCATTATCATCAGTAATTGGGAGGTATGCTGGTACTGGTCAGTTGTTTCCAGTTCCAGTGAGCGGCAGACATGTTATGTTTGAGGTACTATGTACAAAGTGAATACTGTTCACATCCTTTTTTACATTCCCTTACATGTAATTTGACATAAATTTATCATTAAAAAGTCATTGCATTTACATTCCCTTTTTCCTTCGCCAGTACTTGTAAAAATATTTTCTTTGAATTTCAAATCCTCTTTAATACTGCAGTGTATTTGTCTGCTTGGACTGTAGTGGCTGATTTGTTCTTTTCATTTGCACAAATGAGCACCCACTATTTTGTCCTGTGATTATTATGTAATTATGCATTTTTGTTCCTGGAAGTACACTGCAATAAATATACACACAAAGTAGTTATAGCGTACATGCAATCTGTATTTGTAGTTCTCCATCATAATATCTGAGAAAAGTCAACACAACAAAGCCCTCTGTGGTTTTGTTTAAATTTTTTTGTCTATGATGTATAAATGAACAGTATTCCCATCAGGTGTGGGACATAATATCCAGAATGCTCAGGACCTGGGGCTTTCCAGATAAGGGAAGACCCCTGTAATTTGGATCTCCGTGCCTTAAGACAATATGATTTTGTTGCGCTTTTTGTCGCAAATGTACGTAAAAGTCGAAGAAAATACGCAAAAGTTGTAACCGTTAAAAAAAATTAAAATTTTTTTAGTTTTCGGACCTGTCGTACTTTGATGAATGTGCCCCTTAAGGTATAGAGATCCAAAATACGGAAAAAAAACCTTGGTCCCGAGCATTCTGGATAACGGGTCCTATGCCTGTACAAGATACTGTTTTATTAATACAAAAAAAAGGGAAATCACTTTTAAAAATCTGAATTTTTCTATTAAAATGGGGTCTATGAGAGATGGCCTTATCCTAATAAGGAGCTTCCTGGATAGCAGGTTTCCAGATAATGGATCCCATACCTGTGATACTGTACACTTTACTATATTTGTTCAGTGAATAGAATTTAATTCTTGATGTTGTCCTACTTATACATATTAAATTGTGCGGTGAGAAAGAAGCTTGGGTTAATTAAAGACAAAGAAGTGCGTGGAGTTTTTGTAGGGGATACTTTACTGGCTGTTCCTATTCTGTGCAACAAAATAGCTGGGGTCAAGGTAAAGGAGATACTTCATGGAGGCAGGCTACAGACCTGCTAGGGTTGGTAATAACATGTATACATATGATGGAATTGTAGAAAGGATGACCTTTTGATCAAGCAGCTTAAACTCACCAATATATATATATATATACACACTGAATAATGTACCCCGCCCATGATGAGGAGACTGCTGTTATACAGGTCATGGAACTCAGATGTGACTTCTATTATCCTCATATTTTACAACTCAGGGTACACTATTTATTATAATATACACGTTTCAATAAGTCATATGACAGAAATGACACCACTAAACAATAAATATAACTGATGACATCACTAAGCAGCATATGTAGCAATATAATTTACATGATATTCATACTACTTGTGTATATACATAAAACACAACACAGGGAATGATCTGTTGTAAGGTTTGCAAATAAATAATATATATACATACAACTGTATAATATATATATATATATATATATATATATATATACCGTATATACTCGAGTATAAGCCGATCTGAATATAAGCCGAGGTATCTAATTTAACAAAACTGGAAAAACTTATTAACTCGAGTATAAGCCGAGTGTGGGAAATGCAGCCGCTACTGCTAAGTTTCAATAATCAATATAAAAACCAGTAAATTACATAAATTGAGGCATCAGTGGTATGTTTTTAAAATATTTATTTAAAAGAAAAACCATAAACTAGCTCTGTAAGTGGAGAAGAGGGTCAACAAAAACAATATGAGTACTACCCCACGCTCATTGCGCATTGGCAAACTGGCAGCAGACCCAGTCCCGGAGAACACGTAAGGGGGAATAAGTATTGCAACTGGGAGTGGGCCAGGGAGCTGGAGGGTCTGGTTGCAGGTGGCCTAATTTGCACACAAAGGACAGAGGGTGCTAGTCTGGAGGGACCCATAGCACCCGACTTGTGTATTAGCCGAGGGTGACTTTTTCAGAACATTTTGGGTGCTGAAAAACTAGGCTTATACTCGAGTATATACAGTATATATATTTACACCTTTTCTTTTAGTATATAAAAGAGATGAGAAGGTTGAAAGCTTAAAGGAAAATCAATACGCGCACATAATCCCATAATGATTACAGCAGGGCAGCCATAAGGAGGGTATGTTAGAAGATTAAGCCTCAACACAAAAGTTTCACCACACCGTTTTTTATTAAATAATTTGCTGTGAATCTTCAGTTTAAAGATCAACCATTAATCGAAGTCGCATGAAAAAATATTCCTATTCTACATTCAAAATGTAATAACAGTAAATCTTTTACTATGCACTAAGCGTAATAGTATCCAAGAACCCGATATCTCTCCTTCTTAACTGCTTCATAAAATCCGTATCTCTTATTTCAAAACCCGCATATAAATTTTCACAATTTAGTGATAATGAATGTTTATTTCTGCATAGAACCTATAATTGCATGGTTTTATCAGAGAGTGTCCATTAAAAACAAAGCAAAGGAACATTTGGCAGCTGCAACAAGATATTTTAAAGTCCTTTTAGGACCTCACAAAAGACTGAATGCGTCAGTTGTTTTTCATATGTCATTTCATTCATCTGCAAGACAGCCCAGCATTTTGACTAAAAGAAATTGCAATTATGATTTGCATAATTTGAATTAAAGCTATAAATACTCTTAGAAATGTTTTAAATTGCCAGCAAAGTGCATTATTGAAAAATGCACAGTAAAATTTCTTATTGCTAGGATATGAAGTATGTCCATAGTCCAAAAAAGGAGGTTAAATATACTTCCTGGTGCTATTAACTTAATCTGAAACGATATTGAGCTTATAAAACAACAATACAAAAAGCACATATCTGCTACATGAGTCTTTCCAATGTTTGAAATTGTCAGAGGCATAATGAAAATTCTTCAGCAACTTTCAGTAGAAGAAGATTATAAAGAACTAGAGATGCACTGAATCCCGATTTAGTTTAGCATTTGGCCAAATCTCAGCACATTCTTTTTGCAATGTTAGGATTTGGCTAAAATATTAGTGCTTAACCAGACCAAATCTGAATGCTTGCAGGGGTAGTTCACCCTTAAATTACATTTTAGTATAATGTAGACATTGGTAATCTGAGACAACTTTTTATCTGGCCTTCATTTTTTTATTAACAATTTTTTTTTTTAATTATTCAGCTTTGTATTCATTACCTCTAGAATTTAGAAATTTAGGTCCAATTACCCTAGCAACAAGGCAGTGGTTTAAGCGACTGGAATATGAACAGGAGAGGACCTTTATAGAAAGATTAGTAATAAAAGGTAGCAACAAAAATAAAATTATCGTCTCAAAGAGCATTACTTCTTTTTGTCACCAAGTGACCCTGCTTAGAAAGCTGGAAAGAGGCAGAAAAGAAAGGCAAATAATTCAAAAACCATAAAAGAATAAAGACCTCTGCTAAGTTGCTAAGGAACAGGATATTGGTGTTATTAGCCCTAAAAAGGAATTATCTTACCATATGTTCTTTTTATATGTTATATATGTTTTTATTATCCTTTGGTTACACACAGTTAATGAACTCCAAATAATATCTCTTTATACTTTTTATCTAAAGTAAAGAAATAAAAGAAAGTGTAATTAGAAAGACTAAAAAGCGTGTTTGAGTGGGAAAAACAAGTTGTCTGAAAAACTGCTAATGAATCACAGAGGACATAATGACACATCTCAGCTGCTCTTTTCCCTGTAGGATTAATATGTTCACACCACATAATCATGCACACAATTTGTGCAAAGAATGCACTTTTTTAATTAAAACAAATTATCACACTTAATAATAACTGAATGTCATGTTATTATGTCATTATTCTGTTTCACAAATGCTTTGTAAAGGTTTTATTGGTAGTATTTAAGATTAAAAAGATATGGGATCCCTTACCCAAAAACCAAAAGCTTTGAATTACAGCAGGTCCTTTTCCCATAGAGCTCATTTTAGCAAATAATTCTAATTTTTAATTGATTTCCTTTTGCTCTGTAGTAATAACAGTACCATGTAATTGATGGTAAATAAACTGCATGAATCTATATTGGTGGCAAACAATCCTATTGGATTTATTTAATATTTAAATAATATTTTACAAACTAGGTGTAGTGATCCAAATTATGGAAATATCCCTTATCCAGAAAACATCAGGTTCAAAGCATTTTGAATAATAGATCCTATAGTTGCATTATAGTTGCAAGCAGACACTCTATTAGAGTGTAGCGAACCTCACAAAAAAAGTTTGCGAACCCGTTCGCGAACTTCTGCCAAAAAGTGCAAACTTTTGCGAACTTTGCGAACCCCATAGACTTCAATGAGAAGGTGAACTTTAAAACCTAGAAAAGCCATTTCTGGCCAGAAAACTGATTTTAAAGTTGTTTAAAGGGTGCCACGACCTGGACAGTGGCATGCAGGATGGGGATCAAGGGCAAAAATTTCTCTGAAAAATAAGTTGTTGACACAGCATTGCGTATTGTGCTGTAAAGGGCACAAATCACACTACATTTCTAAACTTGTGTAATAAACTGCTTTAAAACGTCTGGCGTCTACATGCCAATCAAGTCGTGTAAAGGTTACAGCCGGTTCACACGCAAAGACAAAACGCCACATTTACTGCAATGCAAAAAAACACAAAGAGCTTTAATGATACTGTCAAGTGAGCGAATAATAGTTTTTACTTGTTGCTTGTCACCTCCAGGACGGGGTGTGCTGTGTAAGCCAGTCAACTACCTCTCCAGCATTTTTGGAGTTCAGGGTACGTGCCTTCGGAACACTGGGCGATTTCATAGGGCCACAGGATATCATAGCTGCACGGCCCCTAGTGCCTCTGAGTGGCGGCCTGCCTTTGCCTGGCATTTTTTTTATTTTTACAAAACAACAACAACAACAGCAACTTGGGTGATGTTTCTGGACACAAAATTATTATTGTTATTTTTAGATGGAATGTGAAAAAGCACACACAGCTAGGTGGCACTTGGTTGAAGACACTGGGCAACAAGGCCCGCAATGGCAACGTATACAGTAGTGGATACGGAATATAGTATTGCTGGTGGAAAAATGTAATTTTTGTGATTTTATTGCAATGCAATGTCACTACTATGTGTAACGTGTTTGGTGCACTACTATGCACAACAGCAAACCGCACTGGGCACGTTAAAGAACAGTAAGATAAATAAATAAAATAAATAAATAAATAATAATAATTTTAAAAAAAAGTGATCTCTGGTTGGTGCTGGTGGTGAACTAATAGGAACAGCACACCAGTCCCCAACACAGCTAGACTAATAGCACTGGGCTCTATAAATTACAGTAGCAAAGTAAAAAAACACAAATAAAAAAAAATTATGTGAATGTGTGGTTGGTGCTGGTGCACTACTATGAGCAGCACACCTGTCTCCAACACACACAGACAGAGCTGCAGTACACAATGACAAGAGGACTAGAGTAACAGTAATCAGAAAATAAAAGCAGTCCTTACAAGGACTATTGGGTTACAGCAGATGAGATCAGCAGGACAGCTGCCCACAGCAGCTACATACAGAGCAGTAGAAAGTAGATTACTAGTCAGCAAAGCTACCTAAACTGTCCCTCAAATCCCTGCACAGCTCTCTCCCTATGCTAATACAGAGCAGTAGAAAGTAGATTACTAGTCAGCAAAGCTACCTAAACTCTCCCTCAAATCCCTGCACAGCTCTCTCCCTATGCTAACTCATCAAGCACACACAGGCAGAATGTAAAATGGCTGCTGGGCTTCGGTTTATATATGGAAGGGAGTGGTCCAGGGGGGAGGGGGTGGTCCAGGAGGGAGAGCTGCCTGATTGGCTGCCATGAATCTGCTGGCTCTGGGGTGAGAGGTCAAAATTTGGCTCCTGCTAAGGCGAACTCAAAATTGCGAACATCGCTAAAAGTTCGCAAACTTGTTAGAACGAATTAGTTCGCCGGCGAACAGTTCGCTACATCTCTACACTCTATGACTAATTCTCTCCTTTTAAAATTGATGGAAATGAAATCTTGCTATGTTGCGAAGTTTTCAAAAACTTTGCTTGACTACCAGAATATTTATTATAAGCTTATTGAAAACACAAATATAAGTACAAGTATTCTAGCTAATACATTTCCAGATATATTTTTTTCCTGGTACATGAAATTCATGCTAAACTGATGAAGTCATTTGTAAGCTTAATTGCCCAATTTACCTAGAGGCCTCTTTGATATGAGGACGCTTTGATATGATGTTTTTAATAATCGAATCAATCCAGTGCTCCGCTATCACTTTTAAGTTTTATCCATAAACATGTTATCCAGAGTGTTATGAACACTGGCAAATCCCCTTCCCCATATTGCACTGATTAAATAAACAACCCAAATAAACAACTCTTGCATACAATTCTGAAATGAGACAATCCTTGTAAAGGATATAAACTAACCTAACAAAACTTCAAGGTTAAATCTATTTAAGTATTATAAGACACTTTATCCAAAAAATCCCAAGTCTAGATATAAAAACCCACGTGAATTCTATCATTCTTAGGTGCTTATATTATTTTGTCTCTTAAAACTTATTGCATTATGATAGTAGGAAAATGTAATGGAATGTATATTACATGGTGCCACTTTGATTGACTAGCTTTTTCCGTGAGAATGGAATACAATAGGTAAATCACCAAATGACAACATTGCATTAGTGTTTATTTGTGTTGTTTTCTTTCTGTCATCTGTATTGTTGTAGGCACAACAGCACTTTATCTCTTTCTACTAATGCATCCTAATATTATAAGCAATTTTGCTAATCCAAAGACATTTGAGGAAGTGCAGTTCTTCAGTGGAAACAACTATCACAAGGGAATCGACTGGTAAGATAAAAATGGTCATGTTTAGCCCAGTCACATTTGTTATTTTATTTTACAGATTTTAATACTATTTTACTTGCCATTTTCCCTTTTGTTTTAACTACAAATTATAAATAACTGATAGCTTATATGGGTATAGGATCTGTTATCAAGTAACCCGTTGTCCAGAAAACTCAGAATTAGGGGAAGACCATCTCCCATAGACGTCATTATAATAACGTAATTTAAATGATTACCCTTTTCCTCTGTAATAATAAAGCAGTACCTTGTACTTGATCCCAAAACACAATTAATCCTTATTGGAGGCAAAATAATCTTTCTGGGTTTATTTAATGATTAAGTTATTTTTAGTAGACTTTCTGTGAATTACAGGAAGATCCCTTATCTGGAAAAAAATCGTTGTAGCAGTTTGGATTTACTGGGCTGAACAGATTTATAAATAAGGGAAGAATACATTTACAGCCCCATTGTATTTACTGAATAGTATTTATATTGCCCCTTTGAATATAAACATTTCAAAACATTGAATTTACACATAACAAGAATTTCAGACTGCTGGAATAATACCATAGAGTAAATGTACTATTTCAGTTTTCCTCTTTTACACCAAGGTACATGGATTCTTTTCCTTATCCATCAAACACAACATCAGACTTCCTGTTTGAGAAGAGTGCAAATTATTTCCATTCAGAGGAAGTTCCCAAGAGGGCTGCAGCACTGCTTCCAAAAGCTAAACTTATCACCATTCTGATTGATCCATCTGATCGGGCATATTCCTGGTACCAGGTATCTTTTATTCCCAGACAAGGCCAGAAATGAAAAAAATGTAATCAGCTTGAGCCTGAAATGCTTCATAATGTTATATGTATTAAAGGCCAAAAATAATCACACACTATTATATGCAAAGGAGTGTTGTTCTTCTGCTACAATAATTATTCTACAGCAATACAAAAGACATTTCTCCAATAAATTGCATACATACAATTAATAATAATAATAATAATAATAATAATAATAATAAAGCCAGTTGAAAACTATTAAGTGGCCCAAGTATTAAGGAAGTTTTACTTTTTTTTCTTGTCTTACAGTTACAGAAGCATATGTAATTTGTTCCAGTTACAATATATATTATTATAGGAATAATTAAAAGCTACTATTAAATATATAAAAAAAAAAAACTCAAGCTTGGTAGACCAATCGCTTTAAATCTGTATGTTTCAAGAATAACAATTGCATGGGGAAATAAATTAGCATTAGTTTAAAAAGAACAGAGGTGTAACATAATCATTTCCGGATTCAAATGTTTAATCCTTGGCAAAAGTGAGAAAACGCTGTCACACTGTTAGGGATGATTTAAGATCCCATGGTTAGGGATACTAGAAATAAAGTGAGAACAAGCTAATGAATCGGGTGGAAGTTAGCATTTAGCTAGAGAGAGGCAAGTCTAAATATTAATTGAAAGCTAGCTGTCAAATGGAACTGCACCACCCAGCTAGTAAGTGGCTGTCAGAACTAAGAGTGCAGGCAGATGGGGGTTTAAAGGAGACATATTGGATAAATGGAAAAAAAAAACCTAATTTTGTAGGCAATTATGAATAATATATGGTGCAGGTTTCATTTTGGGCTAAAATTGAATACAGTCTGTAAAAATGGCCCCTTTATTGAAGCTCGGTATAGATCCTATCAGGTCTCTGTCTGTGTTTCAAATGAAGGGTGGGCGTGTCCTAACAGTCCCTGCCAGAAGCACAGTAGGAGGGGGAGAGCCAATCTCATCCTTGCACTCACACAAGCAAAGACAGGATTCAGTTCCCTATCAGGTCAGCCTAGCTGCTGATTGGTTCCTAGTACAGTGCAGTGTACTGAGTGTCGCCCGCTCCCCTGCACATCCAGAGAATTCAGCCAGCAGGAAGTGGAATAGATGGGTGGGACTAGTGGGTTTTTGGTGGAATTTCTCAATAAATCAGTCTGAAACACAACTTTTTGAGCACAATCCTTCTATATTTAGAGGAGTATAATGCACTGGTACATTCTTAATATTTATATGATATGTATCCTTTAATAGCTTTGTAGCTTCTGCCTGGCTGAGCTGAATCTGGACCACCAGCTGTGAGCAGATACAGGAATTAGCTATACTTTCCTGTGAAGCAGAAATAGGGAATATGCTTCACTTTCCAGCAAGAACTGAGCTAAGAGCCCGTTGAAGCCGCTTCTATTAGAGCCATCTGAGCCAGCTAATTTACAACCTAGGGTGTGGAAGGGGACAAGGCAAAAGTTGGAATGGCTTGCCAGGCCACGTGTGCAGGAATTCAGTCCTGATAAATAGCAAGTGTCATCAATTAGTCTGGGTTAGATATTATTAAACCGCTTTAAAGCCTCTAATTGTTAGCTAAAATCTAAAACCCCTAAAATCTAAAACCCTTATTTTGTAGTTTAAATGATTCAGAAGATAATCAAATGAAAGTGCCAGAATTACATAATAGGGGCAAAATACCCCCTTGTTATATGTGATTTCAGTAAATAGGGCTTGTGCTAAACATATTTTGTGCTGGTTGTGTAGCTCACCAAATAGCAAAAAGTAGATAATTTTTTGTGATTAAAACAGGCTATTCTCTTCTTCCTTTGTTGTGACTTTTTTAATAGCAGGAGTTCATTATCTAGGGGAAGTGATGGGCAAATTTTTTTCCGGGTTTTGCCGTGAAATAATGTTCATATACTCCAATAGCCACAAACGAAGTAGCCTGGCTTGGAAAAAGTTGATGCAAAAGAACGCCCACTGACTTCAATGCCTTTCGTGAATTTCACTGTTTCACAAATTCGTTGGTGAAGCAAAACGGGACAAATTTGTTTATCTCCATCCAGGGGGATTATCTGGGCACTAGTAAACTAGAAATCTAGCTTGCAAGGACCAAACATAGAACAGTTTCAGTTTCCCTGTTTAGCTCAAGACACAATAAAAACCATACATTTTTATGCTTAAAACAATAGACAAGTATGTTCAGCACAAGCACTATAAATTGAGCTTATGTTCAAAAAAAGAAAAACCTTGCCTCTTTAATGCACATCTAAATTATTTAAAAAATTGATGTCAGGATGGTATAACACCAGGCTTGTAATTTAAAATATGCTAAAATAGTAATCTGGGTTATAAAATTAAAGAAACAGTAACACCAAAAAAATTAAAGTGTATCAAAGTAATCATAGACAGCAGAAGATGGTTTTGGATGGGAGGGGGGCAAAAAGAAACAGGTGGTGCACTGCAACAAAATGTTACACCACACCCATTTTACTAGGCCACACCCATACTGTAGAGTACAGCTGAAACCCCCTGCAGGCTATCACTGGACAATTTCATATTACCAGAATGCAGTTTAAATGTGCCTAATCCGCTCTTGCTAATAATTTTGACAGATTTGCCTGACTTAATCATAAGCAGAAAATGAATTATGAATTGTGTTTGGAGAGGCTAGTAGATATCCACTACTGTTTGTTTTTTTGTCAAAGTGCATGAAGATTCACCCATGTAAAATAAACAGTGTAAATGTCATGCATAATGCCCCAGAATGCTGCATAATTGCAGTGCCAATATCTTGTGCATCAACCTTTAAATATATAGTAGAATATATACAGTTTTGATGCCATGAATAATGTTACCTGAATACACTGCAGGATAAACACAATACCATTGCCATGCATAATGGCAATAAGGCATATGAAATGTAAAGTGATAGTTTATAGCCCCAGAACACATGACAGATAAATACAGTGCCAATGTTATGTATAATTCTACCAGGACACATGGTAGGATAAATAGATAAATACAGTGCCAATATCATATATAGTACTACCAGGACACATGATTGGATAAATAGATAAATACAGTGCCAATTTTATGTATAATTCTACCAGGACACATGGCAGAATAAATAAATATAGTACCAATTTAATGTATAACACTACCAGGACACATGGCAGGATAAATAGATAAATACAGAACCAATTTAATGTATAACACTACCAGGACACATGGCAGGATAAATACAGTGCCAATTTCATTTATAATACTACCAGGACACATGGCAAGATAAATAGATAAATACAGTGCCAAATTAATGTATGATACTACCAGGACACATGGCAGGATAAATAAATACAGGGCCAATTCCATTTAAAGGTATGGGACCCATTATCCAGAATGCTTGGGACCTGGGATTTTCCGAATAAGGGGTCTTTCCATAATTCAGATCTCCTACCTTGAGTCTGCTAATAAAATTATTTAAACAGTAATTAAACCAAACAGGGTTGTTTATGCTCCAGTAAGACTTAATTATATCTTAGTTGGGACCAAATACAAAGAACTGTTTTATTATTAGAAAGAAAAATTAAATAATTTTTAAAAATGTGAATTATTTGATTAAAATGGTCTATGGGAGATGGCCTTTCCATAATTCGGAACTTTATGAATAATGGGTTTTTGGATAAGGGGTCCAATACTTGTATAACACTACCAGGACACATGCCAGGATAAATAGAAAAATACAGTGCCAATGCCATGTATAATACCACAAGGACACATGCCAGGATAAATAGATAAATACAGTGCTAGTTCCATGTATAAATACTACCAGGACACATGGCAGGATAAATAAATACAGTGCTAGTTCCATGTATAACACTACCAGGACACATGGCAGGATAAATAAATACAGTGCTAGTTCCATGTATAACACTACCAGGACACATGGCAATATAAATAAATACAGTGTTAGTTCCATGTATAACACTACCAGGACACATGGTAGGATAAATAAATACAGTGTTAGTTCCATGTATAACACTACCAGGACACATGGCAATATAAATAAATACAGTGTTAGTTCCATGTATAACACTACCAGGACACATGGTAGGATAAATAAATACAGTGTTAGTTCCATGTATAACACTACCAGGACACATGGCAATATAAATAAATACAGTGTTAGTTCCATGTATAACACTACCAGGACACATGGCAATATAAATAAATACAGTGTTAGTTCCATGTATAACACTACCAGGACACATGGTAGGATAAATAAATACAGTGTTAGTTCCATGTATAACACTACCAGGACACATGGCAATATAAATAAATACAGTGTTAGTTCCATGTATAACACTACCAGGACACATGGCAGGATAAATAAATACAGTGCTAGTTCCATGTATAACACTACCAGGACACATGGCAGGATAAATAAATACAGTGTTAGTTCCATGTATAACACTACCAGGACACATGGCAGGATAAATAAAGCAAATCTTGCTGTACAGTAGGGAAAGACTTCTCTTCCAGCCATTTTTTGTTTTAGTGCTCCTGAGCTGCTGCTGGTTTGAAAAAGTCAACCCACTCCTCCTTCCTTCTTCATGGCAACCAGGAAGGAATCAGGATGTGAAGACAGAGAGAGAGAGCAGCAGGCAGAGCAGTACATTATATTTTTAATTACTTTAAAACACTTTCATTTTTTTAGTGTTACTGTTCCTTTAAGGTCAACTTTGCTCTTAAAAATGTTAAGTTACCCCAATTATTTTGGGTTTTTTCCATTTTAATTTGCGAATAACATTTAGGATCTCTAATGTTCATGCATGGATGCAAATGAGTAACTTGAGGTACTTAAACTGACAATGTCTTTCTTTCAGCATCAGAGATCTCACAAAGATCCAGCTGCATTAAAATTTAGCTTCTATGAAGTGATTAGTGCTGATCAGAATGCACCCTTAGAGCTCCAAATGCTGCAAAGAAGATGTCTTGTGCCTGGCTGGTATGCGTCTCACATAGAGAGATGGCTAGCCTATTTTCCTCCTTCACAGGTAACACATTTTCAGCCTTTCATTTTAAGCATGGACGATGGCATAATGGAAACAATTTTCCAATACACAGCAATCCGAATATTTCAGTTGTTTTATTTGCAAATGCAATTGTCATTAAAAGTTCTATTTGTCTGTTACATTCATTGCACTGATAATTATGACTCCTGAAACAGCAGACGTGATTAGCTTGTATGTGAAGATGCATGCAAGGTATTGATGGAACTGGAATCATACCCAGCATAACTGAAATGGAATTAATACTGTTTTCCATTACAAATAAAAATTGTATTTGTTATGGAAAAAAATGGATGGAGTTCCCATTTAATCTAAACAATCTATTGATCCCAGTGGGCATTATGATCATAACTGGATCATAGCAATAGCAATCTTTTCACTTTTAAGGCTACTTGTGCTGTATATCTGCAGTTACTAATGCCATACCCATTTCCTGCAAAATTTCCCATTTCATCTGGAAAGGAATCCTACATGCCTGTTTAAATACAAGGTACATTGTTACCTTAACAAAAAACAAACTGTTCTCTAAAGAAGAAATGTCATAAAAAGAGACCTTTAGGCACATGCAGCTTGTATTCTGAAAATAATGAACAGGATCTCCAGAGCAGAACAAGAGATGAGCTGAGAAACACTGTGTATCGTATATAAATTGAATTATACATAGCTGTATGAAAACCACAACAAAAGTTGTTGTAAAAGTTTTTTCATGTGTATGTATAAAGACCACAGTAATGATCACTATGATCACTAATTTACACTTTGACTTCACCTCTAGGATCATTAAGTATGGGTGAGGGTTTACTCTTTATATATTGTGCTCTGACGGTAATTATGATCAGCATCAAAGTTTATATTTTAGATTTCTGTTTTCCAATGTACAGATTTCCTTGCAACAAAGTCCCAAATTAGAAATAATATGAAGCAAAATTCACATGTTAGTGTTACTGGATAGATGTAAAAGGATGATAGAATATATGGAAGGTTCCAAGTCTTAATCAAGATTTTCTTTTATTTACACCATTTCAATCTTCACAGCAACCTAAATTTCACCTATTCAACTCTTCCTCTACTACTTTCCCTACCTCTCACACTACTGACTCCACCCTCCAACTTCCGCTTTCCTTTTCTCTCTTCAAATCTTTATCTTATTGTAAGTTATTAGCAAATAACACTTTATTTCCAAATAACATTGACAGTATTGCTCAACAGATCCCTTACAGATATTACGAAGCTATGACACTTTAGTCTTAACTGTGAGATTACCCTGTGATTGTGGAAATCATGTATGTTTGGTAATATATACGTATGGTTATTTAAAGGCGTTTTCACTCATTCTAACCTTAATATTCAGAAAATGGGGTGTTCCTCAAACGTATAGTTAGATGAGCACAGAACAATTGTGAATGCAGTTAACAGTATTGCCTCAGACTTATTTATATTACACTTTCCTTGTATATTTCGAATGGCATTTTCATATTGTGATATGTGGTGATGTAGAGTGATATGTTGAATGTAATTTTATAAAGTGCTTTTATAGATATTTACCCCAAATCCCCCAAACCCAATGATATAAGCCAACTATTCCACGGGGCATTTATAGTGCATTCAATAGATTGTAAGCTCTATAGTGCATGTCCTTCCTGCTTCCTGTATGTACCATATTGTAAAAAAGTGTAAAATGCGTATACAAGTAACACTAAATAGTAAGGTAGTAGTCCACTATGAATCAGAACAAGAGCTCCCATATTTAAGTTCCAGGTTGGAAAAAACTTGTGGCTCGTGGAATATATGCTGGGCAAGAGATTTGATATGTAACTTACATGGACTTTTTCCTCCCTATAATGAGCCTTTCTGTTTCACTAAAATAGATCCAAATTCAAGATTTTATTCTAGAATTGAGGTGTTCAAAAGACTGTACTGAAATAAACCACTGAATCACATCACTTTTGATTATGACTTATGCGGAGGCAATACAGATAGACATTTTCCCAAACATGCAATAAAAGGCAATAAGTTTACCCAGTAGCATTAACCCATAGCAACCAATTAGATGTTAGCTTTTAAACAGGTGACCAGTAAATTCTACCTTCTGACTCACTGATACTGGTTACTGCTGCTGGGCAAACTGAGTGCCTTTCATTACATAAACCCTTAGTGACATTTGTACTATAGTAATACTGGTAGGAACACTGATAATTGTTTATATTTGAATTAACTAACTAACAGAATCCTGCACTGAAATCCATTTTTCAAAAACACAAAGAGAATTTTTTTTATATTTAATTTTAAAATTGCACATGCCATGTGACCTGTGCTCTGATAAGTTGCAAGTTGGAGTGATATCACCCCTCCCTTTCCTATCAGCAACTGATCAGCAGAACAATGGGAAGGTAGCTAGATAGCAGCTCCCAGTAGATATCAGAATAGCACTCAATAGTAAGAAATCCAAGTCCAGCTTGTAACTCCTCCAGCTACATTGAGCAGGAGAAACAATAGGTTACCTAAAAGCAGTTCTAATGTGTAGCGCTGGTTCCTTCTGAAAGCTCAGGCTCAGTCACAATGCACTGAGATGGCTGCCTACACACTAATTTTACATTTGTTGGTTCAAGAATAAAAGTTTAAATGGTAGAGTGAATTATTTGCTATGTAAACTATTTAGAAATAAAAAGGACTTGAACCTGCAGCTTAAATCGACCCCTATATGGTGTTCCTTGCTTAGTATTCTCAAGTATTGTGCTACAAAAAAAATGAATATTCGCACGTGCCTCTTCTGGCTAACCCTAGCTCCAGCCCTAAACAGTATTTGGGCTGCTAGTGCCCACTGCCTTTCACTGAATATTGTGTGCTTATAGTAAATCCACTGCCACACACTGTATATAATGTGTCTGCTCTGCTTCTGCATGTTTACTATTAAAACAAATGTGAACTCTGAGGGATAATTATAGGGTTTTTTGTTTTTACATCACTGCAAAATTTGCTACCTATGACATGTATGGGCAACCTTAGACTCCCCAAACAAAAAAAAATTGCCCTTCCACTTATGCTGCTGATTGGTTGCTAAGGGTTGCTGCTCCTGGGCAAACGTAGTGCCTTTTATTACATAACCCTAAGCTAATTACAAGACCAAAGTAGGAGATATTTCATACCTTATTTTTAAAGTGGCCTGTATTTCAGGCACCTCAAAATTTTATCTTGCATTGCTTTATCCTTCGCCTCCTTTATTACTGAAGCACATGGCGAAACAGCTTCTAACTGGATGTCATATTTATATTTTATCATGTTGATACTTTACATTAAAAAGGAGCTTAAAACCTGCTATTTTTGATTAAGTAATAAATCATCAGCATCATAATGTAGGTAGTGTCCAAATAAGTGTGGGATCCCTCCCCATTCTAATAGACTGGGCTAAGGAGAATACATCTAGTTACTTCCATGGGTCCTGTACAGTAGAAAACATTAACTCCACATCCCTTAAGATAACTTTGGAGTATTTATGAAATTGTCTTGGTACAAGTCTAATTCAAGGTCATTGCAGAAACCCCTCAAGCAAAATTGTTGCAAGAATAAAATACATGACCAGAAGATTCTATACTGAAATATACTCAAAGTGATAAGCTAAGTATTTATATAAATACATAGGAAACAATGTATCACAACAGAGGACATGGCACTGGTGTATGGCTAGTAAAGTCAATCCATCAATTCATGACATACATTTCATACAACCCAACCTGTTTTTGTATGTATCAGATTTGTTCAATTACAAGCTGAAGCCTTTCTGTAGTCAAAATAAACACACACACAAACACTCAAACATACACAGATGGAGGGTTATTAAATCTTTAATATAAAAGCACTTTGTATAAGGCAGTTTATCACAAAAGTTAAACTCCTGCCTCTGGGTTGGGCTTATTGACTAAGCTCAAACACATCTGATCTAGACACATACAGTACTTTAAATTGTTTTCCACCTCATTACTTTATACATCTATTACTACATACATACATCTTATATTGCCATCTTGTGGCAGATTAAAATACTACTTTCATCCTGAAACACTTTTGTTCCATTGGTGATTAAACTGCATATAAAACATTATATAAAGGCAAAGAGCCTTTACAAAAACAGTATAATATATAAAGTGCAGTTGCTTTTTTTAAATAAATCAGATGCCTTAAAATACACATTTTTAGGTAGAACACACAATAACCATTTGCAATATATATATATATATATATATATATATATATATATATATATATATATATATATATATTTCCAGCACTGCTACACTTGACTCCTCACCTCAGCTGGGCTGGACTCTCGCATATGTATTGGAATAAGAATTTCCAGGCTGAACTATAACTCTCAAACATTTACTTTAACAAATGGATGCCAAAAAAACAGATTTTTAGAAGAAACAGAAAAAGAGAAGGTTCTTCCTTTGTACACCACCATATTACATCCAGACATCAATGGGTATTACTCATACTACTGGTGATGACTGCTCCCTATACCTATAACATTTTTAAAGGGTGCTCCATGGGATTACACAAAGATATACTTGAGTCCTACCAACTTAACCCCAAAAAACTTGGTTGCCTGGACAACTACCCTGCAGTAAATATCCTTGTTGGGGCTCAGAGCTGCTGTAGCTCACACTACCTAACACTCCTAGAATGTTTTATAACAGGAGCTGTCTGACACTATCTTTACTTCATTCACAAGGGCCCCAGTTATCCCCAGTTGACTAAGGCCTTGGTTACCTTAGGGCTTAAGCTTACTGCTGTGTCCTTCTGCATCAGGCTCTCCATCAGAAGATAATAAGCTCCCCAGGCCCGGATTTGTGGCGAGGCCACAAAGGCCCGGGCCTAGGGCGGCAAACATTTAGGGGCAGCATGCCGCCCCGCCGCACCGAAGTTCTGCTCCCATACGGAGCAGCGGGGACCTCTCCCCGCTGCTCCGTATGTGTTCATATCGGCGCCCGCAAAAATGCGCATGCGTGCGCTGGGGGGGGTGAGTTGTGCATGCGTGCTCTGGGCGAGTTGCGCATGCGCGGGGGGCGGCTGCGTTGGGTGGCCTCCGGGCGCTCGGATTTTAAATCCGGCGCTGAAGCTCCCTCCCAGTATATAGATTAGGAAACAGGGACTACATTTACTACTCCTGGGCCTGTGGGCATGCATGCTTCCCCAAGGGCACAGGTTAGACTTCCTTACAGCAGAAATGGTTAATTCCTTACATCCCCTACATAAGTGCAGGTTTTATTAATCATTATAAAATCAGAGACACTACAGAAGCTCTTGAGTTTGGTATTTCAGCATCTATCTGGTTGATAGGGTCCAAATGGCCTTAGCAACCAGGGAGTGGTTTGAATGAGAGACTGTTATATACATAGAAGAGGACCCAAATAGAAAAATAAGTAATAAAAAGTAACAATAACAATATAATTGTAGCCTCACAGAGCAGTAGTTTTTTTGGCTCAGGGGTCAGTGACCCCCATTTGAAATCTGCAAAAAGTTAGAAGAGGGCAAATAATTCAAAAACTATTTAAAATAAGTTGAAGCGTTGCGTAAAATTGGGAATTTTTTCACATAGTAAAAGTTAACTTAAAGGTGAACCACCTTTTTAAACTGATTCCAAATTGACCAATGACCCCATATATGTGTCACTCTGGGTCATAGATGCTTTCTGTTTTGGAGAATCAACTTTGGTCAGCCTTATCATATGGGAAACATATGTAAAGGTATTGATACGGCCATATCTGTGTAGCTTCTGTTTATGTAAAGTTTATGTATAATGTATTATCATTTTGTATATTTCAGTGGAGCAGTAAATCCTAAATCTGCAATTGTTTCTCTACAGCTGCTTATTATTGATGGACAACATCTGAGAAGTGAGCCTGCTACTGTAATGGATGAAGTCCAAAAGTTCTTAGGTGTTTTTCCTCATTATAATTATTCAGATGCCTTAACGTAAGTGCATGTTTTTATTTGTCAATTTTTTTGTTGAGAAGTTCTTCTAATTTAATTGTTATTTTGTCTGAATAAAATCTAATTGATAGTTATATTTTACAGTCTAGCTCATTACACAGAAACATTATCATTCACTATTGCCTTTGGATATTTATATCTTGCTTTATCCAAAGGAAACAGTTATTATATGTGAAAATGGTGTTAAGGGTATAGTTTAGAAATACATTTGTACTTCATTTTGCAAGCACACAGAGCTAAGTACTCTCCTGGGGAGATTAAAGAAAACATTACTATATAGATAGAGTAGGTGTACTATCTAAGGAAGTCTTAGTGTAAGACTCAATCATTTCTTTTTTTAGAAAAACATTGGGATAGAGAATATGAGTGTTTAGAGGGTCAGCACATTTTTATAGCCAGGTTGGGAAATTATTTAAAGCTTTTTTTCTGTTCTTCTGTAAATTGTAAAATGTGATATTCAGCTCAGAATAATTACAAATATAGGGCTCAGCCAAGGACAGGTGAAGGTTACTTGAGAAACTTTGTTAAAGTTTTTTTTTTTCCTGCCTAATGGTGACATGTTGCTTTCTGGTATATGAAATATATACTGTAGGTGCTGGACATTCTGGCTACACTACATTGAAAACATTTAAAAAATAAATACTATAGTTAATCTTTATAAGAAAAGTCTTGGGAGTATTGTGAACATATATTAGCTTTGTGTGGTGGATTTACTTCAGTTACATTATTTACTAAAAGCTGTACTACACATAGGGGCAGATTTACTAAAACTCCATCATTTTTTTTATATTTTCAAATTCAATTAAACTCATTTTCCCGAATGTCTGATACTTACTAAAAAAAGAGTCACAAGGAAAAGTCACTCTAAGGGGCTGATTTACTAAGACACGATTTCGAATCCGAATTGGAAAAATTCCGAATGGAAACGAACATTTTGCGACTTTTTCGATAACTTTGCGATTTTTTCGTATCTTTTGCGGTTTTTTTTGGCGTCTTTACGATATTTGCGTAAAAATTCGAGTTTTTCGTAGCCATTACGAAAGTTGCGCAAAGTCGCGATTTTTTCGTAGCGTTAACACTTAAAAGGCGCAAGTTTTAACGCTACGAAAAAATCGCGACTTTGCGCAACTTTCGCAATGGCTAAGAAAAACTCGCGTTTTTACGCAAAAATCATAAAGACGCCGAAAAAATCGCACAAGATACGAAAAAATCGCAAAAGATACGAAAAAATCGCAAAATTACCGATCATTACGAAAAAAACGCAATCGGACGCATTCGGCCCGTTCGTGGGTTAGTAAATGTGCCCCTAAGAAAAGTCATAAAAAACTCGACTTTTGACACTGCGACAATTCAGAAAAGTTGTGATTTTCAGACAAAACACGAGACAAAAGAAAGAACTTCAAGGAAAGGGAAGCTCTGCTATTGACTACATGAACTCAGCAAGTGCAATCTGATGAATTGTCGAATTCTGCTTTTTTAGCCTTTTAGGTGCATAATAAATTTTGGAAAAGTTGCAGCATTTTTTCTCTGGGTCCATAGTAGTGATGAGCGAATCTGTGACAAAAAAAAATAGCGAAACATGGGTACCGCTCAACTTTTCTGACGCTCTGAACTTTTTTGACATGACTGTGCCTTTTTTTAAACTTTTCACAGCTAAATGTTGCTGAAGTTTTGTGAAACAAAATATGGAATTTTGCTGCGAATCCATGCTTGGTGAAAACATTTGCTCATAACTAGTCCATAGACTTTATTGTATGACATTAGCTGATCCAGTGTACAGTAAATGAATAGATACAGCAATGGCCATTATCCCCTTTCAGATACTAAGTGGCCTATATTTGACACTGTTTATTTTACACCACTTCAGACCTCACATAATGCTTTAAAGTCAGTGGGGAAAAATTTGGGCACCAAGTAAGTTCAGGCAGTAAAAAAAAACAGAAATGGATAAATGGCACATTTTCCCATAGCATTTTCAAACTGCTTCTTCCATTAACATCAGAGTTACACATAGGCAAATTTTCAATAAGGCTAGGGGAGGCTACGCCTCCCACAGCCCTGCTTGGCACCTTAACATTCTTTTTTAAAAAACTCACTCCATTTCTGCACTGCTCTGAAACCTTTAACATTTGGTCATCCTCTTGCTTTCCTGCAAGCTCCTGCTCTGTTGTAATCAGCTGTGCTCTTATTGGATCTTTCTTCTTTTGGATTATCCAATCAGAGCACAGCTCTCTTGACAGACAATCAAGGCACAGATTTGGGCAAGGCTGGGGAGATGTTACAAACTGAAAGCACTGCAGAAATGAAGACTGATAAGAAGGATCTTCAGGCTGTAACTTTACCTAAGAACCTCACCAACTCTGAACTTTTGCTGCAGATTTCATCCCACTCCCACAGGTACTATACTGTATCATCCCACTCCCACAGGTACTATGCTGTATCATCCTACTGCCATAGGTGCTATACTGTATATGTTCTAAAGGCTGAATCACTAGCCAAAATGATATCTATACCATCCCTATTACCCTTGCTCCAGTCCTAAATTAACTCTTCACCCTGAAAAAAGCTAATTGTGCTTTTATATATTTTTTGTTGTCGTTTCTTTCTTTTTTCCTTACTTTTGTCATTGTTTTGTTCTTTTCTAGTTAGTTACAGTGGAGCCCTCATGAGACTGCATAGCTGGGAAACAAACCAATGCTGTGTATCAGTGCCAGTGTTATAGTGCCAGGGCATGCCTGAATATCTGCCATCATTATCAGCTGCATCTCACTGAACATAATGTGCCAGTTCCCACTGCATCTCACTGCATATAATATGCCAGTACCCACTGTATCTCACTGAATATAATGTGCTGATTTTGTAAATACAGACTGCATTCGACTGTATATAATGTGGCTGGGATGTCAGTACCCACTGCCTTCCTTTCTATAAAACTAACTGAAACACATTTTAGCTAACTGATTACAAACAAAAATGGATGGAGAACCCCTCACAGAAGTGCATGTATTAATATTTTTACATCCTAAACATTTTAGGGTGAAACAAGCACTCCCATCCGCACTTTTGCACAGTATCCCTGGGAGTCGGTGGAACCGCGAGAGGTAGCTAAGAGGTTAATTTTTACTGCAGCAGTGAATCCACTAATTCACACATTAACTTTAGGTCAGTCTATGTGTGGTCCATCTTTAGCCTCTCCCAAAAAAAGTCACCCTCCGCCTATGGAGTTACATTTCTGAAAATCATTACACAGCTTAATAATTACACTGCTTTTTACACAGTAATGCCTGGTGATGTGTAGTGTGTCCCTGAAATGTAAAACTAGCTGAACATTAACGAGTTGTACTTGTTGAAAAATAAAATTCATTTTGACAAAGTTTCCACTGCACACTGCATCACAACTTATCCACTGCATTCATTTTAATGTAAAAGGTGTGGTTATGACTTAAATGCAGTCTATGATGGATATTTATATGCACTTTTCCCTGTCGCCTGTCTCTGAGTTGTTTTTGAATTTTTTTTCTTAGTATTTCACTCTCAATATTTAAAACTTCTAAAAACTTAATTTCAGGTTTAAAGAACATTCAAAGAAAATTTGAACAGTAATATGTAGCAGCCAGTTAGGTGTTTGCATTTTAACTGCACTAATAAAATATAGTTGTTGATTAGTGGCTTGAAGTTACAAAACTATGGAAAATTTACCTAGGTTTGTTTGCGCCCAACATTAATTGATAAAAAAATCAAATATCCCTATCTACAGTACTTTGGAACAAACAAACCTTGACTGGTAATTAGTTTATTAGCTCCTCTTGTGCTCAGTGGGATCAGGAAGTGATAGTAGATGCTAAAGTGAAATTGACAAAAGAATTATGTTCATCACAAGCCCTAGTCATTCAATAATGTTGTTCCTAAAGCTGCATAGGATAAATTATTATCCTGTTACCCTTATTATTAGATAAATTCTGCTGCACCAATCTACAGTGTGCATACAAAACAGGAATCGACTGCAATAAAGATTTTTTTTTCCCATCTGCTACAAAAGATAAGAATTTATTTTGCTTAACTTACTTTAGCTCTTGTTATTTTAGATTTGATCCACAAAAAGGCTTCTGGTGTCAGCTGTTAGAAGAAGGGAAAACAAAATGTCTTGGGAAAAATAAAGGCCGCAAATATCCGACTATGGATTTAGAGGTATAGTGAAAAACATATCTCATGAAATTACAGATATATTTTATTATGTCAATTTAGAAGTCAAGCCCAGGATTATCATTTGCTTGATGGTTAGTGATGCTGTTACCTTGGTAATTTCAAAGTAAACTTTCAAAGCGATATTTTTATATATTACAATGTAATGTGTAGAGAGGAAGAAAAGTATAAGGTATATACAATCCTGATGGAATACTTATGGAAGACCATCAGATCTGAAAAGACAATGAGATCTCAGGCAATTTACAGGGCTGAAACCCTTTTTAACACCATATTACCTCTTGCAAGACCCTGATTTCTAGAGCAGTTAGTAACAATCCTGTGGATGCTATCTCAGTTGGTAGAGCATTTGATGTTATCTCCATTGCTTCACCCCTGGGTGTTACCCCTATTGCTAGAACACTGGATGTTTTCAACATTCACTGCTGATGGATTTAGTCCCCATTGCTTAGCCATAGGGCATTGGATATTTTCACCATTTCTATATCACTGTATATTATGCCTATTGCTAGACCACTGCATATCGTTTCCATTTCTGGACAATGTAGTGTCATACTCATTGCTAGACCATAAGGTGCTGTCCTCATGGTTTCACTGTTGGATGTTATTCCCATTGTTTGACCAATGTTGTTTCTAAAGCAGGAGTTCTTAAAGGAAATTAATACTTAACCAACATATAATTTATATCATGCTATGTGGCCTGTTAAAGAATCTTGCCCTTTTACATCCTTTCCCTTTAGCCACCATATTGTTATAGTCTGTGTGCTCCCGCAGACATCACCTGACAGGAAATATTGCAGCTTTAACAGGAAGAAGAGTAAATGTATAAGAGAGAGCTTTGTCCATTAACTGGCTGGTGTAACCTACCATGTATGTGTGCCCTTGGTTTGTTTGTGTGCACCATTAATCGTATGATCCCAGGGGGTGGCCCTTAGTATATAAAATGGCAGTTTTCTATTTAGGATTACCCAATGGCACATACCATTAAAAACTTTACCAATTTTAGAAAAATGTTTTTTTTAGATGAAGCAGGATTTTAAATCTGAGCTGTTTTATGTGATGTATTTTTATGGAGACCTACATAGTTTGAGGGTATAGTTTTTGTTTAAGTCTGACATGTGCATGCACAGGGCTTAGGGAACTTACTCTGTTTATGGGTGCACCCTCAGAACACAATTTTGTATTATTATAGATACTAACATACTAGTGTTCAAAACTTAAGGTTTGAGTTAATTGGTTCCATAGACATCAGGACTCATTGGGCTGCCTGTCACTGGTAAGAAACTCTACTAACTATGGCTAATACTTTATAGTATTTCGACCTATTGATTTTCATTGTCTTTTAAACGGATGGCAAAATTAAATGGCAAACAAATTGCTAAATGAATTTATTAAAATCTTTCATTCAAAGTCAAATAAACTTGAAAATGTTATCTTTTTACAGTTATAGAGTCTTTCGTCCAATATATTGCAATAAAATTCAGCTTGGTCAATTTAAAAATAGACTCACTTTTAAAAGCTTCACACGTTAACTTTGTGTTTTTTGTTGTTTATTTCTGCATACAACACAGCATGATATTTTAGCCTTTAGGTGATCACAGATGAGCATAACACAAAATGTGCAAAATCCCACTAATTTTTATTTTTGCAAAGGTTTAATGAGCATTAACACCCCACTTATTACCATCACAGAGATTTAACAGACACAACAGCCTGCTAATTGTATTCACGGTGTTAAAAAAGTAATATATATTGCTAACTATATTTTAATTTAACACTTATTTAGAATATAAAAACTAATATTAGACTATAAGAGTGAATTTAGAAAAAATTGCGAAGTTGTTTAAAGAAATATACACATTGGGGCACATTTACTAACCCACGAATCCGAATCCGAATTGGAAAAATTCCGATTAGAAAACGAACATTTTGCGACTTTTTCGTATTTTTTGCGATTTTTTCGTTGCCTTTACGACTTTTCGGAAATTGTCGCGACTTTTTTGTTACCAATACGATTTGCGCGAAAAAACGCGAGTTTTTCGTAGCCATTACGATTCGCTCGTATCTTATTGCGCCTTTTTCGTATTGAGCGCTCGTAAGCGGCTGGCGAAACTTTCAGACTTAGCATGATTTTGGAAGCCTCCCATAGGACTCAATGGCACCCTGCAGCTCCAACCTGGCCCAAGAAAAGTCACCATACTGAAGCTTGAATGAATCCGAATCTTTCGTACTCGGCACGAAAGCTGAGAAAAAGTCGCGACTTTTCGCGCAAGTAGTAACGCTACGAAAAAATCGCAACATTTTGCGCAACATTCGGAATGGCTACGAAAAAGTCGCGACAATTTTCCGAAAAATCGCCAAATACCGATCATTACGAAAAAACGCAAACGGACGCATTCGGCCCGTTCGTGAGTAAGTAAATGTGCCCCTAAGGGGCAGATTTATCAAAATGTGAGATTAGAGCTCTCCTCTCCCACTTACTAATTATTCCTATAGGATTTTTAGAAGTGTATTTATCAATGGATGAAAGTTAGAGTTCACTTTTTAATAAATTTGCTTCTAAAAATCCCATAGCAATAAATAAAAAGAGGGTGTTTTTTTCTGTGGAGAGCTCTAATCTCAAATTTTGATAGATCTGCCCCTAAGCAAGGTAAACTGAGATGGTTAAAACTGGAAATCACTACTAGTGAAAGATAGCTTAATATAATGAATTAAACATTTGTAACTTATATGTTCAATGGAGTGGAATGTTACTCTGAATAGAGGCAAAGTTATATTGCTGAATAATAAATAAATAAATAGTAATAATCTAAATCCTCCTGTATAAACCATACACCTTTCCTAATTCACAAGATAGCAAGTGCTACTATGCATCTAATAACAGCCATGTCCAAACATACCCCACAAAATGTATATAGGTGTAGGGACCCCAAAGAATTGGGCCCCTTCAGGATTAGTTCCCCTTTAGACAGGCACCATGAGGGTGGCCTTATGAGATTTGGACACCTAAAGGTGGTCCTAGGTGTTTATGTGTGAAAGGGGAGTTTCCCTGTTATGCAGCAGCAACCACTAGGTGGTAGTGTGCTGCAATATAAAAAGGGTGACACCCATTTTGTGAAGGTCTTTCTGCCTGGGACCCCTCTCAACAACAGGCTTGTGTTCTAGTACAGGAGGTACTGTAATAGGTCACTCTAGGAGTGACAGGCAGGCTAGAGAGAACAGGCAGAAATAGCCCCAACAGGAGAGAGAGGGGTTAAGACCCCCCAGCACTCATGGCTGGAGTTAAGGACCTGTAGTGTGCAGTAAGAGGAGCCAAGTCAGCACCTGGGAGTGTTCCCAGTGAAGGGGCCCTACGCGTGGACCGGGGTGAGTTCCTAGGTGGAAGCATCCGGCGGGAGTACGGGGGGTAGCCCAAAGAGAGTGTGTGACTTGAGCCGTCTGTGTGACATCCTCTGAAGTGTTCTGCCTGCATCATCAATAAACAAGTTCATCTGGTTCACCATTTTAACCAGTGTCTTGGCTGTTCATATACTGAGGATCCTCAACTGTCTGGTAAGCAGCTACCCCAAGGGAGGGGCAAGGTACTGTTTGTTGCTGGGAGTCTGGGTCCAAGGAGGACCCCATTGAGTTTTCCCAGGGAGGAGACATATAGTTCTACCTATACCCACCCTGGGTGGAGGCACGCCATTCATTTATATCATACCTGTCCCCCATAAATAAGCGGGGGCTCAGGGCTCCTGTAGCGCCACATGCAGGGTATTGCGTGTTAAAAGTACAACCGTAGCCAAAATAGGGTTACATAGGTATAAAAAATCCTAAACTAAGTTTGTCATCCTTTACATGCCTATGTTTATTTTATTGGTCTCAAACATTTTTGGACTACTCTTTTTACAGAATACTTTAGTGATATTACCCACCTGCTACAAAATAATTTATGTAGGCTATTTTGTTGTTGTATTAAAATTGTAGACTTCAGTCACACCAGTATCATTCAAATGAATTCAGTTGGCTTGATGTTAAACTTTATACTGCTCTAAAGACAAGCCTGTTACAATCCTGTCATGGTAAGTGATTTTGATATTGGTGCGGCAAGCTTTCCTTTAGCAGACTTTCCTTTTAGCAAACTTTTAGCTGCAGTTTGATAGAAGAAGATGCGAATCATTTCTCAGCATAATTGAAATTTCAGATTCAAATTGCCTTGTTTTATACTCAAAATGCAGCATTTTCCCATTATTAATAGCACCCGATCTTCAAATTGCATTTGCCACCAGATATTTTAAAACGGGCTCAATTGCACCTAGATTTTGACGCAAATCCGATGCAAGTTCCATCTAGGCTTTTCATAGAGTGGTTGCTGACTTTCGGACTGTGAGTTCACTGCTTAGTGCACCTATAGAGGCAACCCACTATAAGAACCCAGGTCCAGGGGTGGTGATAATAGATGAATATGCATGCTTCATCAGAAGAAGCAGAATGGACACATTAACAACCATGTGGAAGTTCAGACACATGTACCTTAATTAATTTTGTATCCATTATCTAGAAACCCATTATCCAGAAGACCTCAGGTCCCAAGCATTTTGGATAGCAGGTCCCATGCCTGTAAATGGATTTACTTATTGCAGATGGTATAAATTATCTCAGTACAAAGATCAGTATAAAACTAATTAATGTACTTGAAGCAAGGATAACTCACTTTTAAATAAATGAGGAATATTTGGATTGAATTTACTGACTATATTTAGCCCACGCCTTCAGCACAGTGCAGTGGGTATTGGTTACTATACCAACCATCATCTGTAATAACGTTGGGGAGCAAAATGAGTTTCCATGAAAACAAAGGTTGACCACGCCTTACTTTGCTGAGCCCTAATTAATAGGAAGTTAATAGGATGTTAATGTATAAAAGGTAGCCTGAAACGAGACATCATCTCAAGGCATGGAAATAATTATGCAACCATTGCTGTGTAACTGAACCCCTTCCAAGTTGCCGTATGTAGATATATGTCAGATTCATGCAATCATTGTACATGCACAGGTATCGTACATAATAATGCTGCAAATGGGTACTGTATATGGGATAACTACAAACCACAGGACCATTTTAATTCTTAATCAATGTAATCACAGTTAATTATTATTTTTAAATACCTGCAGTTCTAATGTTGCTATATATGGTTTTAATTGCTTGTTCTTCTGAGTAATAAATGCATTGCTAAAGAGTTACAACAAACACTGATTGAACATTTAATCTCATGGGACATATTTGTGTGAATTTGCAAACGTGTGACTGTCACTTTTAATTAAAATGCAAGTTATTCGTTCAGGGTAGACTTTTCCCCATAATAACAAACAAGAACATGTGTGTGTTAATAAACTTATCCATAAAGATGCATGTAACTAAAAAAAATGTAAAATAAAAAAAATCAGACACATAACAGTATCTCTGTCCTAAATTCTCTTTGCGCAGAAACAACTCACAAAGGCACCTTATTTTAAAGCGGCTCTGCTTTTCTGTTCAGCAATAGCTCACCCACCTGAATTCCATCATTGTGTTTTCATTAAAAAAAATTGTGCAGTACAACTGCTTCTTTTTTCCCTACAGGTAGCCCTTTAATTCTTAGCAGAGTTCAGAATGTGACATGTAATATGGTTATCAGCAACATCTAATAAACACCACTTATGAAAAAAACCTGATGCAAGCTGGGTAGCTTTTAGTGCAGCCTTATATATTTCACATAGCCCTACACATTACATTTTCTATGTGCCTCATGTCAAAGGATATTGGTAACATTCCCATCTAGATTGTATTTTCCTCTATTCCCCTCTGGACATACAGTATGTTCTGAGTGACACACTGCTTTAGGAATTAAATATCACCTAGAGCCACATTCCTTACAAGCAAACTTGCCAAACTTACAGCATTAAATTGCTTCCACTAAAAAGAAACAAAAGTAAAGTTTTGCAAAATAGAGTATAAAAATTGTCATTTTTAACACATTTTCCTTACATTAAAATAGGAGTCTTGTTTGCTGCACAAGTGTGGGGCAATCTATTAGCAATCAGTTGCTCCTACACAGTAATCCTTGAACAGATTGATTTTATTATTAGGTTTGGGCAATAAATACCAAAATAATATGCAATCCAACAGCAAACAGTTACTTTACCTACTCTTCTCCTTTCACTATCATTTTAGATCATTGTACTGAAGCATACTGAGCCCACTAACATTTTTGGTTGGAGTCTTGGCTTCCACCCTGTGCTACTAAAGCTCTTCATTCTAGACAGATAGCATATTATTTACCTCAACTGAGACTGCCCTAGATATTCTACCTTGTGGGAAATCCAAGATGTATTCACCCCTTCTTAATATAATCATACCTGATAACTGATTCTCTTGGTCACATGAGGATACTGTAAGAAATATGTAAAAAATACTTTCCTAGAAAAGCTGTCCACTGTCCCTATATCACAAGTAAGTTCTTTTCTCTTCCCCTCTAGGGAAAACAGACTTAATTTGTAAGTTCAATTTACCATATCCCATTAGTAGGCTTTAACAATAATGAGTGTACATTTCTTAAATATTCTCCCACTTGCACTATGGGAAACACATTCTTTATCCAGTTCCAGCAGAGAAATACAATAAATACTCAAAACCTGTTCTCTGTATCAAGACCTTCCAGGTTAAATGATCGCTGGACCTACAACTACCCCACACTCTTATCTCCTAGTAGCAAAAAATAGTAGTCCACAGCTTCCTTCTGATGTCCACAGCTACTATGCTCTTTAATCCCCCTTTTTGGATCCTGTTTATATAATCAAACTTTCCTTACAGCCTACTGCTCCACATCCCCTTCTGTGTCTGTACAAGTGCAATGGCACATTTTAAATTCTTATAAAATCTTCATCATTGCTCATTTGCTTACTTGTTTTGTTTTAACCACTATTCTTTTATTTGTCCTTGCAGGCAAGAGCTTTTCTTTCAACTTACTACCAAGACCACAATATTGAATTGTCTAAGGTTCTGCACAGATTAGGACAACCATTACCTTCATGGCTGAGACAAGAACTACAGAAAGTGAGATAGCACTGGAAACACAGACTCATATAATTTTTCAAATCTACAGTCTCTAGAGTTAAAAATGCAAAAACAAATCCTTCTTCGGACACCTTCAATTATCTCTAATGACCCTCCGTGTAACTCACAAGTCAAGAAAGTCTATATATGCACGTGATGGCAAATATTAGCCTCCTTATGTCAGATCTCAGCATCACAGTTGACATATGTTAATTTACACAAGGATGTATTCTCAATGTATCTTTGGGACACCAGCTTCATGCATTTCCTTTAATAACAGAGAGTTACACTATTTTTATTGGAAATCTTCATTTACTCCAACTTAAACGACTGTCTGATAGATTCAAAGCAATGAAAACTGGAAATGTGGGCAGAAAATGTCAAGGTTAGTTGGTCCAATAAATAAAGCAAGCACACTATCACTTTTAATACTGCCATGTTGAATGTTCATCATTCATATAATAGCATTTTATTTATTTTTCACATTTACAAAGCATTCAAGAGAACACCACCTTCGCATTTGTGAAATCATGATTTCCCAAGGCATATATTCAAAAGTATTGCACAAAAGCAAACAGTTCTCTATGTCTTTGCACACCAAGCTGTGATTTTCAAAAGGATTTAGTTCAATAAAAGCACCCTACAGTTTTCAGAAGTGCTGTTCAAAATTATTTATTTCTTTAGCCATTAATAAGGTTTTTTTTCTATTCTTCAGTTTTTTTCTTCCTGCATACAACTAACTTCTAAATTATATCTGACAGCGATTTGAAGGGGAACCAAATTTCAGTCTTTAACATAATGTCAGAAGAGCTTTTGTAGTATTAATTTGAAAAGGTCAGCCCTACACTAAAGCTACTGGTTCAATTAGATTTGTTCATTCACAATGAATAAGCCCTATCTACACCATCATTTGCTTTAAAGGAGAAGGAAAGGTAAAAACTAAGAAAGCTTTATCAGAAAGGTCTGCTTTCTGCAGAATAAATATAGAGTTCTAGGTGGCACTAATGTGGCAAATCTATTGGCAGTAAAATGCCAAAATGACTTTCCTTCTCCTTTAAGGTCCAAAGCCTAATAAAAATGGTTTGCTAATATTCAGCATTCTTTTCTTTTTTATCTTCATCAGGATGTCATTTATCAGTGTTTTTTGGTTATTGAGTTGAATGTAATGTTCAACGCTTGTGAGCCTCATTGTGTATATCATATTAACCACTATTTTCAGGGAGTGAGTTAGTATCATCCCAAAGTTTCCTTTTGGAAAGTTTCTGTTTTATTTCTATGCATTTACAATTAGCACAGAGCAATTTTCTATAACAAAGATATCCAGTTTTGATACATTTTTAAATTGTTATTTAGGTTAAAAGTTATTTAGGTTCCATACAGTGAATATTCTATTGTAGAATTTCAGCCATAATGCTTTACAGAACTGCTGTTTTCTGAGGAAAAAATAAAAAAATATAATTAAATCAATGTTTTTTTTATTAAAGCTACTCTCATCTCATTAAGATTCCATATTGATTTAGGGTACATATACAAAGTTATTTTTTAATGATTACACCCTATGTAACCACTGTGACTATGCAGCATTGCCTTCATGTCTATTGCTCTGAGAAGTGCCTCTTTCAATATATAAAAGCAACCAATATAAAGTATATAAAATGTGCTGATCCTTTTTATGGGAAAAAAGAAGATTAGTAATCATGTCTCCTCACAAGTGCTTTTTTTCCAGAGAAAACAACCCCAACCCTGACAGTCTAACCTCATAGCTTAAATCTTCCATCCCCTTTACCAGTTTAATTGCACATATCTCCAGCTCATTTATACCATCTATTTTACATGAATAAAACAATAGGTATAAAGTATTTTAGCACATGCTCATTGAACCTGTGCAGAACAAGGGGGTATACTGCCCCTTTAAGTTTCTTTTTCTAATGAGAATAAAATGACTGTAGATAAGACTATAAACACTTTTAAATTAGAAAGGTTACAGTTCCTAAAGGATCTGTTTGCAGAAAATGAAAATATCCTTAATACTTTCACACCTAATTGTCACCTAGTCTGCATCATTTCTAAAATATGTTTATTCAAAATATCTGTAGTTATTTTAAGACAGGTCTTTAATATTATCTTGGGTATCTTACTTTAATATAAGCCTATGATCCAGCGAACAAAATAAACCAGGTTTGGCTTTGTTTATACAACCAATCAATGGCAAACACACTACAATTAAAACTTCAGCTTCAATTTATCCAGTGGTCAAATAACTGGTATGTAGATTCAAAAAATGCATTTAAGTGTGATTAGACCTTAGTTAGAAGAAAGAGAGGAGCATACACAGTGTACCTGTTGTTAAATGAGCTTTGCCAAGCTAGAATAGTTTAAACAGCAATACATCATATCTTTCAAGTGTAAGCTGCTCACATTGGGATGCTTAAAAAAACAACAACAAGAGTCAACTGCTGGAGAATAAATCATGTTTGGCATCTAGCTAACTCAAGATATCTCAGGTTTGCTTTTATCAGTGCTTTGTTAGAACAGGAGATTTTGGATAGATTCTTAGTTATCAGTTAAGACACTGAAACCTTATAGTGTGGTTCTCTGATGAATTTGACTTCATGCATGGTAGCCCAAATTGACTGAAAAGAGATCTGGTTGCTGGGCAGTGGGACTGAGTTACTGAATGACAAGAGGGTCAGGCAAAGCAGCTGAAAGCTGACTACATACACCTGCAGATACTTTAATTGCTTGAAAATCTGATCTTCCAAAGTTTACTTGATTTTATTAGAAATTACCCACAATCTACAGTATGATGCTTACTACTATCACTGTAGCTCTCATATAATTGCTTATTGGGCTGTTTGTATTGTGATCAATTCCACAAATAAAGTAAAGGGAAAGTATGGGAACAAATGAAAAAAAAATAATAAAAATGCAATTATTTGTCGGTCTTCATTGACCATTTCACTTGTTTTGAGTCCATTGTAAAAACATCCCAGGGGCACACCCACTCTCAAGTGTCCATGAAAATAGGCCAAATGGTCAGGAGTAGGAGGACCCATTGGCACTTGGCCCACCGTTGGATCAGAAATGACTAGACTAGCTTTGTTCCACTTATGGCCAGTTTTCTTATGTAAAACTCTTCACATCACATAAGAAAAACAGAGGAAAGGGTGCATTCTCTGGTAGTAAATTTAAAAAGAATTATTTTAAAAGTCCGAGACACGACTTTTTCAGGTGCACAAAGTTTCAAGCTTGCTTCCTTACAATAAGGGGCTGATTTACTTACCCACGAACGGGTCGAATGGAGTCCGATTGCGTTTTTTTCGTAATGATCGGTATTTTGCGATTTTTTTCGTATGTTTTGCGATTTTTTCGGATTCTTTACGAATTTTTCGTTACCAATACGATTTTTGTGTAAAAACGTGAGTTTTCGTATACATTACGAAAGTTGCGTAAAAAGTTGCGCATTTTTCGTAGCGTTAAAACTTACGCGAAAAGTTGCGCATTTTTCGCGTAAGTTTTAACGCTACGAAAAATGCGCAACTTTTCGCGTAAGTTTTAACGCTACGAAAAATGCGCAACTTTTTACGCAACTTTCGTAATGGATACGAAAAACTCGCGTTTTTACGCAAAAATCGTATTGGTAACGAAAAATTCGTAAAGAATCCGAAAAAATCGCAAAACATACGAAAAAGTCGCAAAATGTTCGTTTTCAAGTCGGAACTTTTCCAATTCGGGTCGGATTCGTGGGTTAGTAAATCAGCCCCTAAGTCTACATGTTTAAATAGCTACCACCGTTGTGCCAAATTGGCACGTGAAGCGGAAATGGTGTCAGCACGGACAACATGGAAAAAACAGCCCAAGGTGCTTCAAGAAATAATTTGGGCAAGGACCACTTGACCCACTTTAAAATGGCTGATCGTGAGAACAAACTCTTAGCGCATATGCACCAAGTGGCCGGGTGCTCCAAGGAGCATGATGTCGTTCTGTATCTGTATTTTAAGATAAACCTTTTTGCATTTACTACACCAGAGAGTGCGCCCTTTTCTCTGTTTTTCTTTTTAGATTGGATTTAGGGTGACTCAGCTTGGAAGTGGCAGTATCCAAGCTAAGTAACATCATCTGGGACTCATCATCTGGGAATTTCTATACTACAAGCCCCCATATATATAATTCTGTAGTTCCATCACATTGCATGCCTCTCTTTCTAAGCTATATTTATTTCATATTTTGCACATTTATTCAGCATTTGACTTTTCTTTTACTTGATATCTAGTATTCAATGTATCTAGTGTTCATGATATCTAGTAGTCTATTTTCAAGCTGCTATGTAGTGATGAGCGAATCTGCCCCGTTTCACTTAGCCACAAAATTTACGAAAAGGTGAAAATTTCACGAAATGCGGCAACCATGACTTTTTTGAGGTGACTGCAACTTTTTTTCTTGCTCAGCGAATTTTTGTTCATTTTCAGTTTAACGAAAAATATTAGTTTTAAAATGCGGAATTTCGCAGTGATTCCATGCATGGCAAAAAAAATTAGCTGATCACTACTGCAATGCAATTTTCTCTGATAGCTAGAATTAAAGAACGGTTGTTTTGGATAAAAGAAGACCAATTTGCAAGTTTTGCTTAACTAAATAAACTAATTGTTTTAGGCACAGTTATGAACTATTTTTTACCTGTCCCTTTGTTATTTCAGTTTTTTAATTTATTTTCCTTTTCTGATGTCTCGGTAGATCTGCTTAATGAAGATGTCAACCTGTGGGCTTAAGTAACATTTGAACTTCTTCACAAGAGGATTTCTTTACAGAAACAAAGAAATGAGCTCTCCGTCCATATCACAATCAATTCTGTTCTGGATATATATCTGTTCTTGTCTCATTTATGTTTAATATGAAAGAGATCAGAATTGCAAAAATCTTGGACTAAATTATATTTATTTTAAAGTATATCACAAGGCTATCTAATATATAAGTAACAGATAAACTATTTTTATTTGAAGTAAAATTTCTTTTTTCCTTACGGTTTTTGTTATACTTGGTGTGTTCTACACTTCAGTCTTCTAACTTCAAAACAAGACAATATGACGTTGCTATGATCAGATTCTCCCTGTGTTGTAGAGACACAGAGAAAAGGAGCTCCAAACTGGCCACATGCTTAAATAATTTGAATAAAATCATGGTGAAAAAACATATTTTCACGTTTTCAAATTTAAATTTTTTTACAATTTGGATTTTCAAAAACGAACAAAAGAAAAGATGTAGGAACTAAAACATGGTCAACTCCAAGTCAATGGGAGGCATATTTTCAACAAAAACTATTACAGTTTTAGAGTTTTTAAAGGAGAAGGGAAGGTAAAAACTAAGTAAGGTTTATCAGAAAGGTCTATGTAAATACAGCCATAAGCACTGCACAGCTCTCTCCCTTCTCCTGCTCCCCCTCCCATAACAATTCATAAAACTCACTCCCCCCACCCTTATGAATGTGGAAACTGAACTACAGCTAGAGCTGCAAGCAGGAAGCTATGAAGACCAAGCTAAAATGGCAGCTGTTATTTTAAACAAACAGAGGAAGATTCTAGGGCTCTTTACTCAGGTATGGTAATGCTTTCTGCAGAATAAATAAAGCATTTTAGGTAGCACTAATGTGGAAAATCTATAGGCATTAAAATGCCAAAATGACTTTCCTTCTCCTTTAATACAATCAAGTTTTTGTAAATATGCTAGTGATGCTCTAAATGTCTTTGTTTGTTTTTTTTGCAGTGGAAGTTTGCAAAAACTTAAAATTAGTAAATCTGCCTCCCCACGTTTAGATGTTAAGAGAATTGGTTATGTAAAAGCAGACAAGAAAAAACAGTACAGGTATAGGATCTATTATCCAGAATGCTCGGGACCTGGGGTTTTCTGGATATGAGATCTTTCAGTAATTTGGATCTCTGTACCTTAATTTTACTACAAAAAATTTAAACAAAAATAAACCCAATAGGATTGTTTTGCTTCCCATAAGGATTAATTATATCTTAGTTGGGATAAAGTACAAGATAGTGTTTTATTATTACAGGTATAGGACCCGTTATCCAGAATGCTCAGGACCAAGGGTATTCCGTATAAGGGGTCTTTCCATGATTTGGATCTCTATACCTTAAGTCTACTAAAGAATCAATAAAACATTAATTAAACCCAATAGGATTGTTTTGCATCCAATAAGGATTATTTATATTTTAGTTGGGATCAATTACAATGTACTGTTTTATTATTACAGAGAAAAAGCCATAAATCAGTTTTAAAATTCTGAATTATTTAATTAAAATGGAGTCTATGGGAGACGGGCTTTCTGTAATTTGGAGCTTTCTGGATAACAGGTTTCCGGATAAGGGATCCCATACCTCTACAGGGAAAAAGGAAATTATATTTAAAAATGTGTTTGCTTCAAATGGAGTCTATGGGAGTGGTCTTTCTGTAAGTAAGAGCTTTTTGGATAACAACTTTCCTGATAAAGTATCCCATAACTGTAAAATGAAAAGGTTTTAGGAATAAAATTGTGTGTCATCTGCAAACAAGCGATACAGGAATTCCAGTTTATAGGGTTAAACACTTCTGGAGCACAAAATGGAGAGAGAAAACATGCTGAATAAAAATAGCTATCTCTTTAGTCATCTGAAAGGGAGACTGGGCAGACTATAACTAAGTAGTTTCTTGACAAGGGGACTCCTTAATTGACCCTTCACCTTGAGGCACCCCGCTGAACCCCCTTGTTACATACCTTAATGAAACACCAGGAGACAGAGGTGGAGAAAATTTATTCACATTTTATCAAATAAATAGGACCTTGCCAGCCTAACCCAAGGCAATATTCTAAAGCCATAATTCCATAAGAGGTCGCTACTATGCTCTGTCATTCCTTGCTGAAGACTTGAATGAGTATTAGACTGCCTCTAAAGGCATGGACCCAAACTCTGCTACCAACAGGAGCTGCATCACAAACCATGAGAGAAAATCAGCAGCCCTGGTGCCAGTTCTGGATCTGCAGTGTCTCGATGATAGGAAATCCAAGCAGGCTGTCACCTAACACAAGCAGTAGTAGCGTCTGTATCTATCAATCCAATGTGAGTCACAGGAGAGAACCCCCTTTCTCCCTTTGCTAAAATTACCTGTGCAGTACTCTGGCAAGGTCCTACTGCTGCTGTGAAAAATAAGACTTAAAATACATTATAATATATCCACTGTTTTGATCCAGAGGAAGGCAAAAAACCCAACATGAAGCTTGTGCCATTTATGCCTCAAGAGGGGAAAAATTCCTTCCTGACCCCCATGGCGATCGGAAATATTCCCTGGATCGAGCAATCTTAGTTAACATGAATTAAATACAATGCTGACTCTCAAGTTTATACTGTATAAAGATACAGAAAGCACAATATAACAATGCATTCAGGAAAACATCCTCATTCAATTATTAATAGATAATATGTGAACAAAAAGAAGAGAAACTCCTGACATTTTGTAGGTGAGTGGGAAGTTTTTACCTGATCAGAAGATAAGGAAGTGAGTGCTTCTTTTTCTGACATCACATCCCTTTCTTTCTCCACCTCCCAGGCCGGCTTTCTCCTGCTTTAACTCTTTCCTTCTCACCTAATCCCAGTTGCACCAGTGTAATCTGGCTGCTGGTCATTCGGATCCCTTGTCATGCAGCCCCTGCGCTTATATCTTCAGGGCTTTCCTTTATCACTTGCCAGTTCTTTTTCAACATATCAAAATGCGTTCATTTGAGTTAGGACCACAGTTTTCAGTGAATATCATACACCACTTTTTTTAGGATATACAGTATGCTAAAATGCTTGATACACTACTAAAATGAGCAGAAAACATAAACATTTAAGATTTGTTACAAACTATTTGAAACAGAGTTAAATCAGTAAATAAATGCATGAAAAATACACAATTTACAATTTCTGTATCTTAACTGTCAATACAGTTAATCATTAAGGGAGATGGCGCCATTTGCAAAACTTCCTTCACAAGTCCTTGAGCGGAATACTCCACTAACCTTGCATTCAAACAAGATTTTGTTTAATTTATGAAGAAAATACTGTATAGGTACATAGGGTTGAAAAAAGACCAGAGTCCATCAAGTTCAACCCTTTCAAGTAAACCCAGAAGCACACACAAACCTATACAGATCTATCTATACATTTACAAACCATATATATACCAACATCAATATTAACTGTAGATTTTAATATCACAATTTCCTTGGATACTATGCTTGTTCAAGAACTCATCCAGGCCCCTCTTAAAGGCATTAACATAATCTGCCATCACAACATCACTCAGAATGGCATTCCCCAACCTCACTGCCCTCCCGTTAAAAATCACTTATGCTGCTTCAAATGTAAGTTCCGTTCCTCTAATCTAAAGGGGGGGCCTCTGGTGCGCTGGTCGTTTTTATGGAAAAAAAGAACATCCCCTATCTGCCTATAATCCCCTCTAATGTACTTGTACAGGGTAATCATGTCCCCTCGCAAGCACCCCTTTTCAAGAGAAAACAACCCCAACCTCGACAGTCTAACCTCATAGCTTAAATCTTCCATCCCCTTTACCAGTTTAGTTACATGTCTCTGCACTCTCTCCAGCTCATTAATATCATTCTTAAGGACTGGAGCCCAAAACTGCATACTCAAGGTGAGGCCTTACCAGGGACCTATAAAGGGGCAAAATTATGCTCTCATCCCTTGAGTCAATGCCCTTTTTTATGCAAGACAGCAATTTGCTTTAGTAGCCACAGAATGACACTGCCTGGAATTAAACAACTTGTTATCTACAAAAATCCCCAGATCCTTCTCAATTAAGGATCCCCCAAAACACTACCATTTAGTGTATAACTTTACACTTGTCAACATTGAACCTCATTTTCCATTTTGCTGCCTGGTTTTCCAATTTTGTCAAATCTCTCTGCAAAGTGGCAGCATCTTGCATCTAATTTTTCAGTTTAGTATTATCAGCAAAAATAGAAACAGTACTCTCTATGCCCCCCTCCAGGTCATTAATAAACAAGTTAAAAAGCAAAGGACCAAGGACTGACCCCTGTGATCCTCCCCTAACAACACTGGCCCAATTAGAAAATGTTTCATTTACCACCACTCTTTGTAACTTCAGAGAGTTTTCTATCCAATTACGAATATTATATTCTAGGCCAATATTCCTCAATTTTATCATTAACTTTTTGCAGTACTGTCTCAAATGCTTTAGCAAAGTTTAAGTAGATGACATCCACTGCCATTCCAGCATCAAGGTTCCTGCTCACCTCCTCATAAAAGTCAACTAAATTAGTCTGGCAAGATCTGTTACACATAAAACCACACTGGCACAAACTTATAGTATTATGATCCAATGTATTCAAGTATCCTATCCCTTATTACCCCTCCCAAAAGCTTTCCTACATGCTTCTTTCTCTTTTGTATCTGTGGGATAATAATGGGCTGACTTTGATGTGGGGGAAAATGCTATATTCTGTTAATTCCACAATCATTTTTACTGGGTAAAATGGCCCAAATTTTGAGTTGCAAATCTCTGCCAAATACGGAAAGGAAAATTACCATGTTAGTTTTGTTTGTTGTTTGTGTATTGTTACTTTAGACAGAGTTATATGACTGTGGAACATGAGAAGATGCCATCATCTGGGCTGAAATTAGGTTTCAACAGTAGTTTGGGTCCAATAATATACTAAAAATAATGTACATTCACACAGTCAAGGTTAAGATTTTTTTTAATTCAGTGAAATTTGCATTATGTAATGACAATGCACAAGACTAAAGATGCAATTGTAAAAAGTGTATTATTACTTTAGCAAAACACATTTTTAAACATTTTAACTGATACCTGTTTAGTAACAGGCCTGTTTTATTTATTTATTTTACTTTTATTAAGATGGTGTCAAATCATGTTGCCTCATCTTCCATTGTATAATTTTTAAGAAAGTAGACCAACCCCAAAAACAATTAAGACTATGCTTGTACCATCTTTATGATTTAATTTTTTATCAGGCTAAAGGTGTGCTGTTGCAACAGTGTTAAAGCCGCCTTTTCCACAAGTCACCAAAGCCCTTCGCATACTGCTCAAACTACTTCAGAACCTTAGGGCTCTGGCACACGGGGGAGATTAGTCGCCCGCGACAAAACTCCCTGTTCACGGGCGACTAATCTCCCCGAGTTGCCATGACCCGCTATCCCGCCGGCGAACATGTAAGTCGCCGGCGGTATGGCACACGCGGCAGCGCGATTTCCCGAAATCGCGCCGCCGCGTCTGCCATCCCGCCGGCGACTTACATGTTCGCCCGTGGGATGGCAGGGGTAGGATTAGTCGCCCGCGAACAGGGAGTTTTGTCGCGGGCGACTAATCTCCCCCGTGTGCCAGAGCCCTTACATCCAAGGTATAAAGGGTTTTATAGATTAAACAACAGGTGCACCCTTCTCAAGTCATTTCCACAAATAATGCCAAAATCATCTAAGGGGGTAAATTATTTCTTGTGGGCTTATTTATCAGTTTTTGAGTTTGTTTTTCTAAATCAAATAAACTTGCATGTTGAATGCTCACTTATTTATTAATAAGGGAACCTCGTTTGAATAAAAAAACTTGAACACCCAGACTTTTCAAGTTTACAAACTCATAAACTCAAATATCTTGAATTAAATATGGCCTTTGCCTAGGCTAACTCCCCATGACTTCTATAGAAACTCGCAAGCTTTGAGCTGGCAAAGTTTTACATTTGATTTTTCGGGTGTTTGGGCTTAATAAATATCAGACATTCGAGTTTATAAATTATAATTCTAATTTGAGTTTTTTTGGCACAAAAAACTTGAATCATGAAAAAAACAAACAAACTGGAACGTTGATAAATCGCCCCCTTAAAACCTGGGACCTTTAAATGAACTCAAAAATTCTAATGTTTTTATTAGATTTGTTTAATTATTAAACAATCATTCATTGATTTTTGAAAGGTTGCAGCCATTTCACAAATCTTTATTTAAAAAATCTTGTCAAGCAAATAGCTATTAACCTTTTTAGTGCCACAGGACGTAGAATCTACGTCCTGTGTATCAAAGGACCAAAGTGCCACAGAACGTAGATTCTACGTCCTGCTGCACTTCCGGTTTTGGGAGCGGAGGAATGGCTTTTCAAGCCATTCCTTCGCTCCCCACTCGTTCCCCAGCCTCCAGACAATAGTCAGAGGTGGGGAACGAGTGGCCCCTGGGTAGCGATCGCCCAGGGGCCCCATGGGACTCACCTGCCATCCTCGTGGCTTTGTGTGCAGCTCCTCTCCCTTCTGCAGCTTCCCCCTCTGGCCCCCCTGCTTCCTGCCCCGCCCCCTCACATGAGCTGATGCTGCTGGTGTGCCAGATCGTTTTTCTCCTCCAGATCCTCACCTAGACCTCAAGTAAGTGGCAAATACACACACAAACACACAATCACACATTTATTACACTAATACACACTTATACTCACACTTACACACACACACATGCATTTTTGGGAGGTTTTCAAACATTTATCACTTACAGCACTTAGAGAAAACTCACACTTGGTTGCACACTCGCACACATGCACACAAAACACATTTTACACACATGTACACACACACTTACACACTTATGTAATTTTATAATTATTTTTTTTTTTCTAATCGCATCGTTTTTATTCTTGCCTGAAAAAAATGTTTTATTGCCATTGCGGATAGTGTATTCGCTAACCGCACTGCGCAATACCTTTTGTGTATTATTTTGGTGTTTCTACTACATTTTCTGTGATTTTGGTGGATTTTTGGGTATTTTACTGCATGTTTAGCCATTTTATAGCATTTTCAGTTATGCATAGTTGTTGTTTGCTTGACTTTGTCTGTAAAACTTATTTGCTCTAGCCAAAATACTCAAACTGTTATTCTGCCCGCAGATATTATTAGGCAAAAAAAAAAAAATGATTTTAGTGATTTTTTTTTATCTTTATCAATTGTATTGCTTTTTACATTGTTCTTTGTTACTTGTCTTTGCACATGGACATTTTGTCTGCTGTATTTCAATTTGGCATCCTCTGTACCCCACATAGTTTGGTAAATCTATTCATATCGGGCATCAAACTGTTCAGTAGACCCCTGGCGTTCATATTTAGAATGTTTTATGTTGATACGGTACAAAATGTGGGGGTAAATAATGGGGTAAAATGCAAGCTTTGTGACAATTTTCAGAAATGTCATAAAAACCGTTCTGTTTAGCATAGCTTTGTAGTTTGGTAGTTTGTAGTAGAAAGATGTATTTACCCATTTTTGTTTTGTCAGAATGTGTACTTTCGGAAAATATATGGTTTTCTAGGGTCTCCTTACTGTTAGGTGGTCGTATGGCACATAATACACATACCGGGTGCAAAAACTGCATGAGCCGAAGCATCTTATGTGAAAATTCATATGCACTATTTTTACTTGGGTGCCCCTGTACCCCACATAGTTTGGTAAATCTATGCATATAGGGCATCAAACTGTTCAGTAGACCCCTGGCGTTCATATTTAGAATGTTTTATGTTGATACGGTACAAAATGTGGGGGTACATAATGGGGTAAAATGCAAGCTTTGTGACAATTTTCAGAAATGTCATAAAAACCGTTCTGTTTAGCATAGCTTTGTAGTTTGGTAGTTTGTAGTAGAAAGATGTATTTACCCATTTTTGTTTTGTCAGAATGTGTACTTTCGGAAAAGATATTGTTTTCTAGGTTCTCCTTACTGTTAGGTGGTCGTATGGCACATAATACACATACCGGGTGCAAAAACTGCATGAGCCGAAGCATCTTATGTGAAAATTCATATGCACTATTTTTACTTGGGTGCCCCTGTACCCCACATAGTTTGGTAAATCTATGCATATAGGGCATCAAACTATTCAGTAGACCCCTGGCGTTCATATTTAGAATGTTTTATGTTGATACGGTACAAAATGTGGGGGTACATAATGGGGTAAAATGCAAGCTTTGTGACAATTTTCAGAAATGTCATAAAAACCGTTCTGTTTAGCATAGCTTTGTAGTTTGGTAGTTTGTAGTAGAAAGATGTATTTACCCATTTTTGTTTTGTCAGAATGTGTACTTTCGGAAAAGATATTGTTTTCTAGGTTCTCCTTACTGTTAGGTGGTCGTATGGCACATAATACACATACTGGGTGCAAAAACTGCATGAGCCGAAGCATCTTATGTGAAAATTCATATGCACTATTTTTACTTGGGTGCCCCTGTACCCCACATAGTTTGGTAAATCTATGCATATAGGGCATCAAACTATTCAGTAGACCCCTGGTGTTCATATTTAGAATGTTTTATGTTGATACGGTACAAAATGTGGGGGTACATAATGGGGTAAAATGCAAGCTTTGTGACAATTTTCAGAAATGTCATAAAAACCGTTCTGTTTAGCATAGCTTTGTAGTTTGGTAGTTTGTAGTAGAAAGATGTATTTACCCATTTTTGTTTTGTCAGAATGTGTACTTTCGGAAAATATATGGTTTTCTAGGGTCTCCTTACTGTTAGGTGGTCGTATGGCACATAATACACATACCGGGTGCAAAAACTGCATGAGCCGAAGCATCTTATGTGAAAATTCATATGCACTATTTTTACTTGGGTGCCCCTGTACCCCACATAGTTTGGTAAATCTATGCATATAGGGCATCAAACTGTTCAGTAGACCCCTGGCGTTCATATTTAGAATGTTTTATGTTGATACGGTACAAAATGTGGGGGTAAATAATGGGGTAAAATGCAAGCTTTGTGACAATTTTCAGAAATGTCATAAAAACCGTTCTGTTTAGCATAGTTTGTAGTTTGGTAGTTTGTAGTAGAAAGATGTTTTTATCCATTTTTGTTTTGTCAGAATGTGTACTTTCGGAAAATATATGGTTTTCTAGGGTCTCCTTACTGTTAGGTGGTCGTATGGCACATAATACACATACCGGGTGCAAAAACTGCATGAGCCAAAGCATCTTATGTGAAAATTCATATGCACTATTTTTACTTGGGTGCCCCTGTACCCCACATAGTTTGGTAAATCTATGCATATCGGGCATCAAACTGTTCAGTAGACCCCTGGCGTTCATATTTAGAATGTTTTATGTTGATACGGTACAAAATGTGGGGGTAAATAATGGGGTAAAATGCAAGCTTTGTGACAATTTTCAGAAATGTCATAAAAACCGTTCTGTTTAGCATAGCTTTGTAGTTTGGTAGTTTGTAGTAGAAAGATGTATTTACCCATTTTTGTTTTGTCAGAATGTGTACTTTCGGAAAATATATGGTTTTCTAGGGTCTCCTTACTGTTAGGTGGTCGTATGGCACATAATACACATACCGGGTGCAAAAACTGCATGAGCCGAAGCATCTTATGTGAAAATTCATATGCACTATTTTTACTTGGGTGCCCCTGTACCCCACATAGTTTGGTAAATCTATGCATATAGGGCATCAAACTGTTCAGTAGACCCCTGGTGTTCATATTTAGAATGTTTCATGTTGATACGGTACAAAATGTGGGGGTACATAATGGGGTAAAATGCAAGCTTTGTGACAATTTTCAGTAATGTCAAAAAAATCGTTCTGTTTAGCATAGCTTTGTAGTTTGGTAGTTTGCAGTAGAAAGATGTATTTACCCATTTTTGTTTTGTCAGATTGTGTACTTTCGGAAAATGTATAGTTTTCTAGGGTCTCCTTACTGTTAGGGGGTCTTATGCCGCATAATGCACATGCCGGTAGCTTATATTGCAGTGTATACACTTTGTATGCACTAACTTCCTTTTGGGGTCTCTAAATGCCAGATACATCGGTGATCCTATGCACAATGGGCATCAAACTGTTCAGCGGACCCTTGGTTTTCATATTTAGGGTGTGTTTTCTTGGTACCTAATGTTATGTGGGAGATATGGTGCTTGAAAGTGGAAGATTTGATGTGATTTTCAGGTATTTCACCAAAATTAGCAATTTAGGGAAAGCACTGCGACTCTGTAGTTTGGAGTAGAAAGACATGGGTACCAATTTTGAATTCGCCCGAATGTGTACTTTCCAAAAATATATGGTTTTGGGGGGACAATGTATTTTTTTGTGTTTTTACCCCACAGAAAATGCAGTTAACGTGTTGAATTTTCAGTAGCTAAAGAGACCTCTGGGGCAATCTCTATGCACTGACGTCCTTATGGGGTCTCTAAATGCCAGATACAGTGCTGATCCTATGCACAATGGGCATCAAACTGTTCAGCGGACCCTTGGCTTTCATATTTAGGGTGTGTTTTCTTGGTACCTAATGTTATGTGGGAGATAAGGTGCTTGAAAGTGGAAGATTTGATGTGTTTTTCAGGTATTTCACCAAAACTAGCAATTTTGGGAAAGCACTGCGACTCTGTAGTTTGGAGTAGAAAGACATGGGTACCAATTTTGAATTTGCCCGAATGTGTACTTTCCAAAAATATATGGTTTTGGGGGGTCAATGTATTTTTTGTGTTTTTACCCCACAGAAAATGCAGTTAACGTGTTGAATTTTCAGTAGCTAAAGAGACCTCTGGGGCAATCTCTATGCACTGACGTCCTTATGGGGTCTCTAAATGCCAGATACAGTGCTGATCCTATGCACAATGGGCATCAAACTGTTCAGCGGACCCTTGGCTTTCATATTTCGGGTGTGTTTTCTTGGTACCTAATGTTATGTGGGAGATAAGGTGCTTGAAAGTGGAAGATTTGATGTGTTTTTCAGGTATTTCACCAAAACTAGCAATTTTGGGAAAGCACTGCGACTCTGTAGTTTGGAGTAGAAAGACATGGGTACCAATTTTGAATTTGCCCGAATGTGTACTTTCCAAAAATATATGGTTTTGGGGGGTCAATGTATTTTTTGTGTTTTTACCCCACAGAAAATGCAGTTAACGTGTTGAATTTTCAGTAGCTAAAGAGACCTCTGGGGCAATCTCTATGCACTGACGTCCTTATGGGGTCTCTAAATGCCAGATACAGTGCTGATCCTATGCACAATGGGCATCAAACTGTTCAGCGGACCCTTGGCTTTCATATTTAGGGTGTGTTTTCTTGGTAGCTAATGTTATGTGGGAGATAAGGTGCTTGAAAGTGGAAGATTTGATGTGTTTTTCAGGTATTTCACCAAAACTAGCAATTTTGGGAAAGCACCGCGACTCTGTAGTTTGGAGTAGAAAGACATGGGTACCAATTTTGAATTCGCCCGAATGTGTACTTTCCAAAAATATATGGTTTTGGGGGGTCAATGTATTTTTTTGTGTTTTTACCCCACAGAAAATGCAGTAAACGTGTTGAATTTTCAGTAGCTAAAGAGACCTCTGGGGCAATCTCTATGCACTGACGTCCTTATGGGGTCTCTAAATGCCAGATACAGTGCTGATCCTATGCACAATGGGCATCAAACTGTTCAGCGGACCCTAGGCTTTCATATTTCGGGTGTGTTTTCTTGGTACCTAATGTTATGTGGGAGATAAGGTGCTTGAAAGTGGAAGATTTGATGTGTTTTTCAGGTATTTCACCAAAACTAGCAATTTTGGGAAAGCACCGCGACTCTGTAGTTTGGAGTAGAAAGACATGGGTACCAATTTTGAATTCGCCCGAATGTGTACTTTCCAAAAATATATGGTTTTGGGGGGTCAATGTATTTTTTTGTGTTTTTACCCCACAGAAAATGCAGTAAACGTGTTGAATTTTCAGTAGCTAAAGAGACCTCTGGGGCAATCTCTATGCACTGACGTCCTTATGGGGTCTCTAAATGCCAGATACAGTGCTGATCCTATGCACAATGGGCATCAAACTGTTCAGCGGACCCTAGGCTTTCATATTTCGGGTGTGTTTTCTTGGTAGCTAATGTTATGTGGGAGATAAGGTGCTTGAAAGTGGAAGATTTGATGTGTTTTTCAGGTATTTCACCAAAACTAGCAATTTTGGGAAAGCACCGCGACTCTGTAGTTTGGAGTAGAAAGACATGGGTACCAATTTTGAATTCGCCCGAATGTGTACTTTCCAAAAATATATGCTTTTGGGGGGTCAATGTATTTTTTTGTGTTTTTACCCCATAGAAAATGCAGTAAACGTGTTGAATTTTCAGTAGCTAAAGAGACCTCTGGGGCAACCTCTATGCACTGACATCCTTATGGGGTCTCTAAATGCCAGATACAGTGCTGATCCTATGCACAATGGGCATCAAACTGTTCAGCGGACCCTTGGCTTTCATATTTAGGGTGTGTTTTCTTGGTACCTAATGTTATGTGGGAGATATGGTGCTTGAAAGTGGAAGATTTGATGTGATTTTCAGGTATTTCACCAAAATTAGCAATTTAGGGAAAGCACTGCGACTCTGTAGTTTGGAGTAGAAAGACATGGGTACCAATTTTGAATTCGCCCGAATGTGTACTTTCCAAAAATATATGGTTTTGGGGGGTCAATGTATTTTTTTGTGTTTTTACCCCACAGAAAATGCAGTTAACGTGTTGAATTTTCAGTAGCTAAAGAGACCTCTGGGGCAATCTCTATGCACTGACATCCTTATGGGGTCTCTAAATGCCAGATACAGTGCTGATCCTATGCACAATGGGCATCAAACTGTTCAGCGGACCCTTGGCTTTCATATTTAGGGTGTGTTTTCTTGGTACCTAATGTTATGTGGGAGATAAGGTGCTTGAAAGTGGAAGATTTGATGTGTTTTTCAGGTATTTCACCAAAACTAGCAATTTTGGGAAAGCACTGCGACTCTGTAGTTTGGAGTAGAAAGACATGGGTACCAATTTTGAATTTGCCCGAATGTGTACTTTCCAAAAATATATGGTTTTGGGGGGTCAATGTATTTTTTGTGTTTTTACCCCACAGAAAATGCAGTTAACGTGTTGAATTTTCAGTAGCTAAAGAGACCTCTGGGGCAATCTCTATGCACTGACGTCCTTATGGGGTCTCTAAATGCCAGATACAGTGCTGATCCTATGCACAATGGGCATCAAACTGTTCAGCGGACCCTTGGCTTTCATATTTAGGGTGTGTTTTCTTGGTAGCTAATGTTATGTGGGAGATAAGGTGCTTGAAAGTGGAAGATTTGATGTGTTTTTCAGGTATTTCACCAAAACTAGCAATTTTGGGAAAGCACTGCGACTCTGTAGTTTGGAGTAGAAAGACATGGGTACCAATTTTGAATTCGCCCGAATGTGTACTTTCCAAAAATATATGGTTTTGGGGGGTCAATGTATTTTTTTTGTGTTTTTACCCCACAGAAAATGTAGTAAACGTGTTGAATTTTCAGTAGCTAAAGAGATCTCCTGGGCAATTTGTATGCACTACCTTCCTTATGGGGTCTCTAAATGCCAGATACATTGGTGTTCCTATGCACAATGGGCATCAAACTGTTCAGCGGACCCTTGGCTTTCATATTTAGGGTGTGTTCTTTTGGTACCTAATGTTATGTGGGAGATAAGGTGCTTGAAAGTGGAAGATTTGATGTGATTTTTAGGTATTTCATCAAAACTGGCAATTTTGGGAAAGAATTGCGACTCAGTTGTTTGGAGTAGAAAGACATGGGTACCAATTTTGAATTCGTCCGAATGTGTACTTTCCAAAAATATATGATTTTGGGGGGTCAATGTATTTTTTTGTGTTTTTACCCCACAGAAAATGCAGTAAATGTGTTGAATTTTCAGTAGCTAAAGAGATCTCCTGGGCAATTTGTATGTACTAACTTCCTTTTGGGGTCTCTAAATTCCAGATACATTGGTGATCCTATGCACAATGGGCATCAAACTGTTCAGTGGACCCCTGGCTTTCATATTTAGGGTGTGTTTTCTTCGTACCTAATGTTATGTGGGAGATAAGGTGCTTGAAAATGGAAGATTTGAGGTGATTTTTTAGAATTTTCATAATTTTTTTATAGAAAATGCTAAATTCAGTAAAGCATTGCCGTTTGGTACTTAGGAGTTGGAAGACATAGTTACCCATTTCGGATTCGTCAGAATGTGTAGTTTTCAAAAATGTATGGTTTCCTGGGGTAAACCTAATGTTCCAGGATTTTTGGCTTTGGAATGTAAAGTGTGCCGTATTCTGCTGTAATGCTTTGAAAATTTAGTAATTTACTGCTGGGAGTTTTTGATCTATAGAAGTCAGAAATCTCAATAAAACTATACATATCAGGTATTGGCACGTTCGGGAGACATGAGGCTTTCCAAATCAGTTGAATTTTTGTCCATAAAATAAAATGTGTTTCTGGTAGAAATCCTTATATCATGAAAAATAGCATTTTTTCTTTTTTTTTTTGTATTTCAAGCTCTAAATCTTGTTCCAGAAGTGGAAATACACAAAAACTCAGGTAGATTTGGAAAGCTCAGGTTCTCCTGAAAAAAACAATATATAGTTTGCCTACCTAAACTTAACCCTGCCCCCAGTAAAAGCCCCTACATTGAGAGAGCACAGAATGTTCACAAAACGTCTGGCACTGGGGGGAACTGAAATGACGAATTCGGCTGGCACTTAAAGGGTTAATGTTTATTTTGCAATGGACTCCATAGTGTTACTAGTAGAATGAATGAAAGTGAACATTAATCTCAGTGATCCCAGTGTGTATGTTCTAAAATGATGGCCTCTTGCCACTAACTATAGCCCAGGCTCTAATAGGGTTTAGGCAAAGTAGTATGACTTGTAATTAAACAGGTAAGACACATACATGGTACCAAAAATACAAGGCTACATATATTTACAAAATATTATACACAACAATGTACTTTGAGTACTGGCAGAACAAATGAATAAAGTGCATTTTAGCTTTTATGTTCCAGATAAGCTTGTAATTTTATATTTTATTACATTCATAAACATTTCATGGGTATATAACAGCCAAATGCTCATCTTAACCAAATGCTTATTATAACACTTCTGACTCCCAATAAACAATTCTTCAATACATTTTAGCATTTCCAATACATTATTTCATGCATGCATAAAACATTAGTTTATATGTTATATAAATCAGTATTTCCACACGCAAAACACGCTTTGCCTTAAGCTCATTTTAATAAAATAAATACTGATGCATGAAAACAAAGATGCATTTCTTAAATCCGTTTGGTATGCAGGAGTCTCATATAACTTTCCATAAACTGAAGGCTTCATTGTTTTGGTATCTGGACTCACCTGGTGACTTAACCTATTATGTTCAAAAGTATGTGGGACTTATCTAGGGTTCCCAAAGTAATTCAGGAGGATCATTTCACTTGAGCAGAACAGTAGACAGAAGGCTCTCTGTCTGATGTAGGCTTTTTAGCTAAAAGAAAAACTACCCAACCTGGAATATATTTTGGAGAATTTACAACACAGTATAAGTTTAACACCAGAGGATATCATGGATGAAACAAAACAAGAGAAATATGCACTCCTACATGATGAGTCAGATATTGAAGAATATGATAAAATGAAACTTGGCCAGAAAATCCATCACAATGGGTAAGTCCATGCATTTTAACAAAGATAAGATACAGTGGCAAAGAAAACAAAAAAGGTAGTATGAGTAGATAGAGATACATGATAGATAGATAATAAATCAATAGATAAATAGATAGATAGATAGATAGATAGATAAATAGATAGATAGACAGAGAGGCAGACCAATATGATAATAACAGAAAATAGAAATAATTCTAGAAAATCCAACTAGAACTGGAAACTGAAATGCTTCCAGCTCTGTTTCTTAATAAAACCAGAAATGTACTTTTTATTGTACTATGAAACCATATCAATTTAAGGTGATTAATTGTGATTATGTTGATTAGTCTTCTCTAAACAAAAAAGAAAGGTCTTTAAAAGCAGTCAGTCACCGCCATGTATTTCTTTAAAAGCTAGCAGATGAATTCTTCACATTTAAAAAACAAATATTGGCATAAATTGCATAGAAAATGAGTTATTTAACAAAAAAAAAACCCCAGAAATCAATAACCATGTTAAAGTAAAAGAAAGCAAATATATTATATTTGAAATACATACAAATGAAAAAAGCTGATTCATTAAAATTCTAACTTTGGAATCCTCAAGGATTTACAACAGTTGAAATGTAATTGCAGTTATTTATGCTTTCCTGGCTTTAAAGACATTTAGGTTAGTGATTAATGGGGTGATTTAGGCTTGGGAAAGGTTTTTATACAAATCCCTTGGAATTTTTTACTGAGCAGTAACCATTGTTGATTCTGGCTTAAAATTACTGATCTTTTATAAATCAGCCTCATAATGTACATGAAGAATGCAAAGGTTCTAATTCACACATTTATTTTTGTAGCCACTAAAGGCCATGTTTTAGGAATATAAGGTTTGCATTTGGGTTTCCCATCTGAATTGGTGCCAGACTGGTCACACATTTAATTTAATGTTGGTGAAACAAACACAAGTTATTCACCAAGTTCACCTATGCCGTGTAATTATGCAGCACGCAGATGACTTTATACTGCCAAAGTGTGTACATCTTATATGTAAATGGGTTTTAGACATGTTACTCATTACAAGATCCAAAACAGCATCTTTCCTATTAGGTTTCTGAACTACTGGAGGAAAAAAGTTGTTTAGCATATTCAAAAGATGTGTTCTTTAATGCTAAAATAAAAACAGCACCACTGAATGTGCCCCTAAATCCTTTATCCTCAGATAAAGATTGGTGGAACTATTTAGGTTCCTAATTTATACATAAAAATTATTTACAAAGAGCTTTTATTCTTTAGATTTTTTTTTTCAATACAAAAGGTCCCAGTAATTCTTCAACTTAATAGATGGATGGTGGAGGCTATGGTGCACTTGGACCTTACTCTCCCAACCCTTCTCTATACTATATACTGTTATGGTGTACACAATTATGTTTAGAATGTTTATTTCCATATAATATAGAAGTGACCTGCACACCATTTACAAATTTTCCCACGTGGAAAATCTTACAAGCTGAATTCTAGGGGGAAAAAACGCTGCGTTGTGGGTATAATATGAAATATTGCATAATAGATTATAATAAGACTATATACGAACTATGTCCGAAATTGTTGAAAATGTACTTGATGTCCATGCAGATGGCAGTCAATAAACCAAAGATATGGAGTATGAAACTTTTAAAAGTGATTCTGTGGATAATTAATAACCGGTTTCAAGGAAATGGAAACCTAGTTGTGAGCATAAAAATGCATCCAAAGCACTTAACATGATCACAAAGAGGCAGTATATACTAAGAACTCAGCTAATACACTCTATTATGGGCTTATTTATCAACTCAAGTTTTTAATTTCAAGATTGTTTTTCTAATTCAAAAAAAAACTTCATATTTCAAAAGCTCGATTATTAATAAGGCAATAAAGAATAATAAAATTAACAATAAACCCTCAACAATCTCGAAAATCTAGCATTTAAAATATGGCTTCACTTTGCCTAGGACTACTACCATTGACTTCTATATAAACACAAACTTTTAAACAAACTTTTAGATGGTGAAGGTTTACATTTGAGTTTTCAGGTTTTTTGTACTTAATAAAGGACAATATACATGGAAAATATACATAAATGATAATTATGATTAACTTCATAAAAAAATTACAAAAGGAGAATGATTATGAAAGGATGACCCCAAAGCACTCCGTATGACTATCTATCTATCTAAATCTAGATGGCAGGCATCTGGATTCCATGAAGCATTGATGTATATATCTTCTATATAGGCGTTCCTTAGCTGAATGAACCCAAACCAAGCACTGTATTCCACAGTCACTTCCATCACCGTGAAGAACCCTTTGAACTGCTTCAAGTGAAAATTCTGTTCCTCAAGTGTAAAGGGATATCCCAGCACAAGAACCTTTTCTTCAGAGAAAACAAACCAAACTCTTTCCTCATAATTTAATATCTGACTACCCCCTAATCCAACATAGACACACCTTGTTTGACCATTGAGAATCCACCCATTATCTGCTAGCATTTTAGTCTGCATATCAAACCATATTTTCTGACTGAGCCTTTCACAACCATCCGTCCACCCCTAGAAAGCAGCCCTGGGCCATTATATAAATGTTTTTTTGATTGGTGGTTGCTCAAGGGCCACTACAGAACTGGGGCTAATGCTAGCAGCTAAGGAGAGGGACAGGAACATACCCATAGTGTGAAGCTATAAAACTTTAATAAAACAACAAAGTAAAATCACCCTATGAGTATGCACCCCTTTTTATTTTGTATGTTTTAGATTTTTGAGTATATATCCCTGACCCTAGGATACACGAGAAGGCAGTAACCTGGATATTCCTTATTCTAATGTGGGGATTTAGTGGCAATGGCAAGTGGATGGCAACTCAGTCCTCTCCCCTGGCTAATCTTTTCTCTAAATTAATTTTATCAATGTATTATATTCATGAAATTAGAATTTTATGATTGACTTATTAGTGACTTTTTTCATCTACTTCCTTCCTTGCACTCTCACACTCATAAGTAATAAAAAGCACTAAGCTTGCATAGGAGCAGCAACCCATAGCAACCAATAAGATGTTTGCTTTTAAACAGGTGACCAGACAATTCTACCTGCTGATGGGTTATGGGTTACTGCTCCTAGGCAAAATTAGTCCCTTTTATTACATAACCTCTTTAGACATTTATCTTTTTACCTGCCCTTTTGTTTTTGCCCATGGGTTCAATTTATTCTCAAACCACCTTGTCAGTCATAGTTTAACTAAAGTTTTGAGCATTTCTAGCCAGTTCTGATTGCATAACACATAGTTGCCAATTCATTATACTGTATAAATGGCGTAAAAAAAGACCCCAGCACTTTACATGGGTATTTTATGCCATTATATGTAAGCTATAACCCATTCAATAGGAAAAAAAAATCATAAATTCCTTTGCTACAAAATGTTTGGTGCTAGAGGATCACTGTTTTTTACACAGCATTTCTAAGTAGTGGCTACTTTATATGCCAGAATTTTATGTGGAAAATGTAGACACAGCTATGTAAATATGCTATTTTTTACATAGCAATGCCTGATGTTAAGATGGTGATGTGCAGTGTATTTGATCAGCATTTTCACAGCATGATAAAAATAGGCCCAGATACCTGGCACATTTTCTAGTAATATAGTACAGACTCCTGTGGCAGTAGTGTATTTAAAAAAGGTTTTCTAACGCAGGACAATAAAATACATTATTCTAAAAGCTAAAAGTAAATCCTTTTTCTGTGCTAGAAGGTTAAACACATCAGTTTAGATGTGGGCTACCGCTTACAGGAATTTTTGGATACTATTTGCAACTGTTTTCTATTTTTTCTTCTTAAAATGAAATATGAAGTTTGAATGCATTTATATGCTTCCTTTTTATTTAAAAATGAAATAATTCTTGGCGGATGTTCTGACCTATAAAGATACATTTATCCAAGTGCCAAACCTAAAAAAAAGCAAAATGAACCTAAAATTAGATCCACTCAATATCATATAATTTTGTTGAAAGAGATACCGTATCCATGAGCTTTTTCCCATCTGTTTGACCTCTATCAGGCATCCATGCTAAAATAATAAATTCCTAAGGAATGGAGATGAATAGATTGTGACGTTGTTTCACAGTGATTCCACTATAGCTAAATATACCCACATTTTAAAAACTATGTGTTGATATCAATTACCATTTTAAAATGCATAGGTGCATAGAACTGTTAATTGTGCAGATAAAAGGAAAGTTCCTAAAATCCATTACAGAAATAAAATTGCCAAATAAATATAATAAATAATAAGCTATAATAATAAATATAACCTAAACGACAATGAATAAAGTTTAACCTCTTAAACTCTGAAATTGCCAAACAGGAAACGCTGGGCCAAGAGTAAAAGGCAGAAACAATGAGGTAGCAGGTAGCATTTACTGGTCACCTGTTTAAAAGCAAACATCTGATTGCAGGGCTGGATTTCATTTTCGGGTGCCCATTCTCTGCTCCCTCCCCCCTAAGGATCGCGCACATGTGCATCCATGCAGATCACATACGGAGCTCTGGGGACAGAACACGCTAAAGTTTTCTGTGCATCCTGTCCTCAGTGCTTTCTGGGTGAAACATTTCGTGATTGAGTTCTTCCATAGAATACATGTAAAAACCAATTACTATAAATATAACAAATTCTTTCACTCATATATACTTCTTTTAATTCTTTTCTCAGTCGCATGTTAGAATGACAACTGTATTTATCTTGCACATATTGTACAGCAACCACATTTTATGTGAGCTTATTCTAGATTTTATTCAATGGTACTTATGTGCCAAATGTTGTTCTCTCTCTGTCTGTTTGGTAAAGAATATATCAACCTTTTCAGGAAATCCTACATAAGAAGATCCAGCCTAGGTTCAACATTGGCTCAACCACAATGGCTTTGTCATACAGTTTTCATTGTACTCCTGGTCTGCTCACAAGCTGCTCTCTGTATATTTGTATTGACCATGCACCTCAACATAAACACAATTAAGGATGAACATGCGTCACTGCACAAAAATGCACTGGAAATGGCAGGTAAGGATTGTTTTAGGAAATGGTACTAATGTAAAAGGTTTAATGTAATGATTATTTTGGTCTTTTAGTCATGAATTTTAAGGGACAGTATACACCTAAAAACACCTTTGCTAAAAATAAACACACTGAATAGGATGCTTAAATAACATTCTGTCTAATCCTTATATTCTAATGTATACAAAGCATTAATTTCAATATTAGTTCAGAGCTTCCTTTAAACAAGTATACTCCTCCCTTATTTGAGCAGCAGCCATTATCAGGGGCTTCCCAGTGGACTGGTAATATGTTTTATCAGCTCCTCCTGCAGGATCAGGAAGTGACAGGAAGAACTAAAGCGAAACAGATTTTATTTCTTGCTTAGTGCCAGAAATTTTAAAAAAAGTTAATTCTCTGTAATTGATTCTTTTTATATTTTACCTATAAAACATATGGAACCCACTCCAAAATTAACGTGCTTTGGACATACACACAGCTGCACAAGGGGATCAGTCAACAATACCTGTCTGCTTTCAGATCCATTTATACTTAGATCACAGAATCCATGGCCTACCACCTTAATATGAATTAAATCCAAACCATTTCATGGCAACCAGGATAGCCATAGCAATAAGCTTGATCATTATACTCTTTTTAAATTGTAAATAAATAAATAATATATACACATATGTATGCTTAGTTTTCATCACTGAGGATTTTTTTCAATTAATTTATGCTTATCTTTTCTATGCAGTTCATTTTCAACCAATTAATAATACAAGCATTTCAAAGCATGAAAATGTAACTCAAATGGTAAGACTTTCTTTCAGTACATTGTATGGTAAGAATCTTAGCTTTCCATTTTATTTTTTCAAACATAAATATTAAAGGAGAACCAAAATCTCAAAGAAATACAGCTTTAAAAGCTGCACACACCCAGTGGCCCAGCAGTCCTTTAACAGTAGGGATCCATGCCTTCCAAGTTGTTTACAGCAGCTTCTCATCTTTCATACCTGTTACATCTGTCATACATGTGTCATAGTAGATGATAATACAGAGTTAATGATAATAAATTAATTGTGATACAAAACACACTGCTTTCTATATTGCCAAGTAATGTGAATCAGAATAAAGTGATTATTGTCAAATGCATACTGTATATACAATATTGGATGCTGTATTGTTTATATATATATTTATATATGCAGTTCCAGCAAGGGTAGCACACCACTCAAAAGGGGTTGATGCCCGGGTGCTACTGCAAACAAATATCAAAATACAAGTGCAATAGAGGCCAGCACTCACAGGACTTTGAAAAACATCATCCAAAGCAAAATAAAGGTTTTACAAAAAGTTTTTATTTATATATATATAATATCACATTGTGATTCAGCAGCCCAGAGCATGTGCTGTGAATCTGCAGAAAATAAGAGGTGGAGGTAGTGATGGAATCTGAAAGCACAGATCTTTATAGTTAAGTTTGTGGGGTCTCAGGCTAGTGTAGAACCCCAAAACACTGTATTGTACATTAGTTAAAATAAGTGTCAATTTTATTTACTTTGCATATACCTTACCAACCCTTTAGATTCTGCCTTATACACAAACCTCCATAGTTCTTCTCCATAGCTTTCTTGCCATAAGCTTGATGGGATGGCATGCAGATCTTAAAGCAATAATACCACTGATGTAGTATCCCTTTCTTTACCAAGATGTATCTCTGTCCCTAGTTGGAATAAACATGCAGGCTCTCACTCTGTACAAATAACATTTATTAACAATTGAGAACACAAAGGCATATGTAACACCTGTTTGGCCAGTAAAGGGTCAATCCAGACTAGTATTAGGTAGAGCATGTGTTACATGCGATCCCCCTTTCCCAGGATGGGCCTCTGCTAAGTGGGAGATGACCTTTAGGAGCTGTTTTGGAGATGAGGATGGTGTTGAACTACACCTCCCTGATGCTGTATGGTGTAGTGCTAGTAATTAGGACGCCAGAAGGTTCTTTGCTGATCAACTATTAACATTTATTGTTACACACAGGATGGTGCAGGGTAATACTCACAAATACTGAGGTAGATGGTGAAGCAGTTAATAACAGTTGTAGTTATGCAATGCAGAGTAACACCACGGTGGAGGTAGATAAGGAGATATAAGCAATCCTAAGGATGATCACCTGGTACTGGGCCGGATCCCTACAGCAACGGTGGATCAGGGGAAAGATACTGCCTGATACCTATGTCTGACTGCGGTCCCTTCAGTAAGGCAAACAGAGCCTGGGTATTGCTAAACCCTTTTTAGATCTCCTATGGTGGAGCAAGTGCTGCTCATGCTAGATAGCCCTGACTGTCTCACACTATATAGAGTGTGCTATTACAGGATCTATCCCTCTGCTAACTTCACCTCATTCACGGGGCCCTGTCCCCGACTTTCACTAGAGCACCAAGGGGCTACTCTAGGGCAAATGGCTTTTACTGGGGCCAAGTCTGATCCCAGGCTCGATGGAGATGTTACCTGAGAATCAGAAGGCAGCCAAAGAGGAAGCCCTCCTCCTTGCAAGACACTTTATCAGTCTGCAAGGGGAGTGGTCATCCTTAGTAAACCAATAAGGCACAATATAGTATGAACTAGATATATGGTGCTTTGCCCAGCAACAGCACTAGGAACTAGGAAGTAGGGATTTAAAGCCATAGGGACTCTAATACCTATGGGTCCCTACACATACATACAGGCAGGTTGTCAAACTTTCACATGTATCAATTTTTTGCTCTCCACAAGGTTATCCCATAGGTCAGTTACTCAGCTAGGCAAGTTTGGTTTGCCGTATCTGAATCCTGCAAAAAAAATGCTGGGATTTGGACCAATCCTGTTACCAATTTCTAATCAATTAACTAATTACCTACACAGCGGATCCCATAATGGTGATTAATAAATTGTCCCCTATATCTTATATATATCTAATATATACAGGTATGGGACCTGTTATCCAGAATGCTCGGGACCTGGGGTTTCCCGGATAAGGGATCTTTCTTACCTTAAGTCCTCTGAAAATAATTTACGCATTAAATAAACCCAATAGGGTTGTTTTGCCACCAATAAGGATTAATTATATCTTAGTTGGGATCAAGTACAAGGTACTGTTTTATTATTACAGAGAAAAAGGAAACAATTTTCAAAAATTAGAATTATTTGCTTATAATGGAGTCTACGGGAGAGAGGGGTTTTCTGTCATTCGGAACTTTCTGGATAGCGGGTTTCCGGATAAAGGATCCCATACCTGTACCAATATCTAATATATATATATACATACAGTATATATCCATGCTAAATTAACAAAGTCAGGTTCTATATGTTGGTACCATTGCATACTAAAGTAATGTTTTATTTCTGTAAAATTACTTTTTTTTCCCAACATAGCACATTATTATATTTATTGTTAATATGGGTTAAATTATTTAATAAATTGCAGCTAAACAGTCCCTGTGTGTTTGATTTTGTTATATTTGCTGTACAGTACTGTTTTATAAAATACATATTAAAGATTGCCATCATTTTTATTGCAAACCTTAGCTGTGGATATATGGCATGCTGGGAATTTCAGGTTTACTACCACATGGCCTGACATGATAGAAATGTGCTATGATGCATATATCCAATGTACTTCTTGTACTTAGTATTCATATAGCACAGAGAAAACTACATAATTTTAGGGAGTAAGCAGTGTGTCGAACGCGGCTGAATTATTCGCAGGGGAACAAAGGTCTCTATTGATTAGCAGTGCATGTACCTGAACCATAAATTCACTGACGTTATTCCATTTTATTAGGATGTGGAGCCGATGATTAAAAAGCAACTACAGGAACTCAATGTTATGGAAAATGTCAATTTACTCAAAAGACTTCACGCCTTAGAAACAGTAAGCAAAGATATTCCAGCAGATTGTACTAAGACATAAGAGCAGCAGCATTATGATTTTTACCAAATATTATCATAATTTTAAACCACTTATAACCAATTTATTATCTTTAGCTAGATAACAGTATGATATATGGCACAAGTGGAGTTTTCAACTGGTCAAAGGGGATTATACGGCAAATGCCTACATCTAGTCTCTTGCACTTTACTTGAATGCAATGGTGACCAATTAGTGCTATTTTAAGGCAAAGTTTACAAAAAAGCAGGAGTTAAAATTCCACATGTGCCACAAATCCTATGTTATAAAATTATGTCAAAATAATAATAAGAACTGTTAATTAAATGATACTTGCAGAGCTTGACATTGTAACAAAGGCATGCCTTTTGTTTGGCTAAATTATGAAATCCTCACAAACAAATGCAAATGTGTAATATGATAGCTAGTCATAATTATTTTAATTTGAAGCAAAGCAAGTAATAATCAGGAAGAATGGAATAGGATATGTCTTCCTTGTCGCTTGTTTTATTCTGTCACATCAAAATGGTTAGCAGACACAGGGGGATGGCTGAAAGGTTTTTAATCAATCTACTTCCCTTGAGAAATAGTTCTCTGTATTTCTCCTAAGCATTCAAACATATAAGTCTCCCAGTATGTGGGTTCCTGGGTTTCTTAAACAGTTAGGGCAGATACTGGTGCTGAGGTTGTTCACAAAGTAGAAATCACAGTTCAATACTGAAACTGGTCAGTTCCCCATTTTATGACGGTATGGTGGAATTTCAATTGAATGTTATAAGTAGATAATCAGTAAGTTCATGTAGATAACAACATAGGATGCTAATTCTGGCAATAACTCTTATTTTATCAGTACCATAATGCTTAAAAACAGTCTCCAATATTGTGGGCCAAAGCAGTAGATGAAGTGCAACAAATGAGGTGAAAGCTTATATGCTGTTCCACTTTCTCTGGTTGTGCCAGAATTATAGCAGGGCAATGGTTATGACAATGAATTCCAATATTCTTTATGAAGTATTTTTAGCAGGTAAAGGGGATTTGAGTCTCAAAAAATCTAAACAACCCACTGGAATAATATCATAAATCTTAAACTAATCTGATTTTAGAATATGAAATCAATGAAAAATATTGTCTCCAGCCATGGTGAGGACCTCAAAACAGTAAAAGTCCAACAACAAGTGGAAGGAATAAAGGTAAGAGCAACATTATTTCTTGAAAATAATAAGGGCAAGGAATGTATTATCTGAAAACCAGTTATCCAGGAATGGTTGAGATTTTTTTTAAATAAAAAATATGCATTGCTTCATTTGATGTTTATTTACAAGACAATAGGGGTGATTTACTGTAATTCAAGATGCAAGTGGTACAAAAGCATGGCTAATTTGAAAAGCAAATGAACCTGGGGTCTAGCACCTAATGAGAGATTGGAAATTGGCACTCCCTAACTTCTAAGTCTGAACGATGTACAAGCTAGGGGGTGAGTTCAGGGCAGGAGAGGTGATGCCTACCTGCTTTCCCTGAAATGAATACAGCAATACCGCAGTCAGTTCAATTGCAGTGCTAAAAACATGGTGGATTGCACCTTTTTTTTAATATACTTTGCACCTTGTCCCGCACTTAACCCCATTGTCTTGTAACTCGTTTTAACTAACCCGGCATAAATTGATATAAAAGCAAAAACAACTATTTTGCATCCTTTATGCGTAAATGTGCACTGGAAAAATTTGCTTTTATATGGGTACTGTCAAACCAGTTATATTTTAACACACATGTAGGCTTCTATAATAAAAGGCACTAAGTTTGCCCAGGTGCAGCAACCCATACCAACCACAGCATATCCTGGTCAGCTAGTGATGAGCGAAATTCAGATTGCACTGCGAAAAAACATCCATAAATTCCACTATAAAAAAAATGTTGTGCAGTAAATTTGCTGTCCAATGACTTCAATCCATTTTGCTAATTTTTGCCATTTCGCAAATTTTTCAACGAAACAGGATTCGCTCATCTAATTGGTTGCTATGAGTCACTGCACCTGGGAAACTTTGGGTTATTATTATTGTTTGTTTTTATTATTGAGGGTCACATGTTGCTGGAGGAGGAACCCCAGGATTTAGGGTAACACAAACAATAACATATACAGTATAAGGAATGGGCTAAAATATCAGCTAAAGTGAATACATACATACATACAGTACATACAAGGAGTGTATGTATATATGCATGGGCAAAGCAGTCAGCTGATTTAATAAAAGAATATTTCAGAAAGATTTTGTAATACAAATGTACAGAAACCATGAACCTATATGCTATGTATGTAAGTAATGGCTGTACTTACTATATCTGAAAAATTTACAAAAATAAAGTCCAAAAAAGAATATTTAGATGCTAGATATCTAGGTAAATATCTACCTATACTGGGTAGATACTATCCATTACACAAGAAAAAAAGGAAAGTAGACTGGCATTGCTGCCCCATCTATCTTCCTGCTCTAAAAGTAGTATCTGGGGCTTGCTTAACATTAATGATTGGCTTTAATAATATATGCATGTATTAGAAGAGATACAAAGCAGAGGGTGAATTTATTAAATTTTCTTCATGTGAAAGAAAAGGTTCTAAAAAGCATATGTAATTTCCAAATGTTTTTCCTATTCTTTTTCTCACACCTTTTACAGCATGAAAATGCACTGCAAAGGCAGTTAAACAATATTAGCAGAGACCTGAATGGCTTTCACATTCGCCTGGAGGAGGTCAGTACAATTTGCTATGCATTTTCAATTATTTTAATGGAAATTATATGCTACTTGCACAGAGGGTAGCCTATAATAGGCCTATGAAGCTAGTCATAGATTTGTGCCATGTAATATATTCTCATTAGAAAGCAGACTGAAATAAATGCATCTATTCTTTGTTCCTTGCTTTGGCAGTGCATTAAAAAATTCAAGAGTTTTCCAGTTGTATGTCAGTCACTTTTTCTATTCCTACATTCTTTTTTAGTCTATACTTGGAATTTGTTGGAACAGATGAAATAGTCTAGCATTACAATTTGCTGTAATTCAGCAGGAGCATCAAGAACATATTCTTGGTTGAGGCAAAGTTCAGTTTATATCTTGGTCTCCTCCTTCTGCCTCCCCTAAAGTGAGAGATGTGAATTGAAATGACATGATATGTAATAAAAAGAGTTTCATATTTTATGTTATTTTATGTTGTCAGAGGGTAAGGAGCAGAATGTGACTGAAATGGACTGAACTATCAGGACACACAGTATGCACATTCATAGGAACAGGAGAAGAAACATTTCCAATTAAAGGTGGCCATACACATTAAGATCCGCTCGCTTGGCGAGGAATTAGAACGCCGGAGTAGGCGCAGACGGTTCGGGGACCGCATTAATGAGCCAATGCGGTCCCCGATCCGACTAAATTTTTTAACCTGGCCGATCGATATCTGGCCGATTTCAGGCCAGATGTCGGTTGGGAAGGCCCGCCGTTTGTGCCCCTACACGGCCTATAAGCTGCTGAATCGGTCTAAGGGACTGATATCGGCAGCTACAAACTGCCCGTGTATGGCCACCTTAATTGTACCAGTAGTGATAAAGATTATATCATAGATAATAATCCTACACTGCTATTACATTCTGCCTGTTAATCAGTGGTGCAGAGGAAGCAGACCCCATGGTTGTGGAGTGGCCCAGGGGATAGGAGGGCCCAGACTGCAGGGTCTGCTTTATCAATAGCTGTAAGAAGGCCCTCACCCCAGCCACTCTCACAGGGCCGGATTTCCAAACTGGCCACCCCGAGGCCGCCCCCGGTCGCACGCTCCCCCCACCCCCCCCGGGAGTGCACATGCGTGAACAGCGGCAGTGTGCATGCACAAATGGGGGGGGGGGGCGCAGTAGGCCAAACTTGCATACGGAGCAGTGGGGAGAAGTCCTCATTGCTCCATATGGGAACAAAAATTTCAAGATTTTGGTGCGACGGGGCGGCATGCCGCCCCCAGGTTTCTGCCGCCCTAGGCCTGGGCCTTTTTGGCCTCTCCACAAATCCGGGCCTGCACTATCATACCTACTTGGCACAACAGGCTGGGGAGCAGGGCACATGGGTGGGAGAGCAGGTATAGGGCTGAGTAGGTATGTGCCCCGCCCCTCCAAAGTTTTTTTGCAGGGGGGCCCAGCACACCATTGTTAGGCCACTGCTATTAAGAAATTACCAATGTCTGATACATTAATGATACACTGCCTGGTACACCTGTGCCCAAACATTTATATGTAAAAGTGCATAGCCTTATGCGCAAACTGCAACGGCCCTTCTGGATTGTACAGATGTCGTAATGTGACCTTCATCTCGCTGGATCTCTGAGGCCTTGGGAGCCCCTACCTCAGCATAGAATGTACACAACTGAATCTAAATCACTTTCACTACACTGAAGTTAAAGGAGAACTAAAGCTTAGCTAAAGAAGGATGGCAGAAATGTTGTGTTTTGTAATGAAGATGGGTGCCTCCAACTATACACCCCAGTGACTCCCCATGTTCTTTTCTGCTGATTCACTGCACATGCTCTGTGCTACTGTCACTTACCTCATAATATATGCATAGAATATAAATGTCACAATATATGGCTGATTGGTAAACTATAAAGATTCTTATTATATGGCAGCCGTGAAACCAGTGCAACTAGCACCATAATTTAACAAATTAATAAATAATAGTAAACAAATAATTTCAGCACTGTAGCATCAGCTCCTATGACAAACAAACCTCATTTTCTGATTGATAAGCTTAGCTTCCCAACAGCTGCCCAGAGCTCACTGTCACTGAAACTTCTAACAAAATCCAAGATGTAGAGCTCCTGTGACAACCTTGAACGCCTGGATCATTATTAATATAGAGATGATGAACTTTCAGGCTGGGACAATAAGTTTAGTATACAAAATGTGGCATTTTTAGCCATATTCCTAATTAGGGTTTAGTTTCTAATTTGATTGCTAATTTGTTTTAATGTATCTGGTTTAAATGGCTTGTTTTTTTCATTAACTTGTACTCTGCTTTTCCTTGTTAACACAATTGTTTTTAAGCAATAAACACACTTTAGTTATAGAGTATATGTACATTGATTTGACTTGATATATATGTTTGAATATATAGTATATAAGCATTTCTTACAGTTTTCAATAGCTTGAAATCAACAACTAGGACCCATACCTTACAATGAAATGACTAGATTTTGCCACTAGGTGCCAGCTTGTGATCATTATTTTGAGCTTTTAAAAAGACGTAAAATTAATTTATATTTATTAGTAGGTAAAAAGCATATTTTTAGCGGAAGAGCAAGGATAGTAATATCAATTTCTATTCTGATTATAGTGTAGCAAAGTTATTAGTAGATATATGTAATAATACCAAGAGAGATGGGAGGAAAAGGAAACCAAAGATATACATTCATACAAAAAGATGGCAATTTCATAATCTGACAGAATTACTACAGCCTCTAACCCTACATCTGCCTATCTGGAAAGCTAATATCTAATCAGGACATGTGTTCCCCATGTGCAAATTGTTTTACAACACTTCCTATGTTATAGCATACTTACTGACTGTTCATATTTTTTAGCAATATACAAATGTCCCTTAACAGGACCAGGTGTTTGGAAGTGATTCCCATTCACTCTGAAGGGAGGCGATTTTCACTCTTCCCTTGTCAGCTGGTCCATATCTGCCACTTACTTAATGCAAATACGGATGCTTTGAAGTGATTGTGGGACCCATTGTTCCCCTTTTAGTTTAGTTTCTCCCCCATAGAAACACACAGAGACTGTTTAAGGTATGTAAAAGGTAAGAGGATTTTTACAGTGAGAGCTACTAAGTTGTGGAATTCTCTGCCCAAAGCAGTTGTAATGGCAGATACATTAGATAGCTTCAAGAGAAATGTGGATGCCTTGTAAGAAAATTACTCTAAATACAAAGTTGATCCAGGGACTGGTCACTGACACGTTAAGACACGTTTTGACACGTTTTCTTTACAGAAAATATTTAATATTTAATTAGTCTCCAATTACAATCTTATTTGCTTACCACACAGACACAAACAACCCCCACCTTAAAATTAGTTTCAGAAGCTGGGTTCTGATTGTGGGAAGAAGCAAGAGCAAACAAAGGAAATCTAGGCCAGTGTAGGAAAAGACACAAATGTTTCACACGGTGATGAGCAAATTTGTTGCGGCTATCGCACTACTTTTTATACGTGTGCCAATTTTTACATGCCTTGCATGCATGCGCAGACGAGCACACGATGTGCGCACACAGGGCTTGTGGGCCGCTGGCATGTGGACTGCAGTAAGGGGGAAAGTGCCCGGAACTAGAGGTAGGTAAAAGAAGAGGTACCTGCATGGCACCCCCCACTGTTGCGCCCTAGACAGGTGCCTCTTCTGCCTACGCTTAGTTCCGGCCCTGCTCATCACTAATCACACATAATGGCCAAGTCAGAAACAAACCTAGGACTCTGGTGCTGCAGAAACAGTAACCTTTGAGCTAACAACAGAATTCCATTTTGACTGTGGCAATACCTTCTTCTAATATATGGTAGTATTTAAGGCTAAAAGGCTTAGAAAGAAATGAGAAATCTATTAAGAAATAAGAAATCTATTAGCAGGTCTAGGCTCTACAAATACTTCATCTCGTAATTCTTCTGGCCAGTGCTATAATTACTCTAATATCAGTAGCCGTCAATGTTTTTCTTAACAAGGGCTTTTGTCATCACCATATATACAGTAATTTGTCACAGCATTGAGTATATTACATATTTTCTGTGAGTTGTAAATAAATAAATGAATGCACTGCATTTTACACTGTAGTGCTGCACAGCTATAGTGCTATAATATTCCTTGGCGGAAGAGACTCATGTGGACACCAAGCATGTACTGTACTTATCTCAATAACAATAGGGGATAGGTTTAAGAGATAAAGGAAATAATTATTTGATTTTCAAGTTATTCCTAATTATTTGAACCCCCCCCCCTATTTTTCAGGAGTTACCCTATTTTGGCTCCTCTCCCCTGGTCTCCCATTACCCCATGGCATTCTCCATTTTTTTTGCACATTGTCCCGAAGTTACCCTAGATTTATTGGCACACATGCTCAATTAGCATTTGAAGATGTCATAGTAAGCAATTGCGCATGCACAGGTATCATTTAGTGGCTTCAAAGAGGCATTAGTGTATGTACACTTCTCTGGAATAGGGTACAAAATCATTTTAGGCATTGGTCTGGCTTAAAATGCATACACACCATTATAAATATGCCTGCTGGCTCTTTGAAACAGGTAATTTTTGTGATTGTGATCCATCTGGCTTTATTGTGTTAAAATATTATACACAACTTTATTAGTATTTATTCTGTTAATGAACAGGGGCTGGACTTGGCCTTCTCACAGATATCCCAGCTCAGAGATGATGTCTTTTTTCTTGAAAATACCATAAATCAATCAAAGCAAGAACGATTTGATGTGAAAGAATTTACACAGAAGCCAACAAAAAAAGAAACTGTGACCCAAACAACTATCCACCTGCTGCCCACTGCACCTCAGGGTAAGTATCATTAATTTCATCTACATATTTTTAAGTGGATATTAAGGGGATATTTGCAAACCTGAAAGAAGTGTGCAAGTATAGGCCATTTTCTGCAATCTGTACACTGCAGTTGGCATGTGCAAATTGGCACAGCTCTCTGCCCTCTGCGGGGCATATTTATAATCCCTAAGGATTGCGGTTGGGCAAAATGAATGCAGAAGTCAATTTTTGAACTCTTGTTCCCTGCAATCATAGTTACATAGCTGATTTAATTTGAAAAAAGACAAAAGTCCACCAAGATTAAACCTTCCAAATGAAGGTAGAAGGAGACTTCAAACTGTGGCAAGGCACACTCTTTGTGCATCACCCACTATGGTGATAGTGAACGCAGAACTACTATAAGGTACCAAGGGCAAATATTTATTGGTGGGTTCCCACTTTTCTAAGACATTTGTGATAGAATGACCCTCAAGCATGTGAACATCAATATAACAAGGCACTTGGCAGGCAGCGGAGAAATGGTCTGCACTAACTGAAGTAGACATGAGGCCCAGGTCACCCTGGACCAACACCAATGGGAGCATAAAAATGACAAAATGGTTATACCACAAGAAAAAAGGCAAATAAATTAGCCATGCCATAAATCTCTTGCAGATTATGAGGGGTCTACTGTATCTGCAGGATGCGTCTGTCAAAACTTATAACACAATGAAACACCTGCTGGTGGGACCCCTGTCCTGGTGGGCACCTCAGCAAATACCCCTTTTATTTATTAAAATGGCCTCTTTGAGAGGATCACTATCCAGTCTACTCCTTATTATGGAGGTACACAAACCTGCAAAGGCACGCAAAATATTTGTGACTTTTAGAGATACTGACACCTGAAATTAAACTTTTCCAAAATATATCATTACATTGTCTTTGCATGAGCTTTATAATTTTGCCATTAAAGTATTTGCCCAATGCTTGAACATTACCTATCCTGATCCTCATTGTTCCTCTATGAGGGGGCTGCCATATTTGAGTCTGTTAGCATTAGAAGCTATAACTGACAGGCTGAGATGGGAACTTCAAGTAATGATAACTTACAAAAGCAGCCTTATCAGTGAAAAAAGATCAACATGACTTATAGGGAACTTTTTATGTACATTCATATTTTGAAAAGTAGTTTTTTCGTGTCAGTATCACTTTAACATTGTATAAACCTGTACGTATGTTGAGTAAACGTTTAGTAACTGGGCTGCCAAAGGCAAAAAAAACACTGTTGTATGTGCATAAGCCTAAGGCATATAGTATATATTCTCTTTCAAATTATTCCTAATTAATGTGCAAACAAATATTTTATTTCCGTTTTATGATAATGGCACCAAAGTGTTCACGTCAGTAAATGACTGTTAACTCATGAATACAGACAGTACTGTGTTTCTTCCATCACCATTACAAATTCTCAGAAATCTACAAGAGATATCAGTTTTTGTACTGTTCGCCATTATAAAATATAAGAAAATCTGCATAAGTAATTTTTTTCTAATGTTTCAATTACAATACAAACTACAGTATGATCACCATGGCTACAGCTTTTATTTTACCAATTCATGGAAGAAATGGCTTCAAATGGATTCAAATCAAGTCACTACACAAATGTTTACCTTTCCTCTGAGGCTGTTTCTTATCAGTTATTTTGAACTTTCCATCTGTGTATGGTTTGAGTAAATATATGAAACAGAGCCATTATGTCTATGAATGATTACAAACACACACAGATACACAGATATCCAGAGATACACACATATACTATTCTATATTCATATTAACTGTGCAGTATTTCTTTAATTCATTGACTCTGTTAACTGGTTCAGCGTGTGTAAACCATGGTAGCAGTTCAGCAAACCAACGCCACATTCCGGAGATGCTGTGTAGTTAGAACTGCCCTTATGTAAGAAGAATAACAATGTAATACCAAGAGAACTGAGAGGAGAATAAATGTGTATTGTGCACACAGAGCTTGGTACTAATATGCAGGCCATAAAACACATAACCATAAATGTTATTAGATTAGAGATAAAAGGTTAAAGTCCCATGAGATAAAACATCTACATATCCACACTATGACTCTTCCCAGTGGTTTTGTAAAGGACAGAACAAACACCCATTTTTAAAGGCATAAAACCACCAAGAAGTTCCAAAGCATGACCTATAAGAATAAATGTATGTTACACCCCTATTCGGCCCCTAGCTTGTAATTCATAGCAAGAAAGAATACAGGTAACCTAGTAACAGTGCTTTTATAGTAGGTGAAGAAAATTACTGGATAGGTGTTACTATATGATCCCCTTACAGTGATTTTACCAGTGGGACAAAGAGCACATGACTGGGGCATGGCCAATTGTTCACTGCTTCTACCTGTTGCCAAGAATAAAACATATGACCATCTTATTTGGATGATATGGCTACAGCTTTATTAATAACCACAGTCATATGATAACAATAATCTATCTAACCTAGCTTAACCAGTTAGGACCTACCCTCCCCTGTTTAGCTGCTAACACTGCCCCCAAGGTGCCACATTAACCAACACCTACTAATCAAGGAGGGCGGGTGGGGAACACACACAGCTGGTGACCTAAAAAAATGGAAGACAGATTTCCTGCTCCACCTTGCTAGTACTTTCTACCTGGTAGGTTCAACCTGACCAATACCCCACTCATGTTGCCAGCCCCATCATGTACGTCATGTAGGCCCTCCTCCTTCGCTACACTGGCATCCTGCCCTCACTTAAATATAATTGGTTAAACATTTTCAGTTCTCCCATATACTTGCACAAAAATATGCAACAGAAATTAGTAGAGGTGGTTAGAAAACCCTTTCTACACCCAGAACCTGGGCAAGGATACAGCGACTGACTAAAATCTTTTCTACAGCCTGGTAAATGACTGATAAATCATTTTATCGACTAATTGATACTAAGAAAAAATTGTACAATAACTACAATTTGATATTTTTCTCTGTTAAAGCTGGCATTCAGATTTTGCTGCATGATACTACAAGAGACTCTACCACCATGTCTATGTCGAGTCAGAAGGAAATGGCTGATGAAATCTTTCAAATATCAATCCCCTTCTTGAAGAGTCGGTCAGGTAACATTAAAGAACATAAGTAAATGTTATTTTTCTAAAAGGCATTACAGCTATTATACCTGTTTTGCAGAATTGAATCTTTCCATAATTTGGATCTTCATATAACTCTGCTAAAAAAAAACATTTAAACCACAAAACTCAGTAGGATTGTTTTGCCTCTTAGTTGGGATCAAGTAAAAGACACTGTTCAATTATTACAGGGAAAAGGAGAATCATTTTTTAAAATTATGTCTGTGGGAGATGGCCTTCCTGTAATTCAGAGCTTCCTGGATTACAGGTTTCTGGATACCACTTTTTTTGCTTGACATATTTTTCATTATATTTCTTTTAAATGCCATAGTTTAAAACATGATGGATTGTTCATGTTAGTGTTACACATGGAACTTTAGGCCGTGTTTAGACACCCAATGCTATTGACCCATGCTCCTTTGGCATCTATGGCTATGGATGGTAAGCAATGTTAAGGCTAGGTAAGCAGCTAGAAATTAATGACATCTTATGGAAGGCTGAAAGTGAAAGCTCAGACCTTTATAGACACTAGGCCACGTTACGCATATAGAAAATAATTCTATATGTATAAAGTGGACCTTTAACCTAAGACAGGTTTTAATAGAGGAGTGGATGTTTAAAGATAAATTTGGATATATGAAGATAAGTTCACCATATTTTTCACTATATTTTGCCCATATTATATTACAGTATGGGATTCATTATCTGGAAATCCAAAAAAATATCTTGAAGGCCATCTCCCTCATTTTGAAATAATTCAAAATTTTCAACATGATTTCCTTTTTCTCTGTAATAATAAAATAGTATCTTGTACTTGATCCCAACTAAGATATTATTAATCCTTACTGGAGGCAAAACAACCCTACTGGGTTTACTTAATGTTCAAATGATTTTTTTAGTAGACTTAAGGCAGTGATCCCCAACCAGTGGCTCGTGAGCAACATGTTGCTCACCAACGCCTTGGATGTTGCTCTCAGTGTCCACAAACCAGATAGTTATTTTTGAATTCCTTACTTGGTGGCAAGTTTTGGTTGAATAAAAACAAGATTTACTACCAAATAAAGCCCCTGTAAGCTGATAGTGTGCATAGAAGCTGCCTAATAGCCAATCTTAGCCCTTATTTGGCACCTCCATGAACTTTTATGATGCTTGTGTTGCTCTTTTTACATTTGACTTTGGCTCACGGATAAGAAAGGTTGGGGACCCCTGGCTTAAGGTATAATGGAAATTATGGAAATATCCCTTATCCAGTCTATCACTATAGCTAACAGTATTAACTGGATTTATCTTTCTGACTTTGTTAGACTTCCAAGTATTCTTCTATGGAGCAGACAAGGATGCAAATGGCTTTCTTACTTATGCTGAAATAAAGAAAGTGCTTGGAGACGAGACTCCAAGTGAAGACATGCTACTTCCCTTTGACGATGATCAAAATAGAATGTATTCCTACACTGAACTTATCAGAACATTCCATCTTAAAGGTAAAGAACAAGTGAGTCTTGTTTTTGATAGGTAGGCCTACACAGTTACTAGACTGTAAACCTACTGAGCTACTGTAGGAAGAGATTCACCATAAGGTCAGGAAAAAATGTCCTACATGCCAGTTGCACATTGAAAACAGCTACAAAAAGCATGGGTTGCAAGTTTTCCTAAGTATCTTGAAAAACTGACCGCTAGAATGGCACAGTTACCTGTATATAAAATAATTATATGAAATAAAACAAGAATGTTATTACAATGTATTGATTAAAATTTCTGATTCTTAATGAATGATACATTGGTGAACAAAAATATCAATTTGTACAAAAATATAAATATTTCTGGATGATTCCAAACTTTTTAATACTATATATATATATTCAGAAAGCACAAAAAGACCAGCAACACCAGGATTTGTGACAATCAGAAATAGTTGTATTCTTGTAAGCATATACAGTAAATGTGACACTTTCTCAAGTGACGAAAGGTCAAAATTTGGTCCGAATGTGCGAATTGGCTGTATACTAGAATACAACTATTTGATTGGCACAAATCCCGGTGTTGCTGGTCTTTTTGTGCAATATATTTTAACAGGTAAACTATTATAGAGACGATACACTGCTCACACCTCATAGAAGGAAAGAGCACACACAAGTCATTTTACACAAAGCTTTAGGGACCAAATCTATGATCTGAGCAAGATTGTTCTCTTCCATTATCTGAGCTTTTTTTAAAAACACTGATACTTGTTCACATAAAACATCAAAGCACTTCCTAAAGGTGGAATTAGACTGAAGTCATTAAAGTAGGGAATTCTGTGCAGTGCATTAGTCATTGGGAGAGGACAAACTGTGACACAAGGTGTGTAGGCCAAAGAACACGTGTACAAAGAAACCACTGCAAATATCCCAACATTCCTTCTCAGACATGCTGCTTTTCAAAAAATTGTGTTCTTAACACCTTTGTTGTATAATAAATAGTCAGTGCATGATCCCCACTTAGTTTGCTCATTAAAATCAAATCTTAAAAGTATTTTTTTAAAGGTGCGATATTTAAAACCATAGTTAAGGGTATACTGTCATAGGAAAGCATGTTTTTTTTTTCAAAATTCATCAGTTAATAGAGCTTCAGGTTTTGTTATAGTTAATTTTGAAATTTCACATGGGGATAGCCATATTCTCCATTTCCCAGTGTGCCACGGCCATGTGACCTGTGCTCTGATAAACTTCAGTCACACTTTACTGCTGCTCTACAAGTTGGAGTGATATCACCCTGCTCCCAGCAGCCAATCAGCAGAACAATGGGAAGGGAGCAAGATAGCAGCTCCCAGTAGATATTAGAATAGCACTCAATAAATGCAAGTCTGACTCATGACTCCTCCAGTTACATAGGAGTAGGAGAAACAATATGTTATCTGAAAGCAATTCTAATGTGTAGCGCTGGCTCCTTCTGAAAGCTCAGACTCAGGCACAATGCACTGAGATGGCTGCCTACACACCAATATTACAACTAAAACCAAATGTATTTGTTCATGAACATTTATTCTTAAACAAAATTTCATACTAGAAACACTGAACAATCCTAATGAAATCTTCCGTGTACTGTTGCATATGTGTGTGGTTAATGTTCTTATTAAAATACCATCTACAAGGTTTTTTTTTTACTGCCAGGCGATTTTAGAACCAATATTAATGCATAGATGGCATTCTGTGTATGTTTTGTTTCAGAATAAAGAAACAAGAGAATATGAAGAAAGCAACAGACAAGGCAGCAAAGAAAAAGACATTTAATTACTGTTTTGTTTCTTCATACAGCACCTGAAAATATAAAGAAGTACACAATGTTTTTATATTTAAAGGGGTTTTATTTCAAATATTTAAACAAACATAAAAGCATGATTCAGAGAAACAAAATTCATGTTTTTTAGAGAAACATCTAAACTGGATGTTAAGGCATTCAGGTAAACCATATATTCCCTTTCCCAATATTATTATTATTATTATGGTATTGTATTGCAATAAAACTTTTGTATTAAGTGAATGAGTCCAGTGTCCGTAGTGTGTTCTCTAAGATTCCATGATTTACAGTTATTCATAAAAGATATCCATATTAGTTACAAGATTAAAACTTTTGCTAATACTGTATTTAAAACCATCCAATGATGTACACAGTAAAACGATACTTTGTTCCTGTTTACTTTTCCATCATGGCTGTAAGACAAATGCAGATAGCAAGAATCTATACATTTCCATCTCATGTGTTTTTCAATCAATAGGTTTTTAATTGTTAACAAAAAACGTTGGTGCATGGATTCAGAAAAAACTGTACATCGACATACAAGTACAGTCTGAGAAGTCAGTAATCATTCAGATTAGTGAGATGTGTGTATATTTGTGATTAATGTGTACGTTTGTATATAAACATATGGCACTGGTATTAGTGCCTTTACACATTCCGTTCATTGTCCAGTATTATATAAACAACTACTGTGAAAATGAGTAAGGTCTTCTTAAATAACAAATACACGTTCAATACTGTCAGCTTTTTCACGCCATGAGCCACCTCTCTTCCTCCAGTCATTGCTACATGTTTACTACAGGATGTCTCCTTTATATCTAACACACAAATATATCACTGAGTCACTCTGACTGACCCATCACCCTAATTTTTAAAGGCCTGTTTTATTGCATTATGAAACACTCCAGTCAATTCCAGTCATTTTTAACCTTTGAGGCAAAGTAGGACAGACTTTAGCTTTACAAATGCACAGAATTACTTTCTTTGTTTCCTATTGATCGTAAATAGACCAATGCTTCACCTGTAAACAAGGATGTGGTTCTCTCTGTATATCATATCAGTAAAACATTCCAAAAATAAAATAAATTATTCTCAGACATTCTAATGTGTAGATATAAATGGGGGAAACCCTGTAATTTAAATTTAACAGGAAGACAAACAACAGATGGTTATCACATATATTTATTGTACACGTTTAGTTTAAGTACCTGGATATTCAATTACATATTATCATGTAGCTCTTGAAGGAAATAACACTGTCTCTTTCCATTTCATTAATAAATAAGTTATCCTCACTATCTACATGCATCATGCAAAATATGTACAGCTAAAATTCCAGGTATTTGGAGTAAACACAGGGAAAGAATACAGCTCGTGTTTCTACCATAGTACTTTAACTGTTCTAATCTTATTTTTGTTTCTATAATCAAATCTCCCTATATATGCTCAGTCTCAGTTACAATAATTGGGAGGGATTATGAAATCAAAAACTGAGCATAAATGATGTGGCTCCTTGATATCAAATAAAGTCAGCCTTCATTATATCAGGCATGAGGAGATGTCACAATGTGGGCTGCATAAATGCCTGCCTTACATTTACTGCGACAAATGGTATCTAAGAAAAATAACTGCATATGAGATCAGAATACATTAATATTTATGAAAACAGCAGGTTTCATTGTAGAACCTTTTTTGAACTGCTTTTACAAGAACTGGCATTCTTCAAAATTAAAAAGCATACAGGTTTTTAAGTGGTACAAAAACTGAAGAAAACAAAATGCAAAATATTAACTATATATTGTACAATGGATTACTCAACAAGACTTTCTTGCTTCCCCTGTCAAAATCAAAGCTATTAACAATACCAAGATATTTAACATGTGAAGAACAAAACCGTTTAGGGTTGCAACATCAAATAACTGATGGATTGTGTACTCCTGAAAGTATCCTGCACTAATGTTTCCATATGGAACAGCACCTGATGTCACAATGAAGCATTGTGCTAAAGCTAAAAAATAATTGTATTTCCTTAAAATACAATACGTTGCCAATTATTTACAATGAGAAAGTTAATATTACCATTATATCCTAATTCCAGAAAACAGGAAAAAATGTCAAAAATATCAAACATTTAGCAAAAAATACCATTAGAAAATATTTTGGATCTGTGGTTAACATACGTTTAGGGGCTTCCTGGAAAAAGCAATTATTGATACTATATTTATAATGACATTTCTGTTTTTCTAAAGAGTGTACTCAAGAGAAATATGTGAAATATCATTTCACATAAAAATATATATATATTGTAACAAAATTAGGTTTGTGTTTGGTTCATTTTTTGGAAGCAATAACACATCTCTGTTAAACAAAAGGAAGCAGAATAAACATTTCCTTGTTAAGGAAATCAAATTCATTACTTAGTATGGTATGGTATGTAGTAGTGAGGGAGTGCTTAGAAGAGTTAATGGAAACCCCGCTTTAAGCTTTTCGTGTGTTAGGAGAGTCTAAAGTACATTGGCTTGGATTTATGAGGTCAGAAGGAGCCACATGAAAAAAAGAAAAACTTTGCTTGAAAAGTGTAGCAAAACAGTATTCTCATGACTCACGCCTGCTGACTTAATTGCTTCCAAGAATGCAAACAAGACTTCTCCAGCATTTGTAAAAGAATTAATATCAACTATTAGAATTGCATTTTATTTAACCTCATACTTTAACTCAATTCTCCCCAGGCTCATTTCACCTTCTTTTCATGTTTTATGTGCCCATTTTTCCTATATTTGCCATTTGCTGTGCCATTTTGATAGTACCCATTGAGGCCGACGTGTTCCTTGCTTCTCATGCTTTTCCGCATGTATTTCGCTAGCATTGAAATGAAGTACCAGGCTATAGTAACAACAAAAAGTAAAAGTAATACTACATCTAGTAAAAAGTACTGATAGAAAGAGACGTTGTGAATAGCAGCACGCAGATGGTCAGCTCCATTGTGTCGAAGTATGTAATTGATCCAATATACTGCCCTGCTCACTGGATGGCCCGGCTGGTCTTTGTGAATTGTAGACAATTTTACTGCCTGTTGTTGGTAACTACAAGAAATCAAAGTGTCAAAATAAGTTATTTATAAATCAAAAAACAATATGATAGGTAAATGCAGGAATAGGAATAAGTCGCTATCATTCTACACGTATTTTCTCATGATCTAGACAAGTGATGCATATCTGGGGCTAATTTATAAACACTGGGCAAATTTGCAATAACCCATAGCAACCAAGTAGTGATTAACTTTTTTCATTCAGTTACTAGAACAATGAAAAAAATCATCTGATTAATTGCCATGGTTTACTGGCCAGGTGCAAATTTGCCCAGTGTTCATAAATGACCCCCAGATTTGACTCACTTGGTTCACACGTAGTGCAGTCCAGTTTTGCTTCGCTGAAAAATTCACAAAACAAATTGAAGTTTTATAAACTGCAAACCAGCAATTGCCATATCATCTCCCTAATGGGGAGAGGGGGAACAGTTGTGCCAGGCTTCATGTAATCTTCTTTCTTAAGGGGGTCTGGTCGCGTCACGACTTACGTATAGACTCCACTGACCCCCCCCAATTAAAATACTGCCTTATTAGCATATTAATTATTTTTGCTATTTTTAATAACTACTACTGATGAGTTATTTGGCCCCACAGCAAGATCACTGGGCCCCTAAACTTACAAATAGTTACATAGTTACATAGGGTTGAAAAAAGACCAGTGTCCATCAAGTTCAACCCATCCGAGTAAACCCAGCACACAACCTATACTAACCAATCTATACACTCACATACATAAACTATATATATACAACCAGTAATACTAACTGTAGATATTAGTATCACAATAGCCTTGGATATTCTGCTTGTTCAAAAACTCATCCAGGCCCCTCTTAAAGGCATTAACAGAGTCTGCCATTACCACATCACTAGGAAGGGCATTCCACAACCTCACTGCCCTCACCGTGAAAAACCACCTACGCTGCTTCAAATGGAAGCTCTGGTCCTCTAATATATAGGGGTGACCTCTGGTGCGCTGATTGTTTTTATGGGAAAAAAGAACATCCCCCAACTGCCTATAATCCCTTCTAATGTTCTTGTACAGAGTAATCATGTCCCCTCGCAAGCGCCTCTTTTCCAGAGAAAACAACCCCAACCTCGACAGTCTAACCTCATAGCTTAAATCTTCCATCCCCTTTACCAGTTTAGTTGCACGTCTCTGCACTCTCTCCAGCTCATTAATATCCTTCTTAAGGACTGGAGCCCAAAACTGCACCGCATACTCAAGGTGAGGCCTTACCAGGGACCTATAAAGGGGCAAAATTATGTTCTCATCCCTTGAGTCAATGCCCTTTTTGATACAAGACAGCACTTTATTTGCTGTAGTAGCCACAGAATGACACTGCCTGGAATTGGACAACTTGTGATCTACAAAAACCCCTAGATCCTTCTCCATTAAGGATGCCCCCAACACACTACCATTCAGTAGATAGTTTGCGTTTATATTATTTCTACCAAAGTGCATAACTTTGCACATGTCAACATTGAACCTCATTTTCCAGTTTGCTGCCCAGTTTTCCAATTTTGTCAAATCGCTCTGCAAAGCGGCAGCATCCTGCATGGAACGTATATACAGTATCTAGTAGAATTAAGTCTAAAACAACTGGACTTTTCTGAGTTTTTCTTGAAAACGTTTCACCACTCATCCGAGTGGCTTCTTCAGTTCAAATGACTGGTAGGGAATTCCCCGGTATTTAAACTCTTGATGGTAGTAGAGTCACAGACATCCAATCACAATGGTTCCATTGAACTTGTTCAGTTAGGTGTTAGCTGAAACTGACAGGTGTAAGAAGGTATGATCCAATCACAATGGTACCAAGATTCTCATTGATGAAGGTGTTAATCCTTCAAAGTACATGACTGGAAGTGTGAACTGTTGTGAAACTGCCGGGGTAAGGATGTCAACGCGCCATTGTATGTTGGTGACAAGCGGTGTCTCAGGCCCCCTCCTCTGTTCAGGGATGGTTTTTCCAGGTTGGCATAAATGGCCTCTTTCACACCTCTTTCAAACCATCTGTCCTCTCGGTCCAAAATATGCACGTTACTGTCCTCAAAAGAGTGACCTTTTTCTTTGAGGTGTAGATAGACCGCTGAGTCTTGTCCTGAGGAGTTTGCCCGCCTATGTTGGGCCATTCTCTTACAGAGAGGTTGTTTTGTCTCCCCAATGTATAAGTCTGAGCACTCTTCACTACACTGGACAGCATAGACCACATTACTTTTCATGTGCTTGGGTGTTGGGTCTTTCGGGTGCACCAGCTTCTGTCTCAAGGTGTTGCTGGGTTTGAAAAACACAGGAATGCGATGTTTGTTGAAAATTCTCCTAAGTTTTTCTGATGTTCCAGCAACATATGGAATGACTATGTTGTTTCGCCTGCTATGTTGTTTCGCCTGCTGACTTCCAGTCATGTACTTTGAAGGATTAACACCTTCATCAATGAGAATCTTGGTACCATTGTGATTGGATCATACCTTCTTACACCTGTCAGTTTCAGCTAACACCTAACTGAACAAGTTCAATGGAACCATTGTGATTGGATGTCTGTGACTCTACTACCATCAAGAGTTTAAATACCGGGGAATTCCCTACCAGTCATTTGAACTGAAGAAGCCACTCGGATGAGTGGTGAAACGTTTTCAAGAAAAACTCAGAAAAGTCCAGTTGTTTTAGACTTAATTCTACTAGATACTGTATATCATGACCTGGATGAATGAGAATCTTCATAGACATGGAACGTATAGTTTTGCACAATTTAGTGTCATCAGCAAAAATAGAAACAGTACTCTCTATGCCCACCTCCAGGTCATTAATAAACAAGTTAAAAAGCAAAGGACCAAGGACTGACCCCTGCGGTACTCCACTAACCACACTGGCCCAATTAGAAAATGTTCCATTTACCACCACTCTTTGTACTCTATCCTTCAGCCAGTTCTCTATCCAATTACGAATATTATGTTCTAGGCCAATATTCCTCAATTTGATCATTAACCTTTTGTGAGGTACTGTATCAAACGCTTTAGCAAAATCTAAGTAGATGACATCAACTGCCATTCCAGCATCAAGGTTCCTGCTCACCTCCTCATAAAAGGCAACTAAATTAGTCTGGCAAGATCTGTTACGCATAAAACCATGCTGGCACAAACTAATAGTATTGTGAACTGCAATGTATTCAACTATCCTATCCCTTATTACCCCTTCCAGAAGCTTTCCTACTACTGATGTCAGACTAACAGGCCTATAGTTTTCAGGCTGAGAATGAGATCCCTTTTTAAATAATGGCACCATATTAGCAATCCGCCAGTCTCTCGGCACCATGCCAAACCTCAACGAATCCTGAAAAATTATGTGAAGAGGCTTGGCAATCACAGCGCTCAGCTCATTTAATACCCTGGGATGAATCCCATCCGGTCCTGGACCTTTGTTTACCTTTACATGTTCAAGTCTCTTTTGAACTTCCTCCTGAGTGACCCACGCGTCAGTAGCTAAATTACTAGCACAGTTTATGTAACAAAAATGTACGTAACTTCCATATCAAGCAATGGCAGCAGAGAACAGTGGCACGTACGTAGGAAGGGGTTAAACTTAGGGCAAACTCTACTGACCCCCAATGAACTGACTGAATTATTAGCACATTAATCAACAGAACTTTTTATATGAACTGCTTATTATAGAGTAACATCAGCTATTTATATTGCACACACACAAGGGGTGTGGCCAAATTTTGGTATAGCATGCTTGTGTTCATGGGGGCCCATATAAATAACTTGTGCGCAAAGTTTCTGATGGCCTTAGTAGCAGGTTTAGGATTGCTAAAGCCTTAGGGGCAGAGTTATGATTGTTCAAGCCTTTTGGCCCCTTAGGGGCTTAATTATCAATTTGTGAATTCGAGGTTTTTTCCAAAATCAATTAAACTTACATATTGCTGCTCTATTGTTAAAATTAGTTTGTACAGACGTATTAAGAGAAGACAATTACAATAAACACCATCTAGATACCCAATATTGTTAGACTTATATCTTCTATATTTCAGGATTTGTTTGTATATACTACTGTATGAAGAACTGAAGGAATATGCATAAATGTATTACCTTTGATTATGAATAACTTCAGTTAGCGATGCAAACAGAGTATCCTCTGTGATTTTCTTCCACTCAAGAAGAATTCCCATACCTTTGGCTTGTACTCGAGTCATGGTATCATAATGGTCACCAAACAGTGGGATCCCCACTACAGGCACTCCATGGTACATAGCCTCAAAAATACCATTTAACCCACCATGACTGAGGAATGTTTTAATTTTTGGGTGACCTAAATATTAATGAAGCAAACAAACAATTATAATCACGTGTACAACATGTACAAATATACTTCATACCTTTGATCTATAAATTTGCATGTCTCCCCAGGCTTCTTAAAAGATAAGTAAGCCTTTTATTTAAAATTAAATAGCCCACAGAATAACATACCTTTCTTCCTGCATGGGGATTTATTTTGTTTTTCTATATAAGTAGCAGAAATGCAGCTCTTTTACTTACTTATCTAGTGTAAAAGCCTTTTGCTTTCTGAGCACTGCTTTTCTCTCCAACTATCCAACTCTCCAAAGACCTCAAAGAAGTTCCTACTGGGCATGCTCTCTGCTCCAATTAAAATCAATCAGGCATGTGCAGGAGGCACCTCTTTGAGGTCATCATAGTCAGAGAGAGAAGGAGTGCTCAGAAAGCAAAAGGAGGCAGAGCTTCACACTAGACAAGGAAGTAACAAAAAGAGCTGTAGTTAAAGTGGCTGTACTAAAAAAAAACAAAATAAATCCCCATGCAGGGAAAAAGGTATGTTATGCTGGGGGCTTCTAGAGATTAAAAACAAAGGTTTACTTATTTTTTAAAGGGGCAATACCCACCTAAAATCACCTTTGCTAAAAATGAACACAAAAAATAGAAATTGTTTTGAAATTACATTCTACCCATTGTTTTATATGTTGAAAAAATGTCCTACTATTTTGCCATTATAAAGCACTAATTTATAAGGGCTATTTTCACTGAACTCTTTCCCTACTTTTATAAACTGGGCGTTTTTTTCTGAGGATGTTCAGACCAAGCCCTTTTATTGAGCACATAGTAGATGTTTATTAACCCAGCATACGGTAATTACATGCTAATGGCAAAATAACTGTATTTTTTGTTTAAGGCTAATGGCTCATGGAGTGTTTTAATCACCTCTGTAATCAGACAGAAAACAGCAAACCCTATCCACATGATCCCACAGAAGTCTAAGTCAGTTTTCTCTGACAGGAGTATAAGAATATTTTTCCTGCCCCTGTTATCTGCTTGATTCCAAGGGCTCAAACACCCAATGTGCCATAGTGTTAAATAATAGTTTTTAGGAATGGGGTGAACATTTTGGAAATAACCCTAATCTGAGCTACAAATCATTTTGGATAACTGATCCCATGCCATTATTGCTAAGCATTTTTCTATATAAAAACTGACCTGAACTAAGTGCACAAACACGTGGGAAACTAATTATGTGTTCTTATACTTCTGGCAGACGACTGATCAATTATAGCCTTTGAATTACCTACCACATTAAAATAAAGAGTGTTCCTCTAGGTGTCTCTCAGTGCTACCAGGGTGCCCAGCTGATTTTAATATGCTTTTTATTAACTATATTTGTTTTAAGCATACAAGCCCTTTGATACCTGAAAGAGGCTGTGTGTGCATGGAACATGTTCTGTAAAGGAAAAACCTTATAAAATGTGTGCAGTTTAATCTGCCTGAATGAGCTTTGCTTCATTCTTTTCTATAAATCAGGGTTTTTGCTGTAAATGTCACTAAATAAAATGCTCATCTGTCTGGACTAATACACTGGCCTGCAGTTGTTGTTTATATGGAACACGTACTGTACCTAATACATGGTACCTAAAGCTATAGTGTGCATGATCATGTTTAGATTATGGTACAGTATTATATTGATATTACGTCAATTAAATTTTTTTGACAAAGACCATCATATGTATTCTCTAAATGAAATGATTGTATATATTATATCTTTTAGCCCAGCAATGAACAATTAGAATATGGACTTACCAAGTAAATCATTTTGAGGTATCCATTCAATAAGTTTGGTGTTGTTTCCTAAATTTCTTGGTTTGGTTCCAGAAAACCTGAAGTCAGAATGCAAGAAATAGAAATAAGTATGACTTTTTTATGAGCTGGTAAAAAAGCAATACACCACAGCAAAACTAAAATGTTAGTCATGAATGTTCCATTTAATTTAGTATTTTTAGCATAACAATCTGGTTGTCTTCCTAGGTGAGTGTGCCAATGGTGAACATACTTCTGATGACGAGTGTTTCCTTTCTCTTGCATATTTAATTTGATAAAGTGACCAGAATGAGAGTCCAAAAACAACATTTCAAACTAAGAATAACAGAGCCTTCTTCTCTATGTGCTTAACTTGGGAAAGTTGGATTACTTACCTCCATATCACTTTCTGAGGTAATCGTGCAAGGGCCCCAGCCAGTTTATTTGCAATGTCTTCAGACAAGTATTTGACTCCAGCTCCAAATGAAACCAGAACAAAACCATTCTCATCAACATTGTCCACCCACGTTTGAAGATCCTTAAATGAAATACATTTGCTTACTGAGCAACTCATGATTAACACATAGCATTTCCACAAACATAATATACATAAAAAAGTATGTATCAAGCACATTGGTACTGCCTGCAAGTGGCTTGGAGCATGTATGTACACAATTATCTTTAAGAAATAACGTCAATGTGTGCACAATTTTACAACGATTTTAGTGCTTTGCATATGCACTTGCCATTTTAGAGGCTCTTTGTTCTAATATATGCAATCCTTGTATGTCCTTAAAAAGGTCACACTTTAGTGACCAAAGCACACATGATTAAATAAATAAATATATATATTTAATCATATGCATTTCAGTTACTACAGTGTACTGTATATATATATGGGATCTATTATCCAGAATGATTTATTTATTTCAATGACAACAAACACTTCCATGCTGTACTTACTTGCTGTTAAATTGTACATCCAGCCCAATTTAAATCAAAAGGACTACCAGTTTACATGGAAAAAGTGTACTTGTATTTTCTTCTATTAAAAATATTCCTTGAACACTTATCCTCTGTATTCCTTCAATGATGATTTGCTGCAACGGCATAAACTGCCATGATGGAAGACAAGAATCCATTGTTCCATGGCACAAGGTGCTCTTTATTCTCTATGGTTCTGCATTTGGTTATTTCCCACAGACCTCAATCTTTTAATGTACAGCTGTGTTACAGTGCAAGGATCCAGCTGGTGCTAACCAGCAGAGAGCTGAACAGCAAATACAACACATAATGCTCTGTTTAAGCTATTCTGTTTCAAAAATGCAGCCAATAAGTATTACGTTAAAAAAAATGTAAAAAGGTATATAGCTATAAAGCAAATGCTTATAATGTTTTCAGTGTCCTGAGTTACCTTTCCTCTTATAAGATAAAAAGGACAGTTGTAGTGGGTGTTCAAAAGTGTTCACTTACAACTTACTATGTTTAATTTAAGCACCAAATAACTGAACAGGAAAGAAAAATAACTATTTCTGGCTTTGCAGAAGCGTATTGGTTACAATACGATTTGGGCCAAAACTGGTATTAGATTGAGAACATTCAATATATAAAACAGGGTTTACTATTACACATACATACATTTTTTGAATTCACTGTACAGCCTACTATTGATACAGCCTACTATAGATACTAAAAAAATCATAGGATATATTCATAGGACCTGTTCATTAAAATTCATAATTTAGGGCAAATTCAATTTGAAGTAATGGCACATGAACAACAAATATCTATGGTAGTGTAACATGTTGTTATGATTGTAAAATAGAATCACTCAATACATTTATTCATAATTGATAGTATCCTCTATATTAAATTGGTATTGGCCATATAGGGGTATCATTTGAGCCGAGTGTAGTAGTAAAAGGTCTATTTCTTCATTACATTTCTAAAAGCCCTTCATAAATATTAGGTTATGACATTTAATTGACTTAAGTTTAATAAAGAACAGCAGCATAGTATTTGGAAGACATAGAATATGGTTTAGGTAAATTATACTGTATTTTCTATATTATGTATCTGGTCCATATGTATCTGCAGTTTGCAATTACAAAGGCAGGCAGGTATTGTTATTATCAGGGTACTAGCTTGATGATCCTCAAATCAGGTATCTGGCAGCAGTACACTTTTAAGAGATTGACACATTTAAGGGTAATGTAATAAATGATGCAAAGTGTTCTTCTGGATCAAATAACCCACAGCAGCCAAATGCAACAGGCAGAATTTAGTTGGGCAAATTTAACAAATTTTATTACAATACCCTGCACAAATGAAATCCTCTATAAATCAAGGGGTCATTACTTAGACCAGGTTAAGAAGGACAAAGGAGCACAAGAGCTTCTTCCTGCTGAGTGCAGTATCAGCAGACGCTAGGAAGCCCTTTGCGGCCTGCATCTCTGGTCCCTACTTGCATGTCTGAATGATGCACGAGTTAGGGAAATGTTAGTTCCCTCCTGCCCCTCATAAATACATTGCTGCCAAATGCAGGTCTCTGCACTCCAAAAGAAACTAGTGACAATCTGAGCAACAAGCCTAAAGTGAATGAGCCCTCTCACCTTCTGAGATAGGTGTACAAATCCATTATACATACTGCGTCCTTCTATTAAACTCTTATATAAATGAAACCAACATTCCCTATACTTCTTCACATGATAGTGAACCATTTGTCTTAAACACAAGTGCAGAGAAGGAATCAAACAGCTCCAGGCAGCATTTTAAAACTGCATTGCAATTTTATTAGCAGTCTCAGCACACCACACCTTTCTCTTGGGCTCTGCCCGAAACATGTAGTGTGCTGACACAATACCTCCCAACATTTTGAAAATGGAAATGAAAAATAAATGCTGCGCTCAATTTTTTTGACCATGCCCATTTTTGTGACCACACCCTCTAAATACCACTCCCATTTGACTAAATTTGGCAGGTTATTTAAAGTTTGAACACATTTCTGGGGGTTTGTGTATGTGTTCAAACATTACAGTTTTGCTGAAAAAGGTGAAATTGCCCTTTAAGCTGCAAGTCTCAGTTCCCCTAAGAGACCTGTTTAGCTTATTAGTTGCAATTGTATCTCAGTGCAAATGGGGCTTTTCACCGTTCTAGGCTCTCTGCCAAAAGCCAACTTATTTAATTAAGGCTGATGCCACACCAGGCGTAGGGCTGATTTTTTCGGCAAGCGGAAAAACGCTTGCCGAAAATTCAGCCCTACGCCTGCTACTTGTGCCTGCACCCGAATGAATGGGATACGCTCGGGTGCAGGCACATGTAGCCGATATATGCATGAAAACGCGTGAGAATGCAAAGTCTCGCGTTTTCATGCGTATATCAGCTACATGTGCCTGCACCCGAGCGTATCCCATTCATTCGGGTGCAGGCACAAGTGGCAGGCGTAGGGCTGAATTTTTGGCGTTTTTCCGCTTGCCGAAAAAATCAGCCCTACGCCTGGTGTGGCATCAGCCTTAATGTGAGAAACAATGTTTCTAAGTGCAGGTGAAGCTCGTTAAGATTTCTGGGCTCTCTGCCAAAAGCTACTTTTAATTAAATGTGTATCTTTTTTAGCATTCAGTGCTAAATGAGGGACTTTTCAGTAAGACTTTTCAGTAAGAATCCGGGACTGTGGGTTGAGCTGTCAGAAGAGGGACTGTCCAGCGAAAATCGTGACACTTGTGAGGTATGCTGACTCTGCTAATAAAATTGCACTGCAGTTTTGAAACACTGCCTGGAGCTGTTTGATTCCTTCTCTGCATTTGATTTTCGGATACACTGTTGGGGTGACTCACAGACACCTGGAATCCATAGCTGTATACTCCTGATTATTTGCTCTGAAGCATAATCCAAAACCTTTTTATTTGTCTAAAAACACCTCTTTGAATATAAAATAATATTATGCGAATTCACACATACTTTCATTTTTTTACTATAAAGTAAAGGACCGCCATCATTTACTAAATATTATCTAAACAAAAAACACTGTTGATGGTTATATTAACAAAACATTGAGACGCACATTTGGATTAGAGCAATCATAAAGCACACCATGAGTTAAGGAACTCAAAGAACACAGGGTTTTGGGGAAAAATACCACTGAGTGGACTTTCTTAAATAAGAAAAAGTTTGGCACCTAAAAGCTTCCCAGGCCTAAGGGGCCTTACATTTCATGTGTTTACTCATGGCACAAGTCGTGAAGGGCACACCATATTCTCACTTCCTCATGCTGGGGCCATACACAGTCATTATGTACCATGATTATTTTATTTATTTATTTAATCTTCACTGTACATTTTTCATTTTTCTTTTGGGATTGAGGTGTTGAAGGTTCTTAAGGATCTAGGCACTTAAGATGGGGGGGTGGCTAAAAGGCTCCGCCCCTAGACCCTTTGCCCTTTGCCTTGAAGACCTTATGGCTGTAGTTTCTAGGATAAAGGGACCTAGCAAACTTTGCAGTGTGGGTGGCTGAAGTTCAAAGGTGTCCCTCCAAGCCTTGCAGGGGGCCTAAAGCCCCTTGCCCCTTTCAGGCCTTCTGGCCACTTCTTGCACTTTTTGTTTTTTCACTGGATGTATAGATTTTGAACATGCTTGAGATTCAATAAAAACATTATTGGAATATTAATAGAATATAATAAAATAATAGATTAATAATAGATTAATAGATTAATAATAATTAAATTTGCCTCCAGCTCGTCTGAGAAAATATGCTAATATAAATATAAAATGTTCACTTTGAGCTTGAAAAAATCCTAAACTATTCTAGGGGGGGGCAGATTAAGCAAAACTTTTAATGTGTGTATCAGTTTTGGTTTGAGAGTATAAGGCCTCCAGCTTAAAGGAATACTGTCATGGGGAAATCTGTTTTTGAAAAACAGATTTTTTTTTTATATTAAATTTTAAAATTTCACATAAGGCTAGCCATATTCTTCATTTCCCAGGGTGCCACAGCCATGGGACTTGTGCTCTGATCAACTTCAATTACTCTTTACTGCTGTGCTGCAAGTTGGAGTGATATCACCTCCCCCCCCCCAGCAGCCGTTCAGCAGAACAATGGGAAGGTAGCACGATAGCAGCTCCCAGTAGATATCAGAATAACACTTAATAGTAGGAAATCCAGGTCCAAGACTCCTCCAGTTACATGGGAGTAGGAGAAACAATAGGTTACCTGAAAGCAGTTCTAATGTGTAGCGCTGGCTCCTTCTGAAAGCTCAGACTTAGGCACAATGCACTGAGATGGCACCTACACACTAATATTACAACATAGAATACATATTAGAATACACGGTAGAGTGAATTATTTGCTATGTAAACATTGTAAAAAAAGAAAAAGTACACTATAAAAATCACGACAGTATACCTTTAACTATGCCAATAAAGCTATAAATATGCCAATTTTTTACACCTTTTTGGTACAAATAATTAGGGGTTGTTCTTAGAAGCATTCTCTAGTTATTCTGTTAAATATTCACTAACTTATGTGAGTATTATATTAATTATATAATATTAGGACAAAACTAACCCTACCAGTCAGACCACTCCCTGCAAGGTCATGCATGCCCCCTCCCAAACCACATTATCTGTCAGCCTGATCACCCCCTTTTCTCATACCTCTGCGGGAAATGAAGCAACATAGTGGGTTGGCAGCCACCATGTTCAGCTATCTCCAATATATTAACTGTTGAAGACAGCTTTAGTCTGTGTTTTAAGTAAGATATAGATCAAAAGAGCACTGTTAACAGTACACAAGTGTATGGAGATTTTGAAGATTCATATTTTGTAATGTTTATTTCTCCCATTTTTTATATGAGAATTACATCACAGATCTTTTTTATACATAGTTTTACAGATGGCACTACAATGTTTCAATAAAACATTTTTATAACTTGTTTCACTGGTGAAGATTTGATCTTTTACCTTGTTCTTCAACTTTGTACAATGTTTAGCAAGCTTTGCAAATCATACTGTTGTACATGGCACAATGGAGATGTCTTCTGTTTTGATAACCACCATAAATGCATTATTGCTGTTAGGCCTACAGTACATATTTCTCAGCAGGAGAAGAAAAGTCTGATCTGTGCTGCTTCTTTTCCATATGTGTCAGATGATTAATTACATTTTCTAGCTGGAAGTATGCTATTCATAACTAATTGCACTGCACTGCTGCAAATTAGCACCAATGGTAGGCTGGACATACACTTTTAAAGCCGCTTCTTTAGCAAGGTTGCATATCTTAACCCTGATTTGGACACCAGCAAGCAGGGCCAAATAGCGTTCAGCCATTCGGGCCAATGATCCTACTATAAGAGGGGCCTACAAAGACCTTTCATAAGGTTGCATCAGCATTCCAATAGGATCCTTGCCCAAAGGGATTTTCAAACCTGCATGGAATATATATTGGTAGACATGGGACAATAAGCAGCTGACTTCATCTGGAGTGGTTGTGTCTGCAGATTTTATCAACCTGTGTATGGCCAAGGAATGTAATAACCTATTCTCTTTTTGGGGTGTGTGGTCAGGATGCCTAGCTAAACAGACATGCTGCACTGTAGCTCTTTAACCCTGATCCTATTCTGTGGGCTACTTTTCTCATTAAAACCTCGTTCCTAGCTAAAAAGCTTATTGTTGGTCTGGGGAACCTCCTACCCATGCTAGAAATGGGAAAAGCTGCGCAAAAGTGCATTGTTGGCTTTGCACGACTGTCTCACATCGTGTGAGCCTAATCAAAATGGCAGTCCAACCAGACCCCACAACACCTGACGTGAAATGGCAGCACATCACCCGTCACAGCACTGCTTCTCAAGCCACGCAACTCTAATTGCAGGCCATAGCGGAATCTAAAGAAGCACTCACCAGGATATTCGCTGACTCTAACACAGCTCTCACCTCCCAGATAGAGGAGTTGCACATTGACCTCTTCCTGCTGCGCCATGACTGACAACTGAGGCCAAGCACAGGCTTGGTAAAATAGAGGATGACATGTGCCCCCTCAAACAGCAGGTTCAACAACTCTACAGGGAGCAACAGCAGCTGGTTAGCCACGTAGAGGATCTTCTTTCAACACTTTGCGGTCGAAAGACCACTTCCGGAAGCACTCCCACCACAGCCACCAGAGTATGGAAAAATCATCTACCAGAATGCAAAATCTCATTACACCTGGCAGTGCAAAGGAAATGAGGACCTTTCTAGAGGCATATAGTGGCTAGAACACCACTGGGAATGTATGAATACCCCTTATTCTGGGGAGGACTGGTGTTGCTGTGACTTGCCCCAGCTGACAGGCCAGGCACTATTATGACAGGCTAGCAATGGCTAACTGCAACCAAACAGTTCAAATCGTATCCTGGAACATTTGCAGTCTAAATGATCACATAAAACATTCAGTAACTCTAGATTAGTCCTTGAGCTCACAATGTCAAACTATGTGATAAACTAATTCAGATAAAATTCCTCCACAGAACATACCTAACCCCCACAGGCTGGCCAAGATATACCCAGGGACCCCAGACACATACTACAAGTGCGGTCTGGAAGTGGGGACCATGTGTTTTAGGAGTGCCCAATATTCAGTGTAATTAGGGCATAGTTCTACATTTTATATACGCTCTCTGGAGCTGTGCTTGATGGAACACAAAACTCCACTCACCCTACAGTCATAACAGAGGTTATTCTTTCTGCAATTGCTATACTATGCCAAAAAGGTTATCCTACTGCATACCTTCAAACATTTCATTAAGAGGAAGAGGGACAAAAATATGTGACACGGGTAATGCAGCAAACCCACACACCCACTTTACATGCCCCAGATGTGCCAGTATAATTACTAAATAAAAAGAATAAAGGACATATTAACTTCAAAGGTGCCAGTATGACCACATTAAATTGATTAAGGGCATATTGACCCCAGACATCCCAGTAAAATTATTAAATGAAACTGATAAAGGGCATATCAACTTCAGACATGCCAACAGTTCTGTGCATTTGCCAAAGTTATAAACAGGGACAATTCCAGTGGTACATAAATCTATGTTATTTCCTTCTATTCTTAATCAGTTGAAAGCAAAACAATATTAATGTACCACTAGAATTTCTAGCCATATTAACAAGGCCATCCTAAGGTTCCCAAACTTATAAGGGCCCCTTTTAAATGTCTGCTATATTTTATGAACCAGCGATACCTCTGTCTTCTATTCTCCTGCATGCTGTGCTCTGCCAGAGATTCCCAGGAGTGAGAGATATATGTTAGGGAAGGACAAGGTGAAACTGTCCAGCACACAAATAGAGACAGCAGCCTCTTCTGCCCCCCCTCAGCCCCTGACCCAGTGAGCAGGAGCAGGGAGAGGGATGCCGCCAATGCTGATAGTTGACCCTTGCCTGTCACAAATGCTCCTCCCAGGCCAATTAAACAACAAGGTAAACCTGTGAGCTTGAGGTAGCAGGGGAGATTTAAGAGTTAAGGGGACTGTATTATTTTTCCCAGAGCAGAGCAGGCACAGCAATCAATTAAATGGCAATGCTGAGAAGCGGGACATCTAACAATGAATCCGGGACAGCGGGCAGTGCTATAAATAGCGGGACTGTCCCGCTAAAAGCAGGACAGTTGGGAGGTATGCAACTGTTGTGGAAAGATACCAGGCCACCAACATTGGCCCTGATGGAAAAAAAACAATTAATGAAATTCTCCATTTACAGAAAGCAGTCTATTTAGCCAGAGGACACCCAGACAAATTTCTGGTCATATGGGGACCATGGCTAGCCCTTTCAGAAACAGCAGCTGACCCACAGTAGGTCTGCTCTCCTCCCCAGAGTTAAATATGACTAAACCCCTAACTTGTAACCCTGATCCACAATATCCCCCCATAGTGCACATTCATTGCTTTGCTTTGATTGTACATGTATTAACTTATTCTCTCTTCTATATCTTCATTGTTTGTAAATTAAAATGCAAAAAATAAAAACTCCTTAAAAAATACTTATTCTCTTTATAATTCATCCTTTATTATTTCACACACAAATACTCTATTTTTCTCCTTAAAGGGTCAAAATACCTCCTATTTAATAGTTGAGTGAACAGGGCTGGTGCTGAATATACTTTTTTTGTTTTATTGTGCTATTTCTTGCACTAAATAAGGCAAATTCTCAAAGTGAATTAATGTTGAAGAAAAAGGTATACAGGTATAGGACCCATTATCCAGAATGCTCGGGACCAAGGGTATTCCGGATAAGGGGTCTTTCCGTAATTTGGATCTCCATACCTTAAGTCTACTAAAAAATGAATAAAACATTAATTAAACCCAGTAGGATTGTTTTGCATTCAATAAGGATTAATTATATATTAGTTGGGATCAATTACAAGGTTCTGTTTTATTATTACATAAAAAAAGGAAATCAGTTTTAAAATTCTGAATTATTTGCTTATAATGGAGTCTATGGGAGACGGGCTTTCCGTAATTCTGAGCTTTCTGGATAACGGGTTTCCGGATAAGGGGTTCGATACCTGTACTAACCATTTAAATTGCAAATTGTGTATTACATCTGGTCTCCTAGCACTAAATGTTCTTTCTCAAAGAAAAAAAAAAAGACAATAAACTGAAGAGATTTTAAAGCTTCTGGTATGAATTCTGGTTCACAGAGCCAGAAGGGTGTAAGGGTCAGGCTGATAAGACAATCTCAAAGTCCAAGTCCTGCATAAATCAATAGGTGACGAAAGGCTGTAACAGGCTTCTCATTTGTTTTTACCCTTTAACTGAAAATTGAAGGTCATCCTGCCTGAAAGTTTGAGCTGAAAGAATGTATGTTACTAACTTGAGTGCACTTTAAGGAGTGCCTTTCTTACCTCTCCTATACATTTAAAGGTGCACATTTTAAAAGAGGTGGTTCACCTTTAAGTTAACTTTTAGTATGTCATAGAATGGCCAATTCTAAGCAACCTTTCAATTGGTCTTCATTATTTATTTGTTATAGTTTTTGAATTATTTGCCTATATTCCAACTCTTTGTGGTTTTTAAATGGACGTCAATAACCCCAACAGCAAAGAAACTATTGCTCTGCGAGGCTACAATTGTATTGTTATTGCTACATTTTATTACTTATGTTTTACTATTTATATTCCAGTCTCTCATTCAAACCTGATTGCTAAGGTAACTTGGACCCTAGCAACCAAATAGCTGCAAACTCCAAATTGGAGAGCTCCTGAACTGAAAATGAAGTAGCTCAAAAACTACCAATAATAAAAAATGAAGACCAACTGCAAATTGCCTTAGAATATCACTCTTTACATCATACTAAACGTTACCTCAAAGGTGAACAATCCCTTTAAAGGTGTTTTAAAGTCTATTTTACGAGAGCACATCACCAAGTGTAAAATTCAGTCATAAAACATAAATACAATTATTATTATTATATCACTATTCACCACAGAATTTTTTTTGCCTGCTGAATTTGTCCTTTTGTCTAAGGGTTACTTCATAACTGCCTGATAAAGCTGTTATTGAAGTATAATTATTGCAGTTTTTGCTAAAAGTTAATATAATCCAGTAAAAAATACAGTATAGGGCTTGTAGTGAGCATTCTTTCATCCCAAGATGCACTGGAACACATAACTAACTTGAAGAGAGAGTTGGACATGGAAGCGAGAAACCAGAGACTGGCATGGCTATGGAAGAAGGATCGTGGAGACATGACAATCCCTGAGGAGACTGCAGATATTGGTAGGACAGCAAAAAGGAAGAAAAAATGAACATTGTTAGATTGGACCGCAGAGTAAAGCTGGTAATACACGCACTGATAATATCGTATGAAACCTCGTTTCGTACGATATTCGGTGCGTGTATGGCAAGTCGGCGAGTCGACCGATATAGCAGGAGGCTGCTGATATTGGTCGACTCGCCGATCAGGCGGGTTAAAAGATTTTGTTCGGGCTCCATAGAAGGCGCCTGAGGAAAATCTTCCTTCAGGGCTAAATCGGCAGAAGGAGGTAGAAATCCTATTGTTTCTACCTCCTTATCTGCCATTCAGCCCTGAACGTTAGTGGCGGATTGAACCGTCGGTCGCACGAAAGATCGAAAATCGCCACGTGTGTGGCCACCTTTATAGCCAATTACAGCATGGGGTTCTATTCCCATTATTTTTTTGCCTGCAAATAATCAGGTTGGGAATTTCTTGACCCTAACCAGGTTCTTTCCATGTTTGTTTGACAACGGTTTTATTTTATTTTGACTCCATGTAACAAAACAATGTCTAACAAAGAACATAAAACTTAGCTGGTACAGTACTAATGGAAAATACATTACAGAGTAACAAAAACTAGTACAATCTCTTATTAATATATCACCTTTCTACAGTATGTTATTAGAGCATTAAAGCCAATAAATCTGTTGGTCTCCAGCCAAGGATGACATAGGAGAGCCCACCATCATATCTCTTTATTAAATTAAAGCAAGAACTGTATCCAGTAGATCTAGCCACTGTTAAGTTGCTAGCATGGTAGTGTTCATCATAATTGTTAGCTTTCTTGCACAGTAAATTGGACCTCTTCAGTGATCTATTTTCCTTGAGATGGACCACCAAGTCCAGGAGTTAAACCTCTGGCGATCTTACACCAGGAAGGGAAAGTTGTTCATTAAAGGTATTTAAAGGCCTTTGCCAAGAAGCTGTTAGCCAAGGGCACACTCACTTGGGATATGTTTCTACATATTCCCTAGCCTTTGCACTCAGCTTGAGAAGTGGTATACACATCTTGGGGCCCATTTACTTACTCACGAACCGGCCGAATGCGTCCGATTGCGTTTTTTTTGTAATGATCGGTATTTGGCGATTTTTTCGGAAAATTATCGCAACTTTTTCGTTGCCATTCCGAATGTTGCGCAAAATCTGGCGATTTTTTCGTAGCGTTAAAACTTGCGCGAAAAGTCGCGCCTTTTTCGTAGCCATTCCGAAACTTGTGCAAAATATTGCGATTTTTTCGTAGCGTTCGGATTCATTCAAGCTTCAGTATGGTGACTTTTCTTGGGCCAGGTTGGAGCTGCAGGGTGCCATTGAGTCCTATGGGAGGCTTCCAAAATCATGCTAAGTCTGAAAGTTTCGCCCGCCGCTTACGAGCGCTCAATACGAAAAAGTCGCGACAAGATATGAGCGAATCGTAATGGCTACGAAAAAGTCGCGTTTTTTCGCGAAAATCGTATTGGTAACGAAAAAGTCGCGACAATTTCCAAAAAGTCGTAAAGGTGCCGAAAAAATCGCAAAAAATACGAAAAAGTCGCAAAATGTTCGTTTTCCAATCGGAATTTTTCCAATTCGGATTTGAATTCATGTCTTAGTAAATCAGCCCCCTTGTGTATTAGGTTAAACTGCATTCTGTCTTTAGTGGATATTATTAAAGTACATGTGTTATTTGTTGTCTAACCCCATTGGACCTCATCTAAATGTGGAATAAGTGTCACCCATTTGTTCTTTTAGCTCTTTTAAAAGGAGGGGCCCAATATAGACCAATAATGTGTAGGTATGTAAAATAGATAGGGTTCCCTACAGTTCATGCAGTCTTCATAAGTGTTAATTCAGCACGAGTCTGTTTAGGAGCAAGCACAGAGCACAGCTTTATATACTGCACACTGATATGAGCTTTAGTGTCTCAGCACACAGCACTTAGCATTTGAGATGAGTAAATAAGCTCTTTCATCTCATTTTAATTACATGCGGTTCTCTATCTGAGTAAAGGGTCAAAGTCCCAGAAAAAAATTAACTTTTAACAGTAGTGCAACTTTCCTTGCTTTAGATTGGTGATTTTTCTTATATGGAACAGCAAAATTTGAGTTTAGATTTACAAACCTTATATGGATAGGTATGAATCCATCCCATAGAGTTTTTAATATTTAGAATATTGCTATATATTAACTTTAGAAGTGTGCCTCCACCACACACAACTTCCTCCAAATGACTCACAATATGAATGGATGAATCAGCCAGAGCGAAACATGTGTTGGTCATGTTGATATGGAGAAAGAGCATAATGAGTGCAGGTGCCAGGCAGTGAAGGAGCAGGAGGAAGGTTGTGATAAATCATTGCCACCATGATAAGGACAGTATCGGCACCTACAAGCTCTAGTGCAGAACAGTGTGGCAAGTATATTGTGCACATTGAATTTGAAAGCATACGTTTGTGGTTAAAAGCATGAGTAGCAATATTGTGATTTATGCAGCATGCATTGCAAAGGGCCACACAGCAGGGCTGGAAGGCTAACGTGGTAGATGAACATGTTCCCACCCCATGGTATTATTGATTTATGCTGACAGTGGTGTTTGAGAATATAGGACCTAGCTCCAATCAAGTTGAACTGAGGACAAAGTAAGGGGTCTGTTTCTGCACAGGGCACCCATTGATTTTATGCACTCAAACATACTGGAAACAGTTAAAAAAGGAGCCTCAGGGTGGTATCTCCTATTTCAATTTGACTTCAAGAACACAAGAACACATAGCTTGCAACATCTCATTAATGCATAGTCGGTAGTATATTATGATATCAAGGATGTTTGTGATGTTCCTGATCCATGTCAAAATATACACCTGATCCAGGTGGGACTGTCGGTTTTTATATTTTATTGTTACTTATGGTGTGATGTAGAATAAAGTGCTGGGAAGGAAAAAGCACAAAGGATACTTTTTCTATTTTTCATAACACATTAGTGTGCCCCAAGTCTTTCTATTCCTTCAAGTTTTTTGTGACTCACAATATTGCAGTACAGTTATGAGAGTTATTGATATTATTGTTATGTATTTATAAGCACCAACATATTCTGCAGAGCTGCCACCAATATAGATATATATAGCTTAGTTGGGATCAAGTGCACTGTTTTATTAATACAGAAAAAAAGCAAATCATTAAAAAAAATGTGAATTACAGGTATAAGATCCATTATCTGGAAACCTATTATCCAGAAAGTTCCAAATTACGGAAAAGGCCATCTCCCATAGATTTCATTGTAAACACATGATTCTAATTTTAAAAAACAATTTCCTTTTTCCCTGTAGTATTAAAACACTACCTTGCACTTGATCCCAACTAAAATATAATTAATCCTTATTGGATGAAAAACAATCCTATTGGGTTTATTTAATGTTTAAATGATTTTTTAATAAACTTAAAGCATGGAGATAAAAACTACGGAAAGATCCCTTACCCAGAAGTCCCCGGGTCCCCAGCATTCTGGATAACAGACCCCATACCTGTATTTGGACTATTGGACTCTACTTGGAACTTGATCAAATAAAACCACAAAAAAAAAGCTCAAATGCAGTGAATTTGGATTCTACTCATCATTCTCAGTGGGTGCACAAACTCTTAAAAAAAAACCATGAAAATACTCAAAATGAAAATATCCCTTAAATTTTGCCTTGGACAAGTCCCACTGCTTTCTATATGAACTTGCAATGTTGTACAAATTTGCTTTTTTCTAAGCCCTAGTTTCTAAGTTTCTAAGCCCTAATTAGAATTCATGAGTTTAGGCACAAAAATGTAAATTTAAACATAAATCAGCCACTTAAATGCAGATATCTGCTCTGCAGAATTCCATGTAAAGCTCTCAATACAAACATATATCCACTTGCACTGGATTCTGACGCAATTTTGCACCCCTTATACTTGCTGCAAGGCTTTGGAGACCTAGGAATCCCAAAGGGAAATGTACACAGGTGAGCATGGCCGTAACTAAGGATAGGCAGAAGAGGCAAGTAACTGAGGTGGGGTGGCCAAGGACATCTCTCTTCTGTGTACCCCTAGTTTGTATTTTTATACATAAAGTTACTCCACCTTCACTGGCGGTGCGATATGGATGTTATGGTCACCATTGTGATTTGCAACCCCAGCACACCACTCGGCTTCCCTGCATGGTCCCCTGCAACCCACATCACATAAACACTAGGCAAATATGCACATGGGGAGTAACCAATCAGTGACTGGCTTTCCTCAGCCAACTGCAGGTTGAACAAGGAAAACAGAAATTTGTTTGCAACGGTTTACTACCCAGGCGCATATTTGCCTAGTGTTTATAAATAAGCATAATAACAGTGCAAACCCACAGACCCATGTTTGCCTGTATTTATGTTTAGGCTGAGGGCACATGGTCGCACAGTCCCCTTCACTTCATCTGCCCTAAACACTCCAGTGTGTAGTTGCACCAACAGGCACAGTGTTGACCGGAGTGCAGCTATACCAAGCAGAGATCAGCCCAAAAAGATGCAAAATAATGCATTTTTGGGCTAATCTTCACTCTGTGTAGCTGCATTCAGGCTGGCAATGTGCCTGTCATTACAGCTAGACACAGGATCATATCTGTTTCTCTAAATGCAGGCAAAAAGAAGCGGACCATATGCCGTGTGCCCTCAACCTCAGAAAATCAGGCAACAAATGGCACCCCCCAGTGTACACCAGCACTCTATATGTTAAAGGGGGTTAGTCACTCTAAGAATTAATTCCAAATTCTTTTCTATTGTGCTTTACTTACACTATACAAACTATTTAAATCCTGTTTCTTTCAGTCTTTGAATTTACAGTTCACAGAAAGCAGGCAGGCATTATTTTTATTCTTCACAAAATCTGTTTTTGCTCCAGAATGGGGCACATGATGCCGATGCCCATGCACTGGCTACACAATTGACCATAGGGAGGGAGGGGGAATATAAGTAGTACAGTTACATTTAGGAAGTGCTGAATGGAAAGTGGAAGTAACTGCCTGCCCCGCATTTACGCCTGAGGCATTCCGGGGAGGAAGGCAAAATATGATTTACAGCTGAAATTTCTAAATGAGTTTATAAAAAAAAAAAAAGAAATTGAGTTTCATGTTTAATTTCCAAACAACTTTTATTATACAACTTTATATGTGTGGGTGACAGGTCTCCTATAAAAGAAGCTTACTTTCCCTAACTGCCACTAAAGCAAATTACTGTGCTTACTGTGCAATATGAAGCTTTAGGACACAGCTAGCTGCATTAAATAAAACCACAGTGACTGTGTTCCACTTTTACCTGTCAATAATGCTAGTGCTTATTAATATGTTTCAGCATGTACATTAAAGTGTATTGATAAAGCAAGATCAAGCAACAACCCACAACAAGTTAATATTTCTCTTCCCTATGTTAATCATCCATTCATTTCACCACCTTTGATAACAAAAATATGGAGAATCAGGTAGATTCCGAATTGGCTCACATGCCTAGTATTGTATTACAGTTGCCTTTTTATATCCCCATTTTAAAGGGGCAGTATACACATACATAAAATTTATTAGAGAACCACTCTCCCCCTGTAAAAAGGGTAATTTATTGAAATGGAGATAACATTAGGTCCCTGACATACATGGCATTTCTCTGCCAGTGGTGAACATATCGATACAGTCAGTTTCTGCCCAATGTGTGCATTACCTGGCTGGAATGTGATCCACCTGTAACAGTGCAAAAGGGCAAATTGTGGCCAGAAATTGTACATTTTAGCTGTTTCTAACAAGAATCATCCCTGACTGTGCAGTGAAAGGTAATCTGCAGTTACTGCATACATGGGATAAAAGCCTGCTAAATCAGCATGTCTTTCACCAGTCAAAAACTTTGAGGGCCTTAGACAGTAACAAAAGGTGCAGCTAATTATGCATCGGTATTATCTGTTGACTTGTAACTTGTTTTACCAGCTTTGCTGCAGAACTTGGGAGTGACAGAATTTAGAAAGTGGCACCATTTTATTGTTTAGCATAAAAATTTGGCCCCCAAGCCATAAAATGGGTTATACTGTAAGCCTATGGGCAAGAGAAACCTGCACAAAGGTTTTGCTAATAAACACAAAGCCTGTTTTTGCTGTTATATGGCATATCAGATACTTATCAGATGATAAAAGTTTCCAAGCTATTTTTAACAATTACGTTATATAGAAACCATTTACACAGCGTCCAAAATATATTGAGTATTATTCCACATTGTAGAAGAACATATTCACAGATTGAATATATGGATTAAATGTTATCATTATTTTCTCAATTTTTATACACAAATCATCTCTGTACAAATCATCTTCCATTGTGACTTTCTAACTTGCTGGTTGTTATATATATAAATTAAAAAAACAAAACAAAAACAGAGGACCAGTTGCAAACTGTCTTAAAATACTACTGTTTACTCCATACTAAAAGTTAACATTTAAGTAATTCATCTGAACATTAACAAGCTATGATGCCAATAGGAGTTGATAAGATTCCGGGCAAAGAAGGAAGAAACAGGAAGAAGGGCTGGAAATAGGGGTAGGCACCTGCCTGGGGGACACAATAATGGGGGGATGCCAAGCAGGTACCTATTCTGCCTACCCCTAATCCCGGCAGCTTGCCATTGCGTGGCACCCCACCCTGGACATCAATGCGCAATTCTTCGTGTGCACACACATATGGGGGGGTGCAGGTGCAAGGTGGCCTGCTGGGTTGCCTAGGGTGCCCGGTTGGCTTGGCCTGCCCCTGGTATCATGTAAGTGATTATAATAATTGGGGGTATCTATCATTTGATTCTAACTTTGATTCTCCTTCAAATAATAGCTTTCAGTATTATCCGCTACAAGAATTCTTTGAATACTGTAAAGAAAACACACTGAAAACAACTCTGAGACTTACCTGAGGCAAGGGGCTGACTGGCTTAGTCAGAATTCCTCCAACATAGACAACGTTTGGAAGTGTAGGTCTTGGAAACTCCAGGGCTATATCTGTGCATAGCATCCACAGACAAGATCCTTGAACTAATTCATACATAGACCTTGTTGAAAAAATGTTATATTTCTGCATTATCCTATCATATTTCGGCAGGACTAAAAAATTCACCCCAATTCGAGAAATTAGGTAAACAAATGTATTTTTGATCCTGTCCAGCAGGTTCATGTTGTCTGTTAACATCGAGTTAAATTCTGGAACATATGCTAAGGGAGCAGGAGCACCGACTTCAGCTGGATACCAAAGGCCAGTAGAAAAAACAGCATACTTAACATCCAATATATTGGCTATTACAAATCCACACATCTCATTAGGATCAACCAACAGCAAATCAAATTGTTCCTGCTTCAGGCGCCGCATGAGGTCCAGATTGCCCACCATGATATCACAATTTTTGGAGTAGTGGTCAAGAATGTCAAAGAGTTCCAGTGCTGTAAACCTCCCAGAGAAGATATTCATCATTTTGGACTGCAGGAAGTTATCTGATGTGCTGCTATTAAAAATTCCTGGGTAACGCTGGACTTGATAATGACTGGATTGTGGAATGTCTCTTCCTTCAGAAGCAAGGAAAACAGTTTGATGTCCTTGCTCATGCAGTGCAGAGGCAAGGGTTTTAAATATGTACAAATGGCTTTCAAACATTATTGGCGGCACAATGAGTATTTTGGCAGCCTTTGTTACTCCGACAGCAATCCATAGACATAATATAACTGAGGTAAAATGCTTCATGGCTGAGAAAAAAAAATGTGAATAGTTACAATTTTGATTTTCTTTGTCAGTAAACAAACATCATAAGCCATATCTGTAATCAAAATATATACTCTAATAAAAACTACTTTTTGGATTAAGATCTATGTATGAGATGCATTAGTGGAAGTGAAGTGATACATATATTTCATTATATGTGTAAAAGTAAATCATTCCATTAAGTACTATGAAACATTTTTATTTTTACATATGGAGGGATGACTCCAGAAATCCACTGGATTTATGTAGTTTAGGGCATAATTAAAGTGATGCTGGCACATTACTATAATTGACACCAGTCCAGCAAAAGTTTCCCTCATGACCAAGCATGGCATCTAGTTCTGACCCTCATGCTGGGGTGGGGGTGTTTATTACTTCTATAGGCTGTTTAGGTACTGTTTAAAGTTGTATTCCAGCTGATGGAAGGATAGTTCAGCCCTCAGCCTAGCATATTCAGCAGAAATTGCCCTCTCTTCTCAATGTTGCCTATGCATTTTGAGCTGTAAGTACTACTGAGTTGGAGGAAGGCTTAGGGCTTAGTTTTTAACCCTTCACTGATAATAATACTGACCCATTCCTATCAGCGATATGATACCTTCTGTTTCACACCCCCTTCTCTTTTTAAATTGTAAGCTCTATTGAGCCCTCTTTAACTCCTGCATCAATCAGCCTTTGTAAATAATGTTTATGTTTGTTGTACAGAGATTTATAAATATGAAATAACACTACTACTGCTGCTAATAATAATAATGTCTCAATATCACTTTAATACTAAGCATTAATAAGGAAAATGCCATCCAATCATAGCCTTTATGCTTCTCATTTCCTAAAATGGGATTATAAACAACAATGTCTTATTTGTCCAAAATTTTGAATGCAACTGTATAAATCTTCTTCTGATGTTACTGAACATTTATTATGGTAGAAAGTAGCTGCTGGAGGGAAAAGTTAATTTTTGTTACCAAGGTTCTCAATGAGAGAACTGCATTGATCAGAAAAACATGTATTTGGTGTTAAGCAAAGTTAAAGTTATGTGTCCAGGAACCCCTAGGAGTCAGAAATCGAATTAAAAATGCATTCATAATTTTTGTAGAAATAACTAGAAAATTGGTAGCATATATTTTGACAAAGTCAGACTTCCCCCTTCCCTCTAAACCTTTAAATGTTTCCTTAAAAAAAACCTGTTTAAAAAAACAAATAAATTGCATTCTGTATTATTCAATGTAAACATTATATAAAGGATAATTTCAAATTCTCTCCAACAAAATAGGTGTACATTTCCCCCAAACCTTTTGAAACCCAATTACCTCTAGCATAGGGAAACAAGGAATTTCCCAGGGATATACTAAATGTAATTGGATAGGGTCGGAGAAGGGCTGGCAGAGGGTTGGCCACAGGTTTTTTTTTAAGAAAATAGCAGGGACTGTTATCAGTCTAGTTTGGGCAGCCTTGCCAGCATCCCTCCCACCCTCCACTTTGTTTCCATTTGTAAGTATAAGGGGCTTGTAGTGAGAGAGAATAGCCATGTGGGGACCTAGTGGTTATGGTAAGCAGTATGAAATTCCATGGGAGCTTAGATCAGGAGAGGCCTGACAATTTGGGGATAGGTATGGAGTTAAGACTGGACAGGAGTCACGCATTGTTGGGGGTAGGAGAGTAGTTGTCATGAGGTGGTAAAAGTATTTGTTATAGCACAGGTATACATGGATATGTGATTATACTATGGTTCAATTATAAATGGTATACATTATATGGAGTCTGATGCTAGGTAAAGATATATAAGTTATGTGTTTTGTTCATAAAATGCTCTGCAGTCTTTTCATCCCCAAATCGTGTCCTAGTGTTTAATTGTTTGGGGGTGGTATTCTGGTGCTGGTCACACCAGGGGGTGGGGTACTGAACTTAGTGTTGCCCCTGGTCATCTTGTAAACAATCAGGCCCCTTTAATATTTCTGATTCATTCTCTTGCTTGTAATTCATTGACTTTGTCCCATGTGTGTTATAATATTATGTTAAAGAGTGGCGTAATTTCCTGTCTCTGTATGATTAGGATAATGATAATTAATTAAAATAATATGAAAGGGCATGAAACCAAACAAAGTAAGGAAGACACAAAATCGCTCTTAGCAAAGCATTAGCATCACCTGTTTCTTTGGGTGGTGAGCGTAGAGTGTAAGTCCTAATGGCAGTGCCAGTTCTCAGCACCAACCTCACATAAGCCTCAATAGAGTGGAAATAGTAAATAAACCCTTGCATTTGACAAATAGATAAGTGTAAATACTATCCACAAAAACATGTAATTTAAGCAAATTATTTTTTGGGGGGTGATAAAATGTAATATTAGTCGCATGAAACAATAACATTCTGTATTTGTAAATTTCACACACGTTGCAATACTTGCTATATTGTACAAATTAGCAGTTAGGCTGGAATACTGGGGGAAAATGCTACATTATAAACAAAAATAATGATGGATTTGTGAGCATTTTGCACTCTGCACTTGCTTAGTAAATGAGCCCTATTGTGTATTTATTCAGTCATCACAGGCTCTGTTCTTACGTTTGCCTGAATATCTTGATTTAAAAGGCCTTATTTCTAACCACTGGAATTCAGGATTTCCATTCATATTTTAGTCTATAAATTGCTAGGTTTTCTTCTGATCTCAAACAAAAAACATTGTTCGCACCCATGGCGCCAACTGCCTCACCAACTTAGTAAGATCTCAAAGAGTTCCTTGGTATGTGGGATAGATATTTCTTGGCTGAACTGAAATGTCAAGTCATGAATTTTACACTTCCCCCAGTCATTGTCTATTGAAGCTGTTCTTAAAAAAAATCCTTTGTTAAGTCATATTTAAAATAAAAAATCATATTTATCATGTACAAAAACACTGATTATCACTGATGATTATAGATTATAAGTGACATGGACACTGCCAAGCATCATATGGCTCTCTTACAGGAGACAGCAGCCATATTTATAAGAGGGGGCTCCAGTGCCACAAATGTTCCAGATCATAAGATTTTATATTACAGTTATGGCAACATTGTAACATTCTAACCCCTTTGCCTGAAACCTGCCTAAATACTTGTAGATCCAGAGGAAGGAGAAAAACATGATCTGAAACCTTTCCAATTTGCCACTGAGGAGAAAAAAAATCCTTCCTAAATCCACAATAGTAATTGGACCAGTCCCTGGATCAATATTGTAATAAAAGTCAATTTTTTTTAGTAAACCTGCCCCTTTTACTTTGCTAAAAAGTTATTCAAACTTTTCATGAAGCTATCTAATACATCTGTTTGTACAACAACTATACAGCTCTCAGTGTTAAAAAAATATATTTTTGCATATTAAGATCTAAATTCCGTTTCTCTCAGCTGATGTCCTTGTGTCTGATAGAAGGGCCTACTAGTGAACAAAGCATTAGAGAGTTTATTATATGGCCTTGCAACATCAGAGGGGGCAGGGCAGGCATGAGTATATAAATAAAAGCAGATGGACGGAGGAGGAATGGCAAAGGTGCTGGTGAGCGCCTAAGTCACTGGTGGGGTGAGATATGGGCAGAAGTAGGCCCACCACACACACTCTACATGCTAGATAGCACCAGTATGGTTCACCTATATATTTATACATATATATCATATCTTTTTGAGTCACATGCAGGTGCATAATGAGCCAAAGTGCTCCAACTTCCTAGTTACTTACGTGTGTGAAATGCATTGGGGCCAAATTGCTTAATAGGGGGCTCAATGCCCCAGTACTGAGGCCAAAGAGCTCAACAGGGGGCTTTTCTTAGAAGAATACTTTTGTTTCTCCCATCCAGAGTGCAGGATCTGTTGACCCACACCTTGGTGGGGGAAACAATTTTTAGGTGATAGGTGCCCTTTAATGCTTTTACATTTCCTTCTTAAGCAAATGAATTGAGATCAGAAATGATTTATGGCATTTTAAATTACAATTTCTCTACTTTGTGTTTTGCCAAAACCAAACCTCCTACTTAGTTCCCTTAGGCAACAGCTCTGGCATGTCTAGTAGCCATTTCAGTTGGTCTCCATTAGTATAAGCATGTTTTCATTTTATTGAAAACATATTATCCAGGATGTTTGGTACCTGGAGTTTTCTGGAAAAAAAATGTTTTCTTTTATTAGCAAAAAAAGTCCTTTAAAATGGACTTTATTTACAATGGCTTTCCAAATAATAGTCCAATAAAAAGGAAAGGCAGATTAAACCATAGGTGTATATTTATGTAATACATCCCTTACAGAGAAACAATTACAAATGAAATTGTACAAAATAATATCCATTTCCTTTACCCTAGCTTGATTTGTAATACTTTCTCTTTTAGGTATCTTATCTACAAAAATAACTCTTCCTTGTTACTTAGCTGCTGCATAACTGGCATGGAGAGCATCCTGATCACTAAAGAAACAGGTTAGATAGCCTTCGTTTGACTAATTTTCAAATTGAAATATTTGTGTAGACATTTTTTGAATAGTACTTAGCTCCAAGCCTCAGGGATCATAAAAGGACAGGTATTAACGGACCAGTACACCCCCTTGTTTAGCATAGGTTCAATTGAAGGAGAAGGAAAGGCTAAAAAAGAGTTAATTTCAAGCTGCAGGCATACCTTCAGTTTTCTCAATAGAGTCCTTAAGTCTCCCCATATTTCTCCTGTTCAGATGATCAGAAGCCTCATTGGAAAAAAAACGCTGAGCTCTGTAAAGAAAGTTCCCATAATGCCTCGCTTCTGCACCGAGACCAAGACCCGTGTACATGCTCAGTTAGTAAGACTATGAGGAAGCTTCCTGCTGATTGGCTCAGATCCACATTCCTAAGGGGGGAAGTGAGTTCTTAGCATTCTTGAGGGAGGGGGGAGCAGGAGAGGGGACAGAGCTGCGTGTCTCTGGCGCAGGAGAACAGAGGACTCAGTGCAGCGTTTCTGTGAGTGCTTATGGCTGTATTTACATAGATCTTTCTGATAAAGCTTACTCAGTTTTTACCTTTCCTTCTCCTTTAAAAGGGATTGGGCTGAATATATTTTTTGAATATTGATTTAATTACAAAAAATGTATGTAGTTTTGTTATCGTGAGCTAAATAGGGCATACAGGGAAACCAAAACTACTCCATGTTTGGACCATGCCAGGCAGACAATTATATTACCAGTGCAGTTAAACTTATGTTATGCAGGGGGGTTATCTGAGTTTTGTTATCTAATTATCTGCCTTACTAAGACCAAACATGGAGATTCACTGTAGCAGTGCATGTTTCCATGAATCTGTAGCAATAGGTGAATGGGTTGATTTCAAGGCACCTGTGATTTACTGCAGGAGACACAAATCCTTGCCTTAATAAGTGCATGTATCAACATGAAGAATACATTTCATCAAGGAACCTCTTGCACTGCCTGCAAGAAGTCTGCATGTTCTCTTTATGTCATGTGTTAGTTTCCTCCCACACTCACAAGTTAATTTTCTCCTGATAAAAACTCACCATAGTTTGACTGCGATAGAGCCTTAAGGTGGCGACACATGGTCACATTTTTAGCTAGCGATTCTGGTCCTTCAGACTGATTCGTCAGCTTATCTGCCAGTATGCGGGCACCCCCAATGGGCCTAACCAACTGATATCTGGGACCACATCAGCTCACTGATGCAGTACTAGGTCCGACAGCCCATATACCCGCTACTTTGATCAAATTAGAAATCTGCAGATCACACAGTGTATGGCCACCTTTATATTAAAAGAGACTGATGTAAATGATGTATAATTTCTGTAATGGGCAGTCAAATATGTTAAAACAATATAAATAAAAAATAAGAATATGTTCACTTGTAAATACCAGATGTTTCTCTTGAAGATACACACTAATGCTTGCTAGTATATATCTCCAAATCCTGATAAAATTTCCATGTGCTAGGACAGCGCTGTCCAACTGGCGGCCCCCCTCTGTGTGGCCCCCCACCTGTCTGGCTGCTTTGATGGCTTACTCTTGTGTAAGCTTTAAATGGTATCAGTACTGTGATTAACTGCCCCCCCCGCATGGTTCTCACCTCAGATTCAGGCTGTAATCAGGCTACAGCCTGATATGTAATCCCCTGTAATCCCCTGTGTTGTTCACACCTTTTAGTATCTGCATTGTTCACCCCCTGCAGTGTTCAAACCTCAGGCTCAGGCTGTAATCACCCTCAGGAGCAGTAGAAACCCACAAATAATCCCTGCATACTACAAAAAGAACATATACTGAGGTGGTACTGCAATTAAAAAGTTTTTTAATATATAGTTATTGTGCAGACTGTAGGAGCAGTGCCAGCATTGTGTCACTGTAGGCTGCCTGTGTGTGCCATACACACAGGCAGCATAGGGCAAGCAGAGTATGGCACACAGGCAGGGTAGGGAAGACAGAGTAAGGCAGGCAGAGTATGGCACACACAGGCCAAGTTTGTCACAAACCAGCCAAGAATGGCACACACAGTGAAAGTATGGCACACGCAGGCAGGGTAGGGAAGGCAGAGTATGGCACACACAGGCAGGGTAGGGAAGGCAGAGTATGGCACACACAGGCAGGGTAGGGCAGGCAGAGTATGGCACACACAGGCCAAGTATGGCACAAACCAGCCAAGAATGGCACACACAGTGAAAGTATGGCACACAGGCAGGGTAGGGCAGGCAGAGTATGGCACACACAGGCAGGGTAGGGAAGGCAGAGTATGGCACACACAAAGGCAGGGTAGGGCAAGCAGGGTATGGCACACACACAGGCAGGGTAGGGCAGGCAGAGTATGGCAGGTTTTTGCTGTACTACAACCATTAATATGGGTATGGTCATGTGATAACATGGGTGTGGTTTCAAGTGGGTGCAGTTTCAAAAAGGGGAGTGGTCAAAACTGGCTTCCATTATCGGCCCTCCACCACGTAGGTCGGAAAAATTCTGGCCCTTGGTACAACAGAAGTTGGACAGCACTGTGCTAGGATAAAGACCTGCCATTGGGGGGTAGGGTAGAAGCTGTGATTGCTGTAGGTGGGCCCATATGGCCAATACTAAAAAAATAAATGGAAATCATAAGGGTGCTGTCTGAGACAAGGTTCATACCTTGCCTCATGGTAGAAGCTCAGATAGAGTTTAGATGGGACAAATAACCATTTTATGTTTTTCCATCATTGTGGCATGGAAATCGTTGTGATTGATTACAAAAATGTGAACAATTTGGGAAACCGCTATTATGCATATGGAGTTCCAGTCAAACAGTCAAATCATTGTTAATAATTGTTAATAAAATCTGAACTGCTAAAAATCCTAGTATTTTATTAAATCTAAGATTATTAAATAAGAGTCCATGGGCTCAAATACAACACTACTAAGTAGTTTACACAACTTGCCAGACAGTAGTGATTTTGTGTTTGCATGTCTTGGATATGTGCAGAGCAGTCAGTCATCATCCACTATGATAATAGACTTGCATGGACGTTCCTAGGGCGGGACACCTTGAAAGTCTGATGTGTCTGATTCTAAGACTCAAGGCAAAATCTATTGCTCCCTTAACCATGACATTCGACAGTGAGTTTAGTTCATGTCCAAAGGAGGTGTACAATATTTTTTCATGGGCACATTCCAGATAAATTCCAAGGCTCTGTATCTTAAGAGCAACGTAGTATTACATTTTAACCACAAAGTTATATTTACATGAAAATCTGGCTTGTTTCTGTGCAAAAAACAGAGAATTGGGCTAATAGGGGAGAGCAAGGAATATGTGAGATCCTATTATGTCCCAGAGTTTATCAAACCATTTTATAGTTCCTTGAATTTTTCTCCAGCTAACCCAACAGCTTTAGGCTCCAGTGAGAGTCTGAGAGCTGTAGTTTGACAAGTTAGAGGTAAGGTGGGCAAACTATGACGCAATTTTAAATATACATAGACAACTTAGTAGAGGCAAGAGGCTGAGGGAGGCGGCCAAACTATGATGTTAGAGAAATGAAAGCAATTTCCTGCTGATAAGAAGTTGGCAAAGACTAAAGAGGAGGATTGCAGATGGCCAATTTAGTAGCACGGATCTGACAGCAGCTTTTTATTCAGAGAAACTGGCTCATGGGGTGTAATGTAAAAAATCTGCTGTTGAGAATGCAGGCTTACGGCACACTACATGCCTGCCATGGGAATCCACAATGGCAAACATTATGCCGATGGCAGGTGCTGGCACTGCTGTTGAAACACAGGTTACATTTTATAGTGTTGGTTTGTAGCGCATCTGCAGAAACACCCTGTGATGAGCCACAAATTGTTTTATTGTCTTAGGGAGCCTCCCTAATTTCTAACCACAATGCACATCATGCCAATTAAACCAAGTAAGATGAGGCTCTCTGAAAATTGTAGTCTTTACACTGTAAAACAAAATGTCCAGTTAAAAAAACAGAAATGAGGCTTTTAAAGTTTTTTCCTGGAAACCCAAGGAATCCATTAATCGTAGTGCAAATATTGCATGTACTGCAGACTTGCACAGAGCTTTGCATGAAGGTAAGCAGAGACATCCTCAGTGAATGCTTCTTGCTCTGGTGGTCCACAGACCAGCAAATTGTGCTCACAATTACATCAGATAGTCAGGAGATACATGTATCACTTGGGTGCATGGTGAATCTAGCCTTAAGAAATAAGATACACAAAAGCATTGCAACAATTTTAGAGGTTAAAATTATGCAGCAATTTTACTTGTTTTTCCACATTAGACACAGCATTTTTTTAACTACCCTGGTTATCTCAGAGTAGGCAAGGTGTTCACTGATTTGAGCCAAGTATCTTTATGGTGAAAAAGATGTATACTTTTATACAACAAAACTTAATTGATTACCCCAATAAAGTAATCAGAAGTGACATGGGTTTCCCCATCTGGAGTCAGACACCAAAGACAGTATCACTGGGGTCAGCTACTTGGGTATCCAGAAACCAGTAGTCTCCCTGTCTTTCACTTATTAGTGAAAAAATCCCTGGCTTGTCTTGACTCCTATTCCACCAAGTGCCAAAGTACAGCAAATGGATGTTTCACACACAGTCACAAAGCGTTAGATGTAGTGTTAGCTGTACTGAAGAGTAACATTTTTCACATGTTAAAGTTTAACTGATTTCCCCATGTGCAAAACAGTGCTAGATTCTGGCCATGTGGTCTGTTTTGCCCCCCCAAAAAGTGGTCTGTTGCACCAAAAAATACTGACATGATTATTTTGTGCCCCTTACCTTCCACATTAACCAGTGGGATGGGATGGTTCATGATCATGGTTGCTAGGTTCCAAATTACCCTAGCAACTAGTGGTTTGAATGAGAGACATGAATATGAATCAGAGAGTGCCTGATTAGAAAGCCAAGTAATTAAAATTAGCTATAACAATATAATTGTAGTCTCAAAGAGCAATAGTTTTTTGGCTGCCGAGGTGAGGGACCCCCATTTGAAAGCTGGAAAAAGTCAGAAGTGGAAAGCAAATAATAAAGTTGCTAAGAATTGGCCATTAATACTAAAAGCCATTCATAAACTAAAAGTGAATTTTAAGCTGAACCACCCCTTTAAAAAAAAAAAAGCCCACGGTAGTCTATATACTCACAGTGTAACAGTACAGTAAAACCTACAAGTAAAAAACACATATTTTCACAGGTATGCGTACTGGTGTAATATAATAATAAGACCAAAGTTTACCTACAGAATCGAACTTATAAAAGTTACCTGCTGTTTGGTTGCTATGGATTACTAGATCTGTAGAGAAATGTGTACCTTTCATTACATTAATGAAAGTATCACTAAAAAGCAGCAAGCTCTTCCATATTTTTTTTTCTTTACCACTAAGATCTTTATACTTTATGTAGTTTCAATTTTAGGACTTTTATTTTACCTTATGATATCAGTAAATATTACAGTATAGATGTTTGCACAGCATACATTCTCTCCATATTTTCTTACAGACATGGATGCTGCCGCAGTGTTTTTAAGGCTCCTATGTGACTTTGCAAAGAATGAATGTTCTGTACATAAAATTATCTATGGTGCTTTACGCAATATAGTAATTAAAAGAAGATAAACAATTGTACTAACATTTGCTTTCAAAGATAGCATTATCTAGTCTCAGCAGGTGCTTAGGAAAGCCATCAAAACACCTCGGGGATTCTATGGAAATTTCCTGTCTGGTTCAAACTTGTCAAGTTCTACTACTTAGTTGTTAATAAGTTCAGTTTGCAGTGGTAGGAAGTCTTCAAGGTTTCAGGTGCTGCAGAACTACTGTTCTCAGCAGCTCAGCTACTATAGAATTCTGAGAACTGTAGTTGTGCAGCATCTGGAGTGCTGAAGGCTCCCTCTCCTTGGATTACAATGGTGTAAAGTTGCATCAAGGGTAAGGATGCCACCTTTTTTCCTTCCTATTAAAAACCATTGGTATCAAAGGGGTGCCAGATGCAATCCTAATCAAGTAGCTCTTTTTGAATCCAAATAAATTAAATAACTGGGTTCAGTTAACAAATTATATTTGTCTGAGGCTTTTATTACTGGTAATATGTGTACATTTCCTTCCATCTCCCACATTTTGTGCAGCATTAGAGACATTTACACTATAATAATGGGTTTCTGTTTTACACTAACTGCCTCCCCCTGCAAAAGATCCTCCTTTTACCTAATTCTGTTGCCTGTGTCTCTGGCTTACAGATAAGGAGGAGATCAATATACAAGTTTGTTTTATGAATTTCACAGGGGGTGTTTCTTAGGTAAAGCTGTGCCAGTCAAAAAGCCTATGCAGGAGTTCCGGGAGTTGTATTTCAACAACAGCTAGAGTTTTGAAAGTTGGGAATGCCATGATCCTTTCCTGTATTGCCAGTGTTTATTCCTGGTTATGCAATCCCAGTAATTACATCACATGAACTGTCAACTCAAATTCATTAAAAAGACATCAAGTACAGCCCTAGATCTCTCTTACATTACAATTATATATACATACCACGTACAGCCATTCCCTTCCCTATGCTATTCTTTTTTTTAAACTAAGGTAGTATCCTAAATTGTGATTCTAAAATAATATTGGGAAAGCTTAACCAAACATTTGCCATTATATATTGTGACTTCATATTATCCCAGGTACTGTTCATAAACCCTATTTTGTAGTTCCACAATCAGGTGAAACAATCACACATGATCAAATGCATATTGTATAAATGTTTGGTATGATAACACTGGACAAATAGTGTGTCTAGTCTAGTAAGGTAAAAGTACTTTTAGAGCCAGATAATAATAGTTGTATGAGCTTTCTCTATAATAGCATGCAATGGATCTTTGATACTGGTATATTCCATTGTGATATATTATTTTGTTACTTCTATAAAAACATAGGTAGACCCCCAACAATTAGCATTTATAGTTTTAGTGATTTTAGAGGTTATCCCCCCTGAATATTGTACACTGCTTTGAGATAACGCTTAGCAGTGCATTCCAAAGGGCAATGACACAGGGAGTTACTTGTCATGGCTACAAAATAGACAATACTGATAATTGTCTCTATGTGTGTTTTAGCAGAGACAGTTCTCAGTATTGTATATGGGAGGGTATTTTGTGACATTTTGAAGCTGCGACAAGTATTTGGTTACAAGTAGCACCGTGTCATAGCCCTAAGGGACAAATTACAATAGCACAGAGGAGCATTATAGTAAATTAGTAGTCTGCAACATATACCCATGTGGCACAGTAGAGCTGTGGTTTTCTGTACAAATACTGTATGTATATCATTCCCACTACTCACCTTGAATCCTGTGTGCTTGGGATGTCAGTTTACAGAAAGGGAGCTTGAATGTTTTCCAAAGAGAGGAGTAGAAATTAGGTAGAAGAACCCAGAGAATACATGGAAGACTTCTGGTCACAGATCCGTACAAAAGGTAGATCCACTCTTTCACTTGTCGTCAGGGGCAGGCAGGGCTGTACTGCTCGCCTGCTATTCTCCCATAAGACAGCAGGTGCAGGGAATCCTCCTGTTTCTGTGACTGGGTGAGTGGGTTAAATCCCCTTCTTGACTTTTCCTAACGCTGACGAGTGTTTTTGACTAGGTGCGATAATAACCAGGTTTAATAGTGCAATAATAACCCTGTCCCTGGCTGTATCCTCACTCCCTCACTCACTGTCACACCACAAGGTGTCAGTTTCAGTGTCCTTTTTAACTTTAGCTCCTTCTCCAGCCTTGGCTCCGCCCCTCTGCTGCCGAGCTCCACAAGCAGTGCCCTCATTCCCCAGAGGCATTCATAATTAGTGGCTTTGGAGCTAATTGGGAAGCACTTTCAGCATCTGGGTGATAAGGAACTCGTAAAACCAGTCCCCTGTTTTATCATGGCTTCCCTTTAGGGGATGCTGGGTCCAAGTGGGTCCTTGTTCAAAACTTGAATCTCTGCAAAGCCATTAATTATCTCTATGTGCACTGAATACATTCAGTTGTATTGTATAGAAAGTGAATGCTTTTTATTATATAACTTTACAAGCAGTTTTGGCAGCTACAGCATGTGGAATTAATACCACTGTCTGTGTGAATAGTTGTTATTGCTAAATTATATTCTAAACGTTTATAGAAACAATGTGAAGGATGTCATTTATATTTGCTTTCTGTTATGGGAAAAAAAGAAAAAAAAGTATTTTTCAATTCACAGTAGCAGATCCTCTAATATACAATACACTAGTGACCATATGTAAATATATTTAAAATGAATTTTGAGAAGAGCTAAAAAATGTATACAAAAAATTTGCTTAACATACATTTATTTACTTTATTTTGTAAAATATACTCTGGTGAATGAGCTGGGTCCTGTGATTGGACACTTAACTCTGTACTCTGATTGGTGCTTTTAACTACTGTGCAGTTTCAAAAATGTTTTAGCCTATGATTAAGTGCCCCTATTTTTGGCAAGAAATACATCAGGCTGGCTGTGTTTGAGATGCTTTTTTTCTTTAAATAAAATACAATATGTTTTTAACTGCACATTATTCTTCAATGGTCCAGCTTTTTGTGCAAGCCTTTTCGTTTGGAACTTGTTTGGAACCTTCGGGACCTTCATTCACAGCACAGCAAAAGAGTCATGGAGCATGATGGGAAATACATGGTTTACATCACTGTAAGATTTTTAGGACCATACGTGAGTGGTTTGCAAGGGTGGCCCTGGCTGCTGGAGCTGCTTACCTCTTTGCATTTGAAAAAATGGAAAGAGGGACATTATTATACAGGTTAAATTTTGACTATGCACACTTTGTAAGAGCACACCCACTCTACCATCCCAATTAGCAAAAACACAGCCCTTTTTACACGGAGTAGCAGCATGAGGAGTAAGGATGCACACCTGCACACCATAGACACACTGTGGCCCCATGCATTTTTATAATATATTGTGACCCCCATCCATTTCATGACAGACATAGTGGCAGTGTCATTATCCCAAGCCCCTTACAGACTTTAACACAAGTGCACCCCAGGCCTATCATCCTCAGGAATGGAAGGGACAGCACAGTCTCCTCTAACCCTCTAACCCAGGACCCCTGCAGGGTCAGGCTGTTATGCCACTGGCTGTAACAAGCTCTCAGAGCTGGCAGGAGAGAAGAAATTTGATTCCGCAGGCTGTGCAGTGATAATCGGTACAATTGGGAGGGTATGGTGTATAACTTCATCTGCAACCTTGTGCTGTTAATTGGTCACAGAACTTTTAAGTGACTCCTAATAACTGTATAATTTTCAACTGTGTTAACAGTGTAGCAATTCCTTCTTACAAACATGAATAACTTACCTATAATAAATACAAAGCCAAAATAAATGCAACAAATTCCAACTGAATTCAGTTCTTCATTATAAACTAAAAGTTCAAGCAACACACAAGTCCCTATCCCATGTTAATTAATTAGACAAATGTATATGTTTTAAGGGATATTTGTCTCTTTTAGTGTAGAAAGTAAAAATTCTGTTTGTGCACTTTGTGCAACTCCCACTCAACATTCTCAAAATGTGAGTGAAGCAAGCTCAGGGAATGTAAGGGGTGGCACTGGTAAATACTGGTAAATCCACTAACAGGATCAGTCACATAAGAAACTCTAGCAGCAAATTAATTATTCCTTTAGGCTAATGCCACACCTTGCGTATGGCGTATATTTTCATCAAGCTGAAAAATGATGCCAAAAATATGTGCTATATGCACCTACCTGTGCCTGCAGCCGAATGAATGGAATATGCTTGGGTGCAGGCACATGTAGCCGAAATCCGCCTAAAAATGCGAGTGAATGCAAATCTTGCATTTTTATGAGGATATTGGCTACATGTGCCTGCACCCGAGTGTATTCCATTCATTCGGGTGCAGACACAGGTAGGAGTGTATGGCGCATATTTTCAGCAAGTGTTTTTTGGAAATATCGCCATACGCTCCTACCTGTGCCTGCACCCGAACGAATGAAATACACTCGGGTGCAGGCACATGTAGCCTATATCCGCGAAGATACAAAGTCTCGCGGTTTTTTGGCGGACATCAGCTACATGTGCCTGTACCCGAGCGTATTTCATTCATTCGGGTGCAGGCACAAGGTAGGGGAAATCTAGCATAGCGGGGCATATTCTTGGCAATCGTTTTTCGGCTCGCTGAGAATACACCTGTGTGGCATCAGCCAGTGCCTGCTCACCTCTAATAGCCACTACATATTGAATCCACATCCTGAATGGCTAATTAGCAATTACTTTAGGAGTAGGCTGCATGGCTGCATGTAATTTAGTTCAGTCTGCAACATGCATCTGCATTACTTGCTAAATAGCCATGCAGAATGTAGATTCAATATGTAGCTGTTGTTAAAAGAGTGAGGTGGCAACCCTAGTATCATGGAATGTTACATTGAATAATGTGAGACAAACCCCAACCCCCCACCACCCTTCCTCCCATATGTTTTGTGGTTACTAATGAAAAGGAAATGACAATTATTAAAAAAAAAAAAAGTTTAATAAGTTTTTTTGGCATCCTTTTTGCATTCCTCCTTTGTTCTGTGTGTCTGTTGTACTGTTATTCTACTGTTTCTGTTACTGTTCTACTATGCAGGCATCACAGTATAAGGCAGTGTTATGATCCTTTGCCTTGCATGGAGGTTTTCATTTAGACGAAAAGTTTGAACTTGATGGATGTGTCACTTTTTCCATCCTAAACTGCAATGTTATGTTTATTTTGTTACACACTTACATACCCATTGCCTTTGGTTGGCATTGGTTCACTCTTGACTTCCAGAATCCCTTGCTTTCTGCTCACAGTTATTCTGCAGAAGGTTGTCTCTCTTGTATTTATTATTTAGTAAGGGCAACAGGTGTAGAGTCCAGTGACCTATAATAATAGTATAATACTTCCTCCCAAACAGGATTGTTGGTATTTATAATATCAAGCTTAGCTAACAGTTTCTTGCCTGTTTCTTGCAGGCCCTTGGTTATTTCAATAAAGACGTGGAGCAATTCAAATAAAAGGTACTCCCCTTGGCCAAATGAACTAATTTTCAAGCCTAGCAGGATCTGTAATAAAATCAAGGTATTCCAATCTCACAGAAAGCCTCATAGACATTGGGGCACATTTACTAATCCACGAACACTCTCGAACGTTCCGAGCATATTTTCAGCGACTTTTTCGTACCTTGTGTATTTTTGCCGATTTTTTCGTTATTTTTCGCGACTTTTTCTTCCTGTGCGTTAAAAATAACGCATCAAAATCACATTGTCGCAACGAGTACGAAAGTTTTGGATTCATTCAAGCTTATCGTGACTTTCCTTGGGCCAGGTTGGAGCTGCAGAGTGCCATTGATTCCTATGGGAGGCTTCCAAAATCGTGCACAGAAGGATCAAAGTCGGAAAGGTTTTCCTGCATTTTACGATCGTTCGGTACAAAAATTTCGTGACTTTTGGATCGCCAATACGATATTATCGTGACTAATACGATTTTTTCGTAAGCATATTTGTGATATTTGCGATCTTAAGATATTATAGTATCCAATCCGAATTTATCCCATTCAGGATGCGAACTCTCGTTTTCATGAATGTGCCCCACTGTGATGGTCACTGGGAGCAATGTGTAAATTGCTTTCACTTTCAAGATCTCCGTAGATCTTACTAAGACTGATGCCACACAAGGTAGATTCTCACCCTGTGCTCTAAAAATCTTACTGATGTGTCTGCACTCGGAATCATTGTCTCAGCCCAGGTGCAGGCACACGCAGTGGATATCGGCTCTGAAATGCAAACTATCAGGTTTCTGCACCCAGGACAACAGCCCCATGTGGCATCAGTCTTAAGCTGCCACTGACCAAAAAATCATCTTTATCTACATCATCAATGAAAAAGTCAAATTAAATGTCTTGCCCTGTGATATCTGAAATTGCCCGATAATATGTCTGGTTCCAGTCACGGCTGCTTTAAGGCCTTAGTGGGCCCTGGGCAAGGATCCAACTGTTAGGCACCCCTCACCAGTCACATTCTACAGACAACTTGTCCCCCCCCCCCATCTCTCCTAAAATTTCAGTTATAAACCAGCACACATAATATTATTATAGTGTGTATCTTGCTGAGCTTATTGTAGATTAAGTAAAGCAGCGTGTGGTGCACAGGCATTAGCAATGAGGGGGTCAGGCCAAAACCTTGCAGGTCGCAGGAAGGTTCAGACCTAACTTCTGGCCAACCCATCTGAGACCTTACTATGCCCCACTTTAGCATCTGGCAGCTTCTGTTTATAGGTGTTTGCCTGCTCCGCTCTGTTTATAATGTCAGAGATGGACAGGGTGAGCACAGGTGTATAAATACAGGTGAATTGTGGGTGTAAGTTAACTTTTTGTTGACCTGTACAGGCCCGGATTTGTGGAAAGGCCACAAAGGCCCGGGCCTAGGGCGGCAGAAGTTTAGGGGCGGCATGCCGCCCCGCCGCAAGAAAGTTTTTAAATTTGGCTCCCATACGGAGCAGTTGGGACCTCTCCCAACTGCTCCATATGGGAGTTTAAAGAAGCGTTTGCGCATGTGAACTGGGGGCCGCGTTCGCACATACGCAGAGGGGGACAGCCACAGGGGCGGCCTCGGGGCGCCTCAAAGAGAAAACCGGCCCTGGACCTGTACATCACTAACAGGCAGGTAAGAGCCAGAACTGGCATTTATTTAGTATTAGAAATGTTGATCAGTGGAGGGGACTCTAGTAACCAATATCAAAATATGAACATAAAGATTTGGTGCAAAAAAAACCCAAAAGTAACCGCATATAGGGTAACTAAATCAATACACTGTTGCTTGCACACAAATAGCACAGTGGTATTATTAAAAATGATTTTCTTTTATAGAACAGTTTCAAAAGAATTACGATACACATTAAAACATTTTGACATGATCACGCAATTTATACCACCAAAATTGTGCACAAAAGAAAAAAGAACACACTTGCCACAATGAGAATTACCCTGACGTTTCAGCAAAGAAAGCCTTTCTCAAGGGGGAATCCTTTAGTATCCTTTAGAATCATTTAGTATTAGCACAGAATACTCTCAGATGGGGGGGGGGGGGGCAGAGGAGCTGTACAGACTAAAGGTGGCCATACATGGGCCAATTTTAGCTGCCGATATCGGTCCTTTATACCAATTTGGCAGCTAATCTGCCCATCTATGGGCACCAACAACGTACCTCCCTGACCGACATCCGGCCTGAAATTCAATTACAATTGTAAGGTCATGCACCTGGGATGTAAAAATATGCAAGCCACTTATACCCTTAATGGGACTGCACTAGGCAAATCCATAATGGAGAAGGACCTTGGACTCCTTGTAGATAATAAACTTGGCTGTAGCAAGCAATGCCAGGCAGCAGCTGAAGGGCAAACAAGGTTTTGAGCTGTATTAAAAGGGGTATAGATTCATGGGAGGAGGGGGTTATTCTTCCCCTTTACAGAGCGCTGGTAAGACCCCATCTAGAATATGCTGTCCAGTTCTGGTCTCCAGTGCTCAAACGGGACATTATTGAGTTAGAGAGGGTCCAGAGAAGGGCAACTAAGTTGGTAAAGGGTATGGAAAGTCTCAGTTATGAAGAAAGACTGGCCAAGTTGGGTCTGTTTACACTGGAGAAGAGGTGCTTAAGAGGTGACATGATAACAATGTATAAATATATAAGTGGATCATATACAGTGGAGGAAATAATTATTTGACCCCTCACTGATTTTGTAAGTTTGTCCAATGACAAAGAAATGAAAAGTCTCAGAACAGTATCATTTCAATGGTAGGTTTATTTTAACAGTGGCAGATAGCACATCAAAAGGAAAATCGAAAAAATAACTTTAAATAAAAGATAGCAACTGATTTGCATTTCATTGAGTGAAATAAGTTTTTGAACCCCTACCAACCATTAAGAGTTCTGGCTCCCACAGAGTGGTTAGACACTTCTACTCAATTAGTCAACCTCATTAAGGACACCTGTCTTAACTAGTCACCTGTATAAAAGACACCTGTCCACAGAATCAATCAAGCAGACTCCAAACTCTCCAACATGGGAAAGACCAAAGAGCTGTCCAAGGATGTCAGAGACAAAATTGTAGACCTGCACAAGGCTGGAATGGGCTACAAAACCATTAGCAAGAAGCTGGGAGAGAAGGTGACAACTGTTGGTGCGATTGTTCGAAAATGGAAGGAGCACAAAATGACCATCAATCGACCTCGCTCTGGGGCTCCACGCAAGATCTCACCTCGTGGGGTGTCAATGATTCTGAGAATGAAAAAAACATCCTACAACTACACGGGAGGAGTTAGTTAATGACCTCAAATTAGCAGGGACCACAGTCACCAAGAAAACCATTGGAAACACATTACACCGCAATGGATTAAAATCCTGCAGGGTTCGCAAGGTCCCCCTGCTCAAGAAGGCACATGTGCAGGCCCGTCTGAAGTTTGCCAATGAACACCTGAATGATTCTGTGAGTGACTGGGAGAAGGTGCTGTGGTCTGATGAGACCAAAATAGAGCTCTTTGGCATTAACTCAACTCGCTGTGTTTGGAGGAAGAAAAATGCTGCCTATGACCCCCAAAACACCGTCCCCACCGTCAAGCATGGGGGTGGAAACATTTTGCTTTGGGGGTGTTTTTCTTCTAAGGGCACAGGACAACTTATTCGCATTAACGGGAAAATGGACGGAGCCATGTATCGTGAAATCCTGAATGACAACCTCCTTCCCTCTGCCAGGAAACTGAAAATGGGTCGTGGATGGGTGTTCCAGCACGACAATGACCCAAAACATACAGCAAAGGCAACAAAGGAGTGGCTCAAGAAGAAGCACATTAAGGTCATGGAGTGGCCTAGTCAGTCTCCGGACCTTAATCCAATAGAAAACCTATGGAGGGAGCTCAAGCTCAGAGTTGCACAGAGACAGCCTCGAAACCTTAGGGATTTAGAGATGATCTGCAAAGAGGAGTGGACCAACATTCCTCCTAAAATGTGCGCAAACTTGGTCATCAATTACAAGAAACGTTTGACCTCTGTGCTTGCAAACAAGGGTTTTTCCACTAAGTATTAAGTCTTTTTTTGTTAGAGGGTTCAAAAACTTATTTCACTCAATGAAATGCAAATCAGTTGCTATCTTTTATTTAAAGTTATTTTTTCGATTTTCCTTTTGATGTGCTATCTGCCACTGTTAAAATAAACCTACCATGCTGAATAGCTTCTTAGCAAATGAGGGAATACAGGGTTATGGGAGATAGTTCTTAGCACAAGTTGATACAGGGACTGGTCCGATTGCCATCTTGGAGTCAGGAAGGAATTTTTTCCCCTCTGTGGCAAATTAGGCTTCAGATGGGGTTTTTTGTCTTCCTCTGGATCAACTAGATGCTAGGCAGGTTATATATAGGCATTATGGTTGAACATGATGGACGTACATCTTTTTTCAACCTAACTTACTATGTTACTATGTAATTTGAATGGCTGCCCCCATAGCTACACAGCAGCTTGTTTATATAAACTATGGTAGTCTTTCTAAAGTAAACTATTTTACCAGGGCAAGCCAACAGTACATAATATATGTATTATACATTGTTCTTATCATACAGTGTTCTCATTGTTATTTACCTTTGCACATTTCCTTATACAAAATACTGTTGTTTATCCGCATGACATTTATCTTCATGGTAGGCCATTTTCTGTAGCCTCTGAGCCCTTAGGCAATAGTATGGCAATTTAACATACCTTAGTACGTGCAGTTCTATTAATGTAGGAAATGGGGCTGTAAGTGCTTGTGCAAATACTTTCAGCCAGTTGTCATTTGGAAATTCAGACTGCCCAGCATCAAAAATAAAAAATTGGCAGGCAAGAGTTTGCAAAGGCACTGTCAGGCAGTTTCTATAATCAGTGGGTCAGTGAGGCTGATTATGGCCAATATGGTGTCAAATGTCTGGTCTACTAAAAAACAAGGAGATTAAATTGGCTGAAATTGCTCTTAAAGGGACACTAAACCCTGCTGCACCGCACTGCTCAACCAAACTTTACTCTGCTGTTGCTGGACTACAAATCCCAGAATAATGTAACATATAATGAGGTTGAGGCATGCTGGGAGCTGTAGTCCAGAAACACCAGGGTTCTATTCTTAAAGCAATATTGCACAATAAACTCTTTCAGTCTCTCCAGTGCCCGCAGCAGCATTGAAATGCAAAAAATCCTCCAATGAGAATCTCAGCTGATGTGTGTAAATCTGGTTCCATGTTCTTTGTTTCTGCAATTGGAGTTGGGAACATTAATCACAGTTTCCCAGCACTGTACAAGTCTGTCCTTTATCCCCATATCTGATTCCTGTGTCATATAATGAAGGGAAAATGACATGCAGTAATTATCTCTATATGTAAGATAACAGCAAGATGCCTGACACAGTGCTGGGAATCAGAATTCTCATTGGTTAATTCTCTTGCTTTTTTAATTTAGTTTTCAGTCAGTAGATTTCTTATTGGTGAATTGGTTTCCTTGTGTAACTATGTTTTTCATCAACTTCTAAAGAGAACTAGGGGCGCAGTGGGACAGCTTTACGGTTGGGTTTAGTGTACCTTTAATGTCGAGGAATTTTTCCAATAGAAAGGGCTACAGTAATCAGAAAAAACACAGCCTCCATTCTGCAGCATTTGTTATTGCTGGTGTCATATGAGCACAAGCAGTGATAAGAATTATAAATTATGTGGATTACAAAAACAATTCCATTTCTGTCCACTGATAATAAAACTAACAAGGCAGATAAGTTATCAATACAAATGCTGTTATCTTTTATTTGAAAAGGGAAGCCATTGGTTCAGAATAGCACACAGATGTGAAAAGGTGACAGCAATCTTGTTGTTTAATCTTTATCATTTTTAGTTAGTTAAAAATGGTCAGCTGGTCAGCTGTTGCAAATTATCAAGCAGAAAATGAAGTTTGTCTGTAATAAAAGCTTATGCTACAGGGCTGAATTCTGATGCTAACTGCACTGGTTTCTGAGCTGAAATGTAGTTATTATATATATTAATTGCTAATCAGCATTATATTGTGATATTTATATTCTATATATATAGTATATTGTACATTGGTCCCTAAACTAAGGGGACGGCAGCACAGAGCATGTGCAGTGAATCAGCAGAAAAGAAGATGGGAGCTACTGGGGACATCTTTGGAGGCACAGGTTTTCACTGATAAAAGGCTATGGTTGCCTTGGGCTGGTATAAAAGCCCAAAACATAATGTACAAAATGTCTACCCTACTTATTTAGTCAGCCTTTAGTTCTCCTTTAAAGTTCTATATAAATTGATAATGGGAGTGCAGAGGAACCCTTTTCTTTGTTTGTATGGATAAAAAGATATTTGTAAAATAATTAGAATAAAATTCAAAGTGATCTGCTTTCTGGTTGGTGAGCCTGGACACTAAAGGGCAGATTTTTCTGCGTGTATTACTGTGAAAATAGAGCTCACCACAGAAAAATTCACCAATTCTCTATTCATTCCTATGGGATTTTTTAAAGCATATTTATCAATGAATAAAAGTTAAACTTCACCAGTTGATAAAAACACTTCTAAATATGATAGGAATGAATACAAAGTGGGATAAGTTTTACTGTGAGCTCTAATTTCACACTTTGATAAATCTGCCCCTAATTGTTTTTTGGGGTTTTTTGGTGGTTATTCTAGCAACCTATGTTCCATCTAAGTGGTGGTAAATTTTAATTTTGATGGGTGGCTCAGTGCAAGCATCCAGTTATGTGACTGCATGCAAAATTTTCTGTCCCTTTACAATTTATTGTGTGCACTGGTGTCATAACTTGCCAATGTGGGCCTGATCACATTTTGCATAATGAATTTCTAGATGGTACCATCTTAGATAGTTGCAGTCTACAATACAGCATATTAAAATTCACTTTATAAAACTGTGTTTCTTCCCTGAAATGCCACTACATTATATACAGTAATCCTGTTTTAATATATACGATGAAGTGACAAAACAGAGGCTAATGACTTGGTAAGAATTACAGCGCAGCTTTGTAGCGTGGTGTTCCCAGTGAAAGTTTCCAGTGATATGAATTCGCCAAGTAATCCATCAAAGAATAAAAGTACTTGGGTGAGTCTCTCACTGCAAACAATATACTTTAGTTTCACTCGGAGACAAAGCAGATGCTCAACTAAAGGAGAAATGTTTTGCAGCAAGAGGTAGTGTTACAAACAGACACTGCTAGCTCACCAAGCTTTTATTCCAGTGTTCCTTTCATTCTCTGGTTTTGTTACTTGGAATAGAAACATCAAACAGGGTTACCAAATTAACAAAGACATAGACATACAGTATACTCCAATTGCCAAAACACACCTTGGAACTTGTTTCCCTGATCAGGCTCGAAGTAGGTCAAGAAGGCCTGTTCATTTAAAGGGGCTAGGGGAGTCTGACATCAGTAGTAGGAAAGCTTCTGGAAGGGGTAATAAGGGATAGGATAGTTGAATACATTGCAGTTCACAATACTATTAGTTTGTGCCAGCATGGTTTTATGCGTAACAGATCTTGCCAGACTAATTTAGTTGCCTTTTATGAGGAGGTGAGCAGGAACCTTGATGCTGGAATGGCAGTTGATGTCATCTACTTAGATTTTGCTAAAGCGTTTGATACAGTACCGCACAGAAGGTTAATGATCAAATTGAGGAATATTGGCCTAGAACATAATATTTGTAATTGGATAGAAAACTGGCTGAAGGATAGAGTACAAAGAGTGGTGGTAAATGGAACATTTTCTAATTGGGCCAGTGTGGTTAGTGGAGTACCGCAGGGGTCAGTCCTTGGTCCTTTGCTTTTTAACTTGTTTATTAATGACCTGGAGGTGGGCATAGAGAGTACTGTTTCTATTTTTGCTGATGACACTAAATTGTGCAAAACTATAAGTTCCATGCAGGATGCTGCCGCTTTGCAGAGCGATTTGACAAAATTGGAAAACTGGGCAGCAAACTGGAAAATGAGGTTCAATGTTGACAAGTGCAAAGTTATGCACTTTGGTAGGAATAATATAAACGCAAACTATCTACTGAATGGTAGTGTGTTGGGGGCATCCTTAATGGAGAAGGATCTAGGGGTTTTTGTAGATCACAAGTTGTCTAATTCCAGGCAGTGTCATTCTGTGGCTACTACAGCAAATAAAGTGCTGTCTTGTATAAAAAAGGGCATTGACTCAAGGGATGAGAACATATTTTTGCCGCTTTATAGGTCCCTGGTAAGGCCTCACCTTGAGTATGCAGTGCAGTTTTGGGCTCCAGTCCTTAAGAAGGATATTAATGAGCTGGAGAGAGTGCAGAGACGTGCAACTAAACTGGTAAAGGGGATGGAAGATTTAAGCTATGAGGTTAGACTGTCGAGGTTGGGGTTGTTTTCTCTGGAAAAGAGGCGCTTGCGAGGGGACATGATTACTCTGTACAAGTACATTAGAGGGGATTATAGGCAGTTGGGGGATGTTCTTTTTTCCCATAAAAACAATCAGCGCACCAGAGGTCACCCCTTTAGATTAGAGGAACAGAGCTTCCATTTGAAGCAGCGTAGGTGGTTTTTCACGGTGAGGGCAGTGAGGCTGTGGAATGCCCTTCCTAGTGATGTGGTAATGGCAGACTCTGTTAATGCCTTTAAGAGGGGCCTGGATGAGTTTTTGAACAAGCAGAATATCCAAGGCTATTGTGATACTAATATCTACAGTTAGTATTACTGGTTGTATATATATAGTTTATGTATGTGAGTGTATAGATTGGTTAGTATAGGTTGTGTGCTGGGTTTACTCGGATGGGTTGAACTTGATGGACAATGGTCTTTTTTCAACCCTATGTAACTATGTAACTATGTAACTATGTAACTAAGGGCACATTCATTAAAGTACTGAATCTGAATACAAAAAAATCATATTTTTTCTAAGTTTTCATACTGTGCGTATTTTTTGCATCTTTTTCGTTAATTTGTGCAACTTTTTTGTACTTTGCGACAGTTTGCGTGACAATTTGTGCGACAAAATCGTTTCGGATTCATTAAAGCTTCATTATCGTGACTTTCCTTGGGTCAGGTTGGAGCTGCAGAGTGCCATTGTGTCCTATGGGGGGTTTCAAAAAACATGCACAGAAGGATCAAAGTCAGAAAGGTTTTCCCGCTGTTTCCGATCGTTCGGATATGAAAATTTTACCCATTTTGGGATTGGAACTTGTACTTTGATGAATCTGCCCCTAAGCCTCTCCAAACCTGCTTGGCACCTTAAAAAAACCCACTCTGTTTCCTCACTGCTCTAGAACCTTTAACACTGGGGAACTCTTCTGGCATTCCTGAGACTGCATAGCTGGGAAACAAACCAATGTTGTGTATCAGTGCCAGTGTTATAGTGCGAGGGCATGCCTGAATATCTGCCATCATTACCCACTACTTCTCAATGCATTGTAATGTAATGAAAAATGTTTTCTTTACATATTTTTTTACAGTATGGGACCTGTTATCCAAAATGCTCAGGACCTGGCAAACCAATCCTATGGGGTTTAAATTATGTTTTAGTTGACTTAAGTTATGGTGATCCAAATTATGGAAAGACCCCTTATCTTCAAAATCCCAGGTCCCATGTATGCTGGATAACAGGTTCCATACCTGTACTGTTTTATTGTTATAAAAAGAAAATCATTTAAAATATGTAATTATTTGCTTAAAATTGAGTCCTTTGAAGTTTGCCTTCCTGTAATTCAGAGCTTTTTGGATATCAGATTTCTGGGTAAATAATCCTGTACTTGTATATTTTTTCATCTTTGGAAATACTCTGGAAGTGGCATCATGTTTATGTAATAATGTTAAATAACTTGTAGGAATGCTGATCTGTAGCTTTCATTACATTGATAGGACTGAAATTAAATGTGAAAACATAGTAAGGGATAGAGATTGTCTATTTTTATCTTTATCCCATCAACTTCACTGTCCTGCAAATGGGAGTCACTACATAAGATCCTTGCTTCTGTGCTCTGCTGCCTGCCCTGATGATAATTGCTACCTATATATAAAAATATTATTTAAGATAGTATATAGCTTAGTGTGTGACCTATTGTAGTTTCCATGATCCTAGACAGGTTGAGCTCTATCATGTTCAACCTTCTCCAAATATCACTAGCACATGTATACATATACACACTTTTACATACACATTTAAAAGGTTAATTTATTGTAAAGAAAAACAATCCAATGTTTTTATCACAAATAGTGACCAACTTTAGGGAGAACAGACAGAATACTGTGTACAAACAAAATATAAAACCAGTTCCCTGTGAAAGTACCGGGCCTGGGCCCTCCTCTCCCATCGTGTTACGCTCGCTCTTTCCCAGGTGCGCATGTGCACTGACAGTGAGGGGAGGGGGAGCGCAATGAGTGAGCAAGAAAAATTGCGACACCCCCTCAGAATTGGGCCCTAGGCACATGCCTCTTCTGCTTACTCCTAGTTCAAGATCTGGCCCCAGCAAACGCAGGGACTGAATGGTTCACTACTGACTTCTGATACAATGGAAGCAGGGGCTCTTCTGCCATTAGGCGAGTTGAGAAACTCGCCTCAGGCGGCAGAAGCGCCCCAGTTACCAGGGGCGGCAAAAAGCCGCTCCTGGTAACTTTAAGAGCCGAATTTCTGTTTTTTAAACTGGAAATTCGGGTCTTCTAGTGCAGAGAGCACAATTGCGCTCTCTGCACTAGCGATCTCACCGCCCCCGGACCCGCTCCTGCGCTCAGAAGGTAAGCGCTGGGGAGCAAGGGGGGGCGGCATCCAGGAGCTGCCTCAGGCGGCGATATGTCCAGAATCGCCCCTGAATGGAAGATGTTCACAACATATGTATACAGTTAGGGCAGGGGGTCCTCAAACTTTTTAAACAGGGGGCCAGGGGGTCCCTCAGACTGTTAGGGTGCTGGACTATAGTTAGTCCTCAAAGTATGGCCCTGGCTCAATTTTACGGTCATTTCCAACATTGAATTTACACTTGCAGAGGGCAGCTTAATGCTCTGGCAGTGGTAGGCATATCATTTGCTTGAATGTAACATATTTGCTGTTCCCCTAACTCAGGGGTCCTCAAACTACACCCCAGCACATCACACTGGCCAGTGTCATTAGCATCGGCCAGTGTGACGTGACATGACGCGCTGGGGCCAAACACCACACGGAGGCAGACAGGTAGTAGCCAGGGGTGTAGTTTGATGACCCCTGAGTTAGGGCAACAGCAAATATGTTACATTCAAGCAAATGATGTGCCTACCACTGTCACAGCATCAAGCTGCCCACTGCAAGTGCAAATTCAACTAGTGCCTTCATGTTGGAAATGACTGTAAAATACCGTGATTTGACATGTACAGTATTGCAATATCTTATCCAAACCTACCTCCAGCCCCATATAATGTTATAGAATTGCCTATTCTTATCAACTTTTTAATTGGTCTTCATTTTATTTTTAATTTTTATTGAGTTTTAAAACATGTCCAACTCAGACAGTGACATCATTTTAACAAGTGTTAATGTCAAAGATAGATTATACATCTTCATCAGCATATTGTAATCAAACCATGGAGAAAGAAAAAGAGAAACATAAAGGTCCAAGTGTCTGTGCGCTGTCTACTGTCCGCAGTCAGTTGCTACCATTTAGTGAAGAGTTGGAGAATTTTTCTGGGGAGGGGGAAAGGGAAATTCCAGGCAGAGATAAGTATCTATATTATACTTCGTATGCACATTACCCTGTAGTTCTCGTTTAAGTTAATCTAAATCCAGAGTAGAATTACATATGGTTCTCAATTGATACTTATATTTAATGCGGGTGGTGCAAGCAATTTCCTTTCTCTATATTTTCCAGAGATAAATATTTCCATGTAAAGGCCTGTGTCTAGATATTTAATCTGGAAGATAAGTAAACATTAAATAATGTCCCCCATCTACAGCAGTAAATATTAGACCATTATAACAAAACGTTATGCTCTTATACATAGCTAAAGTATCCGTAGGTATAACATAGCTAACGACCTGGCTTGGAATTTAACGTTGTTTAAGTTTAAGAGGTTTGATCAGTCCTGTTCATGTTGGATTATCGATGAATGCAGACCAAGGGTGCCAAATAGCCCAGTGTTTTCTCCTTGCATCGTAGGACTCCACGTGCAATTCCTCAAATTTTCTGTTATCCTCCATTTCTGAGATCCATTCGGTCAGTGTAGGTAGTAATTTGGTTTTCCATTTGCGAGGAATTATGATTTTTGCGGCATTTAGAGCAAACGGAGTCAAGGATTTTTTATAATAGGCAATGGAGTGGTTATTATGATGAAGAAGGATTGATGCCACATCTTTTCCAGTTTCATTTGTAATCTGTTACATATGTCTATGATCTACTTCCAAAATTTTTGTATCTCTGTACATTCCCAGAATATGTGTAGCATTGATCCAGGGGATTGTTCACAATGCCAGCATTTCTCTGACACGCCCGAGAACATTTTGCTTAATTTGATCGAGGTATTGTACCAGTTGGTGAGAATTTTGTAGTTGTTCTTTAGAAATCTACAGCTTCTCTGGCATATGAATGATTTAGAGGTTATTTCGTTTAACTCTTGCTCTGAGAAAGTTTTGCCAAAGTGGGGTAGGTTTGTTAGTGGAATAGCAGTTTGTGCCAAAAGAATTTGGTATAATGAGGAAATAGAGGGGACTACGTTTGTCGACACAATTTCTCAAAGTTAGTCTAAACCTTTGAGAATCGGGGAAATTAAACTTCTAAGTTGTTGATACTTAAAATAGTCAGATGTAGTAAGTGAGAATGTTTTCTTCATTTGTTCCCAATAGGGAAGAGTCCCTCTTGGGCATATCTGAAAATTTTAAGAAACTGTGCCTTGTTGCCAGGTAGCAAAGTAACCTCTTTGGAGACCGGGGGAAATCTGGGTTATGTATCAGAGGGGTAAGTAGTGATTTAGGTAACATCATATTTGCTCGATGCTTCAAAGAATCCCACATATTTAGGGTATAACTTATTAGCGGATGACTGTCCAGGAGGGCTGTTTGCTTTCCAGGGTGTAGCCATGGAAGGAGCTCTAACAGTTGATCTGAATATTATTGTTCAATAGCTATCCAAGCTTTAAAGTGGTCATAATAGGTCCAGTCTAATAAGCATTGTAAGATGCAAGCTTGATGATATAGCTGGAAATTTGGTAATCCTATTTCGCCGTTTGTTTTAGAGCATTCAAGGGTGGATTGTTGTTCCACACAAATTTAATAACTGAAATATATACAATAATCTCTGGAAATCATTCATTTTAAGAGTATTTATTCTGCCAAATCAGTATAACATTTTATTATTTATAGTCACTCCATTGATATTGGGGCTTTGGTGAATATGGGAGAGGAGTGGTTCAAGGTCAATACAAAGAGAAGTGGGGAAAGTGGGCATCTCTGTCTTGTACCATTCTTTAGAGAAATATGCTCTGAAAGAGAGTTGTTTATTTTCAACCTGGCTGTGGGATTTGAATAGAGCGATGCTATCTATTTAAGGATATTGGGGCCCAATCCTATAAACCTAAAACATTGGAACATGAAATCCCAGCGCACTCTGTCAAATGCCTTTTCTGTGTCTGTTGATAACAGAAAGAGCGGGGTACCGCCTTGTTCATTCATTTTTTATTTTTTATAGTTTTTAAATAATTTGCTTTCATCTTCTGACTGTCACTGACCCCAGCAGCCAAAAAGCTATTGCTCTGTGAGGCTACAGTTTTATTGTTACTTTTTTTTATTATTTATACTATTTAGGCCCTTCTATATTCACATACCTGTCTCTCTTTCAAATCACTGCCTGGTTGCTAGGTTAAATTGGACCCTAGCAACCAGATAGCTGATGCGATTCCAAACTGGAGAGCTCATCAACAAAGTGCTTAATAATTTAAAAACTACAAATAATAAAAAATGAAGACTATTTTAAAGTTGTCTCAGAATAGCACTCTCTACATAATACTAAGATATAGGTTACGGTTGAACTGCCCCTTTTAAATTTTAAGAACATTTGTGCTACTTAAAAGTTAAGTTATATGTTTTTGAAGCTTTCTTTTAAAGACCATAATTATTACTCCTCTACCTGTACATTTGATGTACAATTCTTGGTTGGTCAGACACAGGCCAATTTGCTGGATAAGTCAGTTCCCCATGGAAATGTGAGTTAACATGTAAAAACCCAGATCTATCACCCAAACAATTACCAGTTGTGTCTTACATGACTTACATACCTTCTGCCTGCAGCAAAATAGGACAGTGTGCTTTAAATGTGCCAAGACATCTATAGTCTGGACACCCAGAGTGAAACACATTAATAATTGGAGATTTTTTTGACTTCCAGAACAGTTTATAAATGTGAATAAATAGCTTTAAAGCAGTTGACCAGAGTTTAGACTTTCTTCCATGATAAATTCCCCTAATAAAGTCTTTACCTGAAGAACCAAGTACCTGTAACCAGCATCACATTTGAGGCTGACCTAACAACTGCTAAGTAAAGTGAATACAAAGCCATTCGGGGTGTCCCCATTACTGCTGTTCATAGATGCATATTCAAATAGAGCTGCTCCTACCATGAGGCAAGGTGAGGAGGTGCCTCATGGTAGGAGCAGCACTTTACCAAAGATGGCACCACTTTACCAAGGATGGCAAAAAGCCTTCTTGGCTGTGCTCTTTGCACTAGAAGACATTTCCATCTAGAGAAATTCACCCCTTAAAGTTCCAACTTTAAGGGGTGAATTTCTCTAGATGGAAATGTCTTCTAGTGCAAAGAGCACAGCCAATGTCCCCCTTTACTGGTTAGGGTTTAAATAACTAAAAAGGGATAAATATTGATTATTTCCTGTATATTATTATATTTCATCATAAACAACCTGCCAAACAATTCTCACCTGAGGATGTGTGGAGAAACTGCTGGTGAACTTAAGTTTGTGCACAACACCTCATTATCATTTATTAGAGGTTGTTACATGCGTGTCCCCCCTGGCAATTAATATGCACCCTCTTCCTGAATTTACATTTTGTCATCTCTCTTTGAGGAGTGTAACAACCTGTCCCTGAGCTGTTTTCTCTTTGAATTTTGCCCAATAATGATTTCCTTTAAGTTAAAGTTTTATTCAGCTTGAAAGCTCTAAAAAGGAGAAGGAAAGTCATTTTGACATTTTAATGCCAATAGATTCACCTTATTAGTGCCACCTAGAACACTATATTTATGCTGCAAAAAGTAATTCCATACCAGAGTAAAGAAACCTAGATGTTTTCTGTTTGTTTAAGACAGAAGCTGCCATTTTAAGTGGCTTCCTGCTGCAGCTCTAACTGTTGTAGCTCAGATCACACATTCCTAAGTGTGGGGGGAGTGAGTTTTATTAATTTTTTGGGAGGGGGGAGCAGGAGAGGGGAGAGAGGAGAGAACTGCCCTGGAATGAAGGATTTTTTCTGAGAGAGGAAGTCAGATACCCTAAGAACATGTTTACAAAAAAGGAGACAAGAAATCCTCTGTTTCTTTTGATAGAGGACTCAGTGAAGCTTTTCTGTGAGTGTTTATGGCTGATAAAGCTTCCTTAGTTTTTACTTTTCCTTCTCCTTTAAACTGTATTTTAAACATAATATTTTTTGTTGTCAGATGTACTTCACTTGCTGTTCTTCAATAAAATAATGTAAACTATACACACGTAAACATTCACAAACAATCCCCACCTACCAGCAGATGCACCTGCCATAGTTGGTGCATTTCCCATTCTTGTGAATAGGAAACTGCTGTCAGGAGGTTTGGGCCTCTTGGTTTATATAGTTTTCCCTCAGAGTACGATGGCAATCAAAACTGTCTCTGTGCCTAGTAGTTTGAGATCATTAGTATGATACTATATTTAGCGGCCATCCTAGATGAACCAGATTGTTTATACTGTATATATTGTATATATTGTATGTATTTCAAATGTATTGTGTACAAATATACTTCTATGTTGTTGACAAGCAGTTATGTTGATGACAAAGTGTGGCTGCAACATACAATGCTGCTTTGATATCCTTACCCCGGCAGTTTCACAACAATTTACACTTCCAGTCTTGTCCATTGAAAGATTAATACCTGCTGCAATGAAAATCATGGTACCGTTGTCATCACGCTTTCACCCCTCTGTGAGTTTCAGTCAACACCTAACTAAGTCCAGAGAAACCATTGTGATTGGATGTCTGTGTCTCTGTTACCCTTAAGGTTTTAAATGCTGGGGAATTCCTTACCACTCTGAACATGAGTGGTGAAGCGTTTTCAAGAAAACTCAGAGAGTCCATTTGCTTTAGACTTAATTATACTGTGTATCATGAACTGGATGAATGAAAATCTTTATAGACATAATTTATAAATCAAAACAATTTGCAAACAATTTTCAATTTTTTAAAACTTTACTGACTATCAAGACCATTGTCCTGATGGTCAGGAAACTTGTTATCCTGTTCACACATTACAGGATAAAGGCCTATGGGTGGAAGCCTCCATAGAAAAAATGAGGAAACATAAACACTGTTGCTGTTCCAGGGTTGAACAACTACACTAAAGAAAATTTCAGCTCCATGGACTGTATTTTAGTGATTAACACTTATGTAGGTTAAACCTTGGAAAGAGATAGAAAAAGGCCCACTGGATACAATAAGAGCCTAAAATATAGTATTCCATTTGAAATTAAAAGTCTATGATCTACTCTATTAAAACTATAAAAGGGAACATGAACGATCAGCACTGAGGATGCCTGCAAAAAGATATTGGCGGTTACATAAACTGAATTTGAATACTGAATTGCAAAGATCTGTAATTCAGAAGAAAAAAGGCAAAAAAAGTACATCAGCAGTAAATTCAAACATGGTTAAGACTTTTTTTTAAATGTGACTGACCACATAAAAGTACATTTTCCCTCATAATTTTAATATACTTTTGTTATGTGCCTGGCAGACAGAATCCTCTTGTGTACACAAAAAGTTGTGATCCTGTAACTGCATGAAGAGCCATGGATGACTTTTGACCCTACTTATCATGACTAAAATACTATACTCATTGTGTTCTTCAAAGCTTATCTGTTGTATCTCCTATGCAAATTGGACCCTGCACAACAGCCACCACTGTAACAAAGAAGCTTTTTAAAAAGTTTTTAACTTGTCTGTAAGCATTTAGACTCAGTGCAGGATAATGTATGCAAAACAATGTATTTTTGTCCCTTCATTCTGCTGTGATATTGACCCTTTAAACTGAAGGTAACTTCTGCATATTTGAATTTAAAATTGCATATCCCAGTGTAGCCAAACTTCCTTATTGTATACCTGTAAATATCATTCAGACATGTAATGGAGGGGATATCTAATTGGTCAGGGGGATGGACAGGGGTGTATGCAGGGAAGTCAGAGGCCCATAACAGGTCCCTTGTAGCCATTACCTGAGAACCTATCCTGGTGTGGCAAAGTACTGTAGATGTTTTTTGCTGCAAATCTAGGAAAGAAGGCCTATAGTTCAATTACAGCACAGACTGAGCTGCTGCCTGCCAGGTCATAAGAGGCTAAGGAAAAGTGGCTTAATATAACTGAGTGAACCAGTCCCTGTGAGCAAGCCACAATTGTGAGGATACTGTCAGAACAACTGGCTACAAGGACAGATCATGTAGGTACCCAGCCTGAAAGGAGATTTAATTTGCTGAAAGCTGTTTGTTATATAAGCTCTTAAAAAGGGCTGAAGAACTGTTTTTATTCACCCACAGGGAGCCATTTGTGTCATTATCATTAATGGAGTCATTAAGTCATCTAGCCTATATTTATCTAGTTAGTAAGCTAGGCCCCAGGTTCAGGTATTGTTCAGATGTATTAGATGCATGAATATTTCCTCCTACCTAAAATGTATTGTTGTTGCTGTACCAGTGGAAGTATTTGTATTCCTAGTGGGATTTTACAAGGTGTATTATTTGGGTCTCATTAGGTGGTGGCAACCTGCAATTAAGTACCAAGTTACCAGTCACTCCCACAACTACCCCAGAAGATCCCCAGGTTTGCCAGTAAACAATATGTAGGATCCTTGTTTATACTGGAATGTAATTCCTCCATAGAAGATAGTGCCAGCAAAAGTTTATAAACCTTTTCAGCCCTAAACACACATTGGCCATTATCTAACAATGTGTCCTATTGCCATATCTAATAACACAATGCCTACACCCCTCACTCCTCTGTGCTTAGGCTGGCAAGCCGTACAATGACAAATATGCTTTGCCCATGCATAGCCCCTATTCAGTTTTAGACTGAAACTCCCAGCACACCAATGCAAATCAGAAGCTCGGTGCATAATAAGTCCCCATAAAAAATCAAGCCAGAAAGCAAAGGTATAATTAGTCTTTGAATTTTAGAGCAGGGTTCCCAATACTTAGGCTATAATTTTAATGCATCATGGTCTACCATCTCAGGGGGGTTATACCATTCTTAAAAGTACAAGTTTGTAGCAATACAGTGAGAGAAACTTATAAGGGTTTATTTATCAATTTCCCCAACACAAGTGCTAGAGCACTAAAGGGATTTATAGATTTCCACTGTCTAATTTTCTAGAACTGTTTTAATAACTGTACCCCTGTTTGTGCTTATGCCCTGTAAAGCCATTTGTGGGGCTATATAAATAAATACATATATGTTTTGCGCTTGTTGTCTAACCCCTTTAGATTGTAAGCTTGTGTGAGCAGCATCCTGTGAAACTATTTTTATTCTGTTTGTTAAATTAAACAAACCCCTGTTTGTTATAAATGAATGCAAAGCGCTACATAATATACTAACACTATATAAATAAATGATTATGATGTAGCTGCTCAATGGCTTGGTCATGATTAAGATCCAATTCAAAATGCATGGCAGCACTCATTTTAGTCACTTTGCTTCCTGCCCCACTCTTCATGTGTAAGTTTCTAATGTTGTGTTTTATTTTTTACATCTGAATACATGGAACTGTAAGTGATTTTGCAGAATGCAGCCGTATGCTTAGATTGTATTAGATCAGTGATGGTGAGTATAAAATGTGTGTATTCTGTATTGCTTTGTACTATATCTTACTAAATGCTGTTGCAGCATTCTGCTTAGAGAGTATTTCTAAGGGGCAGATATAACAGACTAAAATGCACAGGTTTTCTCTGTTACTGTATACTTTTAGGGTTTGGGGCTGTACAGCATGATATGTGCATTCATGGGACCCAATGACATGTAGGAACATAGGGAAATAGGGCTTGCCAAATCTAGAAGGCCCCCCTTCTCCCCTTTTTGCAGGCTGCTATTTGTTAGTGGGATTCCTGTGCTGGAGAAAAGGAGGAGGTGCAAGGGATAGCTTACCAGTTCCGGTGCAGCAGAGGTGCCGCCCTTGATATTTGTAGAGTAGTTAGTTGCAGTAGGGAGTGGTTTGACCCTGAGCCCTAAGGGGACTGGGATGGGTAGTTGGAAATGTTAGTGGATAACTGGGTAAGTTCTGGGAAAGGTGGTCAGCCTGGGATTGGGACTTGAGAAATAGGGCAGGGACCAGGCATTTGGCTCTGGGTCAGAGCAGTCCCCTGGGAGGATATGTTGGTATAGTTTTTGCTAAGGTTAGTTTGTTGTACAAACAGTTTACAACGTTTTGGATGGTTGTACTTGTTAAGTATGTTAAGCAATTTGATAATAAACAACTGTGGCCTTCTCTTTCCAAACTCTGTGTCAAAGTCAGTGTTTTATGGGTAAACGGCAACAGGGGGGGTAAGGCAGATATCGATCCTGCACTTGTCATGTTACAGTCTCTGAGCACAAAATCATATGAAGTACCAAGCTAGAAGAGATATCCTTAGGGCTACACAGAAACATATACACATTCATAGAGAAGCAGAGAGCTGCATATGTTAGCATGCAAGGAAGTGAAAAGTATGGTTAAGCTGTGATTACGTTCATTCTGATGGATGAAGAAGAGGCAGAACAAATAAGTATGTGTTTAAAATAGTCATTTGTATAAACCCTTATTTTAATGTTATCAATACTTCTTTGTTGAGAGCCCATCAGTTCAAAATGCCATTGTGTTTGGTGGAATGCAACCAGAGGCGTTCTGTGCAAGGAGCCTCAGCTGTTCAGTATCAGTAACACAATGCATCTATACACAAACCAGAATTAATATGTAGGCTCCACACAGTACAATAATGCTGTTGTGTTTGGACCAAGCCTTTTTTTATTATCTTTTTTCAGTACAAACTGTCCATATCATTTCAGAAACTATGTTAAATTGGGATCTGATTTCATAGGATTTTTTTTAAATGTGAATGACTTATATACCATTTATTTCACTAGCAACAAGAGCATTACACTATTCCTATACTGATAATTATTAAAATACACTGTATACATTATGTAGTTTATAGGACACTCATAGTACCATCTTTGTTTTTAAGCTTCTAGGGGCAACAGCATAAGCGCAGGCTGACAAACCCCCTCTATGCCCCTCTGTGGGATTTGTTGGTGGATATTGGCTCCATGTTCCTGCACCTAAGCGGATTCAATGCTTGTGTTTTAATGGACTTTGCACTGCTGGTATGTGATAGGGACAACTTCCAACCTTTACAAAGTATTGCAGTCCTAGAGCGAGGGTGATGGAGGGATGCAAATCCATTATGTTTTCGTTTGATTAAATACCAAATCCAGATCTGAATCTAGCATATTTTAAAGTGAGGCACATCCCTAATTGATTGTATTCACTTTCCTGATACCCCTGATAAGGGCCATGGAGTGATCCTCATCCTGCCTCTTCTTTCTTCATGTGGGTACGCAGATTTCTTTAGTTCAGGATTTGGCCGAACCAAGAAATTAATTCTGTATTCAGTGTATCCCCAATGCTACATGAAACAAACACATTCATGAACATAGATAATATAAATAAAGGTTTGTGCTGACAAGAAATACAAAACATGATGGAATAGCATGCCCAAGCAGGTTGGAACAGTGATTAATTAGGCCCATGACATGTTTAACACTATCCAAGTCTTCACTAACTGATAATGCTGAAACCAAGCCAAAATTACCTTTGTGGTTTAACCCGCTTAGGTGTGCTCTACAATTATATCTTTACACATACCTGTATGACGGCATCTGAATTGCATATGGGACTGTACTGCTCATTTAGGAATAAAAGGTGTAGTTAAAAGCTCACATTTTTTAAGAAAAATGTATTTAAATGCTATTCACATGTTTCATTACATGCCCCTCAGTTCTTTTACATTGCACTTAAACACTGTTTGCCTCTGCTTTGCTGCATTAGATGCAAGATGCACATAAGGTTCTGTTCCTTTAATGCCTGGTGGAATTCCTTATCAAAGGAAAGCTATAAATTTGCATTTACTTACCTAGACACAGTGAGCAAAGTGCAATAAGAGCACAATCACCATGTTTTTTTCCACAATTTACAGTTTTTTTCCCAAAACTCTGCGTCATTGTGGATGCAAATGCACAATCCTCTTAAAGCAATTCCACTATGCCTACTGCAGTTGCTACTGATTCACCAAAATAGATGCTACTGTGCTTGTGCTTAGTCTCACATTTCTTAGTCTCTCTGGCATAATTTCCAGTGTTTGCTGGTGTCATTTACAGTGTTCATTGGGTGAAGGACATCTTCGCCTGATTCTTCATGCACAAGTGTGCTAAACCTATGCAGGGCACTGAGGGAATCCTGAAGCTTGTGCCTGTACTTTCTTTAATTTGCCCTGCTGGTTGAGTAGGATGAAGCTGATTCCAACCTTTACAAAGTTTGCCAGTCCTAGTCTAGATATGTAAAGACAAACCCACTCATGAACTGTATGTTCATGTTAATAAGAAAGAGGAGGAAGAGCACTCCCAAGTAGGCAAGATTGCAACAGTCATTGATAATGGCTGGCATTAACTAATACTGAAACCAAGTTAACGTAATATGTTTGTGGTTTTACCTGTTTGGGTGTGCATCCATATTCAGGAACAGAGGGGTAATTTCCGACCACAGAGTTGTGGTCGTGGGAAAAAAGCACATGCTTGATGTCCTCATTGACGTAATTAATTAAAAGGTACTTTCATCTAAACATGCTCCTTACTTCTTCCGATCTGTCCCACGTATTCATCCAGATGAACAGCACCATGTCTTAATTTCGTATGCTGCTCTGGGGTAATTAAGGGTGATAAGTTTAACCATCCAACAAAAGGTTACCTTATAAAGTTAAAAAACTTTTCAAACTAACAGAGGGGTCAAGACACCCAAGTAGAAAATAGGTATCAGTTAAAATGGGCAGTAATTGTATTGTGCTTGTGCTTGGTATATGTATTTCTTTTAAAGCTACACTGTGGTGGAAGACCAACTGCTTGGTAGTTCCTGGGCCATGTATAAAATTGGACTTTGAAATGTTTTTTTTGGGGGGTCAGGCTCCTAAATGAGTGCCCTGGAACAGTAACCCCTCCATTGGACTGCTTGAAACCAATGGGGTTAAGGGGGAGGTTGGACTTGTGTCTTGGAACTATTTAAATGTTGTTTGTTCAGATGTTATGTTGTTCACTTGAAAAAGGGCTTTGGCCAAAACATGTAGTGGAACACACCAATAAACACTAATTTGCAGCAAAGTCCTGCATTGTCAGGTGTCCTCCATTATTCTATATCAGTGCTGTCCAACTGGCGGCCCGCGGGCCGCATGCGGCCCGCGACCCCCCTCTGTGTGGCCCCCCACCTGTCTGGCTGCTTTGATGGCTTACTCTTGTGTAAGCTTTAAATTGTAACAGTACTGAGATTAACTGCCCCCCCTGCATGGTTCTCACCTCAGATTCAGGCTGTAATCAGGCTGTATTGTTTAAAAATGTTTTGTTCACACCTTTTAATCTCTGCATTGTTCACCCCCTGCAGTGTTCACACCTCAGGCTCAGGCTCTAATCACCCCCCATTGTTCCCCTGTTCACACCTCAGGAGCAGTAGAAACCCACAAATAATCCCTGCATACTACAAAAAGAACATATACTGAGGTGGTACTGCAATTAAAAAGTTTTTTTAATATATAGTTATTGTGCAGACTGTAGGAGCAGTGCCAGCATTGTGTCACTGTAGGCTGCCTGTGTGTGCCATACACACAGGCAGCATAGGGCAAGCAAAGTATGGCACACACAGGCAGAGTAGGGCAGGCAGAGTATGGCACACACAGGCCAAGTTTGGCACAAACCAGCCAAGAATGGCACACACAGTGAAAGTATGGCACACGCAGGCAGGGTAGGGAAGGCAGAATATGGCACACACAGGCAGGGTAGGGAAGGCAGAGTATGGCACACACAGGCAGGGTAGGGAAGGCAGCGTATGGCACACACAGGCAGGGTAGGGAAGGCAGAGTATGGCACACACAGGCAGGGTAGGGCAGGCAGAGTATGGCACACACAGGCAGGGTAGGGCAGGCAGAGTATGGCACACACACAGGCAGGGTAGGGAAGGCAGAGTATGGCACACACACAGGCAGGGTAGGGAAGGCAGAGTATGGCACACACAGGCAGGGTAGGGCAGGCAGAGTATGGCACACACACAGGCAGGGTAGGGCAGGCAGAGTATGGCACACACACAGGCAGGGTAGGGCAGGCAGAGTATGGCACACACACAGGCAGGGTAGGGCGGCAGAGTATGGCAGGTTTTTGCTGTACTACAACCATTAATATGGTTATGGTCATGTGATAACATGGGTGTGGTTTTAAGTGGGTGCGGTTTCAAAAAGGGGAGTGGTCAAAACTGGCTTCCATTATCGGCCCTCCACCACGTAGGTCGGAAAAATTCCGGCCCTCGGTACAACAGAAGTTGGACAGCACTGTTCTATATGATGTCTATGAACTATGTACTGTTCTAAAACAAATGTAATTGTTTGCTATGGGTAACTGCCCCTGGGAAAACTTAGTGCCTTTTACTGCATAAGTGGGAGAGTGTTACACCTACACACGTAACCAGCTTGTACCAAGTAGAAATTAAGCACGTCACACCCATATTGACACAATGAAAACACATATGCGTAATTTATCAATGTGAACACATATAAGCATTTGCATTGGTAAACCACGTGCAAGTTGTGGCACGTAGTATTTTGCAGGTGCCCACATTTAAAATGGAATCCTAGAAAATAGCATTGTGGAGACAAAAAATGGTAGAATGCATACAAATTTTGCACCTTGCATTTCATTTTTTTTTAATTGGGTTTTAACTTTTTAAGAATTATGTAGCAATATGCACAAAGAGGAAAAAAACGTAATGAGATAATACTATTATATCAGTACAGGAGCATTTGAGAAAATTAAAGTTACAGAAGTATGCATAATTCTGGATTTACTAGCCAGGTGATGCCTATATACTTTGGCAGAATGCTAGTTGTGGGAGAAATAAGAAAGAAAAAAAGAAGATAAGACAAAACAAAACTAAGAAAAGAAACCAAGCTTAGATAGATATCACACTATAGTATCCTTATATAGGCCACATCATGAGTAAATTTATCAAATGCCTGTTGTAGGTGAAAAGAAAAAAGAACATATATGCCCCCTACATACAGATGTAATCCTTATTCCTCCCAAACCCCAAAATTTGCCCATCTCAGTATTTATAAACATTGTCTATTACCATATGTATATTTCACATAATCCCTATTTGCCCATATTTTATCAAAATTTACCATTGTGTTATGCTTAAGGGAAGTAAGATATTCCATTCTGCATATATATTGTACCCTGTTGAAGAATTCCATCTCTGTGGGAGGTACTGAGGCCTTCTATGCTTTTGCTATCGCCCCCTTGGCTGCCGTAAACATACTATTTATTAAGCGCTGGGCTGGATTGTTTAAGTTAGGTATTTCATCTCAGCAACTTAATGAGACCTTAGGATAGTGCCAGACTGAGCTGGTGGGACACCGGGAAAAACACTGGCAAACCTGCCTTAGGGTGCTAACAAAGTACTGATGCAAGAATAAACAAAGCAGTTTAGCTTAAAGGAAAAGTGTCCTGTTTTCACATGCATATACAGTACACTTAAGGTAAAAAACCAACCTGTGTTATTCAGTAAACATGAGCAAAAAGGGGGGAAAATTCAGCACATTGGCTCATTATTCATGTTTATGGTTAAACACAGAGCCAAAGCGAATATGGCAACAGAGAACAGAGACAAGGTTGATTAAAGGGTTACATTCTCTGATCTGCTTTACTTTCAAGAACAAATCTATATTTATAGGTTTTGCATAACTTACTATTCAATGCCAATATTTTTTCCGCCCTGTTCCAAAATATATTTTGTTCCAAGTAAGACATCCCCATAGACGGATTTTAAAAGAATTAACTGGAATGAAAAATTATTCAGGTGACTACTTGGATCAATATTTCTATAGAATGCTAAAAATGTCAGTTTCAGCAGTGATCTCTTGGGTGTTGCCTCATATGACGTGTCCCTTTTTTTATCAGTCCCTCCAGTCTGGCTGCCACGGCAGCACCTATAGTTATCCCAGCCCTACAAGCCTTTAGTCCTGGGCCATGGATTAAAAACCATATTATCATTGGTCACAGTGTGACTAGAGTAGGAAGATAATAAACTGTTTTATTAGCTCCTATTATTATTATTGCGCCACAATATAAGTTTCCAAAAACAATCTTCTGTATATATTCAATTTTACAGTCTTAAAAAGACCCTCCCCTAACAATCTCATTTTCAAAAGCACATTTGTAATGAATTGCATTACTGTCATGAAATAGCAGATGTATATTGGCGTACAGTAGTAAAGCCTGCAACTGACACACAGATAGTGCAAAGTGCATTAAATGAAGGTGCCTGTATCTGCAACATCTTAGGGGTCATTTATGCAGTGCTACCGCAGTTGCACAAATTTTGCACAAGTCATTTTGTGAATATTTACACTAGTCATTAAAGGTATTTGCATCTAAAGGTGCTCTGTGCACTGCATAGTTGTGCGCTAAATGCCCTTAGGCCTCCTCTTGTAAATTGTGCACAGTGCACCTGTTTATACACTTATTCAAAGTTGCGATAGCTCCAGGGGTCCCACAGAGGCCTGTGTGAACTGTCACAACCAATTTGCGCCTAAAGACTTGCGCAGGAATCATTTTGACATTTGTTAAAATAGACTTAAAAGCACCTCTAGCTGAATGGTGGGTAACCCTGCTTCTCTGCATCCATTTATACATATATTTGTAAATATATTACTAGCAGTAACTGGCAGTGGCGTAACTAGGAGATTAAACAGACCTTGTGGCTATGGAGGGGCCTGAAGGCACAGAGGGCTTGGCAGGGTGGGATTGGGGGTGATTCATGCCCACAATAAATTGCAGGTCACACATGATTTTGCTTGTATCCTCGGTCACATTTTCTGCAGGGGGTCAAGGGTCACCTGTTATCTAGTGCTGGAGAGGGCCCAGCCCCTAGCAACTGGTCTCAAACACCAGGGCCCAATACTGTCCAACTCTGTTACCTTTTTAGCGATGAAAAGCAGCGGCTGCCTGGGTATGGGTTATTACAAAGTGCAGATTATCTTACTGCATTACTTTGTAATTAGTTACTAGATTAGGTTAATCATTTAAGATCTGCAAAGTACAGAAGGCAATTAGATGTGGTTTGATGCTTCTTAGTTCCCTTAGACACTGTATCTGACATGCAAAACGCTACTACCCTATACTGTCAGATTTATGCAGCACTTTATAAATGTGACTAATGTTTAACTATAAGGTCACTGACTGTTTAAATACAAAAGATTCCAAGTCTTAGGGCTCTGGCACACGGGGGAGATTAGTCGCCCGCGACAAAACTCCCTGTTCGCGGGCAACTAATCTCCCCGAGTTGCCATGACCCGCCATCCTGCCGGCGGGATGTAAGTCGCCGGCGGGGTGGCACACGCGGCGGCACGATTTCCCGAAATCGCCGGAAAAGACTCGCGAGTAGGGGAAAACATATACTTAGGGGTTTTCAAGGGTGCTGAAATAGTTATTTGGTCAATTTGCCTGCAACCCTGATTGGTTTCCTGGGTAGTGCTTGAAAATGACCCACCTACCAATATTTTGTAATACAGAAGGCCATTTTTAAAAATGATCCCAGCAAGTCTGGGTACCTTAGTCATCTATAACTGAGAATGAAACAAACTATTGTTTCAATACAGTAATATGGGATATTGTTGAAATATAAGGTCAACAAAATGTAATATGGTTATTTTTCCTGTGATAAGTGCTGTGATATGGCCTGGTATGTTACAGAGTTTGCAATCTCTAACCTATTATCTCATTCCCTTTGGAACACTAGTTATGGTTTAAGCTGTTCTTAGTCATTAGCTCTGCATGCAGTGTCAGTTAGTGTCAGGTACTTTTAGGGAATTATCTTATGTAAAAAGTTTTTTTTTCTTGTTCCCTGATACAAATATACAGTAGTGCACATTAACTTATATCTAGACTTTCAAGGTCATACAAAAAAAATTCTGTTGAGAACTTAGGTGGAAATGTATAGGTGGGATTCCTAACAGTTGGATGTTTTTCTGATTTATAAAGACTTTCTAGACCAAAATATTTTCCTGATAAGTATATTCAGATATGTAAATTCAGCAAAATGTGATGCAGCGCAGAGCTCTAGTACTCCAATAAACCATTAAACCCTACAGTTGCAAATTGTGATTAAGGATTAGGATTTTTTTTCTGCTCTGCAATGATGTGGCAGCACCTCTAAAAGTAAATACAAAAGGCGAAGAATTATAAAGTGGCACAGGCTGCTGAGTTATTGCCAATATATGGATATAATAGCCCTGGGCAAAGTTGTTTTTGTTGTGTTGCTCTCTTGTTACATTTGACGCTTGTATTTTTAGAATGAGAAGCCTGCTCGGTAAAAGGTCTCCATGCTATATAAATAAAGAAAAATAAATAAATGTATGGGACACATGGCCTCTTGTGCTTTATTTATAACACATACAGAAAGATTAATTGGTTGCTGATAAAACTGACCCTAGTGCGTGTGAATGGGAAAAGGGACCTTAGATTGTAAGCTTTAGGACAGCTCTTATGCCATACACCTTAAGATTTGGCGACCTCACCAAATGAGCAAATCTTTCCCCTGATATGCCCACCCTAGGGCCAAACAATTGCATTGCAACGAACGGGGGAGGAAAAGTCGGAGCAAAGACCAGTGGCCTAGCTATATACAGAAAAGGTCTGCTGTACTTTGGTCCCCTCTCCCTGGCCCCTCTCCTACCTTAAATATAGTGGTGTGGTCGGACCGGAAATTGTGGCGCAGTCAGGGCTGGGAGGAGGGGCAGGGGAGGAGGGACTGGTTACGTCATTGGCGAGGACTGAATCAATGCCAGCAGGGAGCTGATGAAAAATCAAGCCTGTCCATCAACATCTGCCCAGTTTTTGGCCAGATATCGGTCAGGGAGGCCTTTGGAAGGTGCCACATGGGCAGATAATCTGTTGAGTCGGTCTTAAAGACCCGAATTGGCAGCTGAAATCTGCCTGTTTATGGCCATCTTTGCTCTTAAAAATGAGCATGTTGACAAAGAAGTCGTATTTATGTCCGTACTATTTCTCATGCCTTATTCTTTGTCTGTTTCAATTCTGGCTGTAGAAGAGAGTGAAATTGTAGAAGACAATACAGTAATGTTGTTAAATCTGTTGTATTTATTTTGTTTCCTATTGCTTCCTTTCTAGCCCCACCAAGGCACTGGCAGCGTGGGAACATGCATGTGAGTAAAAAAAAGAGACATATCAAGTGAGCTATTCGAGATGGTTATCAATTGTTAATCGTCTCCTGAGCCTAAACTAGATACCTCAACCTGAAAACACCACTATTAGCAACAGATGCACATTATATAGATCCTCTCTGCATAGAAACATTGCAAGTTATGTGGCCTCTTTAATATTTCAGGGGCTATTTCTGGAGATCATGCCCAGTTTTACTAGATTAAAGTCACAGAAAGAACTATTGTTCATTGTTTGTTTTCCATAGTATATGGAGGAGGGGACACATTCTTGGAAGTGTTAGAAAGCAATGCTATTCTATTTATTTTGTAGAAAATGGGACAAATCTTTTGGGAATATTTTGTTTGCCTGGCAAATGGATTAACACTGTTTAAATGTATTAAAACATTCTCTTGCTGAATAACAAATACTAATAACTATTGTTCTGTGTAAGGCCCAAACTTTACAGAATTTACAGAACTAGAATATTCTAAATGTCAGTATAATGCAAGCAATAAATCAATAAAAGCTTGCTGTGCTACAAAGCAAGCAAATTACATTGGGAAAAGGTTCTTCCATACAGCAACAGTCATATACTTAGTTAAAAGGGGGACAGCATGAAAATCCTCCTAGTTAAATGTTTTGTACTCATGCTGCCTGTGCATATATTTTATGCAACCAAGGTTTTTTTTTTTATTTATTCACATACTATGCATGTGATATGCATGCCATTAGGTTAAAAAGATCAAAGGACACCTTTTTCTACACATTTGCCCAAATACACTGCCCTCCTGTAACATTTGCATATAGAACTGGTTCTCCTCATAAGGGTTCAGATCAGATGACAGAGGTCATCCTGCAGAGAAATGTTGTTTTGTTCCCAAGCTAGTAGGCATAGTGGTAAGGAAAAACCTGTAGCTGTGAATATGAATCTTGGGTAAAGCTTTGAAAGCTTTTCGTATTTATAAGTATCATAAGCTGGTTAGAATCTATTGACTCTGTAGCAGCGTCGGACATACTCGTCGGGGTTCTGGGAAAAAAACCCAGGGGGCCCCAATAACTGGGCACATGGACAGGCTTTGCAATGCAGTGAGGAGCATCGGGGCTGTAAAATCAGCTGCATAAATCATCGGCTCTGGAGGAGGGGGCCTTGGGTGGTGTTCCCGGAAACAAAGACAAATTGCAACGAATTACAGAATATCGCTGTCTAATCTTCATTATACTAAAAGTTAGTTAAAAGGTTAACTACCACATTAACCCTGTACTTCCTGTCTCCCTATCCTATGCAAGGCTGCCCTACCATAAACTGAAATTTTATAGGAAAATAGCTAGTTACTTGTATATCTTAGTTCTTCTCTTTGGGAGGGTCCAAAGCAGCTGAATACCTCTGCCCATTTGCCAGGGAGAAGCAGGAACCAGTAACAGTGAGGAAAGGGAGAGCCTTGTTTTTGGATTCCTAGGATGCTTACTGTACATTAGGTTCTATATAATGAGAGGTACTAACAATAAATCAGCTGCAATTAGGCTATGTTCTCCCTGCCCCAAGCTTACAGATACAATGGGAAGGACCTAACTTGTCATTTGTTGTAATCTACTTAATTTGTTAATTCAAAACATTTTAAAATAATATGTGCATATCTAAATGGGTATATTGGTTTTTAATTTCATGTACAAATTGTATAACACTTATGCTAATGAATTTGCCTTTAACCTTTTTTCCCTGAACCTTGTCAGTATGTTATTTTGCCCACAAGTAGAACAACACAACCTCCATACTTGTACATAATCATATTATTTAATCCTATTAACAGCTTTAGCTTCACTGACTGAGTAAATATAAATTCAGGTAAAATCATTTTTCTTTAATGCAAATCTATAGAGGGCAACTAGTAAGCAATACAAATATATATATATAATGATAAAAATAAGGTGTTATAAAGCCCACAAGCACCCCAACATAATGCAGGGTTGTTGGCAAGCTGCAAAATAAGGAAATTATATTATTTTCCTTCAGTGTCTGACACTTTTCAGCTTTGAAATGGGGTCACTGACCCTGGCAGCCCACAAACTCTGTGAGCAATTTTATTGCTATTGTTATTTCTCATTATTTATCCTTCTATTCAGGTCCTCTCTTATTCAGATTCCAGTACCATAGTTAACCACTCTCTGGTTGCTAAGGTAATTTGAACCCTAGCAAACCAGGTAACTGCCGAAATTCTAAACTGAAAAGCAGTTGAACAAAGAGCTATATAATTGAAAAAAACACAAAAAATACAAAAATTAAGACCAATTGCAAACTGTCTCAGAATATCACTCTCTACGTTATACTAAAAGTTAGTTTTATGGTGAACAACCTCTTTAAGAGGCCCTCCTCAAGCACAGAGGTGTCTGCCACTTCAGTATCAGTAAAAGAGAAATGATTTTACACAATTAACAAGATATGGTCTTGCCCTTAAAAAGGAATTCAAATGAGGTGGTATTATTTTGGTATATAATTTTTAAAACTATTAAGGAAAATGAAGACCAATTGATTCCATAAATATTCCATAAATATCATACATTATACTGCCATGGCTTCCTATTCTCAGTAAAATCATAACATCGCTTTAAAACAGTGAAATGGACATTAATTATGTATTAGTGTATTAAGTGGCTCTTTACTAAGTCCTTCGAAATAACTTCATTTCAGTCACTAACAAAGCTTCTACCTTTGGTAAGCAAAAAAACATTGCCTGCAGTGATCACTTAACTTACTCAAAAGAGTAGGTATAGAGTAGGACAACCTATATATACAGCTACATTTATCCATTAAATAAAGAGAATTTCCCCCTATCATAGCACTAATCTCATCTTAGAAAATGTCTTGTTACTGTATCAGGTATACAGTATGCAAATCAAAACTTTTAACCTTGATAAACACTACAGTGCTCTAATCAGTTGGGTAGGATCACTTACAGCACCCAATACTTTATTAAACATGTGTGTACAGGATACTCTAGCTGATGAGAAGGTTCTGTTACAGAGAACTGTTGTCACTAGTTACTGAATCTTTTTTTCAAACCTCTGCTGGGTCACTATGCAGTTTAACCCATCATTCCATGTATTTACCCCAAAATGTATTCTTTGTTTATGAGATTCTGTTTATTGCCCAAATAAGCAATACACTGTATTGTTTACATGCATAAAACTGTTTATGACATGAATCAACTCCCTACTACTGTATACACACTGACTCATGTGGCCCTAACCCTGACTGCTAAATGTTTCATGGGAAAAAGAGCCTTGTACCTTTCAGAGTCAATGCATTTTATTGCCATAGCTGCTGAAGCAGCAACTGGGTTCTGTGTAATGGATACAGTATGGTAATTTGAACATATTTTCTGTTTTTTAGTACTAGCCTCAAACAATAGGAAGTGCATCTAAGGACTAATGCAATAAGAGACCAGGAAGTGAGAGTCAGGCATTAAGACAAAGCAAAGACTGGATGGGAGGGAATCTGTGAAATTGAGGCTTTCTGCACACACCATGAAAGTCTATATTAAATATGATAAATAATATGAAGTTAATAATTACAGAGAGAAGTTTTGGATTTTAGCATGAGACTATACAGACACTTTTAAATCACAAGGCATTATAGAGCTTAGATATCAATGCCACTTGCCTCTTCCACTGTTGGTTTCATTACTTGGAGAAACAATACCAGAATAAATGCAGCTGTAATAAATGAAGAAAGCTATATTTAATAAAAAAATACAGGGAAAAATGTCTAGATTAGAATAAACAAAGCCTTGGTACAAATATATATATATTGGTACAAATATACATATATGAGAATATACAAAGCCAGTGACTCTTCTGTTTAAAACAGCCAGGGGTAAAGTCATGGAAGTGATCCCAGGCCTAATGGATGATGTGGAAACGAGGCACAGATGCTACATCTTTCTATTGTCAACCTAAGAGAGATTGATGCAGTCATGCATTATCTCAATATAATGCCAAACAAGCTTAAAGCTATAGGATAAATGGCACACATGCTGAGTGCCCTTAATGTCTAATGTAGTAAAGCCCCTACATTTAGAGATTATAGTTGTATAAATGTCAGAATAGCCATGTTGGTAAACCTTATAAACAACAACACCCCCTTCCCACTTAAAAGTAATGTATAAGGCCAGGGGGCTGTCCAAGAACATTTATGGACAATAAAACTATTGGTATTAGTCATATAATGTTAATTACTTGCCTAGAGCTTTAGCAGCTTTAGAAAATTAATCTATGATGTCAGTGTTGTCCACAGTAGCACCCCACCCTGGGCCTTGTTAGACCATCTTTTGAGTGCCAGTGGCACTGAATGTGTTCGCTAGGCTGCTGTTGGGAAGCTAAGCTTGTAGGAGTTATTGGAACCCAGCAAAATACAAATAGAATGTGTCACCAGTCATAGTAGCTAATGCTTAATTAAAGATTCAGTGTATCACAAATCTTATATGCAGAATCAGTCAGGATCTAATCCAAAGAAAAAAAATTGCTCTGTAAGTTTGGGGTCTGTGCTCCTTGGAAATAATTAACTGTAAACGTATATGTTGGCATCTAGCACGCAGGTTATTGGTAGCACTAATGCCTCAGTACAGTAATTGAATTTCCTGTTACTCCTTTACAATATTAATGCTCAGTAAAGACATATAAAGTGCCAAACTTAATTGGCCAGTTGGACTTACTTCTTGAATCTCATATAATAAAAACATATGTTTTTACTCCCTACTGTTTAAAAGGACTTTAAAAACTATATTGGGTTAATGAAACAAGGCCCAGTGCAAGGGAAGCCAAATATCATAGGAAATAACTTGTTTGGCTATATCCAGAATTAGAGTATGCAAATACCTTCAGCTGAGGTAGTCCAATGTACAAAAAGAAAAAAAAAAGTTCTGTATTCACCATATTCTCTTCCTAAACAGTGTAAAGGGTAACAGGTTATAGTTTTGTGCATACAATCATCCTTTTAAGTTCACTTTCAATTTAATTGTGACAGCACTGTCATTAATTTGCTCCTGAATTAATAATTTAGGAGTAAATGATGTGAGTCTTCTGCCATCTCCATTCAGCAATGTATGCCTCAGGCGACAGAAGACGCACAAACGCCTCTGCTTAGTATTCTCTTAGTATTCTACTCAGCCTAGTGAAATAACATATTTCCACATTTTATACATAATAACAGTAAGAGTAAAATGTAATAGTCTAAACTGTAATCATTTATTATATATTTATTATATTTATGCACTTTTCTAATGTATTGTGCTCTGCCTGTTCACAGTTTAGTTTTGTTTCTAGGTAATGAAACTGCAAAATACAATTAAAATGAAGAGGCATAGCAATAATCTCAACAGATTAATACTTTACTAGGCCCAATGTTTCCAACCAGTGACAGTCTTTAAACTCTATTGCTTTTTTCCAACCACAGATGGGAGGAAAATTTACACAACCCCAAATATGTTTCTATTGTGACTCAACACATGTAATCTCTACACATTAAGGGAATGACTCAAAGTTTGTCAGTTTGTCAATCAATGAGGCATTACTTAGTCACAGACCTGTACCCTATGGGATATTTTGAGTGCAAAGGTTTTATCAAGTTTACTGCCTTTTGGGAAGGGACAATTATATTTGTTTTAGTTTTATGACAATTGTTCATATGGCCATTAGTGTATGTAAACACGGAAAAGTGAGGGTTGGTTTCAGTAATTCAGGTGGAACATTGATTAAGGTAACATACCATTTGAATTATCCTGGATTCTCTTGCCAAAAGCAGTTATGTTGCACTTCCATTAGGGTTCACCTTTCCTGGGGGTAAAATGCCTGACTTTGGCCAAGGCCCTTTCAGTTTGCATTATCAGTGTTCCCCAGTCAACCTGCATTACTTTTATATCTCCTTGCCATTTTTTATTTATAGACTCTACCTGCCTGCCCTGCACTCTTTGATAACGAAAGTGATGGGTGGCTTGGGTGCAGATGACAGTATGGCGTGTTTGGTAAAGTTTGGGTTGGAAGAGGCCAAGTTAGGGTTAGACAAAAGTACAAAAACAATTACAAGGGTTTTTAAACAAAGAACATGTCTTTATAAAGACACTCTAAGGGGCAGATTTATTAAAATGTGAAATTAGAGCTCACTACTGAAAAATTCACCTACTTTCTATTAATTCCTATGGGATTTATTCAAGTATGTTTAATCAAACTCTACTTACTGTTTTGGTAATTTGTATGTTTGATGTTTATGTCCATTAGTTGCACAGCGCTGTAGAATATATTGGTTTTCTACTAATATATTGGTTTTTACTGGTCACCAGTTTATTGCTATATATTACTACACCTGGGCAAACTTAGGGCTTTTCATTACATTTTCGCCATAAGCATCATATATTAGTAATAGATAATTAATGATAATACTCTGGTTTCAGTAATTTGCTATGTTTGTTTTTAAACAGTGCCCTCTTTAAATATAAAGACCATAATTTCAAACTCAACATCAGCATAAGCACTACTGTCAAGGTATCCAACCCAATTTTAAGTGAAAACGTATTTACCCAGGATCTACATTTAACATAATAGAAGCACTTGACCTGATTTCATTGCAAATCAGTTTGTGTAGTAATTTAGTTCTTTTTAAAACACTGCCCTCTAGTGACAACAAATGGCATACTTCTTTCAGGCTGACTGATTTAGATTTTATAACATTTCTGTGATCTCAGATGAAAAATAGATTTTTTAAGGGAAGGAGTACAAGCATATCAAGCATGAGCACACCCGTATTCCAGGATATGTCAGAACAACACAGTGGCTAGGTACAAACCTTTGTACCACCTTAACAGGGGTCTGTCCTTATCCCTTTGCTTTTGATTTGTTTATTAGTGACTTGGAGGTGAGCAATGTAAGTACTGTCTCTGTTTTTGCTGATGATACCAAATTGTGCAAGGTTGCTGCTCTTTGAGAAATTTAACTAAACTGTCCAGTGAGGTTTGAAAAGAATATGTGTGAGGTTATGCACTTTGGGAGAAATAATAAGTTATACAGTAAATATAGTGTGTTTGGGGCATCATTAATTGAAAAGGATTTGGGGATTTTTGTGGATAATAAGCTGTTGTATAAAAAAGTGTGTTGATTTGAGAGATAAAAACATAATTGTGCCTCTTCATTGGTCCCTGGTAAGGCCTCACCTTGAGTATGTAGTGCTCCAGTCCTCAAAAAGGATATTAATGAGCTGGAGAGACTGCAACTAAACTGGTAAAGGGTATGAAAGGTTTAAACAATGAGGTTAGACTGTCATGGTTGGGGTTGTTTTCTCTGAAGAAAATAGGCTTGTGACTATTCTTTACAAGTGCATTACAGAATATTGTAGACAGATGGCAGGGAATCACCCCTTTAGACTTTAGGAACTGAACTTTCAGTTGGAGCAGCATAGATGGTTCTTCACAGTGAGGGCAGTGAGGGTGTAGAATGCCCTGCTGGGTGACATTGTAATGGCAGATATTATTAATGCCTTTAAGAGTGGCTTGGATGATGTCTTGGACTCATTGGATAAGCAGTCCCAGGAGGGACTGAAACATTGGATAGCATGGGAAATAAAAAGAAAATATTGATGTGACTTGGTGTGCTGGTCCTTTCTATAGGTAGGTATATATACAGTATATATATATATATATATGTAAAAAATGCTGATGCACACCAGGAAAATTTTATCAAAAAAAAGATACTTAGTTTATTTAGATCGACGTTTCGGTCCTCATCCGGGACCTTTATCTTGATCTTGAAAAAAAAAAGCAAATTGGACATAATGTCAAACAAAACTCCAAAAATGGGCTGGACAAAATTATTGGCACCCTTTCTAAATTGTGGATAAATAAGATTGTTTCAAACATGCGATGCTCCTTTAAACTCACCTGGGGCAAGTAACATGTGTGGGCAATATAAAAATCCCACCTGAAAGCAGATAAAAAGGAGAGAAGTTCACTTCGTCTTTGCAATGTGTGTCTGTGTTTGCCACACCAAGCATGGACAACACAAAGAGGAGAAGAGAATTGTGAATTGTGAGGACTTGAGAACCAAAATTGTGAAAAAATATCAACAATCTCAAGGTTACAAGTCCATCTCCAGAGATCTAGATTTGCCTTTGTCCACAGTGTTTAACATTATCAAGAAGTTTGCAACCCATGGCACTGTAGCTAATCTTCCTGGGCGTGGACGGAAGAGAAACAATGATGAAAGGTTGCAACGCAGGATAGTCCAGATGGTGGATAATCAGCCCCAAACAAGTTCCAAAGAAATTCAAGCTGTCCTACAGGCTCAGGGAGAATTAGTGTCAGCGCCAACTATCCGTCGACATTTAAATGAAATGGAATGCTATGGCAGGGGCCCCAGGTGGACCCCACTGCTGACACAGAGACATAAAAAAGCAAGACTACAGTTTGCCAAAATGTACTTGAGTAAGCCACAATCCTTCTGGGAAAACATCTTGTGGACAGATGAGACCAAGATAGAGCTTTTTGGTAAAGCACATCATTCTACTGTTTACCGAAAAAAGAATGAGGCCTACAAAGAAAAGAACACAGTACCTACAGTGAAATATGGTGGAGGTTCAATTATGTTTTGGGGTTGTTTTGCTGCCTCTGGCACTGGGTGCCTTGAATGTGTGCAAGGCATCATGAAATCTGAGGATTACTAAAGGATTTTGGGTAGCACTGTGGAGCCCAGTGTCAGAAAGCTGGGTTTGCGTCTGAGATCTTGGGTCTTCCAGCAGGACAATGACCCCAAACATACGTCAAAAAGAAATGGATGGCAACAAAGCGCTGGAGAGTTCTGAAGTGGCCAGCAATGAGTCCAGATCTAAATCCCATTGAATATCTGTGGAGAGATCTTAAAATTGCTGTTGGGAAAAGGCCCTTCCAATAAGAGAGACCTGGAGCAGTTTGCAAAGGAAGAGTGGTCCAAAATTCCCAGTGAGAGGTGTAAGATGGTTATAGGAAGTGACTGATTTCAGTTATTTTTTCCAAAGGGTGTGCAACCAAATATTAAGTTAAGGGTGCCAATAATTTTGTCCAGCCCATTTTTGGAGTTTTGTGTGACATTATGTCCAATTTGCTTTTTTTTCTCCCTTTTTTGTTCTCTTCCAATACACACAAAGGGAATAAACATGTGTAGGGAACTGGTAAATTATGCCTTTTCCCACTCTGTGGTCCCCTAGTTCTCTAGACAGCTATAAGGGTCCTTAATGTAATGGGAAGTAAGTCCCTTGTTCCTGGGTCATAGCATGACCCCTTGTGCATTTCCACACTTTGGCCATAAGGTGTTACTGTGGGTATAAAAGGCTGAGCAGCCATGAGGCAAAAAGCCATTTTGTGGAGCTCTCTCCACAAGAGGAGAGCTCTACTCTGAATAGGTAGCTTTAGAAAGAATAGGCAGTTCCTGTTGTAGATCACACTAGGTGTGATAGACAGGCAGGGCTATTTAGTGAGCCGCATTTGCTCCAACCAGGATTGTAGAGGCATTATAAGCCGGGTGTAATACTGCCCAGAGTAGGGTAACAGTGTACAGACCTAGGGTAGATAGTGATCACCCAGGTTCCACTGGAAGCATATACCTGAAAGCTGGGAGTTAACCCCTTGTGCCCTACAGCTAAAGGGTCAGTGTGACATATTCTTGTAAGTACTGCCTATGCTGTGAAATGCTACTGCCTGCCTATTCTGTAATTACTCCTAAGTGGCTGTGTAAATAAACAGTTCATGGTTTCAATGTTAAGAACCACTGGCGCCCATTTATTGAGAAATACAACACATATCCACCTGGCCTCCATACAAAGCGAGGGCTCACCCCTGAAGGATACAGTCTCATCCTGGGTAAAATACGGTGTAGCTTGTGGTAATTAAAGGGCTAATTCACTATAAGCTTACACATGTGTATATGGTTTTTTTTTTAGTTTTAATATTAAAACTTTAATATTTTAATATTGTTTTATTTTTACTATTGTTGTTGTTGTTTTTGGCAGGTTGTAGTAGGGTTGTGTTGGTTCAAAGGCAAAGTACATCTTTAAATGAAGGGCAGATTTCTTTTTCACCAAATGAGTGGATTTGTCCCTGATATACCCAGCTTGAGATGGGCAATATCACCTTGAACAGATTGTTCAGCTCTCGGGCCAAATGATCAGATCAGCTCAACAAAATAGACAAATCCAGGAGCGCATAAATCAAAAAACAAAAGAAAGAAACAAAAAATAGTGTAATAACGTTTAAATAGTGAGGTAATATAAACACCGTTTAGAATTCCCTGTGTTCAATATATTAATATTAACACCACAGTGCAGTACCACTAACTGCTTACCAGATGGCAGTATTGTAGAAGTGAATTAAACGTAATGTGTTCATTGCAGATGTATAGCAGTTTAAACGGATATTGTATCCTTGAAATGAGACTCCACTGTATCAATGTATCGATCCCGACTGATTATCCTCATGCAGATCGTGGCTATATCCTCATTGAGGCATACAAAAAGGAGAACCGCCACTAGTGCAATATTATTTATTAATAAAACAATATATAAAGAGTAAAACTTACAGTGTGTAGTAAGATACAGGAACTCAATAGCTCAGAAAAGCCCAACGCGTTTCGTGTGCTAATCGGCACACTTCCTCAGGAGCATAAATAAAGTAGTGTCACTCTCCAAGTACCCAAACTTATATAGCCCTAATCCCTCCTCTAAATCTCATGTGGGCCACTTGTCTGACGTTTATGACGTCATCAAGTGTGACCCTTGAATTCTCTTGTCTGACGTTTATGACATCATCCAGTTTGACCCTTGCATTCTCATAACAATTAGATGATCACAAATGATACTAATGAATAAAGAAATGTGTGATGCTTACCACTGGTGGGTAAACCAGGAATGAATCAGGAGTCAAATACATAGTGGCTATTGTGCTCGAGTCATTCGACAGTAACTAAGTAGGGGTCAGTATATATCCATGGGAGCCCAACGTATAGCCAGGGGTGCCTCTGGACTATAAAATTATGATGTTAAAACGTTTAGTCCAGATGGCAATGGGGGCGCAAGGGTCCAGGGGTTCCCATCAACTAACGCTAAAACCTATTAGGTGTATATTAACACGCTGCCCAACGCATTGCCATAGCAACGCGCTATATATTATAGCTCCGTGAGTGTTTACCTCACCAAATGATCAGATCATATTGACGGGATGCAGGCCATCAGGGTAAAAGCTAATGTGCTCATGGCCCCAATGGGATTTTTAAACCTGCCCTATCGACATCTGGACTATCTTCACCAAGATAGAGTGGGGCAGGCCCACCTGAAGGTCAGTAAGTTACCAACTGAAAAGCAACTTTTCCACATCTTGAGCTTTTTCTTCATTTTCTTTATCAGTCTTTTCTCACCCAAACTTTGAAGATCCCAGAGATGGCATGTAGAGATGTAGCGAACTGTTCGCCGGCGAACTAATTTCTTGCGAACATCGGGTGTTCGCAAGTTCGCGAACTTTTCGCGATGTTCGCAATTTGGGTTCACCTTAGGCGTTTTTCCGCTGCGTTTTTTTGCTACGTTTTTTCTCGGCCTAAAAACACTGCACAAGCCACACATGGCGTTTTTCAGCCTAGTACTGGTAACGTAAGCAAATCCCGTTTCCATGGTGCTAATAGTGCGAAATAGCAAAAAACGCCGTGTATTTCCGCTAGGTCTGCCAGCTGCCTTTGCGTATACATAGGAATAGCTTGCGTTTTTACGCAACGCTGTGTCAACAACGTATTTTTCAGAGAAATTTTTGCCCTTGATCCCCCTCCTGCATGCCACTGTCCAGGTCGTGGCACCCTTTAAACAACTTTTTTCTGGCCAGAAATGGCTTTTCTAGGTTTTAAAGTTCGCCTTCCCATTGAAGTCTAAGGGGTTCACAAAGTTCGCAAACTTTTGCACTTTTTGGCGTAAGTAACTTTTTTTTTGAGGTTCGCTACATCCCTAATGGCAAGAATAATTCAATTCAATGAGCACACCAACATTATTGTCTGCATTAGCATTTCTATAATATTCAGCAGACTTACTCAAGAACTCAAGTTGTCATAGTAAATACTTTCATGAAAAGGCTATGAGAACTTCATGCATCTCAGAAACAATATTTTGAAGCCGTTTTGCTTTCAAGTAAATTTATGTAAAATGTATGCAAATGAGTAGTATTAGTAGTACAAGTACATATTATTATTATCATATATGTATTGAACACTAACATTTTCTGGTGCAGCTTAATTGCTAGGGCTGCTAGGACACTAGCAACCAGAGAGCTGTTGAAATACCAAGCTGTAGAGTTAAGTATTAAAACAAAGACAAAATGAAAACCAGTTGCATATTGTTTTGGGTTATCTACACCATACGAAAAGCTACCTGTAGTATTTTCAAAATGTCAGCCAACCCTTTCGAGAAGTTTTAGATATCTGTTTGAAAATTCATATATGTTTTTCCCGATTGTTTGTGTAATTATTGATCTACCTGACTCTCTTGAGTGTTGTTAATGACTACTAGGTGGTGCATGTGTGTCCTGTTTTTTCTTTTCTTTTTTTTTTTTTATTCTGTCATGATTTTTATGGTGTCATTTCTAAATTACACAGTTTACATAGCAAATAATTCACTCTACCATTTAAGTCTAAAACGTTTTAGACTACTGTATTTCATGACCTGGATGAATGAGAATCTTCATAGACACTCTACCATTTAAAATGTTATTCTTAAACCTACACATTAGATACTTAAACTGATACATTACACATTAGAACTGCTTTGAGGTAACCTAGTGTTTCTCCTACTACCATGTAACTGGAGGAGTCCCAAGCCGGACTTGGATTTCTTACTATTGAGTGCTATTCTGATATCTACTGGGAGCTGCTATCTTGCTACCTTCCCATTGTTCTGCTGGGAAGGAAAGGGGGGGGTGATATCACTCCAACTTGCAGCACAGCAGTAAAGTGTGACTGGAGTGTATCAGATCACAGGTTACATGGCTGGGAAATGAAGAATATGACTGTGTTTTTGGAAAACAGATTTTAATGCAGGATTCTGCTGGAGAAGCTCTATTAACTAGTGAGTTTTGAAAAAAAAACATGTTTTCCCATGGCAGTATTTCTTTTAAGTGTCTTTTGGTTTTTATACATTTTTAATGAATGTATAAGGCTAGCATTGAGGTCATTACTTTTTTTGTCACTGCAACTGATTTCATTAGTCAAGCAAAGAGGAACGGGATCCAGTTATAAGTTAGAACTGAACTAAATACACATTCTGTAGTAAAAAGTGTAGCTTTTAAAACACCTTTTCTACTCCACTCCCCCCTCCCAAGTTTTCAACTTGGGGACTTGTATGTATAGCGTACTATTAAGCCAATATCTGTACTGTTGTAAAAACCCCAGAGAAGAAAACAACCCATCTGACATTGGCTTTACTCTTCCATGGTGGATGCCATCCAGTTTGAGCTATAGACAAATTATTTATATAGCAGATAATAGATAGGCTGTGTGTATAATGCAATGGTTTTATTTTTTTACAGGATAAATAGTATACCATACAAGGTTTTATATAGAATTACACAACAAAAATCTTTTTCATATAAAATAGAATAGAGAAAGAGTTTTTTTACATGCGTTTGAGGAATACAAAAACTTTAGTGATCACTATCATAAACACCAGCTTCTGACACATATTGCTTAATTCCCCATAAAACCCACAAGGGGGTGCTCAAAGGATAGAGGAACAGATGTTGAAAGAATGCCCATAATTCTGCAATAAAATGAAGGTTCCCGTATCATCCTACAGATATGGATAGATTGGAAATATGCAAAGCAGAACTCACTGGGAAGGATCAGTTCTGTTCTTTATATTCTTCAAGTGTAGATTTTTCTGTTCCAGGAATGAGAATGATACTACTGATGGAAAAATGGATGGAAAAATTACTGAATGTCATGTTTTGCTTTTCTGTCAAGGAAACTGGAATACGCTAGCAGCAGGATTGAGGGCAGGGTTTTCACATTTGGTATGTGCATTGCTGCCAGTATGTTCAATTTAGCAAATGATAGTTTGATGTTTAAGCAAAAGATTCTTCACTCTTGTCTGATACTAACTATAAGCTAATGGGCCTGTTTGCATCCCTGTACACAGTCAACTGCTGGCTCACTTATACCTGCAGTTCTCCTGACATTAAAGATTGTGCTGGGACTTCCACTGTACCCTGAAGGGGCCAGCAGGCCCAGATTGCCAGTCCAGGCCTGAGGGACAGACCTGAGTGCAGTGGCACCCCATGTACCCCCATGGTAGCTGTTTGGTAACTTCAGTTTTTCTCAGTAATAATAAAACTATACATTATACTTGATGCTAAGAAAGCTCAGATAAATCTATATTTGTAACAAAATTGGACTTTTCCTTGATGTCTAGGAATTGTTGGCAACCTTAAGATGTGGTGATCCACATTAGAAATACATACATAGAATACACATTAGAAAGACGTCTTATACAGAAAAAAAGGCCAACTCTACTCTAGATGATGGATTCCATACCTGAACTCTACCTGTAGATGGCAGCAGACATCTTTTGAGGAAGAAACAAGTTTTGTATGTTATATATATATATATTCCAGTAACATTTTTACCTTATTCCTTACTGAATTATGGGAGTAAAAGCTCAAACCCAACTAGATGACTGAAGGATTGCAATATTAACTTGCTTAGATGAACATTTTTAGTATCTCCCATTACATGGTTACAACAGACTGAGGCTATATAGGTGCCCTTTGCCTTTGCAGTAGCTAACACCATTTATAATCTGTGCTAAGAGGAGATTCACATACATAGCATTATGATACACAGAGAAGGAATGTACCAGTGATTCCCCAGGATTGCACATCACTGACTACTAAATTAATATTGCAGACACTTAAGTAACCTTTTGCCTTTGTCAGTAGCAAATTAGATGGAAGTGCCTGCAAATTCACTGCAACATCTGTCATCAGGTACTGCAAGCAGATTCTAAAGTCTTGAGTCAAATAAGCTTGAATGCGCCTTCAAATTAAATGAATACTCATATTAATTATTGATATTCTTTATAGCGCACTGACACTACACATAGCTTGTGTATCATTAACTTCAGTTCCTGCCCCAGTGGTGCTCACACTAACACACAAACATTGTTGCATTGCTAGTTAGTCCCTCTTTGCAAGGCATTAGCAGGAAAGTGGCAAACATTATTCAAAATATGGACTTTTTGATACCTTATTTTCCCTAGCACATTACTCAGTCTTTAGTAGCATAAAGACAGAGCAAAATCTATCAGGTCCAAACATCTACTGAAATAGCTTCTGCTTAACCTATAGCTGATTCAGAGAGAAAATCATTTTGCCCCAGAAGGTCCATCTTTTTGAGTGTGGACAGCCTTGGGGTGGTGTAAGTCCCAATAAATGAGAAGAAGATGTCTGTGAAGGCAATCTTTTATGTAGTTCATAACAGTTGCATAACTTAGAGAGTGTCATTGAGCTTGGTAGCTTTATAGTCCATAGTCATATGACTAAAAGAAAAAATTATATATCCACAGCACACAGTTTAAGGGCTAGTTTAAACATGGAAATTAGTTTAAAAATGCAGGTGCCTGTCTGGAAAAAGCAATACAGGTTCCCCCACACAAAAACTGCTCACCGGTCAAATCCTCTGGTCCAGGTGCAACCTGCCCCAGACCCTGCACTCAGGTGAAAAAACTCAAGGCCAGGGAGAACCAAGCCAAACTCTACATGGGGTGGTGGGAGGAGATCCATGTCCTTGGGGGTGATGCACCTGGTATCGAACATGTGTTGGTTTATCGTCGCTACATCAATGACTTGTTGTTTGTATGGGATGGAACTGAAGAGCATTTTAATGACTTTGTTAAAGGTCTTAATATTATGGCTCTAAACCTTAAGTTTACCAGTGCCTGTAATGCAAACCAAATAGTCTATCTGGATCTATCACTGAAGGGAAGATAGAGACTACAGTATACACAAAACCTTGTTCTGGAAATTCCTTATTGAGAGCCGATTCATGCCATCCTCGGCATCTTAATAGGGGTATTCCAAGGGGTCAGTTTCTGCGTTTGCGCAGGAACTGTTGTTCTGATGAGGAATTTGTTAAGGAGGCCTGCAAGTTGTGTGATAGGTTTCTGGACAGGGGCTATGCAATGAAGTCGCTATTTGATGCATTAAAGTCTGCACTGGAAACTGATAGACAGGAATTGCTTTAGAGAGATAGGAGAAGAGATAATGATAAGAATTTCATAGAAAAAAAAGAGGCCAGCCCAGTGATGCTTATAACTAAGTACAGTAGACAGTTTGACCAGATTAAACAGATTAGAGGAAAATTTCTGGCGATGTTGTATGCTGACCAAGCCTTTAAAGAAGTCCTTGATTCAGGTTTTCGGAAAGTAGCAAGAAAGGCTCTATTTTAGCTCCTAGTCTGTATGTGAGGGTTGATCAAAAAACAACTTGGTTACAAAGGGATGTATAGGTGTGGTGCAAGGAAATGTGTGATGTGCATAGCAGTGCATGTCTCAGATTTTTTTGTATGCAGTGTGACAAATAAGCGTTATGACATAAGTAGTTATATAAACTGCAATACTAAGTCAGTTGTATACCTGCTTACCTGCACAAGATGTTCAAAGCAATACGTTGGCTGTACCACCAGACCACTTAAGGAGAGGGCTAGGGAACATTTGAAACAATAACAGACTCTAGGCACTTTAGTGAGTCCAGTAATGGTAATGTACGGTGTGTGAGACTGCAGGGAATTGAAAAAGTGACCGCAGGACCTAGAGGGGGCGATATACAATCAAAATTGTTACGGGCAGAAGTGAAGTGGATTTATAAACTGTGCACAAGGCAACCTCAAGGGCTGGATTTAACATTTGATATAAGCTGTTACTTTTAAAAGCAATTCATAGTTTGATTAATTTGCTGCAACAATGTATTTATCTAAAGGATTGTAATGGTATGTAGTTTCTTTTTTAACTGATTATCTGAAAAGTCCAGGATATAAAGCAGTGTGAACTATTAACTACCTAATAGGCACATCTAATTAGTTCATGGAATATGTATATGTTTGTAACAGAAGCCATTGGATATGGTAATTTTATGGGCGGAATTATGGTTATATAATTCCTATGTGTAAGAAATGGAGAGAGGTCTCTAAGGAAGTGCGCTGTCACGAAACGCGTAAGACCTCTAGCTGTGTTTTTTAGATGTGCAAATAAAGCTTGATCGATGCTGACCCGGAGTGCACTGCCAATGTGTGAAGTTTCATATGACTAAAAGGCCTTGGCTTATCCACAGAAGCAGATACGTTATGGTTGAGATTCTAGCTGTAGTATTTTTTTTAACAAAGCAGCTTTTAAACCTTACAGAGGGGATGCAGGCCATCAGGGTAAAAGCTAATGTGCTCATGGCCCCAATGGGATTTTTAAACCTGCCCTATCGACATCTGGACTATCTTCACCAAGATAGAGTGGGGCAGGCCCACCTGAAGGTCAGTAAGTTACCAACTGAAAAGCAACTTTTCCACATCTTGAGCTTTTTCTTCATTTTCTTTATCAGTCTTTTCTCACCCAAACTTTGAAGATCCCAGAGATGGCATGTAGAGATGTAGCGAACTGTTCGCCGGCGAACTAATTTCTTGCGAACATCGGGTGTTCGCAAGTTCGCGAACTTTTCGCGATGTTCGCAATTTGGGTTCACCTTAGGCGTTTTTCCGCTGCGTTTTTTTGCTACGTTTTTTCTCGGCCTAAAAACACTGCACAAGCCACACATGGCGTTTTTCAGCCTAGTACTGGTAACGTAAGCAAATCCCGTTTCCATGGTGCTAATAGTGCGAAATAGCAAAAAACGCCGTGTATTTCCGCTAGGTCTGCCAGCTGCCTTTGCGTATACATAGGAATAGCTTGCGTTTTTACGCAACGCTGTGTCAACAACGTATTTTTCAGAGAAATTTTTGCCCTTGATCCCCCTCCTGCATGCCACTGTCCAGGTCGTGGCACCCTTTAAACAACTTTTTTCTGGCCAGAAATGGCTTTTCTAGGTTTTAAAGTTCGCCTTCCCATTGAAGTCTAAGGGGTTCACAAAGTTCGCAAACTTTTGCACTTTTTGGCGTAAGTAACTTTTTTTTTGAGGTTCGCTACATCCCTAATGGCAAGAATAATTCAATTCAATGAGCACACCAACATTATTGTCTGCATTAGCATTTCTATAATATTCAGCAGACTTACTCAAGAACTCAAGTTGTCATAGTAAATACTTTCATGAAAAGGCTATGAGAACTTCATGCATCTCAGAAACAATATTTTGAAGCCGTTTTGCTTTCAAGTAAATTTATGTAAAATGTATGCAAATGAGTAGTATTAGTAGTACAAGTACATATTATTATTATCATATATGTATTGAACACTAACATTTTCTGGTGCAGCTTAATTGCTAGGGCTGCTAGGACACTAGCAACCAGAGAGCTGTTGAAATACCAAGCTGTAGAGTTAAGTATTAAAACAAAGACAAAATGAAAACCAGTTGCATATTGTTTTGGGTTATCTACACCATACGAAAAGCTACCTGTAGTATTTTCAAAATGTCAGCCAACCCTTTCGAGAAGTTTTAGATATCTGTTTGAAAATTCACATATGTTTTTCCCGATTGTTTATGTAATTATTGATCTACCTGACTCTCTTGAGTGTTGTTAATGACTACTAGGTGGTGCATGTGTGTCCTGTTTTTTCTTTTCTTTTTTTTTTTTTTATTCTGTCATGATTTTTATGGTGTCATTTCTAAATTACACAGTTTACATAGCAAATAATTCACTCTACCATTTAAGTCTAAAACGTTTTAGACTACTGTATTTCATGACCTGGATGAATGAGAATCTTCATAGACACTCTACCATTTAAAATGTTATTCTTAAACCTACACATTAGATACTTAAACTGATACATTACACATTAGAACTGCTTTGAGGTAACCTAGTGTTTCTCCTACTACCATGTAACTGGAGGAGTCCCAAGCCGGACTTGGATTTCTTACTATTGAGTGCTATTCTGATATCTACTGGGAGCTGCTATCTTGCTACCTTCCCATTGTTCTGCTGGGAAGGAAAGGGGGGGGTGATATCACTCCAACTTGCAGCACAGCAGTAAAGTGTGACTGGAGTGTATCAGATCACAGGTTACATGGCTGGGAAATGAAGAATATGACTGTGTTTTTGGAAAACAGATTTTAATGCAGGATTCTGCTGGAGAAGCTCTATTAACTAGTGAGTTTTGAAAAAAAAACATGTTTTCCCATGGCAGTATTTCTTTTAAGTGTCTTTTGGTTTTTATACATTTTTAATGAATGTATAAGGCTAGCATTGAGGTCATTACTTTTTTTGTCACTGCAACTGATTTCATTAGTCAAGCAAAGAGGAACGGGATCCAGTTATAAGTTAGAACTGAACTAAATACACATTCTGTAGTAAAAAGTGTAGCTTTTAAAACACCTTTTCTACTCCACTCCCCCCTCCCAAGTTTTCAACTTGGGGACTTGTATGTATAGCGTACTATTAAGCCAATATCTGTACTGTTGTAAAAACCCCAGAGAAGAAAACAACCCATCTGACATTGACTTTACTCTTCCATGGTGGATGCCATCCAGTTTGAGCTATAGACAAATTATTTATATAGCAGATAATAGATAGGCTGTGTGTATAATGCAATGGTTTTATTTTTTTACAGGATAAATAGTATACCATACAAGGCTTTATATAGAATTACACAACAAAAATCTTTTTCATATAAAATAGAATAGAGAAAGAGTTTTTTTACATGCGTTTGAGGAATACAAAAACTTTAGTGATCACTATCATAAACACCAGCTTCTGACACATATTGCTTAATTCCCCATAAAACCCACAAGGGGGTGCTCAAAGGATAGAGGAACAGATGTTGAAAGAATGCCCATAATTCTGCAATAAAATGAAGGTTCCCGTATCATCCTACAGATATGGATAGATTGGAAATATGCAAAGCAGAACTCACTGGGAAGGATCAGTTCTGTTCTTTATATTCTGCAAGTGTAGATTTTTCTGTTCCAGGAATGAGAATGATACTACTGATGGAAAAATGGATGGAAAAATTACTGAATGTCATGTTTTGCTTTTCTGTCAAGGAAACTGGAATACGCTAGCAGCAGGATTGAGGGCAGGGTTTTCACATTTGGTATGTGCATTGCTGCCAGTATGTTCAATTTAGCAAATGATAGTTTGATGTTTAAGCAAAAGATTCTTCACTCTTGTCTGATACTAACTATAAGCTAATGGGCCTGTTTGCATCCCTGTACACAGTCAACTGCTGGCTCACTTATACCTGCAGTTCTCCTGACATTAAAGATTGTGCTGGGACTTCCACTGTACCCTGAAGGGGCCAGCAGGCCCAGATTGCCAGTCCAGGCCTGAGGGACAGACCTGAGTGCAGTGGCACCCCATGTACCCCCATGGTAGCTGTTTGGTAACTTCAGTTTTTCTCAGTAATAATAAAACTATACATTATACTTGATGCTAAGAAAGCTCAGATAAATCTATATTTGTAACAAAATTGGACTTTTCCTTGATGTCTAGGAATTGTTGGCAACCTTAAGATGTGGTGATCCACATTAGAAATACATACATAGAATACACATTAGAAAGACGTCTTATACAGAAAAAAAGGCCAACTCTACTCTAGATGATGGATTCCATACCTGAACTCTACCTGTAGATGGCAGCAGACATCTTTTGAGGAAGAAACAAGTTTTGTATGTTATATATATATATATATTCCAGTAACATTTTTACCTTATTCCTTACTGAATTATGGGAGTAAAAGCTCAAACCCAACTAGATGACTGAAGGATTGCAATATTAACTTGCTTAGATGAACATTTTTAGTATCTCCCATTACATGGTTACAACAGACTGAGGCTATATAGGTGCCCTTTGCCTTTGCAGTAGCTAACACCATTTATAATCTGTGCTAAGAGGAGATTCACATACATAGCATTATGATACACAGAGAAGGAATGTACCAGTGATTCCCCAGGATTGCACATCACTGACTACTAAATTAATATTGCAGACACTTAAGTAACCTTTTGCCTTTGTCAGTAGCAAATTAGATGGAAGTGCCTGCAAATTCACTGCAACATCTGTCATCAGGTACTGCAAGCAGATTCTAAAGTCTTGAGTCAAATAAGCTTGAATGCGCCTTCAAATTAAATGAATACTCATATTAATTATTGATATTCTTTATAGCGCACTGACACTACACATAGCTTGTGTATGATTAACTTCAGTTCCTGCCCCAGTGGTGCTCACACTAACACACAAACATTGTTGCATTGCTAGTTAGTCCCTCTTTGCAAGGCATTAGCAGGAAAGTGGCAAACATTATTCAAAATATGGACTTTTTGATACCTTATTTTCCCTAGCACATTACACATTACTGTCTTTAGTAGCATAAAGACAGAGCAAAATCTATCAGGTCCAAACATCTACTGAAACAGCTTCTGCTTAACCTATAGCTGATTCAGAGAAAATCATTTTGCCCCAGAAGGTCCATCTTTTTGAGTGTGGACAGCCTTGGGGTGGTTAAATCCCAATAAATGAGAAGAAGATGTCTGTGATGGCAATCTTTTATGTAGTTCATAACAGTTGCATAACTTAGAGAGTGTCATTGAGCTTGGTAGCTTTATAGTCCATAGTCATATGACTAAAAGAAAAAATTATATATCCACAGCACACAGTTTAAGGGATAGTTTAAAAATGCAGGTGCCTGTCTGGAAAAAGCAATACAGGTTCCCCCACACAAAAACTGCTCACCGCTCAAATCCTCTGGTCCAGGTGCAACCTGCCCCAGACCCTGCACTCAGGTGAAAAAACTCACGGCCAGGGAGAACCAAGCCAACCTCTACATGGGGTGGTGGGAGGAGATCCATGTCCTTGGGGGTGATGCACCTGGTATCGAACATGTGTTGGTTTATCGTCGCTACATCAATGACTTGTTGTTTGTATGGGATGGAACTGAGGAGCATTTTAATGACTTTGTTAAAGGTCTTAATATTATGGCTCTAAACCTTAAGTTTACCAGTGCCTGTAATGCAAACCAAATAGTCTATCTGGATCTATCACTGAAGGGAAGATAGAGACTACAGTATACACAAAACCTTGTTCTGGAAATTCCTTATTGAGAGCCGATTCATGCCATCCTCGGCATCTTAATAGGGGTATTCCAAGGGGTCAGTTTCTGCGTTTGCACAGGAACTGTTGTTCTGATGAGGAATTTGTTAAGGAGGCCTGCAAGTTGTGTGATAGGTTTCTGGACAGGGGCTATGCAATGAAGTCGCTATTTGATGCATTAAAGTCTGCACTGGAAACTGATAGACAGGAATTGCTTAAGAGAGATAGGAGAAGAGATAATGATAAGAATTTCATAGAAAAAAAAGAGGCCAGCCCAGTGATGCTTATAACTAAGTACAGTAGACAGTTTGACCAGATTAAACAGATTAGAGGAAAATTTCTGGCGATGTTGTATGCTGACCAAGCCTTTAAAGAAGTTCTTGATTCAGGTTTTTGGAAAGTAGCAAGAAAGGCTCTATTTTAGCTCCTAGTCTGTATGTGCGGGGTGATCAAAAAACGACTTGGTTACAAAGGGATGTATAGGTGTGGTGCAAGGAAATGTGTGATGTGCATAGCAGTGCATGTCTCAGATTTTTTTGTATGCAGTGTGACAAATAAGCGTTATGACATAAGTAGTTATATAAACTGCAATACTAAGTCAGTTGTATACCTGCTTACCTGCACAAGATGTTCAAAGCAATACGTTGGCTGTACCACCAGACCACTTAAGGAGAGGGCTAGGAAACATTTGAAACAATAAGAGACTCTAGGCACTTTAGTGAGTCCAGTAATGGTAATGTACGGTGTGTGAGACTGCAGGGAATTGAAAAAGTGACCGCAGGACCTAGAGGGGGCGATATACAATCAAAATTGTTACGGGCAGAAGTGAAGTGGATTTATAAACTGTGCACAAGGCAACCCCAAGGGCTGGATTTAACATTTGATATAAGCTGTTACTTTTAAAAGCAATTCATAGTTTGATTAATTTGCTGCAACAATGTATTTATCTAAAGGATTGTAATGGTATGTAGTTTCTTTTTTAACTGATTATCTGAAAAGTCCAGGATATAAAGCAGTGTGAACTATTAACTACCTAATAGGCACATCTAATTAGTTCATGGAATATGTATATGTTTGTAACAGAAGCCATTGGATATGGTAATTTTATGGGCGGAATTATGGTTATATATTTCCTATGTGTAAGAAATGGAGAGAGGTCTCTAAGGAAGTGCGCTGTCTCGAAACGCGTAAGACCTCTAGCTGTGTTTTTTAGATGTGCAAATAAAGCTTGATCGATGCTGACCCGGAGTGCACTGCCAATGTGTGAAGTTTCATATGACTAAAAGGCCTTGGCTTATCCACAGAAGCAGATACGTTATGGTTGAGATTCTAGCTGTAGTATTTTTTTAACAAAGCAGCTTTTAAACCTTACAGAGGGAGATACAGAGGATACGTACACTGATTTGGTCATTGTTGCCCAATTTGTCATTCCTTTGGTGGGCCAGATTTGGCTGATCTAATTGCTCTGCCCCTTGGCTATTGGTAAGAGCACAATGGGAGCCATTGTAGACCTTAACTGATGTGATTTTTTTCAATCTACTGTGTACTCAGCCCTTGAGAAAACTTTGGGTGAAATTCACATTGGGCTGCTTGGAGACCAGGACAGCAGTGAGCTGTAACTCATATGTTTTTACTAGGACATGGCGTGCCCCCTTTTTGTACTTTTGTACTATTTTTCATGTTTGATTTATTCATATTTTCCTTGTCTCTCCCCTTCTCTGTGTTTTAATTGGGGAATGATTTTATGTTTCTCTAATCAATAAAGGTGTGTTTTAAAGTGTTATGAGTTAAGATTTGATTCACTTGCTTGGGGTTGTCTCACCCCTTCCTATGGGTGGTTCTTTTTCTGTGTTTTTGACAGTTTTTTCAGCTACCCCATATGGGTTTATAAATATGTACATGAGACCTAATTGGTTATTGACCAGAAGACAATCTGGTTCCTACAGTTGTCAGAGATTATTTTATTATTATTTTTTATATCACAGTAACCTGTATTGTCCTTACTTGAAAGCTGTTAGAAACATTAGAAACGTGCCAAAGAAGATAAGCTAAGATCAGGGCAGTAGCAATTAGGACCAAACCTATGAATTGTGCCATAAAATGGCTTAGATGATCTGGTACATGTAGGATAATTTAGCAATATCGTCTCAAATCTAGAAAATATTTCATTTTTTTATGATGTCAGTCTTGCAGCCTCTTGTCTTCACTAACATAATTGTGATTTTTCATTGAATCTTGTTCTTTAAAACTTAACAAAAATCCTTCCTCTATTATTTCAGCTGAATGTACAAGTTTGGAAGCCGAACTTCCGATTGTCATAAGCAAAACAAGCTTGCTCCAAAGCTTAAAGCATTTTAAACTCATATACAAAATGCAAAAGTTATTGCTTCACTGACAGCCTGTTCATCTAGTAGAGCTGGCTGGAGGATATTGTAATCAAAAATCACACAAACAATTATTAAAAAAGAATTCCTTTTCCTTACTCCTTAAGGCACATGTAAAACTATTAATATTTGGCAAATACAATGCTCACATTATTGTGGAGATTGTCTTTAGGCCACAGGAAATAGGATCAATGTGAAATAACAGAACTAAAATCAATCAAATCTTAAAAGCAAGAATATATAAAATACCTGAACAAGACAGAGTGGTACTGTAAATACACAGTATATAGTTGGGGTACCTGTGAACTGTTCGACTGCCTCCCACATTCTAGCAATTTTCAGTTGGCATGGAGTCTTCTCCAACATGTACAGGCCTTACCTTGAATGCAAAAGCTATAATATTGTAGGGACCCATAGGGTCTACCCCATTCCGTGACCGCTTGCTATAAAGCATAAGCGGATAAATATTTGCGGGACTTTTGCTTTGAAACTTCCTCAGAGTCAGCGCATACTAGAGTAAAATGGCTGACGCCAGAACTACCCCCCGCCAGCTTACCCCGGAAGCCCCGGAGAGTAATCCTGAACTACAGCCCCCACAATGCTATGCGTGGTTGGGCACATTTGGGGAGAGGTATGAGGAAGATGGGTCAAAGTGGATAGAGGCATTCTGTGGCTGCTGCTACACGGAGATTTCCCAGGCCTGGAGAGACCTGGAGCCTAGATGCCCATTCTGCAAGACTAGATGCTGGGCTGAGCCACTAATCTGTCCACAGGGAGTGGCTGGGGAGCAGACAGGCAGTGCAACACCAAGCCAGTCTAGGCCCGCCACCCCCATGCCAGAAAAGGCAGAGCAGGAGCTCCAACAGGGCCCTGCGGAATCATCCAGAGACTTATTGTTATCTCCTTCAAAATCCTCCAGCAGTGAGGATCTGTGCGCAGCTGTTGTAGCCATGACCATCCAACCGGTAGTGGCAGGAAAGACTTCTGATGTGCCGTCTACTGATGATGAGAATGTAGAGCTGCTGTTAAAAATGGCAAGAGGCAGAGGAAGGATTAAATCAGAGAGCCAAGGAGAGAAAAGCTCCACTTCATCCACAGGGAGTGGGATGCTATTAAAATCCGTTGCCCGGCGCAGGTACCCAAAACCTAACTGGGGCCTGATGGACATGGGCCCTCTACCAAAATGCACGCTGCCTGAAGGGGAGCATCGATTTGAACCGGTGGTATCCGTCACTCCACCTACAGACCCCACTTTCTGTTTCCCGCCAGAGTGGCCCTGCACTCCACCGCCACCACACGCGGTGAACAAGGACACTTTTTGCTGGGTGGCACCGGGGAGAGCTGATCCAGAGCGGTACCGTGCTGTATCTAGGGTTCAAAGGCTCATTAACACCCGAGTGTTTGAGAAATGGGGATTCTATATGCCCTATGCCCCTGAGTGGGTATTTGACGAGATTGCCAAACATGTGGATGAGTGGATCTACGGTGAGCTTATCCGCAGAGAAAAGATAGGTACCGGAGGTGTCTTTAAGAAAGACCGGGAGAAGCGCCACAGAGATGTTGACTACCTGTACGATATTGCCCAAGAGTGGTGGTTCGGGAGGACCATCCTCAAGCACGGGGTGAAATCCTGTGGAAAACATCAGGAGGAGCGCACCTTTTCCCTCAGTTCAGACCTCCCCAGTGGAGGCCGGATCGACAAGCCGCACCCTGCATACTACGTCTCTTACGAGGTAACAAAGGCCAAGTATGAGAGAAATATGCATTGAGAAAATCCCACGCCGGTTCCAGGTTAATTTCCCTTCACTAGATGGGATTTTCCCCCGGGTGGGAGGTGGGTTTGGTTTCCCCTGTAGTTTAAGGGGCAACACCCACCGTTTTCATTGGGCACACTCCTAAGGACTGCCGGTACTGCTGCATATAGGATGTGACCCCATCTTCAGTTTATCCACAGTGGTGGATTTGTTATTTTAAGTTTGGAACTCTCCACATTCCTTCAGGAGAGACTGTAAAGTTTGTTAATAGTTGGGTGAACAAACAAAGACTGCTGCGCCCCATCCCACTACAACTTCTACTTCATTGCCTGATCCACACCACGAAGTGCATGTCGAGACATCCATGAACACTGGGTTTGGGTGGAAGGCCTGGACTTAATAAAGTTGATGGGTGGGGATGTATTACAGTTTAAATTGTGCCCAATAACAATTTCTTTACAGCCAAGCATGTGCCTGGGGACCCCTGAGTGAAGGCAGGATCGTCCTCATGTGTAAGTGTATCTGTCATGCCCCTGTTGCAGGTTACAGGTGGTATATCAAGGATACCTAAGTGTGTACCTGAGCACCCCTGTTTAGGGGCAGGAAGGTGACTCAAGAATTCTAAGTATTGTGCCTGTCATACCTCTGTTGCAGAGTCAGATGGTATGTCATGGATCTATAAGTAAAGTGCCTGAGTGATCTATTATGACACTCATGATTGTATATGGTTTACAGTAACGTAACTAGCAACGAAACAGTTAATATTTTGTTTAAATCAAAAATTCTGTTACAGCTAAGAAAGTGCCTGGGAAATTCCCATGTGTGCACTGGAGTGATCCTACAGGACACTCAAAGTGTATATGATTAAATAAGTTGCTGTATGTGCCTAATCTTTTCTTTACAGCTATCCAGTGTACCAGATACTCCTCAGGAGAGGGTATCAGAAACGGATGTATGGGTACTGTATTTTTGCACTAAATCAATGCACTACTGTTTTTGCTTGAAATGTGTACTTAATGTTATTTGCCATTGCCGGGTCGGAATGGATTTTTCCCCCGGGTGAATGTAGGGACCCATAGGGTTAAGCTCCCTATGGTGTTATCCCTTATCTTTATGTTATCTGTGTTGTAATAGGGCAGAGCCCTCTACACTCAGATTACTGTTATTAGGCTGCCCTCTATAGGTTTAGCCCAGGTTGACCACTCCCCTTGTGCAGACTATATAGTGTCTGGCACAAGGAAGTGTCTTCCTCTTTGGCTGCTGTTCTCTCAGGCTGCATGTCATCGGGCCTGAGACACACGGTCTCAGTAAAGAGAACTGCCAGTTTATAAGTCGGGGACAGGGCCCCGTGAATGAGAACTAGCCAGCACAGACAGTTTTACTTATAGCACCCTCTAGAAGTGGTGAGAGTAGTCAGATTATTTAGCAAGGGCAGTCAATAGCCCCAACCAGGAGTTGTAACAAAGGGTTTAGTCCACCCCGGCTCTGTAGTCGTTCTTTAGGGACCGGTTTTATTAGACGCCAGGTACCAGTGTTAGGAGCTCTCCCCTGGACCACAGTCGGCCGGAACACTCCCTTCTGAAAGGTCTATATCTCAGGTGTCAACTAATCCTCTGTGCATCCTCCAAGTAGGTTATTCTGTGCCTAAGTGTCACCTTTGTATTATCCACGGTGATCATACATTCTATACTGCTGTGTCTGTGAGTATAACCCTGCTGCACTATAAAGTTGTGCCTTTGTCCAATAAATTGTACCATAGCTCATGAGCAAGAACCTTTCTGGCGTCCATTATTCCATCTGCACCACACACGCTCTACCTAGTTGTAGTTCAACTACACCCTCAGCTCCATCAATACCTCCCATATAGCGGAGGCCCACTCCTGTGCATTAAGGTCGCATGTAACACATGCTCTATACCACATACTAGCCTGGGTTTCTGCCATATCCTAGCCAAACAAGTGTTACAATATAAAGGCCTTCCAGGGAGTTCCCTATATATATATAATCCAGCACTCACAGGATTTATGACAGGTGTAGGGACCCATAGGGTTAAATGGCCCCTATGGCTTTAAATCCCTACAGGTTCAGTTCCCTTAGTTGCTGGGCAGAAGGGAATGTATCTAAGTGAGTTCATTAACGTGTGCTATTGGTTAGAAGGTATGGTGACCAAATCCTGCCTGACTTTGGTATAGTGCTGGGAAAGGAGTGGCATCTTCCTTTTTGCTTCCACCTTAGGGACAGGGTGGATGTGTGCTGAGAGTCCAGGCCATGGGCCCCAGGCCCAGTGAAGTCAGGGAACAGGGCCCCGTGAATGAGGCATTAGATAGTGGCAGGTGTAGCTCCCTTTATAGTACCAATCTAGGAGTGTAAGGCAGTTAGGGTTGAGCTAGAATGAGCAGCACTGAGCTCCTGCATAGGATTTGCAGTTTTGGAGATATCTCTCCCAGGCCACATTGCCTGTAGTGTAGGGATCCAAGTGAATAGGGAATCAGGGTAGAGAATTCCCTAAGGGATCCACTACAGGGTGTGTCGCAGAGGTGAAGTGAGATTCCTGCCAGTCTGCCCGCAGGGGAGTGTCAGTCTGTATATACACTCGGTATGTGTTGCCTGTACCACTGGCCTCTGAAGCTGTATTGTGATTAACCCTGTGGATGTTCAATATACACTTATTACTTTGTTATTTGCAAGAACCTCTGGCACCCTCTGTTTTCATTTTTCTGCATAGCAGCAAGAGAGGTGTAGTTGCACAACACCCTCACCTTCCTCTTCCACTTAGCGAAGGCCCATTCTGGGTAAGAGAGTACAGTGTAACCCATGTTCTACTGGTACTAGTCCGGGAAGGCAGCTATTGAGCTGAAATAAAGGTTACACAGGATTCATGAAAAAAAATCTTTAAAAAATAGTAATCATGTAAGTGCTGGATTTGCTTTCAGATTGATCATTTTGAGCATTTTCATCTACAATTGAGATAACAATAGAAAACAGAGATTCTCCAATAAATCTTAGTTACTATGTCAACACAAAGCTACTAGTTTATTGAATTATCGTTCAGGAACCTAGGGAATGAGTGTGGCAAATATCACATTAAGGGGCAAAGTAAATCTAATTGTTAATTAATACACTAAATACATTAAACTCCAGGGACACTGTATTCCTGTTCTGTATTCTGATCATGCATAGTGATGAATGTAATTTTTCATCAATTTTTTGTGGATTCGAAATGAAATTCCGCATTTCAACATTGGCGTTTTTTTCCTCAAAAATCCTGCAAAAATTTGTCAAGTGAGGAAAAAAAAGTCACGCAGTAGCCGTATTTCCTTACCTTTCCACCGTTCCAAGAAACTTTCCGCAGTTTCACTACCTTTGCTCATCACTAATCATGCGCTCAAAACTAGAGTCTGAATTTAGAATAGAAATAGTGTTGTGTAGTGATGAGTCAAATCTGTCCCGTTTTGCTCCGGCGAAAAATTTGCAAATGGCGAAAATGTCGCACGTCAAAAAAAAATTGTCGCCCGCGGCTATTCCTTTGTCTCGCGGCTATTATTTTGTCGCCCTCGACTATTATTTTGTTGCGCGGCTATTATTTTGATGCGGGCGACAATTTTTGGACGTGCAGCGAATTTTTTCATCGCGAAACAATCTGCCAATGGCGTAACGCGGAAATTCACTGCAAATCCTTCGCCCATCACTAGTGTTGTGTATTGACTGTTAATATATGATCACTAGACAGCGCTGTTACATGAAAAAACTGATATGTGTCATCCGTTCCTGCTGATAATTGTTTTCCCTAGCATTGCCTGTCTATCCTTCCCTTCCTTCCAACTTGTTGGCAGTTCAGCCATGTTTTGTTTTAAGTAAAGCTTGTTCCACTACCATGCTGTGAACCTCTTTTATAATACGGAGTCCAGAATTTAACAAATAGAATAGAAACTAGAATAGTCATACACATAAATACTGTATCAACTAGTTTGTCAAGGGTGCCAAAAGCAGCAATTTTCCTGATTTGGCCATTTACGTTGTGGGCTAAATTAAGTTGATTTAATTGTTTGGTCCAAGGCCACTGATCAGATAATGTAGGCCAATGGCGAGCCATTAAGAGAGCACCCAGATAAATATCTGCCTGATTTTTGGTTAGATATATGGTAACTGCCCAGGAACAAATTTGCTCAATGTTAATAAATAACCCCCAATCACTTGTTCAACTGACAGCACATTTAGGGGCAGATTTATTATGCCACACATTGATGTAAAAAAACTGTAAAAAAAATTTTTTACACATTATTTTTTCCAGCGACTTTTACCGGAACTTAAGCTGGCCATAAACATACAGATATTATTTGTCGTACATAGAATGTTCGCATATCGATTGTACTTTTTAATGCAATGATCTAAACTAACATTCAGATTTAAACTGTAGGATTAAAGTCAGAAACATAACAAATCAGACAATGTTCCGGCCATTAATTTACAGACAACAATCGTACGAAAGTTATGCCTCAGAAATAGTAGTGACGTATGTTGTCAGCTAGGCAATAGATATTGTCAGGCAATACATGCAAAGATATTGTTATCCGACAACATTTTCTAACTTGTCTGATTAACTAAGCAATTTAACACTATGGTACAAAAATTGTCAGGAAGATTATTCGGAGCTCACACAGGGTCCAAAAATCTTTGTGCGATTATATTAGTGCGTGTATGCCAGCTGTACTTACACAAGGCCTGAAGCGTAGTAAAATAACAATGCCAAATCTGGCGTTTGGACAGTGTAAAATAAAACACACCTTGATAAACTTGCCATTTATGTTACACAGCTTTTGAATTTTGTTTTACACAGCATAATAAATAGGCCCCTTATAGGGAAGTGTTGTGCTTGTTATTTTCTGTAGGTGAAGATGATTTTTAAAGTACAGTATATTAAGTTTTTGTTTTTTTATTTACATTTCTTTTGTGTATTATATGTTAAGAATATTACCAAATATTGCTGAAAAAATGCTGTATCACAAAGATGTCTCTATTTTAAAAATCCAAAAAGTAGGAAAAAAGCTTCAGCAGATTTACTGCAAACCATTTATTGTGGGTAGTGGTAACTATTCTCTATTTTCACCTGAAAATAATATCTTCTGTTAGGCCTACTTTTTCTTAATCCCACTGGGCTTTACACTTCCAGAACATTGGCAAAGAGCCAAGAGTCCCAAAAAAAAGGTTACTGCATCTTTTGTACATAACCTTCATTTATTCTCAGCTCATGGGGGAGGAAAAGAGATTGATTGATTAAATACACTGGCTAAACGAGCGCCTAATACACTGCTGCACCTATTCAGCTTTGCATAGCACTGAGAGGTGGCTCAATTAAAAAATCCTTAAGAAAACTATTGCATGATTACTTTACAAGTTGCTTTTATAAGTAACACACCCATTGTATATATTATAACCTTTTATACACAGTCATTTCTGATACTTTTGTACATTGTGTGCTTTCAGGGTTTAGATCAGATACTGTGTTCAAGCAGCCCTGAAGCCTTCATAGTGTTTTTGCAAGTTGCCTGGGACCTAGTACAGGTGTGGGACCTGTTATCCACAATGCTCAGGACCTGGGGTTTTCCGTATAAGAGAGCTTTCCATAATTTGGATCTTCATAACTTAAGTCTGCTAAAAATCATTTAAATATTAAATAAACTTGATAGGCTCGTTTTGCCTCCAATAAGGATTAATTATATCTTAGTTATGATCAAGTACAAGGTTCTATTTTATTATTACAGAGAAAAGGGAAAGCATTTTTAAAAACCTGAATTATTTGCTTATAATGGAGTCTATGACAGATGGCCTTACCATAATTCAGAACTTTCTGGATAACGGGGTTCCGGATAAGGGATCCCATACCTGTAGCACTATCTACCCTGCAGCTAATCCGATATCCATTCTTGCCTCTGATACTTTTGTCAGTAAACTTGGCCCAGCAGCCCTTGCTCTGCCATCATGGTGGTTCCAGTAGCCTAGGGTTAAGCATCCCTGAAACTGCGCTGACTTTGCTGAAATGCATTGAATTTAAACAAAATAGCAATGGGCATGGCTATAATGTATGCACCTGTATAACTAACATCATTAAAAACTTTTAAGTGAAAAAATCTGCATGTTAAATAAGCTTTGGAATAGAAGATCAACCACAATTCATAGTAGATTAAAGGTCAAGGTTGCGTCAAAAAGTTGCAGTTGCATGAAAAAAGTTATGTGGTAGCTGCATTTTGCAAATTTTCTGGTGAAGCAAAACAGGACAGATTCGCTCATCACTACTTATTAATAAAAGCAACAAGGAGCACCTGTGGACCCAATGTGCATCGGCACCGCTTGTACCACCTGCTCAAGGCATGGCTCCTTTCTGCTCTTAAGCACTGTGTAAGCCTAATAGTTCACCATTGTTAGGTGCAAGAGATAAGTGTACAACACCTGTCTGGCATGCCTGTGTTTATAATTGAGTCCTTATGTGTTTTTAAAGTTTAAAGGAGAATGCAAGTCAAAATTTAAAAAGCATGCTGCCCAATAGTCCTCCTATTGTTTAGTAAAAACGCCACACTTTTGGCTCACCTAATCAAATATTTACTCAGTCACACTTACTTCACATTTTCTAGAACAGGCAGCCATCTCTAAAAAGGTATTCTCCCTTCCTTTCCCTCCTTGCTTCATACTGCACATGTGTTTCATTCCCCCCCCCCCTCCCCTCTGCCAGATCCGCTTCTGATTGGCTGGTGGGCATGTGTAGCTCAGAACAGCAGACAGGATCAAGTTACACACATGCTCAGAGAATAGGAAGGCTGCCGCTGGCACCTACAGGAAGGGGAGAGAGATTTCAGTGATGTCACTGTAGGCTTCACACTGCTGTAGGCTGCCAGCACCATATCTCAGAGAAGCAAGCAGGGATCTGGGAATTTAGATATGCAGTAAGTACTTAAAAAGAATGCCTTTAGACTTACTTTTAATTTATATTAACCTTTCATTGTCCTTTAATGGGCTCTACAGCAACCAGTGGTGTAACAATAGAAAAAGCAGACCCTGCAGACTGCAGGATTTGTTTCCTCTAAAACTGTAGAAAAATCTCCTCACCCCGCCTGCTGTCCTACCTTAAAGTATGTATGTATGTATAACTTTATTTATAAAGCGCCACAAGGGTACGCAGCGCTGTACAGTCTTACAGAATACAAAATTACACACAGGGAGGATGAGTGATATAATAAATAAATACAATAAATACATATATGTATATATATAAGTGCCATGTGGTATGAGACACAGTAGGAATGAGGTCCCTGGCCCGTAGAGCTTACAAAGTGAATGGGCAGGAAGCGGGGGACCCCAGAAGGCAGGGTTGTGGGCATGGGCGTCCACAGAAGGGGGCAAGAGGGGGCACTTGCCCCCCCCTGGAAAAGTAGCAAAAAAAACCTTACTTTCTGCACTGTCTCCTCAAGCCCGTTTTTGCTGTGCTCCGATTGGATCTTTCTTCTTGTGGATTCTCCAATCAGAGCACAGCTTCCTTGACAGACAGTAAAATTGACCAATCAGAGCACAGATGCACACAGGGATCGGGAGATTTTGCAAACTGGAAACAAATGAAGACTGAAAAGAAGAATCTGCAGCTGTAACTTTACCTGAGAACCAACTCTCAACTTTTGCTGCAGATTTCATCCCACAGGCACTATACACAGGTACTATACACAGGCACTATACACAGGCACTATACACAGGTACTATACACAGGCACTATACACAGGCACTATACCCAGGCACTATACCCAGGCACTATACCCAGGCACTATACCCAGGCACTATACCCAGGTACTATACCCAGGCACTATACCCAGGCACTATACCCAGGCACTATACCCAGGCACTATACCCAGGCACTATACCCAGGCACTATACCCAAGCACTATACGCAGGCACTATACGCAGGCACTATACGCAGGCACTATACGCAGGCACTATACGCAGGCACTATACGCAGGTACTATACACAGGCACTATACCCAGGCACTATACCCAAGCACTATACGCAGGCACTATACGCAGGCACTATACGCAGGCACTATACGCAGGCACTATACGCAGGCACTATACGCAGGTACTATACACAGGCACTATACACAGGTACTATACCCAGGTACTATACCCAGGTACTATACCCAGGCACTATACCCAGGCACTATAAACAGGTACTATACCCAGGTACTATACACAGGCACTATACACAGGCACTATACCCAGGCACTATACCCAGGCACTATACCCAAGCACTATACGCAGGCACTATACGCAGGCACTATACGCAGGCACTATACGCAGGTACTATACACAGGCACTATACACAGGTACTATACCCAGGTACTATACCCAGGTACTATACCCAGGCACTATACCCAGGCACTATAAACAGGTACTATACCCAGGTACTATACACAGGCACTATACACAGGCACTATACCCAGGCACTATACACAGGTACTATACCCAGGTACTATACACAGGCACTATACACAGGTACTATACCCAGGTACTATACACAGGCACTATAAACAGGTACTATACCCAGGTACTATACACAGGCACTATACCCAGGTACTATACCCAGGTACTATACCCAGGTACTATACACAGGTACTATACCCAGGTACTATACACAGGCACTATACACAGGTACTATACCCAGGTACTATACACAGGCCTCTGTTCTGCCTCTATACAGATTTCAAATGGGGGCCAAAAATATTGCTCTGTGAGGCTACAATTTTATTATTATTATAATTTTGTATTACTTATTTTTCCAAGTAGGCCCCTTAACTATTCATATTCCTATCTCTTGTTTAAACCACTACCTGGTTGCTAGGGTAAATAAGACCCTAGCAACCAGATAGCTGCTGAAATACCAAATGGAGAGCTGCTGAACAAAAAGTTAAATAACTGAAAAACCATTAAAAATAAAAGTGAATTTGAATGCGAACTAGCCCTGATCACAAACACAAATGTTTGCAGATCCCCTCACAGAAATGCGCGTATAAATACTTTAACATACTAAACATTTTAGGGTAAAAACAAAAAAGCCCCCCCCCGCACTTTTGTACAGTATCCCTGGGAGTCAGTGGGAACGGCAAGAGGTAGTTGGGAGGTTAACTTTATACGCCAGCAGCGAATCCACTAAGTGTCACATTAGCTGTAGGTCAGTCTGTGTATGGGCCATCTTTAGCCTCCCCTAGTATCATCCTGCAAAAAAAATATATATATTTATATATATATATATATATATATTTGTCTGTTGCAGGATGATACTAGCTTACTTGCCCCCCCTTGGAAAATTTTCTGCGGACGCCCATGGTTGTGGGTGTGGAGTACAGGTTACAGTAAGTACCGGCCTCTCCAAAAAAGTTTTCTTGCAGGGGGGCCCAGTGAAGTATATTTTTCAGAATATATATACTTCTTTTGTATTTATAGAATTTGGTAAAACATTTACAAAGACCATCTGAACGTATAAGGTATGTTAAAAAAGTTACAGAAAACATACAGAACTCTTACTCATTTGAAACTGACTGCATGATTGTTATGAGTATATTTTAAGCATAGTGAGGGGGCAGGATCCACATGCATCCAATTCCTAGGTAATATGTTGGTATTCTCTTTTTTAATTGGAGGTAGCAGCTTGAGGCACCAGTGGAAAATGAATGTTATGACTTGAAATGAACAGATCTTGGATGTCACTGTAACTTATTAATACAACGTCTGTATCCTATTAATTGTTTTCCTTTGTGTGCTAGTGTATATGATGCATATCTGCTCTGTTAAAGGGGAGTTTCACCTGTTTTGTAAAAAAAAGGTCCAGAGACCATGAGGTCTTTTTCAAGCAAATAATTGCCTTGTTTTAAAGTGATTTCCTTTTTCTCTGTAATAATAAAACAGCACCTTTAACTTGTTGGTGGCAAAAAACATCATATTGGGTTTACATAATATTCTGACAAGATCTCTTATGTGAAAAAAAACTAAAAAACAAATTGTTCTGCTTTATTACATTTAGTAATATTGGATATTACATTCCTGGTAGTAGGAATATGGAAATAAAACTGCACATTTCTTGGGAAGAGGTTTTCTGACCACAGAGAATTTGCATTACTGTTTTTATACCCCCCCCCCCCCCCAGTCATTCTCTAGGAAAACAGCAAAACCCCACCTTTTCCATAGCTCCAAATTTATCAACACTCAAATTCAACTTTTTACCATTTTTCTTTTTTTACCAGCAAAAATTGTGCACTTGAATTCAAATTTTTGAAACTTGAATTTTCAATAATTATTAAGCACAAAAAAATCTGCATCTGGTGAGTTCATGTAGAAATCAGTGCGAGTTGTATTAGCAAAATTCAACCTATTTCTTAAGCTACATATTTTTCTTTGTTTTTAAGATTAATTTGCAGACTCGCAAAAAAAAAAAAAAAAGACTTGCAAAAATGGCGGGTAGAATGTTATTTCCCCACAAGACAACTGCATTTTGACATTTTGTTGTTATAAAAATAAATGGCAATGTTGGCACAGATCTTACCATTGCTATTAATTTTAATTAAAATGCAGAAATAAAGAATGAAGGAGAGAGAGAGAGAGAGAGAGAGAGAGAAAGTGTATTTGAGACTGTGTTGTCACCTTGCTCTAGAAAAACTGTGGGTCTGCTTCAGAATATAGTAAATAAAAATAATCTATTATATAGCAATGGGGGACCATACAAGTTCCAGAAGGGACATACGGTAGGGCTCAGAATTATGTAGCAGATGAATGGTTTTAGTATGAGGTAAAATGGCTCTCTACACACCTTTAGGATGAAGATTTCTCTTGGGCAGTAACCTTTAAAAAGGTTTGTATTTTTGGGGGGGGGGCAATTATCAACATTCTGATTTTCATGGTTTTGGAGTTGCTTAAAACCACTACATAACTCATTTGCATGATAAATAAGCCACTGCTTGTCTTACAGTAAAAGGCGTACTTATCAAAATTACAATTTGTAAATTTTAGAATTAAAAAAAAATTATTTGCTTATGAATTAAAAAAACTTAATCTAAAAAACTTGTTGCACTGAATTTTAGAATTAAAAAAAAAATGATTTGCTTATGAATTAAAAAAAACTTAATCTAAAAAACTTGTTGCACTTTCAATGGCTCTACAAACTCAAGCTCCAAAAAATACAAATATTTGAAAAATTCAAGCATCTGCTTGAGAAAGGGGTCACTTTGCCCCGAAACGTTGCACTGCCGCAATAAAGTTTGAACTTAAGGGCTTGTCCCTATTACAGCTCTGAGTGCCATTGCATTTGTGGTTACTTTGGATTTTTGGATGGTGCCGATCCCCCCAGCAGTGTGCACCGGGCGCATAATCTAAGTTGGAGAGCTAAGGGTGTGCGAGGAAGGTTTCTGGTTCCCTTATGTAGCTTTACAAAGACCTTTTTGATAAAGCTTTGCTTTTCATTCTACTGCACATCGGACCACGTGGGGAAAGAAGAAGCTGGAGGAGGATCACTCGGTGGTGCATCTCCAGAACTGCACTGGCCCTGGGGATCTGGTAAGTGATTAATTTTAGCTTTTCAACAGCTGCTCAGAGCACACTGCATTGTCAGTGACACAGAAACCAACATGGGGAGCTCCTGTGACAACTTTAGAGACCTGGATCAACAAACATGCTGAACCTTGAGGCTGGTGCACTAAACTCAGAATGTAATTTTTTTATTTTTTTTATTTTTGTTATTTATATATTACAAAAGTTCTCCATTAGTGAAAATACACCTAAAACACCCCTTATTCTTATTTATATCTTATGCATCTTATCCATTATTATGGCCTAGATCATTTTAGGGTTTTAGGAATCTAAATATAGAAAATAGAAAAATGTGCAACAAAAGCACTATTAGCTTAAAAACCAATGAATATGAATATATTGCACAGGCTGCCAACAAGGATTCAGCAGAGAGTTGAACAGTTTGTCATGGGATATCAAAATCATATGCACTTTAAGAACATAATCTTATGTGAACATATGGAATCCTCATTTTTTTCTGTGATGCATGCAATTTCCATTAAATAAACAACCAGTATTCTTAGAACTTTAAATTTATTATACAATGCTCGCTAATAATTAAATATGCATTTCAGCTACATTTTTCAAAGGCAATCTCAGATGAAAACTGACATGTGGTTACGCTTTTGCATTTGTTACATTTGCACTTTGCTTTGAAGATGAGAGGTAACAGGGACTTAAACATCACTCGGTTTTTTTTAATGCTAACCAAAGACTGCTTTTCCAGTTGTTTGAACCAAAGCTGCATAATATGCAATGAGATCATATCCTTTTTAGAGAAAATATACTTCTGTTACTTAGCTGCAAAATAGACAGCATCTGGAGATATGCCACTCTGGGAAAGGGGCCCATTGAGGATTGAGCTAGCGTCACATTAAGCACCTATAGAAGCATCACACAAAAGAACTACTTGCCACCTGCATAAAACAGATGTTAGGTAGGGGGCTCCCTTTTGTCAAAGAATGCTGCACCTTATGCACCTTGTTTGCAAACAGCTCGTACACAGCGAGTGTTGCATGTGATCCAAGTGTTGCATGTGAATTAACCCTTTCACTGCCAGCCGTTTTGGTCAAAGCTGAAATTATACTGCCAGACAGTTTTTTAACATTTTGCACTGTTTCACTTTAGGGGCCTTTCCGGAAAACAATATATCGTTTTTTTCAGGACAACCTAAGCTTTCAAAATATGGTAGAATTTTTGTGTAGTTCCAATTCTGTAACAAGATATAGGCTTCTAAATGTCTAAAAATGAAAAAAAAAAATTCCATAATATAAACACACATACTAGAAACAAAAATTATTTTATGCACGAATATACAACTGATTTGGAAAGTCCCATGTCTCCTGAACGTGCCAATACCAAATATATATAGTTTTATACTTGTATAGGTCAAAAACTCCCAGCAGTACACTACCAAATTTCCAAAGCACTGCTCCAGAAAGCTGCATACTTTAGATTTTAAGGCCAAAAATTCCACTAACAGAAGGTTTATCCCAGAAAATTGTACATTTTTGGAAAGAACAGATTCTGGGGAATCCAGAATAGGTACAACTGTCTGTCTACTTCAAACTATCAAGTCGCAATGCTTTCCTAAAGTTATTGATTTTTATCAAAATTTTTGAAATTTTTCAAAAATAGCTTCAAAGCTTCCAGTCTATAGTATCTTATTTCCTACAGGTCATAAAGTAACCAAATAAAACACCCTAAATATGAACGCCAGGGGTCCACTGAACAGTTTGATGCCCAATATGTATAGGTTTACCTAAGTATGTGGCATGTAGGGGCCCCAATGTGAACATACCCCCATATGATCAATCATTTCTGTTATTTCAGCTCCAGCAAAATCAACACATTTACATCATTATATGTGGGATAAAGCTAGTAAAAAGTACATTCACCCCAGAAAGTCATATATTTTTGGAAAGTACACATTCCCCCGAATCTAAAATGGGGACCTGTGTCTTTCTACTCCAAACAGTTTGATGCCCAATATATATAGGTTTACCTAAGTATGTGGCATGTAGGGGCCCCAATGGGAACATACCCCCATATGATCTATCATTTCAGCTCCTACAAAATCAACACATTTACATCCTTTATGTGGGACAATGCTACAAAAAAGTACACTCACCCCAGAAAGCCATATATTTTTGGAAAGTACAAATTCCCCCGAATCTATAATGGGTAAACATTTCTTTTTGCTCCAAAGTGCCAAGCCGTAAAGCTTTCAGAAAAATTTCAGAAAATCGCATTTATCTCTCACAATTTCTTGATAAAGATCAGATAAAGGCAAATCACTCCACATAGGAACACCTAAGGTCTACTGAACAGTTTGATGCCCAATATGCATAGATATACCAAAGTCTGCGGTATGTACTGACCCCAAAATGAAAATAGCGCATATGGATTTCTCGCCTGCCAACCCAGCTTTTGCATACAGAGCCCCCTGTCAGTGTATTATGTGCCGTAACACCCCCCTAACTATACAGAGACCCCCAGAAAACCATATAGTTTTGTAAAGTACACATTCTGACAAATCCAACATGGGTAAAGAGTCCTTTCTACACCAAAGTACCAATCTGCAAAGCTTTCCTAAAGTTATTGTGTTTTATGACATTTCAGAAAATCGCCTAAAAATTTTGCAATTTGCCGCATTTATCTCACACAATTTCTTGCGTACAAAGGCAAATCACCCCAAATAGGAACACCTAAGGTCTACTGAACAGTTTGATGCCCAATATGCATAGATATACCAAAGTCTGCGGTATGTACTGACCCCAAAATGAAAATAGCGCATATGGATTTCTCGCCTGCCAACTCAGCTTTTGCATACAGAGCCCCCTGTCAGCGTATTATGTGCAGTAACCCCCCCTAACTATACAGAGACCCCCAGAAAACCATATATTTTTGTAAAGTACACATTCTGATGAATTCAAAATAGGTAAAGTTATTTTTGTACACCAAAGTTACACCTGGCAAAGCTATGCTAAAAACAGATCAGGAACACTTATACAGGGATAAAAATGCAATAAAACTGCAAAAATTTTGCAAATCAGTGAAACAACAAAATAAGTCACACAACAGTGTAATTAGTGGTCAGAATATCTGACCCAATAGTCACGCTGTCAAAATAAACAGGTTTTATGGAAAAGAAACTAAAAACAAAGTGGTAAAATAAAAAATAAAAAAAAAGTGTGTATACATGTGTGTACATATATAAAAGTTGTGTGTGCAAAATGAAAATAAATAAATAAATAAAAACTGACAAATTGTGTGCTGTAAGCCGGCACTGGGAGGAAGGAGGAAGAAGCAGCAGATGCGATCGCGTCTGCTGCTTCTAGGATGGTCCTTCGACGATCGCGTCGCAGGACCGACATGACAGCCCCCCTGGCTCGTTGCCCAAGGGGGCTGTCATCGCTAGCAGCTCCGCTGCAGAGAGTAGCCTTTATCTGCCATGCCATGTCGTTGGCAGTTAAAGCCTTTTTCTGCCACGACGTATCTCATACGTCGTTGGCAGAAAAAAGGTTAAGTGTTTGGCAGGCGTTAAAAATAAAAACGCGTTTGGGGTTTACTGTGCATGCTGGGTGAAAGGAGGAAGTAAGTGCAATTAACTGCCTGCTGTGTGATTTACATGTAATATCTAGCCTTGCCGGCTCTTTTGACAGTAGTAAGGTGGCCTGACCACTCATTTCTTCTGCATTTTAAGTTTTTGTTTTTTTTTTTAAATAAACAGCAGTTCAATGATAATGCTACTTTGGCCACTCCAGCAGACAATGGGCTCTCGCTCAGACAGGTCTTTATTGTAGGTTTGATCAAAGGATGCCATAGTTTCACAAAAATAAGTTTACAAATAGATTGTGTACTTATTAAAGAAACAATAGCATGCTAGTGATAGACAAGTTATTTGCCGGTGCAAGCATGGTACACACCTAGTACATCTAACCAACAGGCCTCTCCTTTTCCATCTGTGATCCTGAGGTGCCTACCAGTAGGCTTGCCCAAATAGCCAAGGGTATAAAAGACAAGTAAAACTTTAAAAAAGTTGATGAGGGTGCTATTCTAAGCACTTTTCCATTTAACATTCATTATTTTCTTTTTAAGATTAAATATATATTAATATAAATATGTAATATGTTAATTTTGTTACAGCAGCATCAGCAGCTGGTCAGTTTCCAATGATCTAGTCAAGGAACATGGGGCTGTTGTGATGTTTCCCTGTTTAGAAAAGAGGTGAGCAAAGTTATCTAAGGTTTCTGGTGTTTTTCCTAAACAAAGAACATCATCCCAGCCCTCTTTCTTTCTTCTGACAAGTTTCATAACTGGATCACAGGCAGAAACTGACCAGCAGCAGGCAATGTTGTAACAAAATTAATTTATATTAACAGTATACCTTAATATCCTTAAAAAAATAAATAACTTATGACTGTAAATTGCTAAAGTTCTTTGTACTCAATTTTAAATTTACTTTTTTTAAAGATTTACTTATCATTTAACCCAAAACCAAATGTGACTTGCATTGGTTGGTTGGGTGGTGCCACAAAAGCATAAAAAAGTTTATTGGGAATGCCAAATAAAAGCTGTGATTGGCTATTTGGTAGCCCCATGTTGACTGTAAGCCTGCAAGAGGCTTTGCTTGGAGTAAAACTCTCTGTGCTTCCACAACTTGCCTTCATGCCAGAGATTTAAAAATAGGCACCTATTTTGAGGCATCAAAAGCAGTGATGAGCAACATGTTGCTTACGAGCCACTGGTTGGGGATTACTGCTCTAGAAATTATCAGTTTGCTTGGAATATGCTTCCATCTCAGTGAATGTAAAGCCTTCAGATAATTTGTTTTACAGGTGCAATATGACAAGTTTTGCAAATAAAGTGCCCAAAACAATGCCCCTCTTGCTTTGCCTAGTTACATTTCTGGCTCACAGCTATCCATTAACTGTCTATCCCACAAACCTGACCGGCTTTTAAGAAATATGCAATTTCCTGTAGTTACTGATAGGGTTGTTTTGGGCATGAATTGTAATAGACATTAACCTTAAATTGATGGGAAATAAAGGATGGAATCTGTCTGGAAATCATTACTCCCTGGGAAACAAGTTCAGACCAAATATAAATGCTGTTTTGTGTTCCAGCCTAATTCTTGGTTCCTTTAGGAAGAGATAAAAATTCTAGCCCCTAGCTAAGTAAATTATGTTGATGCACTCTAAGCAGCCAACACACATGAGCAATGGATAAACAACCTTAAAAAAATGACAGGATGGCAGGATATATATATATTTATATTTAGACTATATTATATTATATTTAGACTGGGTTTAATTTGCAAAAAAAAATCAGGAAAACATGCCCTTGCCTGGTTTCTGACACTAGACTGCTTAAAAATAGAGTCATAGCCAAAGCTATTGGGTGCCAAACCAAATTTCTACATGATAGTATTCTATAATGCATATATACAGTACCAAAAGGACACTGCATATAAAATAAATAAGGATAAATGCTTAATGGCAGTGGAATGGCTATATGAATACCACGGGTAGAACCAGTTGCCTGGCTTGCCCCACCCCTGCAAGCATCCTAAAATTACCTATTCCCAACTCCCTTCTTCCTTATTTAAAAGGACCGCTGGTGCTGTAGTACTGAATTTGGTCAGGTAACAGAATTGAATTTGTTCATTGGTAACAGGTTGGCTACGGGAGGGCACTTGTTTGGATGGGTTCAAGTAGGAGGAGCTATCAGGACAAAGTGAATGCACAGGTCTAGGGCAGATTTAATGGACCTGGTCTGCTAAAACAGACCCATGCAGTGGGTGCACTGAAGCGGACAGTGTTTATTTTTTTGAAAGTTGATAGAAAAATATACAAAATCCAATAAGCTCTGTTTCTCCAATGCTTGTGTTCATTACAGGAAAGAAAGTTCATGGCAACTAAAAATGTTTAATTCATCTTTAAATGTCAAAAAAGGTTTAAGGCTACCTAATTTGTTCATTTAAATGTTTGAGAATTTTTTTAGAAGATCTCAAAAAATTCAAGTTCAGAAAACACAAATTTGAACGAATGTTTTATTGTGTTCTTTTGCCACAATTTTCTTAAATCCCAATCTCTTGTTTTAATACCTAGGCCCCATAGAGTGTATAAAAATATCCGTAGTGCACATTTGTGTGAGATTGTGAAATTTAAATGAGAATAAATATATTACCTTAATCATTTCTCTGAAAGCTGCATTTAAATCTTTGGTAACACAGTGACAGTGACAGTAGGGATTAAGAGGGATAGATGTGCTTAATAATTTTATAGATCACCCAATAAAACACTAACAATGAAGCATAACTGCACACTGTCCACTTCATTAAAAGTTAATGCAATTACATTGTCATTATGGTCCATATATTTTTCATTTCTACCTATTCCTGGCCATTACACTAGATCATCTTGAGTTTTATATCAATACATGTAATGATGCCATTTATAAATCTGCTGCTAATAATGCTGACATGGAAAAGGGACAATTAACGTTTTATATCACTCCCCTGAGGTACCTCCTACTTTCATCTAAGTGGATATGAATCTAGCAATTTAGTCCCCCCATTTGCAGCAGCAAAGACACAACCTATATACAATTAAAATGTACACTGTAAGTCTTTTACAAATGGACATACTCCAAGACACCCTCTTTCAAGTCATGTAGACTTTTGACTAGTTTCCAGAATTTCCAGAGATTGTTTTTAAAATGAGTTTTACCCTTAAATATATTTTGATGGAATTTTGATGTGCTATGATTCTCGAGCCCAATGCATTAAAACTCATTTTTAAGGCTTCACAAAGCATTTTAACTATATATCATGCCAGTTCCTCTACTGATGTTTTCAATTATTTATGCTTATGAATAAATTGCCGATTATGTTCAGCAGCATTATGTATTTCTGTATCACCATACACAAGTTACACAGTGCTATGTGATAATGCTATTTTTTTTCTATTCCCAATTCATTTTCTTTTCTCTACCTTTACTCCTTTTCTCCCTTTCATTCCCTGTGTGTCTTACTAATACATGTGGCCTGCATGTGTAATTCTGATGTTTATAAGAGATTCTGTCTCATGGCACTAAATAACCCCGGCCAGAATATTGGAATGCTTCTACATTACAGCATCCAAGCTGCCTGAGATCAGTTCAGTGCCATTTTCCATGGGTTTCTTCCTTACATCAGCACTGCCTGATGCAACACGTCCACACACAAATAATGCTGAAGCTTTTCTAACTGCTTCTGACAGAGGCCAGGGTAGCCACGTGCTGGGAATTAAACACTCTGGGAAATATGATGTTGGCTAAGCAACTATACAGAAATAGACAAAAAGAAAAAAAAACAATAGTACAATCTTACTGAAGCCACAATAACATCCAAGGGAAATTTGGCAGTGATATACAGATTCAATGTCCATGGGCGTTGCTGTTGACAATAAAAACATAAATCATTTCTTCTTTCGAGTAAAAAAGATATTTATAAAAAGCTACGAATTTTAGATCCAACGTGTAAGAAACACGCGGCAAATATCAACCCATAATAAGGAAATTACAAATCAATCTTTAGCAAACTTCATAGCCAAATGCCCAAATAAACAATAGAAATTCATGGAAAACCATTAGATTAAGCTAAAACAGTAACTAATGTATAAAATAGGGGTCATTGACAACCGCAACCATGCAATAGTGGTTGGACGAATTAACACTGTTCACTAACTTGCACTCAGCAGAGGTGCGTCCTGCCTTCTGTTCCGAATCAGGTGTAAGCACCCATATTGACACAGGGAAACCCTGGAGTAATTCTGAGTTTAAAAAAATTTCAGCTCACTTTTATCTGGTTCGTGTAAAAATGCAAGCGTAATTGCACACATCTTGATGTTTTCAACACAATTGTGCCAGTAAGTAAATGTAAATGTAAGTAAACTTCTGTGACTTTATAAATTACAAGAAAATGCAGTGAATGAAGTCAGTTAAATGACTAAGTACAACCCAATTCAACAACCTGAAAAAAGTAGACTATAGTAAGATGCATACAGTGGGTATAAAGTTAGCAAACCACCTTTAACCAATCTTAGACTGAGCAAACATACATTTATTTTTATTTAATTCACTCAATGAACCTCAGGAGTACTGCAATGGGCTGATGCAGGTCACGGGACTTATATATAGTTTTACTTCTTTACCTTGTTTCCCCTAGTTTTTTGCCCACTTCTGACAATGTCATCTCTGGTTTGCAGCAATAGCACTTTGTTTGGTTTGTTGTGGGTAAAGCAGTTCTGGAAACGGTTGGGTAACAGGTCCAAGCGGGTAAAAATATGGGTTGTGGGTCAGGGTTACAGACCTGGTTTTTCCAACACACACAGGAAGTACAATAACAGGTATTTTCAGAAAGCTTGAGTTGTCCTTTGTGTGTGCCTTGGTGCTGTCAATCACCAGTTATCCAGTGCGTATATAATACATAAATTGATATATGGCATAGTGCCTACTAGATAGGCTTCTCATACTGTGGGGTGATTTATCAGATACTGAACTGGGGAATCCTGAAGGATTCCCAGCAGTTGAATATTTTACTCATTTATCTGAACTTTTGTGACATTTTCCTGACAGTCAGAACATTTGCAATCAATTCATACATTTATCAACAGCAAGCGGCAGCATTCCACGCTCAGGACAAAGAATAAACTGTAGTAATATATAGTATATCATTAAATATACTAGCACTTTAAATACTCTTTGGTTGCTTTTTATCTCCTGTAGATACTGTTAGTTACATTGAAGAGTAGTTTTTACCATAGTGGAAAGTTAACTCCTACATGTCCTAAAGGTGATTTAGTATACAACTGGTGTCCTTTAAAAATGCCACCTAATATTGTGCACAAGAGGGATATATTTCTAGTTTGAGCAAAAATTCTATACAGATTTATATACAGGTTCACCTAGAAAAAAAAAGTAGTGTATTCACAAATTTCATTGCTCTGATGCTTTTCTGAATTCTGCTTCCCATGTCACTGTTTTGTAATGTCCTTGGGAAGGTACTTTAATAATGTGCATATTTCAGTTTTATTAAGACCAGAGTTTTCTTGGACTGATTTACCTTCAGTACTATGTTTTTTTTTTTTTGGCTAAGCCCTTAAAATCCCACACTAACATTGGATGAGGAAAATGACGTTCGTCACGAGAATGGAATGACTTTTATCCTTTCTTTATAGAAACAATACATGGTCGTATGGCTTAGAGACATATTGTTGGATTTTGACACATTGCAGATATACAGTATCAAAATTTGTCTGTTCAGTATTGCTGGCATTAAATAATACCAAACTATTTCTAATTTACTATCTAGTAAATATGAACAATAGTGTGAGGAAAGTGGGGAGTTAAGTAGTTACCTTTTTGAGTGTTCCCCCCCTGTAGAATCTACAGCCTAAGGGTGATGGCCATTTGAAAGGCAATTCGGGGAGATTAGTTGCCTGAGATTTAACCAGGGGTGAGTGACTCCCCAAAATGCCTTCCCGCCATCAATAAATTCTCACTGGTGTAAAGGCATATGCGGTGATTCACTTTCCAAAGTTGCCTAAAGTTTCCTACGCAGTTCCAGGCAACTTTGGAAAATGAAACACTGTGTATGCCTTCCCAAAGCAACTAATCTCCCTGTGTCCAATTGCCCTAAAGGTACAATTGTGTAATCTACTTATCTCCTTTACTTGCAGCATGTGGCAAAAAAGTGCAAAAAGAAGAAGCACCAAAAGGGTTAAATGGCACAAGCAAGTTCTGTATTACTCCGCATAATATGGTGTAGTGAAAGCAGCCACTAAATTACATTTACTGAGTTAATAATTATTTCCTTAGTTACATATTAGATGATTTATAAAAAAGGAACACATGCTTTAGGTAGTGCCTAACTTCTAGGTGTTCAATTTGCCTCAGGGGGGAAAAAATCCTCTGGCTCCAAAAGGGCAATCAGATAATAAAAAGATGGAATGAAAATATTAGATCATATTATTGTATAGAAAATTATTTATGCATACTGCCCAATTATGTAACTTGTTCAGCCATTTTTTAGCGATAACAAAATTATTAGGGGTCATTTACTTACGCACTACAGTTGTAGGGCCACAAAAAATTCCCTGTACTCATTCATTAGTACTTGCATCAACATGTGCTCCTTGCACCTCTGCATAGTTGGACTCTGTACCACTACCTTTCTCCTGTTCCTATTTCAACCACAGGTCTCTGTGGAAACCCTGGAGCTACTGTCACCTCCAAACCATCTGGTAGCTCCAGTGTTCCGACAGCAACCTGCATGAATCACTGCAGAACAGTTGCGCCAAAATAACCTGGCACACACGCCATTCTTACGCTAGAAATTAGACCAACTGGACATGACAAAGGCAACTGTTTCTTGGCAAGTTTTAGCTGACAAATTGTAAAAATTTGGATTTTTAGCCGTTTTGACGCATAGTAAATCTTGAAAAATTTTAGACTTGTTCTTGCTACTTTAAGCACTAAAAAAATCAGAATCAGAAATAAAATCTGACTGTTCATAAATAGCCCCCTTAGTGATGTTGGGGGTAAAAGAATTGTCACCTATTGACAATGCATTTCGCAAATTTTTTGTGTTCTCTATTTTTCAGCAGTTTTTCAAAATCTTTAGTGAAATGGGACAGATTCACTCATCACTAGTGGTACTTAGTTTGTTGTTGGTAGTCCAAGAAGTGCAAAACATACATTACTGTATATTATGATGGAAAATAAATGATTCTACTGTACAGGACTGCGTACATAAATAGCGCTTTATAAATAAAAATATACATACATACATACATACCTAGGTGTAATTTCCAGAATTCCAATGAACATTAATAGTGCTGACGCTGAGCATGCTGACAATGGGAGGAGGCAGAGGGTGATTTTGGGGTGCTTTTTACTGAAAAATTCCAGCGTATTCCACCCCTGTGCTATTAGTCTTAGATTGTATTTAGTCACAGTATCATGTTACTGACTTGCTGTTTAATTAACCAAACTTATCGCAAATTTAACACAAAAATTCAAAAAAGAAAAATCACATTTTTATTAGAAAATCCGTAATGAAAACAAACAATCCCCAAAAATACACCCCCTGTGACTTGCTGTTATATATTGGCTGAATTGTATTTTAATAAACTCAATGTCTTCTCTGTGGAAGCTGGCCAAGTTATCTTCTGGCAGTTCTATGGTATTAGTATGGCACACACAATGCTATTCCTTCAGGAGCACAATCCTCTGCAATGAAAGCATTACTATATGTGGAATCATTATATTTCAAGCATCAAAATGAGATAATCCCAGTGTAGAATATTCTAAAAGCCTTTCAGTATTGTAATTCTCCAAAGCAGCAATATTCAGGATTTTGTTATTTAGACTCAGTTTCAGTAGCCTGGTCCTGGAAAATCAATTTACTTTTCTACAGATTTCTTAGAAAAGATATAGGTCTCAGGAGGCTGAATGGGCAGGTATAAAGTAGAAGGGCTTATCCTGGAATGCTTTATTAATGTAATTTTTTTGGAGGGGGGGTATAGGAAGACTAAACATATCAAAAGACAATCGGAAAACACAAAGTAGATTTTGGTTAGTTCACCCTAAGATTTATTTGATGCTATCTATTTTCCAAGTGTTGTTTTTAAATAATTCTGTTTGCATGAGGATCAATTACCTTTAGTTTTAAGATGAAATCCTGATCATTAAGTGCATTAAAGTGGATTCATAGAATGTTAGTGGGAGCTGTTTGAGAGTTTTCCTTTGATAAATATATTGCTGAATCTTACATTTTTTTTATCCTATCTTTAAAGTTAAAGGGGATTTTCAACCTAAAATTGTATTTTAGTATGCTTTTGTTCACAGTTTTAATAATGCAAACTATTATCTGATTTCTAGGATCCTACTTACCCTAGCAACTAGGGAACAGGTTGACTGGCTGGAAAAGGCCAGAAGAGAAAGATAAAGCATAAAAAAATAATGATATGAAATTAGAATCATTTTGTTTGCTGAGTATCACTGACCCCTGCACCTAGGTAATTTCATGTTAGAGAGAGGCATACGAGAAAAGAAATAATTCATAAAAAAACACTAAAGTAGAAATGAAGATGGATTGCATTTGCTAATATTTGGTAGTGGATGTATATCTGGTACATAAAGGTGTGTACAAATGGAACAATACAAATGGAACAATAGGTGTCAACAAATGGAACAATAGAATGTGGCCAGTCGTATATGAATGTGCAGCGTCAGTCTGGCAGCCTTTCTGCCACCTTAAACATAAACTTGTTTATTACCCAACCGTGTCCTTTTAGCCCCACCCCAGAGACAATAAGAATATTGAGGTTGTGATAAAACAGGCCACAGCTTTTATTTACAAACAAGAAATCATATATAAAACAGCCTCCTGACCTTCCCTTGACTCTGGACATAGGTCCCTCTACCTACTTCATAGGCTGTCCCTCTAGCACTTGCTTCATTCAACCCTTCCTTACCTGCTTCCCCTAACCAACAACCTGTTACCTTACATTATTTGTCTCCCACAGTGTGCTCCCAGTTGGCATCATTTCAGTGTGGGGGATAGTCCACAAGGCAATAGACAACCTTAAGCCCAAAAATCTCTTATTATTATCACATAATCCCCACATTGTACAATAACATACAGGTTTACATGCAGAAGCAACCACCAATAACTGATACAAGAGTTAAAGAGGGGGTTGCCCAACAGATACCACTTTTTTGAAGTTACAGATTTGTACACAGGTTCACTTTCAGAAACACTTAACTCTTTTTTTTCCACTCCCAAACTTTTCTTTCCATCTCCCTATCTTCTCCCAGAAAGACCATTCACTATTACAGAAATGTACTGGAAAGATGATCTGTGCTGATGCTTTGTGAATTGGGTCTGATGGTACAGAAAGCAGCAAAGACATTTTTTCAGTGGTAATATGATGAACCACCATTTATTGTGTTGCAATGTTCTCAGAAGTCGTGTTATCTACACTGTGAAAACTTACATATACCTTTAATAACCTTATTATGCTGCACTGTTATTATATATATGTTTATTTCTTATTACTGTTATTGTACAATAAACATTGTTAAAATTCAATAAAAATATAAGTTACAAAAAAAAGAAGTCGTGTTATCTGGATTTTAGAATGCCTCTATTTACATGTATAGAATTTGTTTTTCCTTTGATTTTAAAAGTCCTTAATTTTGCGCATGTTGGTCATCCCATTTTGTGTTTCACACTACAACATTTATTTCAGTTTGGCAGGTCTGCAGAATGAAAGATAAATAGCAGAAGGGGTTGCCCAGAAAGAGAATCAATAACGAATCATTCTGACAATAAAATTGCTCCATAATCAATCTCCTTTCTGGCTGCATACAAATAAGCACAGATTGAACGGTAACTGTGAACTGAACATGGACTTTCAGAAACATTAACTGTATGTGCTATGTGATCTTGGGATTCTCTTAAAATACCCCTTCTACATTTATAAGGGCAGTGTCTATGTATAATAAATATCATACGATAAAGAAAATCTTCTGTTTATTTTTTTTTTGGCAAATGGTGCCTACCCCCCAATAGAAAGTTCACGTGAGTTTCCTGATGTGGTGCTGAGTGAAAGATTTTATTAGGCTACTAAAGCTCCCTCAATGTTATATTAATTGCTGAGAATGGTTCATTAGTTTTATATATTAAGGCAAATGTTCAAGCTCATATTAATTCCCTTAACAAATGCATCAGTGTCTCCCTGACATTTAACAATAATTTTATTGAATTTTGGACAGCAATATTTGATGATGATTTGTGCCAAGAAAATGAAAAACTGCAGTGTAATTAAATATTGATCAGTCAGGTAAAGATTTAGGTTCCCTTTGGAATGCCACTATCATCTGTTATTATTAAAAGAACTAGACTGTTCCTTGCTTTTAATCCCTGTAATCTTATATTACCTTTTTTAAAGTACTAGCTGTATCAGGTATTTTCACATAAAAGGCACGCTATCATTTGATTAAAAAAAATACTGGTTTTATTTTTGGATAAAACTGATTTATTGTACCTTTGTACACACTTTGTATAGCTGCATATGAGAATTTGTATTATGCTGCTTTCTTCCATTCCTAGGTCTGAAGATGAATATTCAGCAGAAAATAAAATATGATCCGTAGTTCTTGTGCAAATTATTTCTGCATGGCCTCAAAGAGATACACAGTAAAAGGATATAATCATAACAAGCAGCTATTTCCCTAAAATCATTTTTTCCAACTAATTGTTTTTTTCCGCTTAGAGCAGACTATATCAGACTATTATAGGGCAAGCTTCTGTACTCTGAAGCTCCTTCTTTAGGCCTTCCATTTCCCAAATGAAGCAGAAAAAATACTTGGCATATATACATGCACGGAAACCGATACACATATATCATTGTTTAACAAATCAAAAAGATGTCATTCACTGTCAGGCAGGGTGCAAAGTGTGACAACATGGAAGAAATCCACTATGTTTTGTACACTTCCCCAGGGATGGTACATAGTTGTTCCCCCCTCCTGCCCCCCTGTCCCATAACTTGCACGTTATTTGGAGCAATGGTAGGTACAGGCCGCAATGGAGGCCTGTACGTATAAGCTGCCCTGTAGCAGTCAGTAAGGAGAGCAAATGCCTTGCACCTGCTGGCTCTGCACTCTGCACCCAGCAGCAGGTTTTCAGTTTGGCTCTAGGTGCAGAGATCATCGAGAACCTGGACACTTGTGCACCACTTAGTGTAGCATATGGAGTTGTAGGAAATGACCCCTTACCACCTTAGAGTTTTGACCTGGACATCCTGGTTTTTAGTAACAAAACTGCCTCTCCAATATGGAAAACCAGGCAGGACTCTTCGAGATTGACACGGTAATTGGCCAATCACTGATTGCCCTGTTATAGTCCCGCCCCTGTGATGATGGCAGGGGGCAGGAGAGGTGGCAACCCTAGCCCTAATGTTTTAATTGCATCATGCCCCAACTGTTTCAGTGAAACTTGCTAACACGTGTGTAACTGTACCATGATATTTGGTGGTGCAACCAATTCTTGTGAGCCCTAATAATATGCATTCAACTTCCCTGCACACCCTGAGTAGCTATTTGCGCTGATGTTGTAACTAACTCCTAAACCCATTTAATAAGGCCATGTGAGCAAGCCAGTCATCTGTGTGGCCCTTGGTTAAAACAACAAACAGATTTCAGGTTTTCATTTCATTTTTGACTAAAGTGAATCACTAAACTTAAAGAAAGTAGATGGCACGGTGTAACAGGAACCATACATACATACAAGGCTAAAACCTTTAAACATTAAGGAAAATGAGATTTTGTTTTTTAAAAAAACCTAATCTGTAAGAAAAACAGGTTTCAGACAACAACAACAATTATAGCACTTTTCAATTCATACCTGCTTCAGTGACATTGCACATAGGCTTGTTTTTCACACTGATAATTTGGTCATTTCCCAATGCCTGGAGTGCCACAACACAGCACGTTATTAGCTGCCATTACATTTTAATTTAAAATTGCTCTCAGCAACACTGCTCAATAACATGGGTCTGCTTTAATGTTCCTTTGTGTACTCATTAAAGGAATACTGTCATAAATATGAAAGCTGTTTACTTGTGAAACAAAGTATAATATTGTAAAATGGCATTGTTTGGGGAGGAAAATATCCCTCTGAACAATTGACGCTATACTTACACATAGTATATTTTCTTGTACACAATGGGGCATATTTATTAACATTGGAGACAAAAATCACGGTAATGTTGCCCATAGCAACCAATTAATATATCGATTTCAACAGTCACCTACAAGTTAGAAAACAAAAGTAAAGATCTGATTGCCTGCTATGGACAACATCATCAGTGATGTGTATCCCCAATGACTCTTCTTCCTCTCTGACAATCCTTTCAATTTGAGAAAAAATGTGGCAAAAAATGTAGGTGCAAAAAAACACCAACAAGTATTTTCTAAAACCTCAAATATTTCGGATTTATTAAAGAAACAAACTGCAAAAAAATAAATCTAAATTCTATCTTAGTTAGGATCACGTACAAGGTACTGTTTCTGGGTGGAGATACCTTTTAAGATATAAACAAATCAGTGCTATTAATTGAGGGCAGATAAATTATTTTATATACTACCTAGGTGTGTGTGGCACTCAAAGGAAGAAGAGATATTCATATATATCTATATATATATACATGGGCAGATTTATCAAAATGTGAGATTAGAGTTTACAACAGAGAGATTCACCCACTTTCTGTTCATTCCTATGGGACTTTTAGAAGCGTATTTATCAGTGGGTGAAAGCTACAGTTCTCCATTTAATAAATACACTTAAAAATCCCATAGGAATGAATAGGAAATGGGTGTATTTTTCTGTGGCGAGCTCTAAGCTCACATTTTGATATCTGGCCCATAGTGTAACATTATAATGTGGTTTAATGTGCGAAACTGAAATCATTATAAAACCAAGACGTATGTTGGAACACACATACAAATATGGTTGATAATAAACACTGGTAAAAGACTGTTAATATGCAATTAAAATTGTAAACTAAATATCAAGCCTAACATAGGAATATAGCATAGCACCAAAAGGGAAGTGTGTACAATGCGGAGGATTTATCCCAGAAGTTTAATAAAACTGATGAGCAAACATTCTTTATGAAATTAGAGAGAAAGCCTAAGGGCATGTTGTTCTTCTGAAGATTAATGGCTAGAGAACATCACTGTGTGGTTATTTAACAAGAATCTGCTTTGCCTTATGTGGAAACTGGTGGGTGAACATTTTAAAGCAATCTGGATTCTATTAGTGTATGAGCCTATTAGAACATTATGCAACTTTTAGCTTTTTCTGGTGGTTGTTATTATCTAGGATCAATTGTTAGTGCCTGGGTGTGGGGAACGCATGTTTCTATGAGAACCAGTTTGTCTGCGTATGGATGAAAATCTTATGTTAGAATTCATAAAGGCAAAAATTGAATTGTTCAGACACAGTGCTGAACTCATGTACAGAAAGAGTAAAAATGAATATGGCTAGAAATGTCATATTTTATATACTGAACTTTTTGCACTAGCCTGAAGATTCAGCATCTCTATAACAGCACAGTGATGGCCTGTCCTGCCAGGATACCCGGATTGTGATAAACACTGTATTTGTAAGGTCCCTGACCCTAGTTACCTCATTAGGCCTTTAGGGGTCGTGGCCTGCTCAGAATGGTTTCATAAAATCTCTGACACCCAAAACTTTGGGCTGTTACTCAACAACAATGAGCTCCTCTAAGCACCCAAGTGAGATCTGAAAATGAGGTTAATTGTCTTAAAAGCAGGGGAAAACTATAGAAATCAGAATTATTAATAATGTCATCAAGAAATGACATGGGAAGTCTCTTCAAAGTCTTAATGTCCAGACATCTCAAGGCAGAGCCCAACACACTGCAACTCTCTGCTGGAAACCCTGAGGCTCTGGAGCCCTCACTGCCAGGTTCTGTATAAAATAAATTAAAGGCAAGTTTAATAGAAAGCTCACCTTTAAATTACCTTTAGTATGATATAGAACAGTCTGTTCTTAACAACTTTTGCTCATGCAATGTCTCTTTACTTTTGCTGGAAATTCTTTTTGTCCTTCAGCACCTTTCTACCTTTCTTCCCCTCTGAAGGCAGGGCCCAAGCATTACAAATCTCTTTGCCAGAAACTCCGGCTCTCTGCAGCTCTCATTGCTGGATCCTGTTCACAATTTACATTATCAGAAAAAGCATATTAAAGCAGTTGGTGACTTTTAAATAACCTTTACTGTGTTATAAAACAGTCTATTCATAACAATTTTTCAGTTTAAAGGGGTTGTTCACCTTTAAGTTAACTTTTAGTAGGTTATAGATTGCTGATTCTAGGCAATTTTTCAATTAATCTTCATTATTAATTTTTCCTAGTTTTTGAATTATTTGCCCTTTTCTTCAGACTCTTTCCAGCTTTAATTGGGGGTCACTGACCCTGGCACTACAAATCTCTTTGCCAGAAACTTACATTTTTTTGCAGGGAATGTGAGTGCATGGGACAAAGACCTGGGGAAAGTTATGGAGGGATAACTCCTTCCTCTGAGCTAGAACCCCTTACAGAAATATTTATTGTAAAATATAGGGACATTAATCTATGAGGAGTTCCATGAAAGTATCATATTATACATAAGGGATACTTTTTATAATAGACATGTTTCAGAATATGATGTAATACAAGTGTCATTAATAAGTACTGCTTAAAATGGAAAACACCATTAAACACTGCTTACATAGGCAGATTTTCCATAAGGCTAGGGTAGGCTAAGCCTCCCCAAACCTGCTTGGCACATTAAAAAAAAAAAAAAAAAAAAAAACCTTACTCCGTTTCTGCACTGTCCTGGAAACGTATGAATACTTTTACATCCTAAACATTTTAGGGTAAAAAAAAAGCACCCCCCGCACTTTTGTACAGTATCCCTGGGAGTCAGTGAGAACGGCAAGAGGTAGTTGGGAGGTTAATTTTTTACACCAGCAGTGAATCCACTAAGTCTCACATTAGCTGTAGGTCAGTCTGTGTATGGGCCATCTTTAGCCTCCCCAAACAAAAAAGTCACCCTCCGCCTATGACTGCTTAATAGGATATATTATAGGATATATTAGGATATCCCTTACACAACAGGGGTAATTTACAACTGCAAGCTTAGCTGCGGTTGAACAAATTTCCCTGCAGAATACAAACCCCAAACACAGTTTAAATTACTTTAATTATGCAAAACAAGATGTCTGGGAAGGAATTATGGTTTGATGCAAAGGTTTCCTTTTAAATAGTATGCTCTTTTGCCTATATACCTGCTGTCATTGTTTGTCCAATCTTACAGTCCTATGATCTGTGCATAAATCCCCATTCAACTGGCATAATACAAGTTCTGCTCAAAAGAAGTCTTTGATATTTGATAAGAACAATCAGCACACTTTCTTCAGATAGAAAAGAGTCTTGTTGTGGTTTTATATCAAGTTAAATTGCAGTTTGAATAACAGGAGGGAACACTGTGGCCCAGGTCATCGTGTTACTTTTGCTATTACAGAGGTATGGTGAAGATTATTATCTCTGTTATACATGTTCTCTTTTTCATAAAATAAAGAGCTGAACTGCAGAAAAATATCCATATGAATCTAACCAGTTCATCATTTCTTTTATTTACATAAATAAAAGCAATTTCAAAAAATGCTACTTATAAAGGAAACAAGCCCAAAGTCAAACTAACAATATGGCTATTCTTAGTGCCTTCTATATAACTGCCAACAGGCTTCTGGTTAAATTGCCTATACAACCTTTATAACTGATCTGAGCATGCTTGTGGCCCTGGACTACAAAATGTGGCTGGTACAAAACCCTTTTGGGCATTTCCCCCATAAGTTATATAAGGCACTAAGTTTGCCAAGGTTCAGAAATTAATAGCAACCAATAAGATGTTTGCTTTTAAACAGGGCACCAATAAATGCTTACTGCTGATTGGTTGCTATAGGTTTTTGCTCCTGGGCAAATTTAGGGGTATATTTATCATGCTGTGTAAAAATTGGAGTGAAACATTACCGGTAATGTTGCTCATAGCAGCCAATCAGATGCTTTGCTTTGGTTTTCTAACTGTTGAGATCTTAATGCTGATTGGTTGCCCTGGTCAACATCACAGGTAATGCTTCACTCCACTTTTTACACAGCATGATAAATATAACCCTAAGTGTGTTTTATTATAAACCCCTATGAACAAAGGATTTGCCTTACTTTATCTCATTTAAAGTTATAATTGACCTGTTACAATTGCAAGAGTATATATTTACAATGATCACCATAAAATCTGATCTGCCACTTAGCAGCCCATATTCCAAAGTCCCACTTGCAAGAATTACACATCCTAAAAGCATTCAATTGTCCTGTATGGCTTTGTGTCATCAACAGACACGGATACATTACTGTCATTGTTTTCCAGCAGGAAATGCTCCTAAAGTGAAAGTGCAAATGTTCAAAAAAATGTTCAATACATGTAACTGAAGTGTGAATTCTTCTGGCAGTGAAAGAGTTAAAAAAAAGTCATGATGGCTACTGACAAAAGTTCAGTTACAGGGGTTATAATATACCTGTAAGTTATATGTGTGCATATTATTATCTTACCAAAGGCCCATGGGTCATAATATAAGTTATAACACAAGCCTAGTGTTTCAGTTTCTTTTATTCTGTCTTTACAAGTCCTTGCAGGCATGACTTCAGCCATTACTTATCAGGGAATAAAGCCAAACACATTTGTAACTGGTAAATAATCTATTCTTTTTTCTGACTTAGATCAAACTGATGCAGTAAAGGTTTATATGAGAACAAAAATGGCCCAGGAAAAGGTTTATTGCTGCCTTTGGAAGCTTTCAGTGATGTAATGCATTCCATTTCCGTAGACAGCATTGTAAAAATCCAACCTTTTTGTTCAGGTCTGTGTTATTAGATAGAAATCAGCAGACATAAAAAAAAAGCATTCATTGTATAACAAAGGATATATATATGATCAAAAGGGATCTGAATAAAAAATGTAAATTCTTAAGGTAGACTATAAATGATTTAAAATGCACAATGCTCCATTTCTTGGAGCTAAAAGTCATTTCAATTAGCTTTGATGCATTTGTCATTTGTTGTGTCTACACTTAATGGCATTCTTGCGCTGCTAGCTGTAATATCTTATACTGATGAGATCAAACTTGCATGGGCTAGCACTGCTGGTACTGTTCTGAATTTTAGCAAACAGGCAAAGTTGCTTATACTGCTTCACAATAATTTAGAGTGGCTTTAGCATTTCTCTGCCAGCTAAAATACATTGTGGAAAAACTGCCCCATGTGTTATTAGCCTCAATTAGCTTGTACAGTAAAGGATAGATATACAGTATACACACAATATACAGTAAATAATGGTACATTGACTTCTATAAAAAGTCCAGATCCTAAATATATTATACAGTAAGAGACAGAGGGCAGTGGCAACACAAATACAGTGAGAAGCAGTACATTAAATACAATGTACAAGAGGCAATGATATCCAACACCCCAACATCCTTCCAAAAAGCTGATTTTCTGAGGATTCCTGACACCTGTATTGCTAAATGTGGTATATATTGGTAAAGCACTCAATAGCAAGAAATCCAAGTCCTGCTTGAGCCTCCTTTAGTTACATGGGAGCAGGAGAAACAATAGGTTACCTGAAAGCAGGTCTATTGTGCAGCGCTGGCTCCTTCTATAAGCTCGGAATCAGGCACAATGCACTGAGATGGCTGCCTACACACCAAACCAACTAAAACAATACATTTGTTGGTTCAAGATTAAAATTAAAATTCTAGAGTGAATTATTTGCTATGTAAACAATGTAATTTAGAAATAAAAAGTACACCAAAAAATCATGGCAATACTTGAGAATCATACATTGGGGTTACTTACAGATGACATTAGTATATATAACATCTCCTGTGTATAAGGAGCTATAAGGACCTAGCTCACATCTTAAACAGCTACCATCCAACAATCCAAGAAAATGTCAAGGAATCTTAAAGTTGCAAGATACCACTGCTTAGACTGCTACCGGGCACTACTGTATTTTTACAGTATTAAATATGTACTACAATTAACAGGTTTCATGGAATATTTGAAAAATTGATCTCGACTCAGTCTCATGTATCAACACTGGGCAAATTTGTACCCAGGTAGTATCCCATGGCAACCAATCAAAGTTTTGCTTGCATTGCTCTACCTGCAACCCAGCTGTAAAAAGCTAATGGTTACTATGAGTTACTGCTCAGGTGCAAATATGCCAAGTGATGGTAAATGAATCTAGTGTATTTTAATCATTTGGAAAGATTCCTGCTTAAATTCTCCTTGGAAGGATGCAATGCATATTTATGCATGCAGCACCAGCAATACAAATCCATGCTGCAAACTATTGGGGTTGTGTAATAAAAGGACTAAGTTTGCCCAGGAGCAGTAACCCATAGCAATCAGCAGGTAGTATTTACTAGGCACCTGTTTAAAAGCAAACATATTATTGGTTGACATGGGTTCCTGCACCTGGGCAAACTTAGTGCTTTTATTACATAACCCCCTAAATGGGAAGCACATGGCCATCTCCTGGCACACCACTAACTTGTGCCTTATTCAGCACATCTAAGATATGAGTACCAGGCCAAACATAAAGAACCCTGTCCTTTTGATCCTCTTAGCACTCCAGAACTTGGACCTGTTTATAAGGCAATAGCACTGAATGGGATTTGTTTTCCCCTCTGGGACACACTGGAGAGGCTTCAGATGTTTTTGCCTCACTCTGGATCAACTAGCAGTTCGGCAGGTTGGACACGATGGATCTCTGTGTTTTTTTACCCTAACTTAGTATGTTATGTTACAGCCTATTTAAACTTTCTTAAATATGTTTTGAATATGTTTTAGTTCCTAAATGTTCAAAATCTGTTTTATATATATGATTTAGTTATATCTTAGTAAAAGCTAATTCTAACATGCGGATGAATCATTTATTCTTTGCAGGGATTTCTTTTCCTCTCCTAGAATTCCAAGCAGCACTTACTGTGTTTCTTCCTGCATCCATTCAATCTAAGTATCTTTTTATATCCTACAGTTTATGCCAATGTAAGTATGCAATTCAGACATAATAATTGGCTCCTAATGAGCCGCTGAGTGTTTTAAAATGTGCAGATTCCTGTTTGTGAGTAATTCAAAATACCTACAGGTTTCTATTTATGGAGCAATGAGAAGTAGGAAGGAGAAAAAGACGATATGAAATAGTCTCTCTATGTGGAAGAAAGCTGAAGTATTTCTGTAAAAAAAAAAAAATTATATATATATGAACAGGGACAGCCGGCACTCACGAAACAGAAAATAAGAGTTCAAAAATTTGCACACAAAAATAGTGAATATTTAATGCAAAAAGTGAACTAACGTTTCGGCTGTAGCACCAGCCTTTCTCAAAGTTACACCAACAAGTGAAAGACAACCATAAATACTGATGTATGGCAGGAAATTCAAACACGTGAAGGCAGTGACATGACATTTTACAAGCCCCAGACCCACCCCCACGTCATTACCACCCCATCAATTAAGTTTGAAATAATGTACTTTGAAGGGTAAGTATACCAACATGTAATACAAAATCCTAGTCAAGTCAAATACAAAAAGTATATATATATAAACATGTATATAAACTCACATGACCGTATGGGTATGGGAGGGGGTTAAACATCAGCACAGGTTAAGTAAAAACAGACAAACGTTGTATATAAATACATAGTGAAAAGAAAGCAATAAGAAATAAAATAAAAAAAGAAAATGGAAAATTAAAGTAAAAACAGTCAGGGTACAAGTTGAAAAAGAGCAGAAACAAAGCCCTGGAGCTATAAGCGCAGGGGCTGCATGACAAGGGATCCGAATAACCAGCAGCCAGATTACACTGGTTTATGTTTAAAGATTGGCAAAATCAGATGCAGCTGTGATTGGGTGAGAAACAATAAGAAGGGGGAAAGCTTGGATGGGGGTGGAGAAGGATAGGGATCTGATGTCACAAGAGAAGGAGTTCACTTCCTATCTTCTGAAAATTTTTGCATATTTTGTAAAATGCCAGGAGATTCTCTTCTTTATGCTCTCATATTATCTATTATTAACAGAATGTGAATGTTTTGCAATATGCACTGTTATATTGTGGTTTCGGTAACATTATACAGTATGAATGTGAGAGTCTGCATGGTATTATTTACCGTATATACTCGAGTATAAGCCGAGTTTTTGAGCACTAATAATGTGCTAAAAAAGGCACCCTCGGCTTATACTAGAGTATATACGGTAGTTGCGTTCTCCTGGCCGCACCGCCCACCCCTGGACATATGCTTGTGCGCACCACCACCCCCCCCACTCCCGGGACTGCAGGGGAATCAAAGCCATTCAGAGGAATCAAAGCCCCATAAATACCTTCTCCTGCGCCGGAGCGCACCCCCGCCATGCATCGGCAGATCGCGCACGCACATCACACGTTGCGCCCTGCGCACGCTGAGTGTTCGTTCTGGCGATGCACAGGGGGTGCGCTCGGGCGCCGGATAGGAGAAGGAGAAGTACTCTGAAGTATTTACGGGGGGTGCGCATGTGTTCGCTATCCGCTATCTGCGTATACCGGATGGCTTTGAAGTAGTCATGCAGAAGTACTTGGGGGGGGGGGTGCGCTCGGATGGATAAGCCATGTGGATGGTGTGGCATCATTTTGAACTTATTGCCTTCCTTCAGGTTTCGCATAGCCCCTCAGCTGCCTCATTTTCCAATAGGACATCTGTAAGCCCAATAGAGTAAGCACTTGTTCCTTACTACAATATTTTTTTTTTTTATTGCATATTTTGTGCATTTCCTGTTCAAAGGGCATGTTCCAATATGATGTACTCCTTATGGCACTGCGTAAATAATAAAATACTGCCTAGGATATATTGCTTACACGAGGCATGTACATGAAATTATTTACATGAGCAAGTTCTTCTTCCCATGTTTTGCTCTCAGGCATGAAACTGCTTAGAACGTAGAAGCCAGTGATGAGCATGTTATTGGCCTGGGGAAAAACTAACAAAGCACCATACTGCTTACCTCTCACCAGACATCACTTGGCAGAACTAGGATTTTACGCTACTGTAAATATGCAAGCTTAAAATTGGGCCAGGGAAAGGTAAGATGGCAACATAGAGCAGTGTTAGTTTTTTCCTTGGGCTCATGCATTTTTTTCCTAAAAAGAAAAAATTATAGGATTAAAAAAAAGTAGCAATTAAATTGAGATATTAACCTGTACAACCTTGCATGTGGTTATCTTATGTTGGATGCGCCTCATTTTCCAGCCCATACCTTGTGTTTATTAATATGATCATGTAAGCACTTGTGAGTGTCCTTTTATTAAATAATTTGATTATTGAAACTTAGCAGTAGCGGCTGCATTTCCCACCCTAGGCTTATACTCGAGTCAATACGTTTTTCCAGTTTTCTTAGGTAAAATTAGGTACCTCGGCTTATACTTGGATCGGCTTATACTCGAGTATATACGGTATGTTAAATGAAAATCAAATCCTTGATCCAGGGAATTTTCCGATCGCCGGGGGGGGTCAGGAAGGAATTTTTTCCCTCTTGAGGCATAATTGGCACAGGCTTCAAGCTGTGTTTTTTGCCTTCCTCTGGATCAAAACAGTGGCTATATGGTAATGTATTTTAAATTGTATCTGTCACAGTAGCGGTAGGACCTTGCCAGAGTACTGCACAGGAAATTTTAGAAGAGGGAGAAAGGAGCTTCTCTCCTTTGACAGCATGGTGGGTTGATTGATACAGACGCTACTACTGCTTGTGCTAGGTGACAGCCTGCTTGGATTTCCTATCATCGAGGCACTGCAGATTCAGGACCGGCAGCAGGGCTGCTGAACTTCTCTCACAGTGAGAGATGCAGCTCCTGCTGGAGTTTGGGCCATCCTCTCTGTAGATAGAGGCAGCCTAATACTACTGGTGGATATAATGGCATAGTGCTGATCTCAAGTAGTCAGAAAGGAATAGCATAGCACAGTAGCGATCTCTTATGGAATTCTGGCTTTGAATATTGCCTTGGGGTGAGGCTGGCAAGGTCCTATTTATTTGATAAAATGTAAATAAATGCTGTGGCCTCTTTTTACCCATTTCCGGCTCCTGTTTTTTTTCAAGGTATGTAACAATGGGGTTCAGAGGGATGGTTGAAAGTGAAGGGCAATTGAGGAGTCCCCTTGTCAGGGAACTCTTCTTCTTTTTCTACTTGTACCCTGCTTTCTTTTCCCTATGTATTTGTATACAACGTTGTCTGTTTCTACTTCACCTGTGCTGATTTTTACTATGTTATTACACTATGTATAATATTTTATTTGAATAATTATTTATGATGATATATGCACTGTTGATGGTCAGAGATTGGCCCATTTGAATTTGCACATTCACAAGAACATTGGATAATTGCATAATGATCTGTTCATAGGGTTTGGGCACATTTCCACTTTGTTTGCTTTGAGAGTGTATTTAAAGTTGGTTTGAACACTATTGTTTTATCCTTGAGAAAGATCCTATTGAGGACCGAAACGTCGGATTCTTTTAAAAACAATATGTGTAAAATATACTTTTATACAGAGGGGGGCTGATGCAGCAGGAATACATTTTAACCCTTAAATTTAAAACATTTTTACATTTTGAACTGTGAAATGTATACTTAGATATTTTAATAAATGATAGAAGGTTTATATACAAATATACGACATGTTTGGTGCAATAATGGGTTCATACTCTCTTTACATTGCCGGTGTGTATTTTAAAGGTGTTGCCATCATTGGTGACCTGCTAACTATAAAATGTAAAACCTTTGCTTTGCCAGAAACTCAGTCTACATCTGGGTTCCATATGGAAGTTTTCCTATTTCCTCCTGCTTTAAAACAGTATTAAGTTTCTAAACACCTTGTCCAAGATAACCAATTATTGTAAATCAGTCACAAGAAAAGAAATATATATGGTTACTGCAGCCACATAAAAAGCTTCCTGTTTTAACAAATAAAAGTGTTAGATGGTCAATAAAATATTTTCGTGCTGCACACAGAACGGAACAATACTATGAATAACCTAAGTCAATGAGCACAAATTATAAAGTTGTAGAGCCACCTGGGTCTGAAGTATTTATATGCAGCTGTACCTTAATCACATTGAATAAGGGAATGTGACCAACTAATCTGCAAAGCTTGGGATATATCTTTGCAGTTAGATTCCATGACATGTTTCATGCATTTCTTTTTAATGATATACTGTGCTGTATATTGTAGATACAATTCAAAGACAAACACAATGGCTAAGACTAAAAAAAATGGGATAGCTGCATTTATTACCTGATTCAGCATCTGCACAGGAATCCTCATGAATTAATTATTTATAATACATTAGTTATAAGTGGATCTCCCTAAGTATCAGGGAAGCTTCTGGGTGGGTACAGACCTATGACTATTATTATACATTTAATAATGAACCATAATTGCCTTCTTGAAGGACATGTAAACCCTACATTTTCCTACCATGTTTATAAGTTGTGCACATCTCTCCCTCCCAGACAGCATCATTTGTACTGCATATATTTGCCAGCACCATCACATTTTCCTAACACAAATAGCAGCTTTTACCCAGCGGCCATTTTCCCTCTGACACATCATGAGTAATGTATCTGCAAACTGCACATGTGCACTGTAAATTTCATGCAATGCAGAATGCAGGCTTACACAGGCAGAACTAAGATAATAAAACCCTGCTAGGATTCAGTACTGTAATGGTTAAGCTGTGCTCAGGGTAGGAGATTAGAAGAAAAAATAGGAGCAGCCAGCTAGAGCTGAGTTTTTATTGGAACCGGTAATGCCATCTCTTAATTGGCTGCTAAACTGGAGGGTGTGCTTAGTAACCTGAGTTGAAAAGAACTGAGCATGCTCAGTAGCCAACAGCCAAAACAAATTCCTAATGGGAGGGGGGGGGGATAGTGGGTTAGAAGAAAAGAAGATATCCCAAGTAAGTGGTAAGGACAGAGCTCCAGTGTGGGCTGCACCTCCTTTGACTCCCTAACTTGCATGTGTAAATAACGTGTGTAAGTTAGGGGTAGGTAGGGGGCAGGAGGGGAGGACATCTACGTGCCTCCCCCACCAGCCCCTTTTGAATGCTAATGTTAGCTCTATTTCAACTGGTATTATTTTGTTCAAAGAAGTGGTTATACATACAGTAATAGGGTTTATTTGAGCCCACATAACCGCACCTTTGGTTAACAAAAAAATGTCCCAAAGTCATTGTGCAAATTGACAGCAATTTGACAGCCCCCTGGCTGGAACTATAGGAAAAGTTCTACACTGTGGCTAAATAAACATGGCAACTAGCCCTAATATGCATAGTGTTATTGTGCCACATGCATTTGTCCTTTTTCCCAGTGTGCCATAGGCACGTACACATTGGGCTCAGTTCCATCAAAAGTCAATTTGCCTGCCAGGTTTTTAACTGAAACCCTGGGGGAATTCACATAAGCACGGGGAGACCATAAAGATTCCATGCAGTGCCTTTTTTCTGTTGCATTTGAAACTCTGTTTAGTGTTACATGTGTAAGTTAGTAACAACCCCTTGTAACTACTGTTCTACTTTGTGTTCTCTCTGTGATATTTAACCTGCATTTTATGTGGGTTTGATTGCTGTCAACTTAGTCTAATGCTTCATGAGAAAATGTAGTATTGCTAAATGCAAACACACAAATGGATAAATCCATCTTTTTTCAGGGTAAAGTATAATTTAGAACTGTTGGATTCCATATTTCTGTATATGACTTCATTGTTACTGAGTCCAAATGCCATGTGTTCATTTGGCAGACAGTGAGTTCAGCTTTCCAAAGATACAAATGTTTTGCAGAAGAAAATAAACATTATTCCATTCTGCTGTGCATTTCAGCTATGTTGATATCCCTTCTTCCCAAAGTGCCGCATTATTGAGAATTAGGAAAATATTCCCCACTGACTCCATTGGCTAAGGGAATTCAATCTTAAACCACTATGTTACATTTCAGTCCATACTGTTAACCCCAATATATATACACCAACATTACACAGAAAAGCAAACAGCTTTGGATTAAACCTAAATGTACTGTAAAGCATTCTATCTTTTCTACTTGTCTCTGGGAGTTAGCCCAGTATGTGGCAATTCTGGGTACTCTCTAGTTAGTGAATGGTGATGCATAGTGAAAATCTATATAACTTGATATATAAAGTTTGTCGCCATCTCGACTTTATCGTATTTTGCGCAACTTTTTCGCCATCGCAATTTTTTCGTATTGAGCGATAGTAAACAGTGGAAAGACCAATCCGATTTTTTCGCGACGGCAACGAAAAAGTCGCGGAAAGTATACGAAAAAATTGCGGGACATACGAAAAAGTCGCAAAAATACCGATCATTACGAAAAAACGCGTTCGGATGCTTTCGGTCCATTCGTGGATTAGTAAATCTTCCCCTTAGAGTTTCCATGGTGTGTTTTATTGAAGGAGTGCTTATAGATTAAAAGGCAAGTTGCTCCAGTTTCTAATAATTAACAGGTATAACAGGAAATTTTGTTGCTGAGTTCACCAAACAGGCACATCGCTGTGCCCACTGTGTAAGTGCCACTTACTGACTGTTGCTGAGCAGCTTGCTGGAGAAGACAGCAACAGGCTAACCAAAATTAAAAACTAATGTCATATATTAAGCAATAATTTATATTGCATGTGTTTCCTTTCTGTACTGTATTCTTGGAATAAAAAAGTTATCTATCTTCAAATCAAGGGAACCGCATGTTCTTCCAGCTCAGCAAGAGCTATGGATTGTTAACGATATTTCACGATATTTCACAATACCGATAGCCGCTGTCACTTATTTGGGAACACATAAAGTAATAATTTGGCTATCGATTAGTAGGTGAGAAGTGTAAAGTACACAACATATATCTCAGTTGTCAATTTTGTCTATAAAGTTTGCCTTTCTTTGGAGCATAATTTTCCTTTTCATATCCTACAGTGCTCAATTCTTCCTTTACTTTCTTTCCTTCATAGCCATATCTAGAGACCCTGGCACTACCAAAAAAGATAACTTTATAGAAGTCCAGCCTGTGGCCCTACTGTGATTGACTACAACATCCTGCTGTGAGCTGCAAGTTGGAAATCCCTAATGTATATACTGTAAATATTCTACATTTTGTTAGACAATATAATATTTCCTTTGTACTTTTATCTAGCATTTTCTCAGAAGAAACCTCCAGATTTGTGGGCCCAGGGCAAATACTCTCTTTCTGCCCCAAACTCAAACAACCATGCATTAGAATTATAGTTTGTATGTTTGCTTTTAAATCACTGATTTGTGCTGGAATCCACAGGTAAAACCTGTATTACTGACTAAGAAAGCTTATATATGTCAAAAAAATTTTTAAAAAAGAATTAAGCATCCTATTCAGTTTAGGGATTTATTTTATAGTTAAAACGGTAATAGTAAAAGTTCCCTTTTATCATAAAACAGGGTTTTACTTTTATGCCCTGAACTGCAGTCCATCAAGAATAAAGATACAATTGTCTTTCATTTCTATTGTTTCTTGAGCTTATTATGTGGACTTTGCTTACCTTCTTTATTTAAAACAGAGATCTTCTTTAAAAAGCAACTGAACTAATTTCCTGAAAAATGTTCAGTAGTCAAATATGTCTACTCGTCTTTCACCTTGGTGGCAATGACATTCTCCAATACAAGGGCAGTAATCACAAGACCATGTTTATTATTCAAGCAATTTAAAAATGTATAATATTTGGCTGATAAGTTAAATGTGTAATATCAGTACACTGACATTGGAGATATTACTTAATTTTACCCTTCACGTGTTACAAAAGCATTGTAGCTTACTCAGAACTTTTGTAAATGTTGGTTTTTAAATGTACTCCATCTGGGTTCTAGACCCACTCACATCAGGTACAGGTATGGGATCCCTTATGTGGAAACCTGTTATCCAGAAAGTTCCAAATTAATTAATGGCCATCTCCCATAGACTCCATTATAAGCAAATAATTCTAATTTTTAAAAATTATTTCTTTTTTCTCTAACATAATAAAACAGAACCTTGTACTTGATCCCAACTAAGATATAATTAATCCTTATTGGAGGCAAAAGAAGCCTATTGGGTTTAATCAACATTTAAATGATTTTTAGCAGACTTAAGGTATGGAGATCCAAATTATGGAAAGATCCAGAAAACCCCAGGTCCAAGCATTCTGGATAACAGATCTAGAAATGTAGCAAACTGTTTGCCAGCGAACTAATTCGCGCGAACATCGGGTGTTCGCGAGTTCGGAAGTTCGCGAACTTTTCGCGTATGTTCGCAATTTGGGTTCGCGTGGCGTTTTTCCGCTGTGTTTTTTCTCGGCCTAAAAACGCTGCACAAGTCACACATGGCATTTTTCAGCAAATCCCGTTTCCATGGTGCTAATAGTGCAAAATAGCAAAAAACGCTGCGTATTTCCGCTAGGTCTGCCAGCTGCCTTTGCGATTTTACGCAACGCTGTGTCAACAAAGTATTTTTCAGAGAAATTTTTGCCCTTGATCCCCATCCTGCATGCCACTGTCCAGGTCGTGGCACCCTTTAAACAACTTTAAAATCAGTTTTCTGGCCAGAAATGGCTTTTCTAGGTTTTAAAGTTCGCCTTCCCATTGAAGTCTATGGGGTTCGCAAAGTTTGCGAATATTCACACTTTTTGCCGTAAGTTTTTTTTTGAGGTTCACTACATCCCTAAACAGATCCCATACATGTACTATGTGCATTGATAACTTGTAATATCTGTATTATTACCAACACTAAACAATTTCAACGGCTTAGTAGTTCTCTCTTTCAGTTAGTTTCATCATTATGATGAACTACTATGGCATACACAATGTAAGCAGACACGGTAGTTTGTTGTACACTAGGGGGCTGATTTACTAATCCACGAACGGTCCGAAGGCGTCCAAATGCGTTTTTTTCGTAATGATCGGTATTTTGCGATTTTTCGCAAATTGTTGCGACTTTTTCGTAGCGTTATGACTTGCGCGAATTGTCGCGACTTTTTCGTAGCCTTCGCGCCGAGTACGAAAGTTTCGGATTCATTCAAGCTTCAGTATCGTGACTTTTCTTGGGCCAGGTTGGAGCTGCAGAGTGCCATTGAGTCCTATGGGAGGCTTCCAAAATCATGCAAAGTCTGAAAGTTTTGCCCGCCGTTTACGAGCGCTCAATACGAAAAAGTCGCGACAATATACGAGCAAATCGTAACGGCTAGGAAAAAGTCGCGACAATTTACGATAAAGTCGTAACGGAGACGAAAAAAATGCTAAAAATACGAAAAAGTCGCAAAATGTTCGTTTCCAATCCGAATTTTTCCCATTCGGATTCGAATTCGTGGATTAGTAAATCAGCCCCTAGGTCTTTGAAACAGCTACCATGTTTAGAAACTGTTAATTTGCAAGATGACAGAAGAGTTTTGGCCTGCTCTAGAAGGGTTTAAATTTTGCATTGTTTCAAAAGTGCTTACTGTTATCTGTTAATATAATGAAATTGAAAAAATGGGTGAAAAAGTGGAGAGAGAACTTTCCTGATGATGTTCTTAACAGGAAAGACCTATTTCCTTTGAAATAGGGTAGTATACTGGTAATCTAATTATCTACCTTGCAAAAACCAAGCATGGAGTAGCATCAGTTTCCATATTCTCCCTATTTAAGTCCACTAATAACAAGAACCATAGATTTCTCACCACTGAAACAACAAGCAAAAATTATGTCCAGTACGTCTATGAAGATTCTCATTCATCCAGGTCATGATATACAGTATATAGTAGAATTAAGTCTAAAAACAACTGGTTCACTGCAGAAGCCACTCGGATGAGTGGTGAAACGTTTTCAAGAAAAACCACAGAAAAGTCCAGTTGTTTTTAGACTTAATTCTACTATATACTGTATGTTCAATACAACACTCTAAACAAAAACCTCCTCTATCAGAGGAAAGACCCAGTTTCCTCACAGATAGCTCTTTATGAATGCACCTATAAAGATTTACAACAGCGCTCCACACTCCTGCTGATCCCAAGGAGCCATATGCACCCTTTTAGCTAATAGTGGTTAGTACATTATTTCTTTGCTATTGTGCATTCATGATTCAAATATAAACAAAAATATAATTGCTTTTGATTTCAAACTTTCCATTTCCTTTCTTCCAGGCAATAACTAGACCTCCCTAACCAATCAATCTCCATTGCATTTTGTTTACTCTACCACTCTAATGTCTGTCATCTTCGCATATCCAGAGAGAAGCAGCCCGTTAAATGCAAGCTCTTTCTCTTTTTCTGAGTTACACTAATGACAGCAAATTGCACCAACAGAGATCTCTGCAGTCCCTGACATATTTGTTCCTCAACAACATGCTGGCTTTGCGTTTCTGGTGTCACTAATTAATCTGTCTCTGTGTGGAAAATATGTGCATGTTTTCTTCCATTGTTTGTTTTATTTCATCATCTCTCCTGACATTTTCTACTTCTGGGAATAATCTGCAATACACAGGATTGGGTACTAACATTGAGTCAATGTCATCAACACATTTGCTGTGTATAACATGGTTTTAATTCTATTTTAGCTGTATTTTATTCTCCTCAGTTTGGGCCTTTGTACGAAACAGGAATTAGAATTTTCATGGCGTCATTACTATCTAACATATAGTTTTTTTAATGGAGAGTTTTCCATGTAGCTTAGTTAATAATTACTTTATAAATTTAGTTGCTAAAAACCCTCCTGAAGCTTGTTTACAAAAAAGCTTCTTCTGCCTTTGGTTTTGGCAGTGATGTCAGAGTTAGTAGTAGTGATCATTATGTGGCTTATCACAGCTTGTCTATTGTTGGTTAGCCATCATGATTTGCGTCCCACAGATCACATCAGTAAAAACTGTCCGGGAAAAGACTGTGAGTAATTCTGCAACTTTATTTGAGTGTAGGAAAGGAACCAGTCCAATGAGACATCTGTATATGTTTATTTAGAAGGTCATAGTATCACTTAAAGGAAAACTATACCTTGGAATGAATAATGAATACTTAACCACCAGATAGGTAATATTATATTAAGTGCCCTATTAAATCTTACCAAACTGGAATATATATATATATATATATATATATATATATATATATATATATATATATAAATCCACCAGAAAACTACAAGTTATATACATATACATATTGCCCCTTTAAATCTATTACTTAAGCCACCATTTTGTGATGGTCTGTGTGCTCCCTCAGAGATCACCTGACAGGAAATAAAACAGCTCTAACTATAACAGAAAGAGGAGTTAAAGATAGAGCTCTTTCCATTTATTGGCTGATGTGACCTAATATATTTGTGTGCCTTAGGTTGGTTTGTGTGTACCATAAATCATATGGTCCCAGGAGGCAGCCCTTAGTATATAAATTGGTAATTTCCTATTTAGGATTACCCAGTGGCACATTCTATCAAAAAAGGTATATTTGTATGAAAATGGTTTATTTAGATGAAGCAGGGCTTTACATATGAGCTGTTTTATACAATGTATTTTTATAAAGACTTACCTTGTTTGGGGGCACAGTCTCCCTTTAAAAAAGACCTACCCATGTGGGGGGACAGGTCAGCAAAGGTACCCACTACAATCTCAATTTCTGGTGCTCTGGGCTCTGTTTCACGTTCGCTTTGGTGACATTGGGGCGGAGGCAGTGCATGCTTCACTCTGGCATTTTCCTAGTTGGGGTCTCGCAAGATATATATTTTCTTTAACTGAGGTCGTTAGGAAAAATATAAAATGGTTCCATATAAAATACAAATTTTAGTTAAGGAAAATTGGTTATAAATTTGTTAATAAGCAGCTATAGAAAAGGCAAACTACACCATTCATATTTTTGTTGAAATTTGGAATGTGGATGAACAATTTTGTTACAAAAAAACGCATTCTGATTTGGGTTTCTATTGAAAAATATACAGAGGTTGGCAGATGGGACATGCTGAAGTACATTGCAGAAATATTTTTTGAAACAACATATCAATCTTATTAGACATTCTTACTCATAAAATACCAAGACTGTGAGGCCATAAAAGCATGAACATACTCTAGAATCAATATACCTGGCCACATGATATATGTTTGTGGGAGAAATTTACAGTAGACTGCAAAGTATTAACATTCATAGGAATAGCACCAACAGAGATATTTAGTTTTCAGGCACTGTAAAATAATGATTTTTTTTTTTTTCTGCTTAATTTTACTTACTAGAGAGGAATACATATGCATGACCATATTTTAATTCAAAACATGAATGCTTTCTCAATCCCTCAGCTCTGTCCTTTCTGCAGTTTTGGGTCCTGGGTTTCCTTACCAACCTTTCTTCTTCTTTTTAATACTATTATAATTAACACATATCTATAAAGCACCAACATATTCTGCAGTACTGTACAATAAATGGGTATATACAATACAGATTAACAAAAACAGCTGCTAACCAACACAAAACGTAAAGAGGGCCCTGAGTGAAAACTACATACGTTTACACTCATATTAATGGTTAATAAATGAATAGATTATTTTTCTCTGGTTACTTTTATCACCAGGTACTCTACAGAATAAATAGAATATTTTAGTATTGTAAACCTGTGGTTGATATTAGTTAGCCTGTAGCATTACGCTTTCATATGAGTCACTAATTCTGTGGTTATTTTTTATACAGTTATGGGATCAACTATCTGGAAACCAAATATTTTAAAATAACTTTCAAAATACAGAGACCTTCTCTTATGGAGTTAGGTACATAAATCCATGTTGGTGAAAAAGAAATCCTATTGTATTTTATAGTAGCCTAAAGATATTGTGATACAAACTGACCCCTTATCCAGAGTTTAAACAGCTTATTCCAGGCATTATAGTCCATGATATGTTATCTGATATAAAAATGATAAAAGCTCAAATTTTATGAGGCACTTGGGAATAGTACTTGAGCAATAATTCACAGAAATAACCCTAACATTATATTTATTCTTTCACAAATACATGCAACAAATATATATATATATCCAGATATAGAACCTGTTATGCAGAATGCTCGGGACCAAGGGTATTCCGGATAAGGTCTTTCCGTAATTTGGATCTCCATACCTTAATTAAACCCAATAGGATTGTTTTGCAACCAGTAAGGATTATTTATATCTTAGTTGGTATCAATTAAAAGGTACTGTTTTATTACTACAGAGAAAAAGGAAATCAGTTTTAAAATTCTGAATCATTTGATTAAAATTGAGTCTATGGGAGACGGGCTTTCAGTAATTCGGAGCTTTCTGGATAACAGGTTTCCGGATAAGGGATCCCATACCTGTATATATATATATATATATATATATATATACTAAAAACATTGTAATTTAAAAAAATCTATTATAGAAAAAAACAAAAAGAACAGATGTCCTAGAGAAGTCATGCTATGAGATGCATAATAGTAAAAAAAAAAAAAAAAAATAGGGACTCTACAAAGCTCCTGGATAGAGATGTCACAGTAATGATTTAGTGCTGTTACAATTATATAGTTCTTTTTTGCTATCTGGACCAGGTAGTAGCTCCAGGGTTCCCTCACTGCTGTGCATCAATTGTCGCAGCACATTTAATGCTGAACAACACAAATGGGAGCCGATTCACTAAAGGTCGATAACACTTATTGCATGCTTTTTGCGTTAAAAAGCATGCAATAATTAAGTCCTGATTCAAAAAAACGCACTGCCTTATTTACCTCACATTAATTCTCGCATAGAAATAATACTAGTGCATGATTCACAAACACATATGAAGTGTTAGACGCGCTAAATATCATATTAGTCTGTGCGAATATTAACACCTACTTGGGGCAGGCGGTACTTAAAGAAAATTGCGGTTCGTGAGCTTTTGGCAACACAACATGGACTTTGCTGTGGGATTTATTCAAGTCTGTGTTGGCCCTAGAGTGATGCATCCTCCAGTTTTCAGAGAAATGGTAATTTTCAGAACAGTAGTTTTCTGAAAGTAATGGTTACGTGCGTAAAATCGTGTGCTAATATAGCAAGTGGCAAAATATATCACACGCAGCAGAAAATAACGCACACGGCGGGAATTAACGCAAGAAAAACACTCATCGCAAGTTAATTAATGCAAAGGACATCACGTCTTAATTATGGCAAGTGTTCTTTCAGTGAATCGAGCGTTAAGTCGCAAAAAATAAGAAGCGATAAAATTTTTCACGCATGCTATAAATAGCGCTCGTTTTATTGCCCTTTAGTGAATCAACCCATGATATCATGATATCTAAAAGACTTCAAAAATATTCAGCCCATGATTTTTGACAAAGTGCACGTGCATGGGGCTAGTAGCTCGCATTAACCGTACTAAGTTAGACACACAATAACTGAACAGAGACAATGAGTGAGGTGGTGTAAGGCCGCAGCTTGTTTTATTAAATTAAAGTACAACTTAAAGTTCATTAAATAATAACTTGTCCACTTTTTTAATATATGACTGACCAGCCTCTGCTTACCTCAGCAGGCCGTCTTACCAAAATAATGAAATATATAACACTGCCATAAACCCGAACAGCATGTTTGTATAACCTTTTAAACATTTTCCTCCATACAAGCTGCGACAAACCATATATATATATATATATATATATATTTTTTTTTTTAATATATATATAAATAACAAAAAAGGGGGGGGAAGGGAGGGCCAAACGCAGCCTGCCGTTCCTGCACGGCTCGCTATAGAGAAGGGTAAGCCCGCGAAAACCCGCCCCTATTTAACACCTCGCTCCCCGCGCTCCTTCCAATGTATTGATTAGAGTCATGGTTTCCTTTTTGTGCTCCAACATGCCATATGTTTTGCTAGAAAATAGTAATTCAACTATATAGGTTATTCATTTTAGTGGTTTTTTATTTTGAAACAAATCAAAAACAGGCAGAGAGAACTCTCTCCATCTCTCTATTTTTCTTTCTAAATGAATCTTATATTAGAAATGTTAGCCGTGTAAGAAACAATGCCTTCTTTACCTATGGCTCATTTTCCTGATGCTTAGCAATACAGTACCCTCTCTCTTCCAGCTAAGCTGATATAAATACCAACAGTACCATAAGAAAAACAGACATAGCAATTTCAAACAAAGTAAGCTTTGATTAATCTTTTATTTTTCTTACTTACTCTGCAGAGGAGAAATAATCCACACAACCCCATGTGTTTTGGAATAAGGGAAAATCACTCTTCAGCATAAAGGTATTACTGTTTAAGGTTACAAATGTATTGTCCCTAATGACGCTCAGTGTAAGGACCTCCACCCACACTCAGATTAATATAGACTAGCTCTCACTAATTCCTTAATAAACCAAGTATATATAGATCCTTTTAGAAAAAAATCTAAAGTATGCAGTGTTCTTAAAAAATAAAATGGTGTCTATGCAAAAGGTTTCCAATAAAAAATTATATTGGGATGATAGGTAATATCTATGTGCTCTATTCAAGGCAATATACTATATGTTAAACATAGTACAAATATACTGTATTTTAAAGTTTCATTTGGGTTAATTTACAAAACACCACGCAGTGTAAAAAGAAGGCTACAATCTTGCATTTTTTGCACTTTGCACAAAGCGTGGTACATTGTGCAAGTAGTTGCAGGCCTCTGTGCAGGTCTGGGCTGAGACCCAAATTAAGGCTTGGCATTTTCAGTACATAGAGGTCCAAACATCCCCCCCACCAGCCCAATAGATAGTGACTGTCTATGGCATCTTACAGCAGCCCCAGGTTGCAATTCTGGGCCTGCTCTGTGCTTCTTCACTAATACAGTGCTGGCTGTGTTAGTTAGAGCTGTTTAGTAAGGGGTGGGTGGGTAGAAGCACATAGAATCTCAGTGCAAGTCCTCTGTAATTGAGCACAAAGGGACATGCTTTTGTGTCCTTTGGTGCTCTTGCAACAACTTTATGTTTTTACATTTGTAGGGAAAAGTGTTTCCTGAAGATCAGTGAAGCCTAAGAGAAAGGGGGGCTGATTCACTAAAGTACGAAATAACGTGCGCTATTTATAACGTGCGTTAAAAATTTTATCACGTCTAAATTATCGCGTCTTATCACACGAGTCACTATAAGCATACTTGCGCTATTTTACGCGCAATATTGCATGCGTTATTTAACTCGCGAAGACTATTTCCATGCGGTATTTGACGGTACATGTGCTAAATAACGCTCGTTTAGTTGCCGCATATAAATAGTAGCTTAGAAATAGTGTATAAAAATTGTCGCCGCATATAAATAGTAGCATATAAATGGTAGCATATAAATAGTAGATGCTTATAAATAGTAGCCACTAGTGATGAGCAAATGTGTTCTGGTTATCTTTAGTGAAAAATTAGCAAATCTTTTGAAAGATCCACAAAACGGCAAAAATGTTGTGAGGGCAAAAAAATTGTTGCCCGCGACTAATATTTTTTGACGCCTGTGTCAATTTTTGGACGTGCGGTGAATTTTTGCATGGCAAATTTTTTCATGCGTTTTGCCATTGGCAGATTGTTTTGCGAAACGCCTGAAAAAATTTGCAGCACGTCCAAAAATTCACTGCGAATCCATGCCTGGCGAAACATTTCATCACTTGTAGCCGCATATAAATAGTCGTGCAAATAAACGCACGCCATGTTAGCCATACACGCCAATACTTGTGGAAAATTACTGTATTAAAATGACCATTTCGCTGCAAACTGGCAGCTACGTCACTCTAGGGGAAACACATACTTGAATAAATAACACTGCAAAGTCCATATTTTATTGCCAGAAGCTCATTAACTGTACTTTTCTATAATTATCGCCTGCCTGAAGTAGGTGTTAATTTTCGCATAGCCTAATGCGATATTTAGCGCGCCTTACTGTTTGTGAATCATGCGATCGTATTCTTTTCTGTGCGCTATGTCACGTGAAAAATAACGCATGCGATATGGCGACTTAACTCACGCGATAATACTATGGTGAATTGCACGCTAATTATCGCGTCTAATTTAATGCAAAAAAGCGTGCGATAAAATGTATTGCACTTTAGTGAATCAGCCCTAGGGTGTCATGACTAGGTCGGCCTGCTTTGTGGGGATATGTAAGTTTAAGCAAGTGCAAGGGTGAGGGACAGGCAAAGTTTAGCTTGCACAGGAGAACTGTTTAGTTAGGTTAAACCAAAAGGTGGGTAACTCATGGATTTAACGTTATCTATAAAGGGCACAGTTCCATTCCAGGGATGGAATTATCCATTCTATTGGTGACAAATTGACAAATTGATGTGCTGCAAGTCCACTGAGACAGAGATTGCAGATAGCGTACATTGTATATAAGGTCAGACTGATAAGGGTCCAGGGTTGTTCATGTAAAATCATTATTGTTATAATATGTTGACAGCGGTGGTTGGGCAGATGTCAATGGGGGGTGCTGTTGATGTTGCAAGGGGGGCCCTGGTTGGCCCTGGAACGCTAAGGAGTGAACTCTAAATTGTTATGCACATGCATTTGCCACAACATGGCCAGGCTAATTTTTTCACCATTTGGACAGTGGAGTCTGTTAGTTCACACCTCTCTGGTGGGGTAAACAATTCTTAGGTGCCCTTTAAAAAATATTAAGTTAAAAAGTATTTAAAGAATAATGTTTTATAGATTTGCAGATTAACAAGCAATTAAGAAGACCAAGAATTAACAAGAATACAGAAAAAACATTTCCAAGTGCTTTGGGAAATGTGTGGAAGTAACCTGTGAAGCGAAGAACAGCCTAGCAAGACACAGTGGTGTCGCCGGGACACACAGTACAAATCACAACTCAATCACAGATCTGATCCCTCTGTTGTTACACCACTACTGTGAGATGTCCCAGGTATTTCAAAAAAGAGAAGCAAAAGTCTTCTCTACCATAATCTCTGACCTCATTTTATAAAGGTGATGTCAGTTCAGCCAACCTTTCCATAAAAATTAATCTATTCTTCCACCCAGAACTATCTGCAAAGTGTTACATAGTTACATTGGGTTGAAAAAAGACCAGAGTTCATCAGGTTCAACCCTTCCAAGTGAACTTGGCACACACAAATCAACACAACCACACACAAAAGTTTTCATCCCTTGAGTCAATGCCTTTTATTTGCATTAGTAGCCACTGAATGACACTGTCTGAAATTAGACAACTTGTTATCTACAAGAATCCCAAGATCCTTCTCAATTAATGTAGGATCCTCCCAACACACTGCCAATCCACATTCACCAGCACACCCTGGCATTTCTATTCTGTTCTGTCTGGTGCACAGTATTTGGAAAGACTTCGGCACGTTCCACCACTTTCCAAATAGCACAAAAATACCGGCACAACAGGACCTGTTTAAGCAGGATAAGCCGTACCGATTTTAATAGTAGCAAACCATATAACGTTTCGGGGGAACGTGCCCCCGAAATGTTATATGGTTTGCTACTATTAAAAATCAGCAGGTATTTTCGTGCTATTTATTCCTCCCAATACACTACCATTTAGTGTATAACTCGAGTTTATATTATTTCTATCAAAGAGCATAACTTTACTCTTTTCAACATTGAACCTCATTTTCCATTTTGCTGCCAACTTTTCCAATTTTGTCAAATCGCTCTGCAAAGTGGCAGCATCCTGCATGGATTTGAACAATTGGGTATCATCTGCAAAAATAGAAACAGTACTTTCTATGCCTCCAAGTCATTAATAAACAAGTTAAAAAGCAAAGGACCAAGGACTGACCCCTGCGGTACTACACTAATAACACTGGCCCAATTAGAAAATGTTCCATTTACCTCCAATCTATCCTACAGCCAGTTCTCTATCCAAAAATATTATGTTCCAGGCCAATATTCCTAAATTATATTATTAACTTTTTGTTAGGTACTGTGTCAAATGTAGCAAAGTAGATGACATCCACTGCCATTGCAGCATCAAGGTTCCTGCTCACCTCCTCATAAAAGGCAATTAAATTAGTCTGGTAAGATCTGTTATGCATAAAACCATACTTGCACAAACTTATAGTATTTACATATACTATATACTATTTACATATTTAAAAAATAATTTTGGATTAATTGTACTCTTTTGCTGCTCCTTCCCATCTCTTTTTTCGCTTGCCTGATTGGGTTACTTGTACTTGAAAAAAGTTTCTGCTGTACAGCTAACTTAAAAGCATGTTTTTGTCTTACGAACCTCAATACTAACACTTTTATCCAACCCTAAAGGTTTTGCAATGCCTTTCCTTGCTTACAAGGGAAATATACTGACCTGTATACTTATAATGCAACATTTTAAAGGTATTCCATTTTCCTGAAATATTTCCATGACATAAAATGTTCTTTCTAACAAAAGCAGCAAATTCCCTGCAGCATGCTCCCCATTTTTGGAGCATTCAAAGAATATAAAATTCTAGTAAGAAAATAGACTTCTCTCTCCATCCTAAAACAACATTTCAGTTTCTAAAAGCATGTAGTACTTGTTATACATTTGTATATACTTTGGGGCACATTTACTAAGCCACGAACGGGCCAAATGCATCCGATTGCGTTTTTTTCATAATTATCGGTATTTTGCGTTTTTTTCAGAAAAATGTCGCGACTTTTTCGTTACTAATACGATTTGTGCGCAAAAAACGCGACTTTTTCGTAGCCATTCCGAAAGTTGCGCAAAATCTGGCGATTTTTCGTAGCGTTAAAACTTGCCCAAAAAGTTGTGCTTTTTTCGTAGCGTTAAAACTTGCGCGAAACGTCGCACCTTTTAAGTTTTAATGCTACGAAAAAGGCGCAACTTTTCGCGCAAGGTTTAACGCTACGAAAAAATCGGGCGAATTTTGCGCAACTTTCGGAATGGCTACGAAAAACTCGCATTTTTTCGCGCAAATCGTATTGGTAACGAAAAAGTCACGACAATTTCCGAAAAGTCGTAAAGACGCCGAAAAAATCGCAAAAAATACGAAAAAGTCGCAAAATGTTCATTTTCAAGTCGGAATTTTTCCAATTCGGTTCAGATTCGTGTCTTAGTAAATGTGCCCCTTTGTGTTTACCATAAAGAGGACATCTTACAACTTGAGTATTTTACTTATTTATATGAAAAGGTCACAGCAATTGGAACATAGGTACAGTGGTTTCTTTTTTAACCTTTAGTTTCTCTCAAACAAAAAGTCCTACACAAGTAGCAATTACATATTTTCCTACAAAGAAACAGAAATAAATCAGCCCTTAGAACATAAAATTGCACAGTTATTATGACTATAGATACAGAAATTGTTTTGTTTTGTTCAGGAAAGCTTTCTCACCCAAGTACATATTAATTCAGGTTCAAGATGTATGCTTCTGTTAGTACTAGAACTGAGGGAAAGTGCACAGTGATCTATTTTATAAAATACTTTTCATTAAAGTCAGCAGGACTGCTCGTTCAGCTTATGTCAGAAGCTAAAACTACACTTATGGGGTAATCATAATAAAAACAGAGAATAAAATGAATTTAAATTGGATTAGTCAAGGTGTAATGGGATGAATTTGCAGTCTCCATAATACAATATTCACAAATGCTATAAATTAAATGCATTAAAGTACAATATGTTGTTAAATTCAGTAGTTCTTTGGTGTGCTATTAAACTGCTTTATGTATTTTCCTAAATTGCACAGCAAAACTAAATTGCTTAAGATTGTTCTTTAGAGTACCTCAAAAATCATTTCAGATATGTAGTTGAACAAGTTCCCGGTCTGTTGCTTTATACAACATTGTAGCTTTCAATTCTTACGTTTTAAAGGCATCTATTACCTATCTCTAAAATTCAGTATGATGACCTTAAGCAATGCCAATGCATTATGTCACAAACCCCAAAACAATAGATCCCTATTTCTACCAAGCAAACTATGCAGCACTATGAGCCAATGACTAGGGTTGCCTAGCACTAAGGGGCAGATTTATGAAAACTCGAGTTCATGAAAATAAAAATCTGGACGTGAAAAAAATAACTGCAACAAAACTTGTGTGACTTTTTAAATGCTAGCTTTTACAAGGCACGTTTGTTGTGGCAACTTTTTGTGGATCTTTTCTAATCATGGTGCTTTAGAGTATTTTTGAGTATATTGTATTTGCATTTAAGTTTTTTCACAGGGTTTTGTGAAAAAAATGCAAAATCAGATTTTAATAAATCAGTCCCTAAGAAGCACATTTATTAAAGTACGATGGGCACGATTACAAAAAATGAGTATTTTTTCTAAACTGTAGAACTGTTTGTATTGTTAACGATAATATCATTAAAGTACAACTTTTTTCGTGATACGTTCTTTCGTGCAAAAAAGTCGTACTTTTCGTACTTTTCACAATGGTAACGAAAATTTCAGAATTCATTCAAGCTTTGGCATTGTGACTATCTTTTGGCCAGGTTGGAGCTGCAGAGTGTCATTGAGTCCTATGGAAGGCTCCTGCATTGAAGGTTCAAAGTCAGAAAGGTTTTTGCACCGTTTATGATCGTTTGCATACGAAAATTTCATAACTTTTGGATCGCACCACAATATTTTCGTACAACCACGATACGAAGTTTCATGCAATTAACACACATCAGAAATTATCATGATTAGTCCAAATTTTTTCCAATCGTGCTTTTAAACATCCGAAATTCGGGCTTTGATAAATCAGCCCCTAAGGGGCACATTTACTTACTCACGAACGGGCCGAATGCGTCCGATTGCGTTTTTTTCGTAATGATCGGTATTTGCCCATTTTTCGGAAAATTGTCGTGACTTTTTCGTAGCCATTCCGAATGTTGCGCAAAATGTTGCGATTTTTTCGTAGCGTTACTACTTGCGCGAAAAGTCGCTACTTTTTCGCAGCTTTCGTGCCGAGTACGAAAGATTTGGATTCATTCAAGCTTCAGTATGGTGACTTTTCTTGGGCCAGGTTGGAGCTGCAGGGTGCCATTGAGTCCTATGGGAGGCTTCCAAAATCATGCTAAGTCTGAAAGTTTCGCCCGCCGCTTACGAGCGCTCAATACGAAAAAGTCGCGACAAGATACGAGCGAATCGTAATGGCTACGAAAAACTTGCGTTTTTTCGCGCAAATCATATTGGTAACGAAAAAGTCGCGACAATTTCCGAAAAGTCGTAAAGGCGACGAAAAAATCGCAAAAAATACGAAAAAGTCGCAAAATGTTCGTTTTCCAATCTGAATTTTTCCAATTCGGATTCGGATTCGTGGGTTAGTAAATGTGCCCCTAAGTGTCAAGATGTCACATTTTCACTACAGCTATTATTTGTTACCAAATCCTTAGCAAAACTGCCTTGCTTTACTTTGCCAAAAAATTCACAAAACAGAAAAATTTACAAAATCGAGAAATTTCACCAAATGTATTAGAATATAGTGTGTTGCAATGGTTGCAATGTGCATTGCTCTGTCATAGTTTGTCCTGTCACCTGTTTATTGGTCTTTGCATTAATCCTCATGCAGCTGGTTCATTCAAGTAGGGAAAAAAGTATTCTTTTAATGTTCTATGACCACAAATTGTAGGAGGGTTTAAGGGTTTGTTGTTAGAAAAGAAAACTGGTAGGAATTTGTTACGTACTAACAGTATCAAAAGGTACAGTTTAAATGATATAAGGATGAAATTTGACCCAGATTCTTTTTTAATGCCACTTAAGAGCACTCCCTTATGTAAAAGAATAGTGTGGTCCAGGTCATTCTATTGCTCTTTATGGCTTTATCCAAAGCTGTATTGATGATCGTTATTGTCTCTGTTTTGCATTTTTTTATAAACATAGGGCCAGCTATAGTTACCTTTGGGCAGAACAAGCTGCTTAAAGAGGTTGTTCACCTTGAAATTAACTTTTAGTATGGTGTAGGGAATGCTATTCTGAGACAATTTGCAATTGGTCTGCATTTTTTATTTATTAAGCTTCTTGGCTGCAGCACTCCAGTTTGGAATTTTAGCAGCATTCTGGTTGTTAGGTTCCAATTTTACCTAGCAACCAGGCAATGGTTTGAAAGAGAGACAGGAATGTGAATATAGGAGGGTCTAAATAGAAAGAAAAGTAATACAAAGTAGCAATAACAAGAAAATTCACTGATTGAGGAAAAAGTTGCCGTTGCATCAAAAAGTCAAAGTTTCTTCCTATGATAGAAAACAGTGTTTAAAATAAGGTTGCAAAGCTGATTTGCTGGCTTAATTTGGGCCTCCTAAAAAATAAGTTTAGTTGCACCGATTATGTACCTATAATAAAAGGTGGTCTTTGTTTACCTGATGCTTACATGTATTATGTGTCTGTTTACCTGGCATGAATGTATATGTGGCAGCTGCAGAAAAATGTAAAACAATGGTTAGATATTAAACAAGTATTGTCAAATGTCCCACAAACTAAAATGCTTTGGGTAGCCCTTAAAACCCTTATTCTCATTAGTGGACATCTACTATGCCTCCAGCATTAGAAGAATAGGTAAACCTAGTAGAAGAGATTAGGAAAATGGAGGAAATCACCCACCTGCTCCATGGTGATAATTGTAAATACCACTCTATATGAGGGCTGTGGACAACCACTATAAATTACCTGCATAATGGCAATGAAGAACTTACATAATTACTTTAAAGGAGAAGGAAAGGTAAAAACTAAGTAAGCTTTATCAGAAAGGTCTATGTAAATACAACCATAAGCACTCACAGAAAAGCTGATAGCCTCTGTCCTCTATCAAAGGAAACACATGATTTCTTGACCTTTTCTTGTCTTGATTCCTGTTTTGTAAACGTGTTCTTCGGTATCTGACTTCCTCTCTCAGAAAAATCCTTCATTCCTTGAGTCTGTGCAGCTCTCTTCTCTCCCTTCTCCTGCTCCCCCCTTACATAAGAATTTATGAAACTCACTCCCTTCTCCCTTAGGAATGTGTAATCTGAGCTACCAACGGCTAGAGCTACAGCAGAAAGCTAGGAAGACCAAGCTAAAATGGCAGCTGCAATCTTAACAAACCAAGCTTCTATTGTTCTTTACTCAGGTATGGTAAAGGTTTTTGCAGAATAATTACAGCGTTCTAGGTGGCACTAATGTGGCAAACCATGCCTCCTAAGTTCTTTACTTTTGAAGTTTACATGACAACCAAACAGGAGTTTACCCAGAATTACCCAGAATGCATTGGTTTCAGCTCTCTTATGGTGGGGCCAAGCCTCACAGGCATTCCCTGTAAGTTGATAAGGAGCATGAATGGATATAGGCTACACTTCCTTAAGCCAACACCAATACATTTCCTGCCACAAACAGATAATGTTAATGTGACTGACACTATACAACCATGTGTTCTGGGGTATTATATGGTACTTTATATGGGGGTATTCTTTTTTGGACTGTTTTTTGCACGTAACCTGTATACTTATATAATTTGTGATAGTAGTGTTTGAGTGCCTTCCATTGATTTACATTTCTTGTATTATATTTAACACTGGCACAACAATTATGTTCAGGGACCAATTTTATATAAAATTGATTGCCACTGTGTTTATTCTGGGGTATTATACATAGAATTGCCCTTGCATAATATGACAGAATCTCCATAGAGATATTAGCTTACTGAAAAACAAAATTTACCCTCTATGTCAGGGGTAGGGAACCTATGGCTCGGGAGCCAGATGTGGCTCTTTTGATGGCTGCATCTGGCTCACTGCCAAATCTTTAATAAAAAAAATAACGGGGGCGTGGCCTGCGCTCGCCGGATAGAAGATGTGTTCTAAGCCTTAACACGTCTTATATCCGCCAAGCGCAGACCACGCCCTCCTCAGCATCGCATCCGGCATCCTTGGCACCCACCCTACCCTGCCCCTGCACTCGGCGGATAGAAGACGTGTTCTAAGCCTTTGAACACGTCTTCTATCCGCCAAGCGCAGGCTACGCCCTCTTCTGCATCGCATCCGCATCCTCGGGACCTACCCTACCTTGCCCCGCAGCATCCGCGGCCAAACATATTGTATGGCTCTCACGGAATTACATTTTAAAATATGTGGTGTTTATGGCTCTCTCAGCCAAAAAGGTTCCTGACCCCTGCTCTATGTGAATGGATGCAAGTACTTTTGCATGCAAGATAAGTTTTTTGTCCATTTACCGTTTCGCATCTCTGGCAGTAACGTTTAAAATGCTTGGGAAATGCTAAATATAGACAGCCAGCTGAGCATCAGCAGGAACTAACAGAGGGGAATTTATGAGTAACAGACACAAAAACACATACTTTTGCATTGGACTCTGGTGTCCAGTTAACACCTAAACTAATACATTAATATATATACTGCTCACTTTCTAACATAACACAGAGAGCATGTCAGACTTTTGCCAAATTCACAGTTACTTGTTTTCTATAGTTTTCGTAACAGTTTGCAGTTCCATTAACATCAGCAAACAGCTGCAGTGTTTTGCTATTGCTCTCATTAGAAAACCATTCTAGCTGATACGTGATACTGACCAATGACTCAGTTTTTCTTAGAACCCCTAAAGTAATCCAGTTCAAACATTACTGGTGCAAATTATATATACATGTATTTCTATAGAAGAAAAACCTGGCGATAAATGTTCCACACGATTTTCCTGAGCTGCTTAAAATCTTAAGCTTTTAAAAGGATTTCATGCGAGTTGGTTAAGTGATATCTTCCTGCAGATTGTATGTAAAGGAATTACTACATACTTTTCTTTTTTGCCAAACCACAGAAGGGGGAACGTCTGAAAACAAGAGGCATCACCTGCAGCAATCCGTAAAAAGGTAAATGTCAAAACAGTTCTTTCTGTTGTTAAAGCTGCGTTGTGGGTAATTCTGGTTACATCAAGCAGAAAAAATGAGAGCTCACAATACATCTGTCTTGAATTACATAATTTAGCTTCACACATATTCACACTAACTTCCTGTGAAAAGTCTGTTCCTTTCTCATGGGGCTATGCTTGTAGAGGGTGTGACATGATTACTTACTACACTGACTGTACACGGTTCCCAGGGTGCTTTTTCCAGAGAGGATGAGATAAGAATTGGCCCACTGTTCTGCTAATTTAATTGGATCTGATTCGAAAAATGTTATTGCAACAGACAGTAATTTAGCCTGAATGAGATCTCGGACTTTTTAAATTTAATATTAAAAGTTTAAAGGTAACTGCAAAACAATGACATCATTCAGATTTGCTCATTCATTTGAAACTCATCAGGATCATAGTTCAAGAATTAAGAAACAGAAGAGAATCAAGAAAAAAAGAGAAAAACTTAGTAGAAAAAGAAGAGGTTGATAATGGGGTGGAAGGGAGAAAAAGAAAATAACTAGTGGTAATTGGGTTTGGGTCAATGTGTCAACAAGGAACAGGGTTCTGGCCTAAAATTTGCCCTGGGGCAATGAAACTCTAGGTACTAAACTGACTCAGTTTTACTAATTCTTGGCAGTAGAAAATGCTCCCTGAATTTGCAAAGCAAAGCAGTTACCAGGGTGGTGTTATATTGTATTTTTAGTTGCTTTTTACTGACCCCTATGATGCAATAATGGAGTGTAAGTATATTTTTCTAATGCTAAATCAAGTGTTTTGTTTTATGTTGAAATCCCCTCAGTTATAAGAAATAATGCCAAAAATGTTTCAACCAAATTGAAAGAATGCAGATGGACACTGCAGCGTGTGCTAAAAGTGCATGTGTTGAATTATTTTCTTTCTTAAGTGAAAATATTCCTCAGTACCACATCCTGTTTAAATGTTTTCATCTGTTCTTTCTACTATTATTAAGTTGCTGCCCCAGTACTTGCAATTTGTATACATGTAAGAACACGTGGTGCCTAGTACATAACACATCTGTGTTCCAGCACTCTTCCCCTATTTACAAAATGTCATTTACTAGAATATAAGGCCAAACTCTAGGGCCTAGGGGCACATTTACTAAGATCCGGTGGTTTTCTGGGCTAAAATCACAATATGGTAAAAATTCGTAGAAACCATGATAATTTTTGATGTTCTAAAATGTCACGAAAATTCTTTTATTGGTCGTATGAAAATATTGCAGTTGCGTTCCGAAAGTCACAACATTTTTGTGCCGACAAGTTCGTTAAGCAACAAAAACCTTTCTGGTTTTGATGCCTTCCATGTCTTGCATTGTAAGCCTTCCATAGGACTCGATGGGACTCAGATCAAACCTGGCGACAAGACTGTCCCGAGGAAAGTTTAACTAAAGCTTAAAAGAATTCCGAAATGTTCGTAGTCTTAATACAATTCTTAAAAATACAACTCTTTTGTGGTTTTTTTAACAAAAACAATGAAAAAATCGTGGAATTTTAACAAAATTTTCACATACATTCCAAATATTCTACAAGTAAAAATAAATTTACGAAAAGACATGAAATTATCTCAAAATTGTTTAGTAAATGGGCCCTCTAGGTTGCAGAAGGTGGCATATATCGTTGGCACAAAATAACTTTTATGTAACATACATTGTGCACTTACTATGCACACTATAAAACATGCCATTTGTTTATTCGCTGGTGGAAGAGATGCTATTGGTTCACCAGGAAAAAACTGTCTGCACAAAGAAATATTCACAATGAGCACATTTTAAATCAGATGTAAATTAAAATTAAATGTACAGCATTTATCTTGTACTGTTGAGTGATTTTTTTCACAATGTTGCATGTTTATCAAGGTATAAATAAAAATTCACAGTCCTAGTTAAACATAATAGAGGCAGCGCCAGTTTTTTTGCAAAGACTAAATATGAAGCCTATTGCTGCATTATTGTTTGAGCCCCTTACATTTCACTAAAAAGCAGAGAAATTGGTTTCCAATCCCAAATGGTACTTGTGCTGCTGAAAATCACGAAGAGATGGCTATTCTAATCCTATGCTCCTCATATTCAAATAATAAGCTTGGCTATGACCTGTGGGAAACCACTCTCATACCATTTCACTTGATTTCTGGTCAAATGTAAAGGCATGCACCAAACAAATGTATTTATTAGCATTTGTCCCAAAATGGCAAAATATAAACTTTAAAATGAAGAGGTTTAAAAGAAACTCACAATGGTAATAAAGTTTGCACTGTAAGTTTGTGGCCAGTGTTGTTACTAGCAGTACAGAAGCCATATATCATTGAGCCATATATCATTGGTGCAAGATCATGGAGATCTTGCACCATTGGCAGTCTCATTCTCCTAGGCAGTTCTTTATCAATGTTATACAGAAAGGGAAAGATTTAGAAGCAAGTATTTAAAAAATTTCCATTTGCAGGTGCATAAATATAACAGTTTGATTACATTATGCATACATTTTGACTTTAAAGGAGCATTTGGGCCTGATTAATCTCCAACAATATATTTAAGAAAGTCATGATAAATGCCTAGTACAAATACATTTAAATCTGTTTATGTGTTAACAGCAAATACAGTAGATAATTTCACACATAATGACACATACTGTAGATCATTCTGGTCTTATGTAAGACCATATAAAAATATATTCAAATTGCAGGACTGCACAGCTTCCAAGGGCCTCATTTACAAAATGCAGCACACCCTGCCCTAGTATTTGCACAAAGACCTGCAGTGCTCTATGCGTTTGACAGCACTGTATTCATGAGTGGGGGGTGGCACTTAGGCATTCCTTTGGATGGGGGTCCCCAACCATTCGCACCCATGAGCCACATTCAAATGTAAAAAGAGTTGGGGAAGAACACAGTCATGAAAAAATTACCTGGGGGCAGTGATTTGTTATTGGATAGCCCCTGTGTGGACTGACACTCTACATGAGACTCTTATTGGTAGCCCCAGTACCTGCTTTTCATGCTACCAAACTTGCCTCCAAGCCAGTAATTAAAAAATAAGCACCTTCTCTGAGGCTACTGGCAGCAACATCCGGAGCCACCATTGGGGATCACTGCCGTTGGACATAAAAGTCATACAGTACAGGACTGCCTCCATAGCCCATCACTTTGCACCAGATTAAGGTACATACTGTGAGTCTTTTTTAATTTGCTAAATTTAACTATAGGAAATTTACGTAATACTGACTCAAAGGTGAACAACCTCTTTAAGGCATTCTTGGGTCAACTTACTTGTAGGGGCTTTTAAGTGCTTGCAGTCTAATGTATTTTTATTTCTGTGGTGGAGCTTTGCAATTACAGTGCTATTATACTGCCCTAGGGCTTTGATCTTCATAGAACTACAGAATATATTTTTGGTACTGGTGCATTCAGAGATCTGGAGAGTTGCAAATCATTTTTATTTTTAGATAAAAGTGTTTCTAATCTAGTTTTTTTCATATTGTGAAAATATGTTCAGTTTTTAGATATATACAGTCATTATATTAATATCTAGGCAGATTTAAAAATCTTAGGTTGAAATATATATAGTGCTCTAAGGTAAACTAAATGACCCTCCCCTAGGATATGCCACTTATTAAACAAAACAAGATCTCCCTTACAGTTCATGTAAAATTTGACTGGCAGTAAAAAAGGTTAATAAATTACACAAAGCTGGCATCATCACGATAAAAGAGGTGCAATTTCCAACTTCTAAAATGTGTTTAACTTTTTGTATTGTATATTATTTCTCTATGAGGGCAGCAAAGCTCTAAAGTGAAGCAAAAGATACAGTATCTAAGTTCAGTGAATGTTTGTTTAGGACTGAAAATGTCCACTGGCCAGTATGATGGACAGTGATAACAGCTTCAGTGCAATCTGCAAAAAAACTTTTTATGTAATGTCATGAAAGTAATAAATGACAAAAATATGGGCAATGTAAAAAATATTGCTTTTGTGTGCTTTTAAATATAGCTTTTGTGAACCTGGAAATTATTTGGCAACCTCATCTGCCAGTGGAAGAAAGACTGAAAACATATTAAAGAGAGGAAGTACATGTATTTTCAAAAACAGGTTTAAGTTACAAGGTTATGATCATATAATTGGCAAGTCACCATACCAGTCTTGACTTGACTCTGGTCATTTGTAACATGCTGGCTTCTCCCTGCATGGTAGCAATTCTTGGGATAAGTGTCTCCTGATGAAGGCATTGGTCTCACAGAGCTTAATCCTCCCCTGCCATTAGCTTTTAAAAGACAAGAATAATTGCAAGTTTTATCATTCGCACCAGTGCACAGTGTATGTAATAAAACTTCATACTTAGTTATTTTTGCAAATAAGCCACCTTTAAGCAGGCTTTAAAAATGTACTCTGCATCCGCAATGCAATAACAGCCTAATGAAGAAAGTTACATTGCAAAATGCCAATTTTTGTTCTTTACTTTATGCAATTTTTCCCCCATTTATGACTTTTATTACATTTGCCCCTCAGTATTTAATGTACAAAAATCTGTGAAGCTGCCAAGTACTGTAGCACTGTACATCATCATTACTACAACATGCATGTGATGGATGGCAGTCTTTAAATGCCCTTGTACAATTAATTTATAACATCAAAAAACGTCTTTTCACCTCTTTTGGCAGCAGTATGCTTGCAGAGTTCCATCTGCTTACTTCACTCATGAAAGCTCTGTTAGGTCAATTTGCCAGGGGGAAATGTCCTACCTCCTACTCTCTCCACCCAGACACAGCAGGCCGTCCATTGAACATCTCATTAGTACAACTGTTACTGGAACTGCTGAGAAAAAAAAACACATTTATAGATGTCACTGCACTGCATCCATACATTTGTCTTTAAATGGTTCAGATGTAATTTTTCAGCTAAGTGACTTTTTATTTGCAGAAACTACAGTTCTAATAGATGTCTGAAAAAGTTTTATTTTTTTATAGACTTTAAAACAAAGGAAGCACTTTCTTTGATCAGAGTTAAGTAAGCCTTCAAGGCTGCGTTTGTAATCCTGCACAATAACCAGTAGCAAATTGTTACTGAGTGCATAGGAAGAAGGTTTGAAATGTTCTGGCATTTAAAATAAAGAACATTGGGTAAAACAACAGAAATGAAAAACACAGATTTTGATAGAACAAGAACTGTACCCACACAGATTCACTTATACTATTGTGTTAAAAATGAAATAATGGATGCCAGATGGTCCTTGCAGCACACAAATAGAATGTATTTATTGTCCAAGCAGTGCTATATTTTGGTCCAGTGCTGCCCTGGGCACAGGTGCAGTATAAAAAGGATGTAATATGCATCTGTCGAAGTGACATAAGGAAAATGTTTACTATTATTACTATTTTACTATATTCACTGATAAGCACCCAAGGGTTGCTCCCCTAAATCTTCCACTCAAGGCACAGGTCCTTTGTGTGTGGTGTGGAGACAACTTAGGATAGTTTAAGGTTCACCTTCTAGGTTGTCAATGCCTCATGTGATCCAAATCCCACATGAGGCATTGTGATCCCCAGCAGACATGGATCAGGGAGAAGACTATGCCTCAATCCCTTATCAGTACTTTGGTCCCTTTGCTTAGGCAAGCCGAGCCTAGGGAATAGCTACTCCCTGCTATCAATCCTTGTTGGAGCACAGACTTCCCTTACCAGATAGATCTATCTATCTCACTTTCCTAGAAAGTGCTATCACAAATGTTAACCTGTCACTGACTGAAGCCTCGTTCATGGGGTCCCTGCTCCCCGACTTTACTAGAGGTAGGGTCCCTCTAGAGAAGCACATCTTTACTGGGACCTTGTTAATTGCAAGTTCGGTGGAACATCTACCTGGTTCAACAGCAGACCAAAGAGGAAGATCCACTCCTTGCCAAACCCAAAAAGCCTAAGGGTCAATAATAGGGTTATGGAAATTAGATAACTAGATACATGGCCATCTACTCAGCAACTAGAGAATAAGGAAGTGTAGGGATTTAAAGCCATAGGTACTATTATCTATGGGTCCCTACAGAGACTTGATGTGTAAATCCAGTGGCGGAGCTGGAGGGGTGAGGGGTACCTGCCCCTTACTGTAGTTATGCAGTATTGGTGGAGGTGACATCCTGTGCAACTGGATGGGACGTCATACACAGGTGCAGGGCACGGGCTTGGGGGAGCACTTAGCACTGACAGTAAGCACTATACTAATGTGCTAACTCACTCCTTATATACACGTAATGCTGTAGGATGGTCATTTTACACAGTATATATCAATGGAGAATGTTTTTTTTTAATTAAGCAGATTCACTGAAATCTGTTATTTGTAATAAATATACAATAAACACTGTCTATTTCTGTACACTACAATATGTATTTATTTATTTGCATGCATATACTGGCATATGCACTCACTGCTTAAAAAAAGAATCCAGATATAAAACCCAGTTTTGTTCCTGGTCCCACACAGTACAGTTATGTATAAAATGTATATATATATATAGATATATAGCAGTATAGAAACAGAGAAAGAGAGAGTATTAATTCTTACATTAAGTGGTTTCATTATATGCTCCAGCTTCATTAAATTTTGTTAAGAATACAAATAACAGAAGCTTGTTCTAACATACAATATTAGTCTTTCATAAAATTCCCTCTGACTAGCAAAACTCCCTAATGTGCATTGCACTCTCAGTGCACTCAGCCTTATTTTAAAAGGAGAAGATTTAATCCTCCACCTAATCCTTCCTCTGCCCCTGCTCTGAAACATAGATAATAGTTAGTTTGTTAGAATTCACATTACAACCTACAGTATACACATGCAACTTGACATTATCGTCATGTTTAGTGCTCTGATAATTGTTAATATCATCAATACACATAAATGCACTGCAGTTTCCCCTTGATATTTGCTTAAACTAGAAACCCATTTACATATAGGATAATTTATAGATGGCAGATGTATGTATCTGTGCTGTATATTTCACTTATATTTATCTACATTGTGGATCACTATTGATTATGTACAAGGTATATATTTATTTGATATACTTTTACTTTTTTTTTTAAAAAAATAACACAACAGGGTCCTATTTATAAAGGCAGTCAATGTTACTGGGAAAAAGGCGCCAGGTTTCAGCAGGAAAGTCAAAGAATAAAAGCCTTTTTACATTAGGCTAGGGAGGTTCACTGATTCTGGTATTCTGGTTATTAGTTGCAGTTCACTGACAAGTTCCTCACTAAATCAGTATTAGTATTTCAGAGTCATTGGCTGCTCTCACAGGCGCATTTAGTCCCTTGCCTATATTCCTGGACATTATTTTTAATACATTTATTAGTAATGTACAAACATATTCTATTAAAAATATGAGGGTACATAATAACTAAATAGCAAATTTGTTCAGTAATCAGGGCTTTGCTCACAAAGGCTTACAATCCATAGGGGTGGAGATTAGTGAGGTATAAAAAATGTAGCTGTGGGAAAAGTATTTGTTGGAGAAATATTGTCTATATTCTGACTGTTGCATGACTGTGAAGAGACAATGGGCAAGCAAAATGTGAGGTGAAGCTGCTCTGGTGAAGTCCTGTAGGCATGCTTGAGAGAATATTACTAGAGAAAAGGAAAGCCTAAAGTTGGCCGTACAAGGTTGACAAATGAGTGGCTATTTCTCTTATATGCCCACCTAAGGCCCTAGGGCCAAACGATCAGATCACAATGACAGGGATAAAGGCTGTTGGGGTGTCTTTCCTAGTACTAATTGGAAAATCAAACCTGCTGAGGGTAGGCCCATCGGAGGACCCCGTACACAGGCACATAACCTGCCGATTTTGTCTGAAACACCTGAATCGGAAGCAGAAATCTGCCTCTGTATGGCCTCCTCTTACAATACTTTTAAGATGTCATTGACAAGTTTTTGCATGGGGTTAGATGTAAGGAATGAAAGAGTGCAGAATCGAATATTACTCAAAGGCAGCAAACCTGTGTATTGGAATGAATAATAGTGTTGTTTACAGTACCAGACAATGCCAGGGGTAGGGAATGTGTGTGAGTGGGAATAATATTAGTTCATGTGGACTGCATGTCTGCTAGAAAAACACGCTTGCTGATAAAACATCTATGGTGGCCATTTGCTTTGGTATGCAACTGCCATTTCTGATTTACAGCACGTCTCTTCAGATTACTATATAGATAAATATGAAACTTAAGACTCACCTTGCTTTTAAGTTTTCTATTTAGAAGCAAAAGGTGTAAACTTATAAAAGTCAGAATAAATCGCAATTGTAGCCTTTAAAATAGTGTATTTATTGCAAAGTGGCAACATTTCTACACTAAAGAAATATAAAACAAGCCCTGTTTTATTTGTTTTTTATAGAAGCTTGGAATATCTTTATACATGAAAGGGGTGATGATGATACAATTCATAAAAAAAATAATATTTTTTAATTTGAGCTATAGTGCTTGACATATTACGCCGTGCACTTGAACGGAAAAATAAGCAATCTGTTGCTATATAACAATTTGCAATTGACATCCACTGTGCCATTTACATCAAAAGCCAATTAACACAGCTGTATGTATTGGCATTGTGTGAGTAAACCAGAGCGCTCAGAGGAAACCTACGCAACATGGGGAGAAGATATAAGCCCCACAGTCACGTGCTACATTTTATAACCTGGCATGGGACCTTTTACCTTACATTGCACCAGGCAGGTGGGGAAAAGAGTACCTTTGTAGTGAGCAGTTTATTTATTCTGCTACATGCAGATTCACCCTCTTGTTTTTTGGGGGGAGGCAAATCGTTTGCCTTAAGAACATCCTTTGATAATCATGGAAAATCATAAATATTAAATTCAAAGTGCTCCTGTCTAGTGCAAATTACCTTTTCAATATTGAAGAATAAAGCAATGGTCTTGCTTTGGAATAGACTGTACCCCACCACCAGTGTTTACCACAATTCAATTATTCTTCCAGTTCCTGAGGCTCTTCCTCTTAGATTGGTACTGTTTACTGCAATCATGTTTACCTGAGACAAGAAATCATAGCCCTCCAAAACAAATTATTACTGTGTACAATAAATCAACCTCTGGTAATCCAGAGTGGGGGGGTGAGGGTGCAGAGGGTGATGTTGGGTGGAACTGACATTATGCATAGTAGAAGTGATGTCATGCACAGCCATTCATTTAATGTCACTTCTACAATCTGGGGGCGCGTTTAGGTCTGGTGCCTGTGGTGGCAACGGACCTAAACACCAGACCTGCAGGCAAGCACATAATGGTGGTGGGGAAATAACACATCTAGAATCTTTTAATCCAATTGAATGGCTAAAATTTAAAATGGTGAACGACTATTCTTAGCACTATATAGGGATTCACAATGACCTCTTTGCAATGAAATGTGCAAGAGTGTTCAAGTGTGTGGAGATATTTTTTTTTCTTTTTTTGTGATGAGCAATGGTTTCCCAAAATCTCAACAAATGATTTTACATTAACTGCCAATGCACAGAAACTTTAGGGAGGTGAAATGTAACATACATTTATCAGATAAAAATGAGCACCCAGCATTATAATCCACTCACAAGGTCAATAGGTGGCTTAATCACCAAGTGAAACTGATCAGATATCACTCTGGGGTGGCAGCTAGAAACAGTTAGTCATGGAATTCAGGCTTAGCAAAATAGTCACTATATTTAGGGAGGATGTTTAATTGAAGTATCTGACTCACACAACCACATTCCTTTTCATTAGAATGGTTTTTTGTGTGTGTAATGTGCTGCTGATGCATCAATGAATCTTTCTCCATCTGTAAAAGTCCCTGCAGAATTCAGCAGCAGTGGTTACTGTCACTCATGAGAATCTATACTCCCACAATGAAAATTTCACAAGGGAATGAGGGAACAATTCTAACAATGCTCCAGTGTAGAGTAAAAAATGCACTGATAAAGCTAAAGGTATCAGTAAAGTTTTACAAAATGTATCAGTACTACAGTATATCTATCTACAAGCTGCAATAAAACCTAGAGGGTTATTATAACACAATAGGATGGCTACAGGAGGATGTGCCTTCCCCCATACCAATTAATGGTTGAAAATCCTGCTTTTCATTTAATGTTTCCTTGGGGTAGAAATATTGAAAGTCATTTAGGATTGTGCAGACAAACAGCCTGAGGTTTACAAAGCAGGAATAGTAGGGTTAGCACCCTGGTGATATCATCCAGCCAAGATACTCATGCATCATGGATTTGTGGCCAGTATCCATGGCTCTGCGATAGACATCCCCATTTCATGTGAGAGTTTTTGTCTCTCCCAATACTGAATATATGATGACACTATATTACTCTATTAACATCTGTTAAAGTTGCTTAAAGAAAGAAAGGTTTAGAGTTTGGGGGCATTTTGTGAGGAACAATAGCATTTTATTTTCATTATGCACTTTTGAAATATGGACAGAGGCTCTTTAAATCATTTTTAGCTGAGGTTTAAAATAAATAAATAAAACACAGGAAACGTTAAATAAAGTAACAGTGGAATAGAAAATCAAAATGCTACTGAACCAAGAAACTCTGCTCACAGAATGTATTATGTGGAAGTGTGGAAAATGCCTTTGTTCTTTGGTTCTTCATGTATGAAAAATCAGATTACACAGTTCTGAGAAGCGCTGCTGGGAAAGTAGAAAGAGAATGCAAGCAATGAAAACTCAAGAATGCATCTGAAATGCAGAAAGTATGTCCAAGCTCATGTTTGACTAAACCAAAATGTGTTTTGTGGCAGAATTTGTCATTGCTTTCCTTTTAATTTGAAGTAATTTGAAACATATTTAATTTGCTCTGTGATTAAATAGTTTAACACATATGAATGAGCCATTGCATATTATTCATGCATAACACAGAGCTGTGTTATATATGCTACATGAATGGTACTCTAGGGATGGTTATTTGTGTTTCCAGATGTGCCACTGGAATGATGCATGGGGTTTTGTGTTATCCTAAATCTATCATCTATCATCATTCCATAAAGTCCATAAGTTGAATGTAAGTGTGGTGACATACCATAGTAATTAGCCTCATGACCATCATGAGATTTTATTTTTTGTTTAACTGGGTGCTTCTTCATAAAATGTGATTATAAAGAATATATAGAAAAGAAAGGGCTTTGTTTTGCAGCTAACTGGTTGCTACTGGTCACTGTACTCAATTAAATCATTGTAAGGTTTAATGTCCCCACAATAAAGGCATGCATACACAACATACTTTAGACTAAAGGTGGCCATACACGTGGCGATCCGACGATGTTTCGTACGACCATCGGTCGCACGAAACATCGTAAGATCCGCCACACACCATTCAGGGCTGAATCGGCAGGTAAGGAGGTAGAAACAATAGGATTTCTACCTCCTTCTGCCGATTCAGCTCTGAAAGGAGAATTTTGGTCAGGCGCCTTCTATGGCGCCCGATCAAAATTTTCAAACTTGTCCGATCGGCGAGTCGTCCGATATCAGCAGCTTCCTGCGATATCGGTCGACTCGCCGACATGCCATACACGCACCGATTATCGTACGAAACGAGGTTTCGTACGATAATATCGGTGCGTGTATGGCCACCTTAACTACTTGGTTAAGTACAGGTTTGTACAGCTTGGTTTAGTACAGTGGAACATCCATCTATTGCTTCTATTGAAGTTCAATGCCAGCCTAAGTAACCTTGATGTGTTGGGAGGTTGATTGGATGTAATAAAGGGTACAAAGTTTGCTACAGGTCTTCTCACCTATAGCCATGGATCAGCAGGTAGCAATTACTGCTCAACCATTTACAGGAAAACTATACCCCCAAGCAACGTAGGTCTCAATAAAAATATATTTCATAAACAAACTCATATGAAAAACCCTACTTCATCTAAAGAAACTATTTTCATAAAAAATATCCTAAATAGAAAATTGCCATTTTAAGAATTAAGGGCCACCTCCTGGGATCATAGGATTCACATTGCACACAAACAGCCGAAGGAGTACACAGCCCATCACTAAATGGTGGATCAAGGGAAAGGATGTAATAGGGCAATATTTATTGATATATATATACCAGTTTGGTGAGATTTTTTAATAGTTCACCATAATATAAACTATCTGTTAGTTAAGTAATCATTCTGGGGGTATAGTTTTCCTTTAAAAAGGTGACATTGGATGCTATGGGCTATTGCCCCTGACAAAACCTAGTGGGGCTCATTTATAAACACTGAGCAAATTTGCACTTGGTCAGTAATCCAGTGGTTAGATTTTTTCCAGCCAGCTGCAGGTTGAACACTGAAAGCAATCATCTGAAAGGTTGCTGTGAGTTTATGCCCAGGTGAAAAGTTCCCCTGTGTTTATAAATTACCCCCAGAGCCTTTTATGACATATGAAGGTTAGTGTTAGCATTGGAATTTTTCATAAGCAAAGTTTTACCCCAGCAATAATGTGAATATGCCACCTTTATTGTTTTGCCTGCATGAGTTTCCTGTGGGTTCTGCACTTTCCTCCCATACTCCAAAACATAAAAGGCATATTGACTGGCTCCTTAGACTGTAAGCTCCACTGGGGCAGGAACCGAGGTAAATAGAATCTGTGTATAGGGCCGCAGAGTATGTTGATGCCATATACATAAAGAACAGTATGTAACAGTCAAATAATGCATTTGACATTGTACCAATTAGAGTGACTAATCAAAATACCTGGATAAATATACTCAATGCTACCAAACTTTTCAACATGAAACCCTGTAAATCTGGTTACGACTAGGCCTAGTCTCATGCAGTCTAATACATGCTCTCTAAAAGCTCATACGAGGATGCACGAATCACACTGTTTTAGTCAGCCTGCAGACTAATCAGATAACATAGTAAGTTTGAAAAAAGGATGGCCCATGTGTTATTAACTGTGTTCTTATAAGCTCCCAGACAAACTGTAGAGGAAATCAACAGGATTCTCAACCCAGCCCAATTCAATCAGATATCATTCTCTCAGAACCGCTAGGCATTTTATTATTGGCAGTTTTCCGTGCTGCAAACTTCTCCTTGGTGTAAAATAGGTGTCATTCTGAAAAATATCAAAATATAATAGAATTCCAAAATAGAAATTGAATACACAAATAAAAATAATTCCCTAACCTGTTTACAAATCTCTCAAAAAATAGATTTTATAATACATTTCTTGGAAAATGATTTTTAAGTTAAAAAAGCATTTCATTGTGCTGTTAGAAAGTGACAAATGCAGAAAGGCAGGCTTCTGTGCAGTGAGGTGGCAAGCGCAGTATTATTCCACAACTTGTTACATGGGGTTTTGACATTTGGTATTCTTGAATTCCTGTATGTATGCTGGTTAATAGGGCCATGACCAAGTAACTGGAATATTTCTTCCTGCCATTACTCATGATTTGCAACAGTTTCCAACAGTTGCTTTTATAAAATCTGATTCCTTTGAAAAGAAACTTTTAAGTATACTCTGTTTTAAAGACTCATTTGTGGCAAACTAGGGGTTGATCCAAGGCAGATTCAGTTCAGTGAAAAATAAGTATAACATCATGTTGTAGTTTATCTCACCATAGCCCTAAAGAGAGTGACTTGTTTTTTTGCTCAGTTAGTAACCACGAAGAATGAACAATATAGTACCGAAGGGGAAGGGACAGCAACTAGTTAATATTATTCAAATATTTATTTCTTTGCTTGATTGTGATTGTGTTAAATCTATGAGAAATATGGCTAGGACTAGTTTCACTTCCTGAAATTTAATGGGCCATATTCAATTCCATGGTTTATTAGGAGAAAACTCCATTATATCAGTGGGGAAATCTGGAATTGAATAAGGAGATACATTTTTTTCATTGACCTGAATGTGGGGCAATACAAGTATTAAAATATAAAAATGTAGAAAAAATTAACAAATAAAGAAATGTTTGTTAATTTCACACATTTAGTCTGACTGAAAAAAGAGTCTTTAGTCATTAATGTGAAAGGATATTGTATCGTATTGATTAGTATATTTACAGCACTTCTGCAACATGCACTTTATGCCAACAGGTTAACACCGTGCAAGAGTAGCACAGCTTACTCCCTCTCAGCATGGACCATTGACCTAAGCTTTTGCTAGCCCACATACTTCATTAGGTTTGATGCAGTAAACAGTGTTTTATATAGAGTTGGACTGGGCTGCCTGAGACTCACTGGGTACTCAACTCAAGAGGTCCACCACCCAGCCACCAAAGCGCCCACCACCCAGCCACCGCCACTCCCCAGGTCTGGCTCCAGCCTACTCCACTCTAACTTAGTAACATAGTAAGTTGGGTTGAAAAAAGACATACATCCATCACGTTCAACCATAATGCTTATATATAACCTGCCTAACTTCTAGTTGATCCAGAGGAAGGCAAAAAACCCATTCCTTCCTGACTCCAAGATGGCAATCGGACCAGTCCCTGGATCAACTTGTACTAAGAGCTATCTTCCATAACCCTGTATTCCCTCACTTGCTAAGAATCCATCCAACCCCTTCTTAAAGTTATATAATGTATCAGCCAGCAGGACTGATTCGGGGAGGGAATTCCACAACTTCACAGTTCTCACAGTAAAAAATCCTTTCCGAATATTTAAACGGAACCTCCCTTCTTCTAAACGGAGTGGGTGCCCTCGTGTCTGTTGGAAGGAACTACTGGTAAATAAAACTTTAGAAAGGTTATTATATGATCCCCTTATATATTTATACATAGTTATCATGTCACCTCTTAAGCGACTCTTCTCCTGTGTAAACAGACCCAACTTGGCCAGTCTTTCTTCATAACTGAGACTTTCCATACCCTGTACCAACTTAGTTGCCCTTCTCTGGACCCTCTTCTTTTTGCTACTTATTTTATTTTTGCTGCAGTGGGAAGTGAAGGTGGCAGCTGGATTGTGGGCAAGGTGCAGGGTCAGGGCCAATTGGAATTTTCCCTGTATCTCCTTGGGCCAGTCCAAGCCTGGTTTCATATGCAGTCGGCATGGTGCATTGGGTAATGCACAATAGTAAAGTATCATGCAACACATAACACATACAAATGCCAGTGCATGAGAACACATGCAAAAAACTCCAGTGTGTAAGAGCCCTAAATCCATTCCTCAGTAATGCCTTGTGTTGTTCAGGTTTCATAAAGTTTTAAAGCCAAATAATATAAATCTACATTTAAATATACAAAATGGCAGATTGCAGGCAAATTAATCTCTAAAATGTTTATTCTCAATGGAAAGTAGTAAGGTCTGTATGTAACGCAGTTTTTCTGGCAGGGTGCAAGCACTGGGGTCCATGCACATAGTGGGGCTGTGTGGGGCAAGATGTTAACAGTAACATTTATATAATTTTGTCTAATTTGTCTCCATTTAGTTGTTTGTAAAGTATTAATCATAGAACCTGTCAAATGGCTTACCTGTCTGGGGTGGCACATTATAGTTGTGTTGCAACCCTATAAAAATAGGGTTTTAACACACCTAGAGGTTACCCTGATCTTGAGAGAGCTATTTATTGCCTGTCTTGGCATTTTGCATTTTGCTTATTTTAATGTAATGTATGAGAGTCAGTAGCATAAACATAAATTGAGTAGCAGGGCTTGTCAAAGGAAATAAACAATTCTGGCAGAATTATAGCCTTTTAGTTGTTTTACTGTATAGGTTTCTTCATCAAAAACCAGATGTTGTGCACTTGTTGTGTCTTTTGCAATAAAAATGTATGAATTGTTTCATGTGCAGGGAAATACTCCCAAAGAGCCTCATTGGAAAGGGAACAACTGGAAATGTATTTTTAGCAAAATACTACCCCCAAGAGGCAAAGTGCTTCTTGAGATATCCATGTGTGGATTCAACACTAGAAGAAATGTCCCCCAAAATATAGTAGCTAGCAGGTATAAAACACAACTGGCACAAACATGATTTTATCTAACCTCCTCATTATTTTGTAATACATACATACATATTGAAAAAGGCTGTGGACACAGCCAAAACGTCAATTTGATGTTTGAACAATAAATGAACTTTTTTCTTCACCATAAGCCCTGTGAGTGCGGTATTTATATTGCTGTATATATATACATATATATGCTCATAAAAAGGCTCAATGCTAAAAAGCAAAAGTGCAAAGACTGCATTATACATTGTGGTAAAAAATATCTGCAAACTCAGATCTTCCTATTCTTTGGAAAGCTCCTCTTCTTTTCGAGAAATACTTGGATAACCAGACATCATAGTCAGAGCTTGCTTGAAGTTAACCAGTGTGTAGGCCAAAAGCAAAACCTTAAGCATTACTGGAATATTTTCATCTTATATGGGCTGATACCAACAATGGTTAATAACACATTTGAAAAACCTCAGCCTCCATGTAAAAGAATTCCAGTGATAACAGTCAGAAAGCATACTGTACATATCATTCCAGTTATATGAACTTCACTCAAAAATGGATTCAGTATAACTTATAATATATAAAATAAGTGCAAGGTTAATGCTGAAGGGCCCTGCAAGGAGATTGTATGCAACACCAAACAAGTCTCTGCAGTGCAGGCAAACCAGAATGTGAGCACAGCCATACAGTGGTCCTATTGTAGACCTATTTTTAACTATTTATATATAGACATAACTTATAACTATATTCCTTATCAGTTGATATTATCTGTCCCTGAAATTTCCACATATGGAAATAATATCTCCATCACTTCTTTATGCCAGGATTTGGCATTATAATTAATTCAGCCCTCTTTACTTTCCAAATACTCTAGCTCACATCCTTATCTCACCTTGCCAAAATGGCAGAAAATCAGCCCTACCTCACTACAGATGCCACCAAGACAACTATTTATGCCTTCATCATACCTTGTCCAGACTAACACAAACCCCTATTATCTGGCCATCCACTGTACCAGTCTCCCCACTCCAGTCAATTATGAATGCTTCAACCAATTTCTTCCACCTTCGGTAACTTCTTTTCTGCCTCCCCAGTATTTGTTGGACAACAAAGACTTAGGCTTTTTCTTATTTTTACTTAAGCTTATGCTTTTATATTCTAAAAGCCAGTTCAATAAAAATTATGTTTGCCATTTTCTCGTATCTCCTTTGTTTACTACTTTTTAATTTCCCTTTTGTAGAATGTAAACATTGAATAAATCATTTGGAAACCTTGTTTAAAATTATGTTCACATGGAAATACTCCACTTGTCCACTAAACAGCTGGACTCCTGATTGTAGCAATAAACTGGAAATTCTTCAGATAAAGCAGGAGATTCCTTGTCCGTCTCTCTCCCAGCACTTCTTTTTGTACAGAAGAGTTCAAACCAAAACATACGGTGGTGGTAAGACTAGAGGGTTTAGAAAGGGGTGGGTTTATGAATGTTTTGGGGCTTTATTTTACATTTTGTGTCAATGGCAACAAGTACATGCAAAATAGATGCAAACTTTTACTCCAGTCATGTTTACTTTATATTTTTAAGCCCTTATACTACATGTCTTAAAAAAATATTTGTGGCCAGTATTAGCAGTGCAAATCCTAACTATGTACCATACAGTTCACCCTACAAACTGAAGAATTTGCCCAAGTCGTCACTTGCTAATGCCCTCAGCTCATACACAGACACTGGCAGCTGAAATTTAGGCCATGGCCACGTAGGGCCAATTCTCGGCCTGCCGGTATATGTAGTCTGAGAAGCAAATACTATTATCCAAAAAGCCTTTTCATGTGCCTGAATGTGGATCCACTACTTTGGCCCTGGAGCAGAAACATGGAGGGGATTTTGTAGCTGAAATGCACACTCATGCGGTTCGATGCTGAAATCCACTACATGTGCCTGCACCCAGCCCAATGGCTATGGGTGCAGACACAGGAAAAGGCTGTTCAGAGCATAGGGGTTGATTCTTGGCCTACCTTCATCCACAAGCTGAGAATCAGCCCTCTCAGTAGTCAAAATGTGAGCATCAAACTCCACTTTTGCGCATTCAATTATTGCAGAGAAGAAACATGTAATAAAAGAAATGTCAAAATGTAATTTCTCCTCCTGTTGAGTGAAGCTCAACAGAAGAGACTAAGCTTTGATATATTTGTAATAATGCACAATCAATGGTCTTATTTATCAATTTTCGAGTTTGTGAATTCCAGTTTGTTTTTCTTAATCGAATAAACTCACATATCGAATGGTCGCTTATTAATAAGCAAAATTTTTAGTTAATGAGCTCTAAAAAATTGAAAATCTAAGTTTGAGAATACGGCTTGACTTTGCCTATGACAACTCCCACTGACTTATAAAAACTCACAAGCTTGAACAAGCTTGAACAAGCTTGAGTTTTTTGCACTTAATAAATTACAGAAATTTGAGTTCATAACTAGAATTTGAGCTTTTTAAGTGCAAAAAAACTCGAATTGAGAAAAAAACAAACTCAGCCATTGATAAATCACCCCCTAAGAGTACAAAGCATTTGGGGGGGCATATTTTGGTGCACAGAAATTGTATTAAATACTAATTGGGTTTTACCTATGTTTTTATTATAACGTTGCATAAACAAACTCTGTTTTTAGTTACAAGCTTTTAACTGTAAGGGATTGCAGGGAGTTATGTTTTAACAACAGCTGAACAGTCAGTTTTAACATGCTTGGCTTAGGCGCTGCACAACAAGCACTGTGACTTGGAAAAAGAATCAAATTATGGTGCAAGCAAAATAATCCTAATACACTGTGCTCTCCTCATTTAGTGACAGTGGGAGTCTTCTAGTACCCAAATAGTTATAATCTGTATTAATTCCCCAGCTGCCCTAAAGCATTAATATACAACAGTTTTAAGATGAATTTTGTTTGGTAGTGGTATAAAAAATGTTACTGTTGCTGTAAGCCTCCACCCAAGGAAATGAATATGAGGGGAGCAGTAAAATGTTTTTTTCTCTGCTGAACCCACTGCCAATCTGTGGGTCCATACCAAGTGTGTGTGGGGGGGGATGGGGGCGCTTATGGCAATGTCCCCATATCTGCCCCCCCCCCCCCCAAAAAAAACAGCTTTGTCTATATTAGAAGTGTATTAAGCAGACTATTTCAGTCACCACATAACAGATTTTTAGGATATGCTACTGTAGGACTGATTGCTACTGGTGCCTGCTGCTACTTCCAGAAGTGGAACAGAAAGGTACAGTTCGCTGCTCAGCTCCTGACTCGCTCCCCATTGCATTGCAGCCCGAATAGTGCCTTTGTTAGGAATAAAAGAGAACGCTCTGAGGCTGATGTGCAGCGGGGAGGGAGAGAGCCAGCCCTGACACTTCAGTCACTCAGCACCTGGAAGGAAAGAGCCGGGACCCCTGACACACTGCAGGGCTGACACACATCCCAACTTTGCCAGTACTTTCTTTCTCTGGTGGGCGGTACCGTGCAATCTCTCCCTGTCACTCCGAGCAGTTTCCTTACTGTTTCCTTTATTGGTGACTGACCGCCTGGTATCCAGCAGCAGTGGGAGACGGGATGAGCTGTGGCGCAGGCTAAGGAGGAGGCTCTGGCTGAAGTGAGGGGAGTGTAAGATCATCTTGGGAAAGTGAAGCAGGGCAGACGGGCAGCCTCCTTGCCCTGAGATGTGCCTGCATACAGACAGCTCTATGTGGCTTTGTTGGAGAGTAGAAAGGGCTCCCTTCACTGACTATAGTCTGTAGGACAACAAAGGAGCTCAGCTGGGACTCACCTAAACTTACACATATTTGGGTGGGGGTGGGGTGGAGGCATGAAGACATCCAAGCCAGATGGACAGTGCACTGACCTCAGATCAACATATGGCTTTAATAGCATGCTGACCTGCTATGAGTTCCTGTTGGTGCTGAATGGAACAGACTGACTGAGGAAAGATGCTGGGGGTGCTCACTGCATTCTCTGCCCTGAGTCTCATGGCCTACGGATACCTGTCCTGGGACAGTGCCAACTCTGTGCTGGAAGATCAAAAAGGGTCCAGCGAGGAATCTCCGCAAAGGGAAACTGGACACCAGCCTCACATTGTCTTCATATTGGCTGATGACCAGGGCTACAGAGATATCGGGTACCATGGATCGGAAATCAGAACTCCCACGCTGGATAAGTTAGCTTCTGATGGTGTCAGACTGGAGAACTACTATGTCCAGCCTATCTGCTCCCCATCCAGAAGCCAGTTTATCACTGGGAAGTGAGTATATTACTATTCATGCCTTTTCCATACAGTGGCCTCTCCACAGGTGGCTCAGTGATAAATATGTCCCCTCAGTAACCCGTCAACTCAGCAGGATGACCACTGAGCAACATAAATACTAAATGAGTACAGTTATAGGAACAAAAGCAGGCTCAGCAGCAGGACTTGCAGCAGCAGCGTTTGTTCCTACAGCTATATTCATTTTGTATATCCCCTTTGGTGCTAAGGGTAAAGGAACTAAGATTTTGGCTCTTTACCTGACCATACATCAAGGCCAGAGATGTTCTCTTTCAATATAAATACTAAGCAATATACCCTCCCTCAACTGTGCATTCCCCCAATATTTGTCCTTGCTTCTGACTGTGCTAATTATCATTTTGATTAGAATTCAACATATTTTTTAACTATGGATTGCTGTGTGCCATGTTTCCTTAGCAGAACTTTATCAGCCTAAACCTCACACTACTTTGCATTTTTCGGGAATTGTTGTTAGAGTTAAACTAGGAGCAGTGATTCATCACTGGATCCATGTACTTCTAAAAAGGAAATCTCTTGCTGGTGGATATGGTACATGATGATCTCATTAGCTCTTTAGTTACTCTGTGTGCAGTAAATTATACCCAGTGTCTTAACAAGCTGCAGAACTGTCTATAAAACCTAATCCATTAGATTATTGCTGAAACATCTTTCCAATGGAAAATAATGACATCTATCTATATATAGAACAGTTTAGAAATACTTAATATCTCAAGAGTAATGGGCTTACTTGCTGTTACTCGCATGCAGGCAGTTGGCTGGCATGAGCAGAAGATTTGTTATTTCAGATTAACAAAGAAAATTTGTATAGAAAAAGTGATCATAAAAATGTGGGATGCACAGAATTCAGGATCCAATTCAGAAGTCTAGATGCCAGTGCTTCTTGTATACAGTAACATAATACTGTGCATTGGATATTAATTCATCTGTTGATTATGGGAGGCCCCAAAATATGTTTCTTGTACTAAAAGAGCTGTCTTTGACTAAGGGAACTGAAAACTAAGGCAACTGCCTTGGGCCCTACACTTTGTTTGGCCCCCAAAGAGCAACAAGATCATCTCATTTTGGATTGGTGCATCACATTGCAGGGGGCTGGTTGGTGTATCCTTTAAAGGTGAGCTGGCAAAAGCCATAGGACAAAATAATTTATACAAAATATGGCTTCCACTTCCCAGTTGGAATGGGGCAGCATGGTTGCTCATTAGGTAGTACTTTTGCCCACCTTGCAGCACTGGGGTCCTGAGTTCAATCCCAGCCAGGGTAGTCTCTGCAATGGGTTTTTATGTTCTCCCTGCGTCTGCATAGATTTCCGCCACTCCAAAAGCCTACAGACTAAATAGACCATAGTGGGCATAAATGTAATAGGGACCTTAGACTGTAAGACCCTCTGGGGCAGGGACAGATGTACTGTATAATCTGTAAAAATGTGCCGACGTGTGTTCTGGGGTCCTTATTTCAATAACAGCAGAGGAGTTTCTAGTCAGCTATTAATTTATATTGACCCTATACAGGCTCCCACTACCACTCTATGTATAGACGTTACTTTGGCTGCAAGAATAATTTTGCATTCACTGTAGTTCTGCCTTTTCTGCCTTTAATTTTGTAAAGTCAAAATGCATGTTGTTAAGTCTATAAATCAAGTATGTTAAAACTTTGTGAGTGTCCAGCTGTTGTTAAACCACTTGTCCCAGCATCCCATGACAGCTGAAGGCATGTGACTAGAAACAGGAGACTTTGCATTTTCATTATGAAAACACAGGTCAAAGCCCTTAAGTTGTTAATGATTTTCGTGCTCTACAAAATATGCCCAAAAGCTGAAACCCTGTCAATGGTCAGAGCGCTCTTCTTAAAATTGTAAAAATATGGCAAGTGAGACTCCTACAATAAATACATACTATATATTGTAAGCTGAGAATCCTTTTAGCTGTATACAGTATCTAGTAGAATTAAGTCTAAAACAACTGGACTGTTCTGAGTTTTTCTTGAAAACGTTTCACCACTCATCCGAGTGGCTTCTTCAGTTCAAATGACTGGTAGGGAATTCCCCGGTATTTAAACTCTTGATGGTAGTAGAGTCACAGACATCCAATCACAATGGTTCCATTGAACTTGTTCAGTTAGGTGTTAGCTGAAACTGACAGGTGTAAGAAGGTATGATCCAATCACAATGGTACCAAGATTCTCATTGATGAAGGTGTTAATCCTTCAAAGTACATGACTGGAAGTGTGAACTGTTGTGAAACTGCCGGGGTAAGGATGTCAACGCGCCATTGTATGTTGGTGACAAGCGGTGTCTCAGGCCCCCTCCTCTGTTCAGGGATGGTTTTTCCAGGTTGGCATAAATGGCCTCTTTCACACCTCTTTCAAACCATCTGTCCTCTCGGTCCAAAATATGCACGTTACTGTCCTCAAAAGAGTGACCTTTTTTCTTTGAGGTGTAGATAGACCGCTGAGTCTTGTCCTGAGGAGTTTGCCCGCCTATGTTGGGCCATTCTCTTACAGAGAGGTTGTTTTGTCTCCCCAATGTATAAGTCTGAGCACTCTTCACTACACTGGACAGCATAGACCACATTACTTTTCATGTGCTTGGGTGTTGGGTCTTTCGGGTGCACCAGCTTCTGTCTCAGGGTGTTGCTGGGTTTGAAAAACACAGGAATGCGATGTTTGTTGAAAATTCTCCTAAGTTTTTCTGATGTTCCAGCAACATATGGAATGACTATGTTGTTTCGCCTGCTGTGTTCCTCCCTTCTGTTTGTAGGTCTGGTCTTTCTGTTGGTCTTTGATTTGGTTTTGATGAAGGCCCAGTCTGGGTACCCACAAGTTTTCAGAGCTCCTTTTAGATGTTTATATTCTTTCTCCTTGGCCTCTGCATTGGATGCCACAGTTTCAGCCCGATGATGTAGAGTCCTAATTACACCCAGTTTATGTTCCAAAGGGTGGTGGGAATCAAACAGCAAGTACTGGTCTGTGTGGGTGGGTTTCCTGTATACTTCAATATCCAGGTCCCTCCCCTCTTTGATAACTATAGCACAGTCCAAAAAAGCCAGTTTGCTGTCTTTCACATCTTCCCTTGTGAACGTGATGTTTTTGTCCACCGAGTTTATGTGTTTGGTGAAGGCTGGAACCTCGCGTTCTTTAATTTTGACCCAGGTGTCATCCACATATCTGAACCAATGACTTGGTGTTGTTCCCTTGAAGGTGTCCAGGGCTTTCTTTTCCACTTCTTCCATGTAAAGGTTCGCTACAATTGGAGACACAGGCGAACCCATGGCACAGCCATGTTTTTGTCTATAGAAAACGTCCTTGTGCTTGAAGTAAGTGGTATTGAGACATAGGTCCAGTAAGGAACAAACTTGTTCTGGGGTCAGCTTTGTTCTGCTGCTGAGGGTGGTGTCTTGTTTCAGCCGTTTCCTCACTGTATCAATTGCCTCGGCAGTGGGTATGCATGTGAACAGAGATGTTACGTCATAGGACACCATTGTATCATCGATCTCCAGCTTTAACTCCTTCACTTTTTTGACAAAGTCCATGGAGTTCTGAATGTGGTGTACTGTGTTTCCAACTAAGGGGGCTAAGATGTTGGCCACGTATTTAGCAATGTTATAAGTCACACAGTTAATGCTGCTGACAATTGGCCTCAAAGGGGCTCCTTCTTTGTGTATTCCAGTCATGTACTTTGAAGGATTAACACCTTCATCAATGAGAATCTTGGTACCATTGTGATTGGATCATACCTTCTTACACCTGTCAGTTTCAGCTAACACCTAACTGAACAAGTTCAATGGAACCATTGTGATTGGATGTCTGTGACTCTACTACCATCAAGAGTTTAAATACCGGGGAATTCCCTACCAGTCATTTGAACTGAAGAAGCCACTCGGATGAGTGGTGAAACGTTTTCAAGAAAAACTCAGAACAGTCCAGTTGTTTTAGACTTAATTCTACTAGATACTGTATATCATGACCTGGATGAATGAGAATCTTCATAGACATACTTTTAGCTGTAGAATTAATGTGTTTTATGGGAATTTGAAAAAATGTTGTCAGTGTTTGTCATAGTGTTATACAATGTGTAGAGATGATGCACATATTGCTCCTTGATACTTTCGCCTTCTCCAATGTTGAGGATACACCAACCAGCACTGAGCATGTGATGTACAGGGCCAGGGTCGGACCCGCACCCCCGCCCCACCAAGTTCCCCGCACACCCCCACAGGGCCCCCGGGTCTGGGCCGCTGGGGCCCAGTCCGACCCTGTACAGGGCTGTCAAGTCTCCCTATTTTGTTGGTAGTTAACCATTTTTGGCCTCCTCCCCTGGTCTCCTGTCACCATACCACATTCTCACAATTTTTCACAGGTTATCTTTAAATTTAGGGCACGCATGCGCAGTAAGCATTCAGTGACATCATATGGAAGATAGACACATGTGCAGATAACATTGAGTGGCTTCAAGAGAGCTTTTGCGCATGTGCCATGGCATCACTTACACTTAGTGGTAAAAATTTTTGCAGGTTATATCTCTGGATGTAATAGCACACAAGTGCAGTCTGATGCTCTCAATTGCTGAATGCTGGAAAGCCTTTTGTGTATAGTAAGGGCATTACCAAAGGAATCATGGGGATAATTCTTCAGTATGATCCTCAAGTATGAGAATCAAAAAAAAATTTGTGCACATGACTATGGTTTTGTAAAGATACATCTGACAAGACACGGAAAGACTTATATATACTGCAGTCCAGCTTTTGTGAGCAATACAAATGACTGTAAAGATAGTCTAAAGCAGTGCTGTCCAACTTCTGTTGTACCGAGGGCCGGAATTTTTCCGACCTACGTGGTGGAGGGCCGATAATGGAAGCCAGTTTTGACCACTCCCCTTTTTGAAACCGCACCCACTTGAAACCACACCCATGTTATCACATGACCATACCCATATTAATGGTTGTAGTACAGCAAAAACCTGCCATACTCTGCCTGCCCTACCCTGTCTGTGTGCCATACTCTGCCTGCCCTACCCTGCCTTTGTGTGTGCCATACTCTGCCTTCCCTACCCTGCCTGTGTGTGCCATACTCTGCCTGCCCTACCCTGCCTTTGTGTGTGCCATACTCTGCCTTCCCTACCCTGCCTGTGTGTGCCATACTCTGCCTTCCCTACCCTGCCTGTGTGTGCCATACTCTGCCTGCCCTACCCTGCCTGCGTGCCATACTTTCACTGTGTGTGCCATTCTTGGCTGGTTTGTGCCATACTTGGCCTGTGTGTGCCATACTCTGCCTGCCCTACCCTGCCTGTGTGTGCCATACTCTGCCTTCCCTACCCTGCCTGCGTGTGCCATATTCTGCCTTCCCTACCCTGCCTGCGTGTGCCATACTTTCACTGTGTGTGCCATTCTTGGCTGGTTTGTGCCAAACTTGGCCTGTGTGTGCCATACTCTGCCTTCCCTACCCTGCCTGCGTGTGCCTAACTTTCACTGTGTGTGCCATTCTTGGCTGGTTTGTGCCAAACTTGGCCTGTGTGTGCCATACTCTGCCTTCCCTACCCTGCCTGTGTGTGCCATACTCTGCTTGCCCTATGCTGCCTATGTGTATGGCACACACAGGCAGCCTACAGTGACACAATGCTGGCACTGCTCCTATAGTCTTCACAATAACTATATATTACAAAACTTTTTAATTGCAGTACCACCTCAGTATATGTCCTTTTTGTAGTGTGCAGGGATTATCTGTGGGTTTCTACTGCTCCTGAGGTGTGAACAGGGGAACAATATGGGTGATTACAGCCTGAGCCTGAGGTGTGAACACTGCAGGGGGTGAACAATACAGAGATTAAAAGGTGTGAACAACACAGGGGATTACATGTTTAAACAATACAGCCTGATTACAGCCTGAATCTGAGGTGAGAACCATGCAGGGGGCCAGTTAATCACAGTACTGATACCATTTAAAGCTTACACAAGAGTAAGCCATCAAAGCAGCCAGACAGGTGGGGGGCCACACAGAGGGGGGCCGCCAGTTGGACAGCACTGGTCTAAAGGATGCACTTCCAGTTCATTTTGGTTTATGGTGTACACCTAAAGTATTTATCCAATTTTGCTAGAAACAGTACAGCATTGTTATTATCAATTTCATTGCAAACATCTGAATAATCAACCTGTGTCTCGCATTTTTGGAAACACTTGTACATGTAATGACAGAATTGTATGTACTTCCTACTTACTTAGTAAGTATAGGATCTTAAAAATGAAATACAACCTTGGTTGCTATATTTCAGTGATCCCCAACCAGTGGCTCTAGATAAACATGTTGCTCATAAACCCCATAGATGTTGCTCCCAGTGGATTCAAAGCAGATGCTTATTTTTGAATTCCTGGCTTGGACATAGGGGCTACCAAATAGCCAATCATAGCTCTTATTTTGCACCCCCTAGGAACATGTTTCATGCTTGAGTTGTTTCCCAACTCTTTTTACATTTGAATTAGGCTCACGGGGAAAAAAGGTTGGGGATCCCTGCTATATTTGTAAAGGTGGATGAATTCTAACTATTTACATTATTACTCTGCATTAGAATTCAGATACAGGTCTTTATTAACACTACAAATATTTATAATTACTTTTTGTTGACTGAGGAATCAAAAAAGGCACAGTTTGTTCAGGCTAATTACTATCACCGGGGTTCACTGATTCTTCTATTACTGGCTAAAAGAGGGCTGTAACACTTTCTGGGATCAGAGACAAGCCAAGGAATTCTAATCGTCTGTCTCTCAGATGCAGTCCGGGCTGGACTAAAGCATCCTGTGTGGCCTGGGTTTTGGCACTTGCTCTGCTATTTGTAAGTGTCTGGTTACTTAGATTACAGAGATGCCATTGGTACTTTATGGCTTTAGTAAACTAATATATATATGTCAAGCCTCATCATCAGCAAATTTTATTGGATTTTTTTACTTGATGTCTTATACTCTCTTCTCTTGTATTGCACATGACTGCAGAATATGTTGCCACCTTATAAATAACATTTTAATAATGATAGTATCTCTGCCTAAATGAGTTGAACTTGATATATTGTATTCATTTAATAAAACGTCTACTTATTTTTTTCAAGAAGGCACTGTAATTGTGTGCATTTAGTGTACCCATTTCAATGTATAAGTAGTTTTTGGCAGGATGACTTTTTACACAATATTCTCTGTGTGCAGTGGAATTTATTGTGTGTCTGTGCACAGGCGTATGGCTTAGAGGGAAAATTTTCTTGTGGGCAAGTTGTGCCGAGTAGGCCAAAAATGTTATGGGCCACCAGTGGACACAGGTACGGGACCTGTTATCCAGAAACCCATCATCTAAAAAGCTCAAAATTATGGGAAGGTCATCCTCCTGTAGACTCAGTTTCAAGCAAATAATTCACGTCATTTTTTTCTGTAATTATTAAACTGTTTCTTGCACTTGATAATAACTATGGTACAGTTAATCCTTATTGGAGGCAAAACAACCCTGTTGTCATTTAATGTTTAAAAGTCACACTAAGAAATAATTTCAAATATATTTCTATTGTGTTTGCTAAGCTTTTGCCTAAGGCATAGAGGCAGGGCAGGCAATATATGATTGACAACTGGAATTTTTAAATGGCTTCATAAAAGGTCTGTCCAGAAGAAACAAGGATGTTCATTTTGATTAGAAGAAGGTGGTTACATCTTAACATCTCATGTTATTGACACTTAAAAAATTCTCTTTTAAATATGAATGTACGTTTGCTACTTGAAGCTCCTAAACCTGACTGTTTTGCCAACCTGACTGTCCCTTCTCAGACTGTCAGTTATAGCTTCTAATGCTAACAGACTACTGCTGCACAAATATGGCAGCTCCCTCATAGAGGAACATGGGGGATCAGATAGGTAATGTAAAAGCATCTGGTAAATACATTATTATTAGCATACTAATGCAATGTTATGACAGATGTAGAAAAGATTGAATTTTTGGTGTCAGTATCTCTTTAAGATGGTAAAATAGTTTTTCCAGTATACATTGTGGGATTATACAGGTTGCCAAAGAATGATGACAATCTCCACCTATAGCAAAATCAATGAAAAAGACCAAACCATGTTGTCTAGTGCCTGTTTATTTTACATGGTATTGCTATAAGTAAAAAAAAAATGAATTTTTTAAAAAATATGTGCATAGCAAGTGAAAGAATGAGCTGAATTGGAAAATGATCAGTACAACAGAGGACTGGGAGCTTGGAAAAGGGATGTTACAGTTCCTTTATAAAGGCTAGGTTAAGACAAGAATGATGACAGTATGGGTCAACAAGAACAAAGATGTTTACCTTTAGCAGCAATTGTGTGGCTGTCCAGCATTGATGTTAATATTCAGCTATTATAAGAAAAAAGCAACGCAAATGCATTTTTAGTGGGACAAACTCAACTATTATTTAGGGGTTGTAATCCCAAATATAACATTTTGTGTAAAGAAAAAAAAATGATTTTAGACAATCTTCCAATATACATTAATTATAAATATGCTGCTTCCTGCACTACTGGTTCTAACTACATTGTAATTGACTGGTCCTTAACTGGTAGATGTGTAGATTTATCAAAATGTTTAGAACTTTTAGAGTTTAGAACTTAATATATAAAAACTCACCCAAGATCTTTTAATTCCTATGGGATTTTTAGAATCATAATTATTAATAGATGAAAATTAGAGTTCAAATAACAGCATATTTCAGTGAAATAAACAAAACATTTATTGGCTCAAAATTAAACAAACAATTCAAAAATAAGCAGTAAACATACTATACCAAACAATGGATAGGTGCAACCCAGTGCCTGGGACACTTTATACACTTTAAAAGTGTATTTATCAAGTGGTGAACTCTAATTTTCAAATTATAATAGTGGATTAGATTAAGAAAGAGAATCTATGCCTCATGGTACCCACTCTCCTAACGCGTTTCGCACCATTGGGTGCTTCATCAGAGGAGGTCAACCTCTGGGTACCATGAGGCATAGATTCTCTTTCTTAATCTAATCCACTATTATCATTTGAAAATTCACCGCTTGATAAATACACTTTTAAAAATCCCATGGGAATGAATAGAAAGTAGGTGAGTTTTTAATCTACTTCTTAGTTGGGATCAAGTACAATCTACTGTTTTATTACTACAGAGAAAAAGGAAATCATTTTTAAAAAGGATTTGCTTATAATGAAGTCTGTGGAAGATGGCCTTCTGGATCTTTCTGGGTTGGTTTACGGATAACAGATCCTATAATATCTGTATAATTTTTTTTTTTTGGCAAATTTCGTATGCTATAACATTCCAGAGATACTGTAGGCTTTAACTTTTATACATCAGTTTTTACAAGTACTTTATTTTTTGTTGGCTTCTTATTCTAACCGTGATGGCATTGACCATGAATTAAGTTTTTGTCTTCCAGCTTCTTTTAATTGAGTGTAAAACCAGAGCCAAACAAACTGAGCTGTGCCTGGTTAATATATTATAAGAGTAAAGCATTTCGGAATTTTCACACTTAACAGTCACTTGCATCTCTTTCCACAGTCTACATATAGTTTCCTGCATAATATATGTAGAAATTGGTTTTTGAAGAATGTGCTGCGCAAGCTAAGGGACCTAACCACATTTTACTGGAAAATACAGGGTGAGATTTAGGTTGAGGTCCCCAATTATATCTTGGCTTTTTTTCATATGTAAGATACAGAATGTAAATAAATAAATGCAAAAAATCTGTTAAAGGGGAACTACTGGGAAAATGAAAATGTAATATGAACGTAGTGTAAGGCCATAGGGTTATCTAGAAATAGTATTATTACCATTTCTACAGATTAATTATTGACACTTCTTTGGATCTGCAAACATGGGTGTAGGGACCCATAGGGTTAAGTGCCCTATGGCTTCATATCCCTATCTTTCATATCTTTGCTGTTATTGGGCAGAGCCCTCTACACTCAGGTTACAGTTGAAACACTATCCTTAATAGGTTTAGCCAGGTTGATCACTCCCCCTGCAGACTGATATAGTGTCTTGCAAGGAGGAGTGTCTTCCTCTTTTGGCTGCATGCTGTGTCCTAGGCAGAGCCCCAACTGAGCCTGGACCGGACTTAGGCCCAGAAGCCATTTTGTACCCTAGGGGACCTTATACCCTAGTGAAAAGTCGGGGACAGGGCCCCGTGAATGAGAACAAGCCAGCACAGTCAGATCTATTTAATAGCACCCTCTAGGAGAGGTGAGCGCAGTCAGTTTAGCTAGAAAGGGCAGTCATTAGCCCCAACAAAGGAGATCTTAAGGGTTTAGTCTAACCCAGGCTCTGTATGCCTTGCTGTATAAAATGAAAAAACAGCAGCACTCCGGAAATGTTGTAGAAAAAAGTGACTTTACTCAAGTGCACACAGCAACGTTTCGGGCATAAACCAGCCCTTTATCAAGCCTGGTTGATAAAGGGCTGGTTTATGCCCGAAACGTTGCTGTGTGCACTTGAGTAAAGTCACTTTTTTCTACAACATTTCCGGAGTGCTGCTGTTTTTTCATTTTATCCTGGATATTGTTTTACCCTGGCTGAGGGTTCAGCTTGCACCTGGGGCTACAATTAGCTGGTTTGTCCATTGTGTAGCACACCTTAATCAATTTGTATGCCTTGCTGTAGGGACCACAGTTAAGACGCAGGATTCAGGCAGTACTTCACCCCTGAACCACAGTTGGCTGGAGGGGATCTGTTCCAGTAAAGGGCATCCATCCTAGGCTCACAGCTAATACTCTGCATATACTTCAAGTGGGTTATACTGTTCCTTAAGTGTCACATCTGCTATTCTCCATTGTGACCATATCTATACCTGCTGTGTCTGTGAGTATATTATACTGTGTGCACTCTCTCATCTATCTTGCTGGACAATAAATCTGTATTATAGTTTACCATAAAGAATCCTCTGGCGTCCATTTATATCTATTGCACCACACTACTTTATCTAGTTGTAGTTCTACAACACCCTCAGCTCCATTATCTATCTCCCACTCAGCGGAGGCCCACTCCTAAGTATTAAGGTCACATGTAACACATGCTCTACAGCACACTACTAGCCTGGGTTTGCCATATCTAAGCCAAACAAATGTTACATGGGCATAACATGAAAGTTCTGATGTCATGGTTCAAAACTCCTGGGAGTTTGATTTATGCTATGATTTATAAGGTGGAAACGGATTTCCACTGAATCGTATATGATGTGTCTTATATAATGGTATAGCAATAGAAATCATTGCACACAATTCTCCCATGGTGTGCTGCATCCATGCTATGCTAAGTCTGCCATACGTGTGCTGTTCTAAGTAACTACCAATATTTAGGGAACACTTGCATAAATAAGGCAAAAAACAACTTAAAGAGGGGGCTTTGGTCATGAGGTTATTTAGTGTTTACCATACAGTCCTGCTTACTTCCATGCAGATAAATGATTTTCAGTCCCAGTTGCCCAATATTTTGGCTAAAGTGCAAATCTTTCATAAGAAATAGTAGTAGCTATGGGAATGTTGGCATGATTAGAAAGGGTCATATTTGAAGAAAAAGTGCACAGTCCTGAACTGTCATGGCCAAATAACCCTGCAAATATCACTTTAGGGCATGAGCCAGCCCAACACCGTCATAATGCATTGTCTTGAGAGTATTCATCTGTCCTTAACATCTCAGTTAAGTGGCAGTTTCTCTTTTATTCTAGCAAAATTGGCCTATCTAGAGGTAACACCAGAATGCTTTTATCTTCTCAAACAAGAGCAGTTGGCTTGTTGTAACAAGACATAAGTCTCTGTGAATGACATCTGTGAAACCACAAAAAGGAGTATCGTGTTGCATTTCATCACTGTGAAGTTGAAGTTGTGTTGTGTCGTGTGATAAAAAGGAAGTAATCCTCTCCAAATAATATTTTTTTTTTGAAAGACACAACACCTTTTCTTTCCTTCCTTTTTTTTCTTCTAAGCCTTTTGTAGCTCTATAGCCAGAGTCTACCAAATGCTCTAATGCTAGTGAAAGAGGTTAAAAAACATTAAGCTTACATTGATACATAGTTATGGGGCCTGTTATCCAGAATGCTTGGGAGCTTGAGTTTTCAAAAAAAGGGATCTTTCCGTAATTTTTAATTACTATACTTTTGCTGTCATTGACTACCTAATAAGACACACTACATAGAGGGAGTATCCCATGAAAGCTCACATTCAGAGATACTTTAAGAAACATTTTGCGATTTGTCTATGAAACTTGGAGCAACATATTTCCCTAGAAAGAAATAACTAATATTTCAGAGCTTGTTGAATTGTTTCCCTCATCTCTCTTCCTAACAAAGAATGCTTTATTTTAACTTTTGTAGTCTATAGACAATCCATAGAACATAAGCAGATTTTTGGCATAAAACGTACTCGAGGCAAAATAATATGCATTTTGTTTTTATACTGTGCCTTTAAATTGTCCATAGTGCACAATGGACGTTGGCCTATTGAGGCCAGCTGTTGGTGAATAAGACCTCAGTATGTGCACTTAGCCAACATAAGTTATAAATCTACAACAGCTGAAATATTGCAGGTTGCCCAGTATTAAAGAATTCCATGGACATTTTCAAACAATGACAGTTCTAATCCATCCATAAAAATATCACAGAAGAAGAATCTGTACACCATATAAGCTAAAGTTCTACAAAGAGTCGAATTAAGAGGTCATTTATATCTTTCTTTGTTTCCTATGTGAGAAATGAATTATTTGTAAGAAAATGTTAGTGTGGAACTTGTTTACACACCCACAATATAAATGTCACAGAAGCAAAATATAACCTCACAGGCAAATAAAATCCATCATGTGATTTATTATAGTGTCCCCTTTGTTGAATACTCGTCTTATCCATTGTCATTACTGGAAGGGACTGTTGGTTCCACTGGCAGCCAAAGGACCCAGAAAAACTGTGTTAGTCATGACACTGAGACATTAAATCAACACAAAGCATTAGAGAATGCCTTACATGAGAACTGCCAAGTAAATATTTAGATATGGGCTCCACTTGAACTGCACAGTGATGCCATGAAAAGTATTAAATGACTAGGTTATTGTAATCTATGGCTAAACTCACAAAACTCTTTGTCTTTATAGATGTCTAATATGTGAACTATCAAATGATGTGAAGAAAAACTGGCAGTTGAGGTTTAATTTAGTAGGATTTTTACATTAGAAAGAGTGGTAAGGAATATTATAGTCATTTCAAATCTGCAATTATCAGCTTTGAGCTACAGCTTCTAAAACTCTTTGATGGTCTTTGACTTTTAGAAAATGGTTTGCGTTTAGGGGGGCATGGTTCAAGAGTTGAAAGGTCTCAGGCTGGGGTTTATTCCTTTTGCAGCACCTTTTTTGGCTAAAATGAAGACCGATACAAAGAAAGAATCTCCTCAGGACAATGGATATTTTGGAGAAGTCAGTATCCATAACAAACTGTGCTGACACGTTCAGCCATTTGTACTAAGAATGGAGAAAAAATGAAGGAGTCTGACACTCACTGAATAATAATGCACTATGATAAAGGAGAGGGTTTCTAAATGATGTATCAAAGTCACTATTACATTTTTCCAAAAGAGCTTGAGTTTATCAGTAATTTCATATAACCAGTTTTTTAGTGCAGTAAAATTGTTCAAGCATTTTCAGACATTTCTTCTGCAGCCTTCTGCTTCATTATGTATAGAGCTAAAAATATTTCTTTACAATTGCTAGCTGGTGGGCGGACAGCTCCTACAGAAATGTGCTCAAATTAGCTGTAATGTAATGCGGGCTTTGTTATATTATTCATTACAATGCAGTGACAATCCATCCCTGATTAGGGACATTTTTAGGAAAAATAATTACCAAGCAAAACATTTTCAAGATTAATGTAAATCAGATGCTACAGTTGCCGCATTTCAGCTGCTCTAAACATCTGTCTTACTAAGGATGCTGGGTATTACAGTCTACAACTAGTAAAGGTCAGCTTTTCAAAGCATCAGGGTCATTTGCAAATGCAGCACTCATGAAAGTGTGGTTGTGCTAAACTGGGTGCCATTGCTGGACAGTGGCATGCAGGAGGGGGATCAAGGGCAAAAATTTCTCTGAAAAATACTTTGTTGACACAGCGTTGCGTAAAAACGCAAGCTATTCCTATGTATACGCAAAGGCAGCTGTCAGACCTAGCGGAAATACGCTGCGTTTTTTGCTATTTTGCGCTATTAGCACCATGGAAACGGGATTTGCTGAAAAACACCATGTGTGGCTTGCGCGGCGTTTTTAGGCCGAGAAAAAACGCAGCGGGAAAACACCACGCGAACCCAAATTGCGAACATACGCAAAAAGTTTGTGAACTTGCGAACACCCGATGTTCACGTGAATTAGTTCGTCGGCGAACAGTTCGCTACATCTCTATCTGCCAAGTCTCAACTGCAGCCACCTTCAACTCCTCCTTGTTCTGGGGGCTTCTCGCTTTAGGGAAATTTGCATGAAAGCAGCTGCCCTTCTGGAGTAAATGAGCCCTAACATGTATTTAATTTAGCTAGTTATCCTTTAAGGGGGCATTTACTAAAGGTTGTATATTTTTTCACAATTCATATTACATGGAAAAATTTGATTTTTCGTCATTTATTAAGCATAAAACCGCAACAAATGCAAAAGTAATATATGCTATTTAAAAGCTGTTGAGGTCATGTAGAAGTCAATGAGATCTGTCCTTGATTCCAACTGAAAGATCTTTTTTTGCTTCGTGGTGCGGTTTGTGTTTTTTTTCATTCGTACTTTTTTTCTAAAAGGCTGTTTTAATAACTCACTTTGTGGTTCTAGAGAAAATTGGTTTTCTGTGGTTTCAAAAACCTCTAAAACCACGAAAATGAGACTAAATCAGTCTATCACTGGCATTTTATTTAAGCATTGTATGCAACTTATAAAAAATCAATACTTTATTGAAGACTAACATTTTGCCCCATAGAAACAGATTCTAGTTCTATAAAACACTGCCAAACATGTGCCTTTAAAATGAACTTCACATTATCTAATTTGCAGAGCCCTGCCACACTGTAATTATGAATTAAAAAACATTTTTAGCAGTCAGAGCACTAATTTCAGTAAAACCCTCCTAGTAGCTGACCTGCCATCACAGATGACAAAAATAGGCAGTTTAATAATACAGTGTGTTTCAAAGTCTCTTTTAGTAGTCGAGCAACAGTTTCCCATTTTACACCTGTTGCCAAGCAACAAGATGACCTCTTCAAATCTGTTTCTAAAACGATAACTCATAAAATATTCAAAGCTAAAGCTATGAACACTTTTAAACCACTAAAAGACATTTTGGAGACAGAAATGCCTTTGCTCTAAATTTTATGAGGCATACATTACAGTATACATTATCCATTTAAGACTTCTATATTAAAATTAAAAGTAAACAGACTATGCTAGCATAATACATTAAAGGCAGATCAATAGTTTAAAATAAGCATGCATGTGTAATAGCATTTGTAAGGAAGAATGGTAAAGGATTGAAACATTTTTTTAAAGTTCCCTTTAATATCTGTTTAAAGGAAATGTTCACTTTCAGACATTAGTCTGAATTGAAAGTGCTACTGTCAGAAAAAACTTTTCCTGGGGTGGTGGGATTGCCATATATCTGAATATCTGCTAGAGCTCCTCAACCTGATTCACCCTGGATACACTACAAACCCTGCAAACATAATGAAAACACAAGGTAAGACTCCTGCACAGCTGTCGAAAGCGAAATATAACAAAATCGCTAAGAAAACAGAAGACGCATCTGCAATATTTGACGCTAACATAGATGAGCAGGCTAAATAGAAAATTGCGCCAATAAAGAAACACGTGCTTGAAAAAGACACAGAAAGTCAGCACAAACATATAGATTGTAAGCTCTATGGGCAGGAACCTCCATCCTCTTGTGTCTTTGATTCTTAACTTGTTGCAACTGTATATATCTGTATTTATTGTTATACTTTGTATTTATCCATTATTATCTTAATAACCCCCTGTTTGTATTAATGTATTCTACTGTACATCGCTGCATACATAAGTAACGCTTTATAAATAGAGATATACATTCATACAAACTTTCTAAATTAGATAGCAAAGGTGAAGAGGACATCAGATCTTATCTAAAATGCCTCCCATCCAAAGCTGAAATCAAAAATATGCTTCAGGAGCTTAAAGAAGAGATGAACTGGGAGATATTAAAAAAGTAATATTGCATAGCAGCCAGATGTAATATGCATAGCAGCCAGAACCAATTCAGTGGAGCAGGAGCAAGAAAAACTTATTAAACATAACACATACCTCAATAAAACTGTAATCAAACAAGCAGATCAAATCAATGAGCTTGAAAGACAAATGGAGGATTTTAAAAACAGAAAAAGAAGGATTAACATAAGAGTAAAGGGAATTCCTGAGGTGGTCACACAAGGAGAACTTAAAGGAGCACTACTCCAAATGTTCAATAGCATTCTAAATAGCAAAATTACCAGTGAAATCAAAATGGACAGATTTCATAGAGTAACTAAAAATGCCCCATCTGATTCCTCAAGAGATTTTTTATGTGCCCTTCATGACTACACATTTAAAGTGGACATTTTACTCAAGTCCAGAGAAGTAAAAAACACCACCTTTGAAGAAAGCAAAATTACATTATTCCAGGATTTATCATGGAAAACACTCAACAAAAGAAGATTACTAAAACCTCTTATTTTACCTGACTTATTAAGAGAAAAGGGATTACAATTCAAGTGGGGATTTCCATTCAGCTTATCAGTGATGGAAAATGGTCAATTTATTTTTCTCAAAATACCAAACTGACGGTTTCTGCAAGAAACTAGAGATTGAAAGGATTCCTTTACCAGGATGTGACAATGTTACCAAGCCTTAACCTGCATTACTAAAAGCATCCGAATTTTGGAGTACTTCATTAAACCAACCTAGGAAGTCTCCACATACTCCCAAATCATGAGGAGAAAGAGAAATAATTTTTTTGGATAGAAGTGAAACATGACCTTCTTATAACAAGCTTTCTTCCCTATCCAGTTTGCTTTTAGGGAAAATATTTCCTCTTATGTTTTACTAAATGCTTTTTGTGTTTAACATATTTATAAGAATAACACACAGCTCATTTTGTGTTAGCAGTTATAAAAGGAAAATAACAAATTTTAATTTGTTCTATTACATGGTTTTTCCAAGTTAATTTTTACCAGTGGGATTTACTATTACATTCAATTTAATTATAATCAGGGTTGAATTATGGTTAGATATTTTTTCATACCATCACAGTTACAGGTGACTCTTCCACTACCCCCCAAATAAGATAGTACAAAGTACATAAATTATACATTATTGATCACCTTTATAAATATTGTTACATTATAGAAAATATGGAGACAATTGCGTTTTTTACGCTACCTTGTTATTTTTGTATATAGTTATTTTTTCTTTCTTTTTTTCTACACTACATTGCAAACCTTTACAATTTTTTCCCGACAGCTACGAAAAAGTCGCGACAATTCGCACAAGTCGGAACGGCTACGAAAAAGTCGCGATAGTTTACAAAAAAGTTGCAACGGCAATGAAAAAAACGCAAAATACCGATCATTACGAAAGAAACGCATTCGGCCGCTTTCGATCCATTCGTGGATTAGTAAATTGGCCCCTATATGTGTCTATCAAGAAACCCATTTTAAGGAGAATGCTACTCCAAAAATGTATCATAGAGCATATGATAATATAAATATACAACATATATAACAATACAGAGAAAAAAACAAATGGTGAACTCATAAAAATATGTATACACAAAAAGATGGTAAATGTATTATGGTAAAAGGTTCCCTATATGATACTAAAATTACTAATATTTATTTGAACCAATTGAAACTTTAAAAGAGATATTAGATAAATTGAAATCCTTCAAAGAAGGAATTGTATTTGTAGGAGGAGATTTTAATATACCACTAATTCCCCTCGTATATACATCATCCAGGAAATCTTACTTCCCATTATCCATGATAAGAGGGGTAAACCAAGCATTACATACTAACCTTCTTTCTGATACATGGAGAATATTTAGTTCACATGAAAGGGATTATACTCATTATTCATGTGTTCATAGGAATCACGCTAGAATTGACTATATTTTGTTAACATAAATGGTTGGAGATAATCCTAAAGGTTGTAATAGATTATTCATTTTAATCAGACCATTGTCCAGTCACTTTTTTTAATTACCAACTTTATTGAGATAATTTTTTTACTGGAGGATGAATGACAGTCTCATTTACAATGATTTACATAAAAAATACAAATTTTTATTGATAACTTAGAACAAGAAATTTCACCACGTTAGATGGGAAGCCCATAAATGTACAATACAAGGTCACTTGATTTCTTTGGGAGCATTCTGTAAAAGAGAAAGGAAAAAATATATAGTTAAATTACTTAAATAAATTAAAACCCTAGAAACACAACATAAAATCGCCCAACTGGAAGCTAAGGAATCAAATAAGGCATTTATGAGAATCAAATGCAAATTGGCAAATATGCTAAAAACACAGTTTACTAAAATATATTTAAAAAATGAAAAATCATAAGCAACAACTTGTAAACAAAACATCAGAAATAGCAAACTGCTTTTAAGAAAATTATTCTAATCTATAAAATTTAAATAAACAATGGACAAATTGTAGATGCGAAGAGAATAAAAAAGAACAAAAAGTTTTTTATCCCAACTAAACTTACCCAGATTAGATAAAATAATTTCAACAAACCTGGACAAACCATTTACTATTAAAGAACTTACAAGAGTAATTAAAGAACTACCTTTAGGCAAGTACCAAAGCTGTACCACACTGTTTTACAGCCCATTACTATAAAACATTTGCTACTATACTTAACCCAATTCTCCTTAAACTATATCGTTCTCAAAACCGAAATATCCATTTACCAGAACAATCTCAAGAAGCACATATAACTGTAATCCCAAAACCTGGTAAAGGTTCTAGTTTCAGACCAATTTCTATTATTAACATGGACCAAATTTTTTTGGGCAAACTCCTAGCAAAACAAATTAAAATATACTTACCATCTATGATCCACACTGATCAATCTGGTTTTCATACCTGGAAAAGAAAGGAAAAACAATACTATAAGATCAATAAACATAATTAAAGTTATGAAACCTAGAAAGAAAGAAGCTTTAATCAAATCTATGGATGCTGATAAAGCATTCAACAGAATTGATTGGCTCTACATGGAAATCGTTTTAGATGCAATGGGTTTTGGCAAAATATAAGTTGATAAGATAATGTCTTTATACCAGTGTCCTAATGTGAGAATAAGAGTAAATGGTACGTTATCTGATAAATTCATGATAAAAAAAATGGAACAAGACAGGGCTGCCCCTATCCCCATTGTTATTTGTACTAACTATTGAGACTCTACTAATTGCCATTAGACAAAATTTGCTTTTGCAGATGATTTATTATTCTACATAACCCAACCCCATATTACTATACTGAATGTGATGAAATTAATGAATAATTTTATTTCATTATCTAATTTTAAAATCAATTATAATAAATCAGAATTACTAAATATTAATATGTCCCAGCATAAGGCTCACAAATTCTAAAAAAATTCTGTTTCAAATGGGCAAAAGATGCAATCAAATATTTAGGAATACAATTAACCCAAGATGAAAAACATCTATACCAGAGGATCTATTTACTAATATTTGAGGTCATAGACAAAGATATACAAAAATGTACCAATAAATGTATTTCTTGGTTTGGCCAAATCAACAATGTTAAAACATTGTTAAATGTCCCAATTAATATTCCCAAAACCTTTTTTGACAAGATGAAAACAAAATTATCCAAATTCATTTGGAAAAATTCAAAACCAAGAATAGCATTTGAAACATTGACCAGCACAAAAGGAAAAGGAGGTCTAGGGCTCCCATGGATATATACATATTACAAAGCAATGCAACTGTCAAGAACACTGTCATGGCACAATGAAAGAGCCTGCTCTCCTTGTACTAACACACATTTAGGGGTCCATTTACAAAACAATTTTGAGATAATTTCATATTTTTTCTAACTTATAGAACATTTCGGAATGTATGCGAAAAGTTCGTTAAAATTCCACGAGTTTTCTTTTCGTTACATTTCCATGAAAAAAATCACATTTTGTGCAAAGAATACAAACATTTTGTAATTCGTTAACATTTTGGTTCACTTTCCTCGGGACAATCATTTCGCCAGGTTTGATCTGTGAAGTGCCATTCAGTCCTATGGAAGGCTTCCAAAGCCAGACATGGAAGGCATCAAAGCCAGAAAGGTTTTTGGCATAATAAACTTTTGGGCACAAAAATATCTTGACCTTCAGAACACAACTGCGATATTTTCTTACGAACGATAAAAGCATTTTCAAAACTTCAGAAATTATCATGGTTACTCCAAATTTTTCCATATCGTGGTTTAAGCCCAGAAAAAATCTGATCTTCGTAAATGTGCTCGTTAGTGTGAGTTAAAAAACTAAATGTGTCTCTGTATTTTAAAAACAAACAACTGTATGTTACATTAGACATTATATGTTTACATATATTAACAAACAGTTAATAACAGACCAAATTTTTTTTCTATATTCCTTTTATTGGCTATGCAACACACCCCTACCCTTCTTTTTTCTGTAATCCCAACTTATTTTTCTCGATAAAAACAAATAAAAATTGAATTTTAAAAAAAAAAAGGAACAATATTTTCTTTACCTCTCCTGCTTCATTTGCATTTTATTGATCCCATTGGCTGAAATCTTGCCAGCCAATAGTATCAAATTAAGCAGGAGAGGGAGGGCTTTACCAAGTTCTAAAATTATATAAAAATTCCAAAGCACATAACAGAATGTAATTTGACAAAAGGTAATAAAAGGCACTGAGTTTGCCCAGGTACAGTAACTCATGGCAAGATCTGTGTGAATCTACAGATCTAATAGAGGGTGTCCATTCTTTTTCATATTACTGTAGGTGTTTATTGACCTAATATTTGGTCAAGAGGGTGTAAACTTTTATGAGGTTTAATGAGGTAAGATCTATTGAACTCAATAACACAAGAGGTGTTAAGTTTTTATGAATATAGAGAAATCATACAATTAATGATGCATTTCAAATGCCTGAGTTGTGTTTATTTTATGGCTTCAGAAAGCATTTGCCAAGTTTATACCAGTTAACTGTTCCCCGGTGCAATCTTTTTCTTTTAATTTAAAATAAATATTTCTGGGAGCTGTGTAGTGTCACTGCTGTTGAAAGTACGCGTTGTACTGAGAAACATTTAGTTTCCTTCATGTACTTGATAATGAGATTAGAATAGAAGGTTTTAGCATAAATGAAAAATTTACATTATCAGTGTGCAAGGGTATTAATAATTCATTTAGTCATGCCCAATGATAACATCATTTATCTATGAATTGTGAATAGTTATTGAGCTGAGAAACTCACAAGGCAATAGCATCAAAAGATAACAGTTTATGATATGAGAATGCAAGCTTATTAATCAGGACTTTCATTGCACATTCTTCAGCACATAGAACAATTTAAATGTCTATTTATCACAGCTTGACTTTTTCTATAATAATAGACAAAACATTGCAGTTCTACCAAACTTAATGATATAACAAAATTCACTATATCTAAACTACCCAGTTAAAGTATGCTGTTTTGAAGATGAGTTCCCTTTTTTATTTTTTTTTATACATTCAAACTATGATAACATTCTCTACTAACTACTAAGTACAAATCCACAATGATGAATGTGGCTGTGGGGGACCCTAAAACTAAGATAAAGGGTGCTTTCAGGTTTAATTACTGGATTCTCTTGAGAAAACAGATTAAAACGGGTACATTCCTGGCAACTTGTTTGTGGGATTTCCCTTTAACTTGGTGTTGTGGTCTTTAGGCTTTGCATCAAAGTCTGAGCCATATATTTTGCCATTGTATTAGGTATCATAACAACATACCAACCTCTTTTTTGTTAATACAGTAGTAGCAAATAATGTAACTGATGGGAGGAAAATGACTGATGTTGTAATTTGAAGCTAGATATTGACCTAATGCTGGAATGAGCAAGATTCAGTATCCCCCCACGCATGCACAAATGCGCGCATGAATGACCACATGCGCGCCATTGAGGGGGGAGCACAGCACTAAAGCGTGCAGACGGCGTGCAGGGGGGAGGGACCAGGAAATAAGTGGTGGGGTTAAGAGATCCCAAACCTGGGGTTGGCAACATCTTCTTTCACCTACCTCTAGTTCTGGGCACTTTCCCCCTCACTACAGTACAGGGCTGTGGAGTCGGTAGATAAATTCTCCGACAGTTTTTGATACTTCCGACTCCATGACTCCAACTCCTCTGTTTTTAATATGCTAATGTATTTTATACATTCATACAGTCAATAAAAAGCATGCTTCATGGTCACTCATCGTTTATGCACTGCGTGCATTGGGCTTTATTCTTATAACAGAGAAGTAATTAATTATGACTGTTTGTGAATTGGGACATTTAAACTTGCTTTATTTTTTTTTTTTATTCCCATTTAAATTTAGTAGGAGTCGGAGTCGGTTCATTTTTTGCCGACTCCGACTCCAGGTACCCAAAATTGCTTCCGACTCCTCGACTCCGACTCCACAGCCCTGCTACAGTCCCCCTTCCAGTGGCCCACAACCGGGCCGCCCTGTGAATGTGCATCATGCACTCGTTTGTTCATGCGTGCAAGCACACACGGAGGGGGAGGAAGGCAGCCAAGTTGACCAGGTTGCCTAGGGCACCAGGCCACCCCCCCACTGTTGCATTGTAGGCAGTTCCCCCATTTTTGCCTACCCCTAGTCCCCGCCCTGAACTAAAGAGGAGAAGAGGTAAAAACAGTAGGTTATGTTTAATCAAATTGAAGGACCAAGACTCGTGTTAAAGCAGCTTTTAAACAGTGTGCAATTGTGCAATTGTAATTTAATTATACAATTACAGTGGAGGAAATAATTATTTGACCCCTCACTGATTTTGTAAGTTTGTCCAATGACAAAGAAATGAAAAGTCTCAGAACAGTATCATTTCAATGGTAGGTTTATTTTAACAGTGGCAGATAGCACATCAAAAGGAAAATCGAAAAAATTACTTTAAATAAAAGATAGCAACTGATTTGCATTTCATTGAGTGAAATAAGTTTTTGAACCCTCTAACAAAAAAAGACTTAATACTTAGTGGAAAAACCCTTGTTTGCAAGCACAGAGGTCAAACGTTTCTTGTAATTGATGACCAAGTTTGCGCACATTTTAGGAGGAATGTTGGTCCACTCCTCTTTGCAGATCATCTCTAAATCCCTAAGGTTTCGAGGCTGTCTCTGTGCAACTCTGAGCTTGAGCTCCCTCCATAGGTTTTCTATTGGATTAAGGTCCGGAGACTGACTAGGCCACTCCATGACCTTAATGTGCTTCTTCTTGAGCCACTCCTTTGTTGCCTTTGCTGTATGTTTTGGGTCATTGTCGTGCTGGAACACCCATCCACAACCCATTTTCAGTTTCCTGGCAGAGGGAAGGAGGTTGTTGTTCAGGATTTCACGATACATGGCTCCGTCCATTTTCCCGTTAATGCAAATAAGTTGTCCTGTGCCCTTAGCAGAAAAACACCCCCAAAATGTTTCCACCCCCATGCTTGACAGTGGGGACGGTGTTTTGGGGGTCATAGGCAGCATTTTTCTTCCTCCAAACACAGCGAGTTGAGTTAATGCCAAAGAGCTCTATTTTGGTCTCATCAGACCACAGCACCTTCTCCCAGTCACTCACAGAATCATTCAGGTGTTCATTGGCAAACTTCAGACGGGCCTGCACATGTGCCTTCTTGAGCAGGGGGACCTTGCGAGCCCTGCAGGATTTTAATCCATTGCGGTGTAATGTGTTTCCAATGGTTTTCTTGGTGACTGTGGTCCCTGCTAATTTGAGGTCATTAACTAACTCCTCCCGTGTAGTTCTAGGATGCTTTTTCACCTTTCTCAGAATCATTGACACCCCACGAGGTGAGATCTTGCGTGGAGCCCCAGAGCGAGGTCGATTGATGGTCATTTTGTGCTCCTTCCATTTTCGAACAATCGCACCAACAGTTGTCACCTTCTCTCCCAGCTTCTTGCTAATGGTTTTGTAGCCCATTCCAGCCTTGTGCAGGTCTACAATTTTGTCTCTGACATCCTTGGACAGCTCTTTGGTCTTTCCCATGTTGGAGAGTTTGGAGTCTGCTTGATTGATTGATTCTGTGGACAGGTGTCTTTTATACAGGTGACTAGTTAAGACAGGTGTCCTTAATGAGGTTGACTAATTGAGTAGAAGTGTCTAACCACTCTGTGGGAGCCAGAACTCTTAATGGTTGGTAGGGGTTCAAAAACTTATTTCACTCAATGAAATGCAAATCAGTTGCTATCTTTTATTTAAAGTTATTTTTTCGATTTTCCTTTTGATGTGCTATCTGCCACTGTTAAAATAAACCTACCATTGAAATGATACTGTTCTGAGACTTTTCATTTCTTTGTCATTGGACAAACTTACAAAATCAGTGAGGGGTCAAATAATTATTTCCTCCACTGTATATCTTTTCATGCAAATTGGGTAGCCTAGTTGTATAATTAAAAGAATTTAATTTTATGTTTAGACGGGAATCATTTTTTGCAAGAAAAATGTGTAATTGCAAAAATCTAGATGGGTCTTTTAATTTATATAACATTTTAGACAATGTAGTGGGATGTAATAATGCAGATGTACTTGGGTCATCAATCATTTTATTTTCCATAAGCTTAGTACTTTTGTTTAATAAATATGACAAGTCTATATCGCCAACAGAACTTAAAATAAAATAGAAGGTGGACTAGAGGAAGTGTTTTTCTGTACTTTCCACCTAGAAACTAGAAAATTCCCTTATAGAGTATTGAGCTTAGATGCAATCCATCAATCAAGCTTAGTTTAGGATTATAGACTGTGACAGGGTTAGTAGTGTAAGCCTGATCACATTGCTGTATTATTACATTTACACAGACTTGACATACCTCTGGTGGTGTGATTTGCGATATCATTTGAAAGAAGCAAGAAAGGGATGATGGATCATATACCTAAAGAACTATAATCCCAAGATACCCTAGGCATAAATGTCTTCACAGCCATCAGAACTACTAAGAAATTGAGTACCATAGCCATACAAAAATAGATGTTCTTGTTAATTGCTATAAATAGCTTACCCTTAATAACGTATCATTTAATACAACGCTTACTACAACTTATATAAAACATTAATACATTTCCTTATAACAAACTCAAACTATATATTATGAAAACTCATTCTCTAATAATTTCCTTTCTAGAGGACTTGTGGGAAATGAATAGCTTATGTCTCAGATACACTGCTGTAAGAAGCACACTTCTTAAAATGGCACATAGGTTGCATTGTCCATTTGAGGTGATATTCTTTATTATCTAGCTGTGCTTTCCTGTAGGGCATCGCAAATTTATGTAGGACCACTGTTATTTTCTTCTTGTCATTCATATTCATTCCTATCTTCCCCCAACTACTTGTGGGGAAATTAATTAACACCCTGTTGTGAAGAAAACACTCTACTTACAAAAAGGGCAAAATTTATTGTCTACATTTGTTTATTTGTTGTAAATTACTAGTATCTGTTATTCAATAACATTTGATTAATGTGTTAGTTGAAGGTTCTGCTGCTAACGTATAGCAGCCATGGGTCTGTATGGTCCACTTGACCCTAAGGACAAGAATAGTTTCTATTCTACAATTAAAAAGTTATATTTGCTCCAGGGCTAGTATCATTTTGTCTATGACTTAAATTCAAGGCTCACTGATAGTTCAGTCTTTGTATTTTACCATATGCAAACATTTGTAATGGTTTTATTATGATTTACAGCTCAACAAGACCGTTAAGCTGGCCATTTGGTCTCCAAATGAGTGGATCTTTTCCCAGTATGTAATATCAGGCTGATCTCATCATTTGTGTCTAGGGCCAAACAACTGGATCACAATGACAGGAATACAGGCAGTTGGGACAAGGACTGAATCAACAAGCTGATGTGGGCTTTGACATGGGAAAATCAAACCTGCCCGATTGGTATCTGAAGGATTTTCGGCCAGATATCGGTTGGGTAGGGCCATTGAAGGGCCCCATACACGGGTAGATAAGCTGCCGAATCGGTCTGAAGTGGCAGCTTAAATCTGCCTATGTATGGCCACTTTAAAACTTAACCTGTCATAAAAGACCAATAATAAGGACAGACTCTTTGAGGTTGATAAAATAAATTGTACCGTTTATTGAGTGCATTTTACAAATGATTTAAATATTTGGTTTCATTATAAGAAATATTCTATATTTCCTTTACTTAAAGATCAAAGCCTGAACACTTAACAAATAATGATTTTAGAGACTTTTCAATAATTCAGCAACGTGTTTTAATGGAAGAAAATGAAATGAAATTAAAGTAGAAATATTATATGAATGGTGTTATCCTAGTTTAGAGGAAAGAGCCACATTAATTTGAAATATTGTGGTTTCCTGAACAAGAATTTTGGTATTGTATTTTATTGATCTCTAGCCAGATTTCATTAATGATAAAAAAATAGTTAAGGAGAAGTCTTGCTTCAACTAATGTTACTTTTATGAAGGATCAGGTTTAATGCCTGGCAGTAACGTTGTATAGACATCTTTTGAATTCATATTATTATGGATTTGTCTTAGGGATTATGTAATAAAATCAAATTGTTTGTACTGCAGCATCTAATCATTACATAGAAAACACTACTATGGATAAGACCTGGTGCTAGTTTTGCACATGTTTAAGGAAATCACATTGCTTCAATATTACAAATTCAACTGATAAAAAAACTCAAAAAATAAAACAAAATCAGAAATCTCACATTCGAAAAATGTATACAATTTTAATAAACCCATACCTTTAATGAACATGTTTTTTATTCCTTGTTTTTAACATCTATATGTATGCAAAGCATGAACTGTTCTAAGTATTTAATCAAGTACAAGAGCCTAATTTTTTCTGTGTTGATTATGAACGAAACTTGATTAATTAGGAGTGTTGGAGGAAGATTTTCATGTAAATGGCAGAGCCCTCAATATTCAGTAATACAAAATATGATTTTTGCATTTCAGCTCCAGTAATGTATTTTGTGGCATAAATTGATATACTTTTTTTTTAGTTCATTATTTTTTGTTGCTGAGAAATGTACTTTTGTATTCATCACTGTGGAACAAGCCTCCACTAGTTCCCAAAGCAATTATCTGCATTTTTATGTTTACAAGTAACACAAAAGGGCCTTGCTATGTTACAAAAGTATCTCACATCAGTACAGCAGTGGGACCCCCCTTTGTCAGCACTCATGAAATATTAAAGTTACACAGTGGCATAAAGTATTATTATATCTTTTTTATATACCCCCTATAAATTTTCACCTTGCAAGTGGTAAGGATAACACTGCCTTGCTCCCACTGGTTCTCTGCTCTGCATCTAGCTGCAGGTTTTAGTATGGTGCTAGCTGCAGACCCCTGATGAAAGTGCTTTTTAAATAACCACTAAGGATTTAAGGAGAACTAAACCTTACCAAAGAAGTGAGCTAGAATTTCTACATATTCGATTTTGGGCTATGACAGTAGTGAAGGTCTGTGCCTTAAAAATGCCCCCAGGAGCTGCCCATCTTTTCTTCTTCTGATTCAGAGCACATGCTTTTGGTTGCTAATATTTACTTAAGCTTAAGGGCTGATTCTCAACATACACTTTATGTAAGTCACAATACAAGGCGAATTAGTTAGATTCACATAACATAGCAACTCAGAAAACGTTGCATTCTTTATCACAGAAAATCAACCCTGTGGCATTGGCTCAGATGACATGACAAACCTTATTTTCCGCTTAATAAGTTCTGACGACTCCTTGACTTCTAAAGAGCCGCTCAGAGTAGAATGAGCATGTCCAGTGTCACTAACAGTCAAAAAATGGCAGAACAAGATCCAAGATGGTGAGCTACTGTGAAAAACTTTGAAGTCATGGATCATTACTGCCATTGGACTTCTGAACCTCTCTGCTGGAACAGTAAGTCCCTAGGACTTTAATTTATTGTTTTCATTACACTACTACAAAAGTAAAAATAAAGAAGTAATGTGGTCATTTAAAATTAAAAAAATATACAATTTTGAAATATTATAAAAGCTTGTTTGTCGATAGGTGTCAGGATCAACTTATTTAAAACATCCTACTGAGAACACATTTTTGTTGCTTCAAATATAAATCAAGTCTGTCGAGTAAATATTCATCCAGCTGTATGGAACTACATAGTTACTGAGGCTGAAACAAAACAATTAATTAAAAACCTTATTACCATCATCACAGTTCCAAGAGTTGTGGAATTTTTAATATCCCATGAGTGATGAAAATTAAAGGAGCTTGACACGTGAACATTTAAAGCGGTGGTGTGCAATGGAGATATAATAATAATTAACTGGTATGGACATAATGTCAAGGTCAGTGAGGAGATTTAAAAATCTAGAATTTTTATTGCACTGGGCTTCAGAACATGAAAAATTGTTTTCAGGGTTTAATGGTCCTTAAAAGGCTGTGATTCTGGCAAATCCAAGAACTGTAAAATTGCTCTTTGACTGCTGCTTTAGGCTGGGCTAGATTCAAAAGTAGTGGGCTAGGGGTGGCAACAAGGCACCCTCCCTCCCACCCACTACCAGCCTCTAACTTGCGTGTCTTTCTGTCTTTCTGATGCCCAAGGTAGACAGGACTTTGCACCTTCTAGAGCTGCTCATCATACAGAGAACTACAACACTGGGGTGTGCTCTTGCACTTGTGCCCCCAGGGGTTGGAATATACCCCTATTATTAAACTAGGGTGTGCACTAATGCCAGAACAAGAATGGACCAGAGGTTATTAACATAGCAGCATAAAATATTGGTTTGCCGTGCTGTATAGAGTGGGGTATTATGATCCTTTCATATGTATGTATAAGTGTGACATTTTGCAACTTTATCCTATGTCTTTCTATGTGCTCTAGAATAATCAAAATTTAGTCCCATTTATTTGTCTTGATTTAACTCTGGTCAGTCAATATCTTATCCATCACTCTAGTCTCAAGTGATAAGGCTCTTTCTTTTAAAATATGTCCATTACCTCAGCTTTGTTCATACCCTTTGGCACTATATCATGGGTCTGAGGAGATTAAAAAAACCTGCTCAGACCCACCCTTAATATGGTGCCAAAGGATTAGCTAAAGTTCTCACAAAGGAGCTGCAGGCATGTGCCGTCTGGCACAGTGTGTTTTCTTCACAGTCATTTCTCTAAATAGTCTTCATCAATGTAATTTTTCTGTAGACTGGTGTTTCTATTAAGTCTTCCATGTTACCACTGTGCTAATACTTATTTACACAGACATTTTCTTCTTTTAAACAGACTAAGGAAAATACCTCATTTAGCACAATTACCTTCTCAGCCTTTAAAAAATAAACTGTACTGTTCAAATGAATAAAACATTTGCTCTTCCTTTAGAAAAAGATTGGATTCCATACTACTGAAAATAATTGAATATTAATGTGATTTTTAGAGGTATATTAATCATATGCCTCTAAAAATCCTATAGAAATCAATAGATAACAGCAGACATGTATGGATTAAGGAAACCCCTTTTTCTCAATCCATACATGTGTGCTTTTTCTGCTTCACTGCATTTAGGCCATTTAGTGGTATGTATATTATGCATTGCAATTGAGAAAATTGTTTTGTTTAAATTTACTATATATTTCAAAGATAGTAGCTTTGTTCTCCTAATTGTGGTGTGCCCTCCAAAATTATATTGCTTAGCCCCTTTTTATAACCCCATTTTATTTTGTACACAAACTTGCATTGTGTTGTTGTTTTCTGTCACATTTACTGCTCTGTTGCACATAACTAATACTTATTTTAGGCTTGGGCCAAACATAGAACATACTTCTTACTGTCTACAGAAATACCCAAGAAGATTTAACGTGTAGTAAAACCTATGGTTAGTGTCACTTGAGCCAGTCACTGGGTTACCAATAGCCTACAACTCAGGAAACACAGAGAGCAGATGCTGACCTAGTACAAGTGATGGACATCAACAAGATGAACAACAAATTCTAAGACAACTTGATGGTACAACCTATCACTGTTAGGGTAACCACTTAGTACTTTACTAACCCAGCTGGTAAAAATGACATTTGGTACAAATTTTATACATATAAAAGAAAGATAACAGAGAAAGGAAGGCCTGCATGATCACCCTATACCTGCTTAGTGAGGCCAAATTATGCACATTTATTTTTCTTCTAGCATCCTTAACTGAATTAGCTGCATGACATAGGGCCAAATTGAAATACTATTTGAGGTCCCAACCAGAAAACTAGCGATTCTGACCTTCCTGTTCATCTTGAGTGACTGACTTGATTCAATATTTGAAATACCAGCCATAAATCAACACATGGCTCCAAACCTGATGGCGTGCTGTAGTAGTTTCCACCAGAACATTAACCATTAGCATGTTATTACTGTTTCCTTTCACAGTATTTTGCAGGTAGAGTGATATGGTTCCTTCCAAGAGTGCCAGCTTGATTCAGTAAGGTGAAAACACTGAACAGAGAGTTACACACAAGATGACATCCAGTAAAGACTAAAACAATCATCAGACAGTTTTATTTTTGCTTTCACCACCCCTAATTTGACCTCAAATTGCACTTTAAACCCTATCTAGGAGCCTTTTCTAACACACCTGCATTATATAATCCACAACCAATTAATTTAGTACAGTTTTAGTACCGGGCTATTCCTTAAAACTGGAAGATAACCAGAAACAATAAACATCATCACTATCATGTCAGCTACAACTTCCATTAGGATATCTGTGGGGAAAGAAAATTGCTGTACACAAGGGCTTGTATAAAGGGAATACAACCTGCAGTGAATTCCATATTTCAGTGAATCTGCTATACAGTATAGTGTATACTGGGAATAGTTAAGCTAATGGCCTGGTTGGTTTGTAAAAAACAATATAGTCTAATTAGCCCATCATTTTTCTGCTAAGACTAACGACTGCTCTAATAATTTCAGCAATGTATATTTATCTTTTAGACACAGGAAAGGTGAGCTGCATACAACATTTTTGTGTACACAGATATGCACAAAAAATATGAAGCAATTGTCATACTATGCTTAAAAAACATCTTGCACTCTTCATCATTCTCTCTAGCTATAGTGTGATAAATACCACTTACATTTACTATAGTGAACACTGCCTGAAATTATCTTGCTAGTTTTCATTAAGTTAATGGCAAATTTATACAGTACCACAAATATCCAAACATGAGGGAATAATTATACTGATTACTGACTTGTTTTGCAGGAAAATACAAACAGTTCTTGTTTTTACAAGTTGCTGATCGTTTAGGAAATATGCCTAAACAATACATTTAGAAATGTAATCGGCATTATGTAATAAACACCATTAATTGAATTCAAATTAGCAAAAATAAGAATAGAAATTCACATTTCACAAGGCAACAATGTTCTTTAGTTTATTGTATTGAGCATTGCTCAGATTTGCTTAGTTGAGACCTGCTTAAAGGTGTCATAGTTTTTGGGGCTCAAAATAACTGATTCATTTGGGTGTTTAATAGCGCTTCTGTTTGGAATTTCAGCAGCTGGTTGCAAACTTCTTGTTTACCTTAGCAACCAGGCACTGGTTTGAATTAGAGCATGGAACATGTAGGAGCAATTTAATCAATAGTGAACTGCACACTCCAAAAAGTACAAAAAAAAGCAACATTTATTTATCAAATACGATTTAGCCCAAAAAGTGTCTTTATCAGGGGTTAAAAAGGGTACAAAATTGGGTTACATCAATCCATATAACTGTTTGCCAAGTTATTTTTTATAAACAAATAGTGATTTAAATTTGTTTTAATTTGTTTTACCATTTTTTATATATTTGTCTCTTCCAGGTATCAGATCCACACAGGCCTTCAGCATTCTATAATAAGACCATCACAGCCTAACTGTTTGCCACTGGACAATATGACACTGCCTCAGAAACTTAAGAAGGCTGGCTATCAAACACATATGGTTGGAAAATGGCATTTAGGATTTTATAAGAAAGAATGTATGCCAACTCAGAGGGGATTTGATTCTTTCTTTGGCTCACTTTTGGGTAGTGGAGACTACTACAATCATTATAAGTGTGACAGCCCTGGTATATGTGGATATGACCTCTATGAGAATAATAATGCGGCTTGGGACCAAGACAATGGTATTTATTCAACAGAAATGTATACACAAAGAGTACTGCAAATTTTATCCAGCCACAATCCCAACAAACCATTATTCCTTTATATTGCTTATCAAGCGGTTCACTCTCCTTTACAAGCCCCTGGAAATTACCTGGACAATTATAACTCAATACTAAATGAAAACAGGAGAAGGTATGCTGCCATGCTGTCATGTTTAGATGATGCTGTTAATAATGTAACAACTGCTTTGAAAAAATATGGTTTCTATGACAACAGTATTATAATTTATTCATCAGACAATGGTGGCCAGCCAATGGCTGGAGGCAACAACTGGCCACTACGTGGGAGTAAGGGGACATACTGGGAGGGGGGAATACGAGCTGTTGGATTTGTACATAGCCCAATTTTGAAAATGAAAGGTTATATTTGTAAAGAGCTTGTTCATATAACAGACTGGTTTCCAACATTAGTCACTTTGGCAGGAGGGGAAATTGATGAGGAAATACAATTAGATGGCTATGACATTTGGGAGACCATAAGTGAAGGAAAACGTTCCCCAAGGCAAGAAATTCTGCACAATATCGACCCCATGTATACTAAGGCCAGAAATGGTTCTTGGGCTGCTGGTTATGGTATTTGGAATACTGCAATTCAATCAGCAATACGAGTAAACCATTGGAAACTGCTAACAGGAAATCCAGGTTATGGAGATTGGATTCCTCCTCAGAGCTTTAGCAATGTAGGACCCAACCGCTGGCACAATGAAAGAGTGACATTAGCAAGTGGAAAATCTGTATGGCTTTTTAACATAACAGCTGACCCATATGAAAGAATAGATCTGTCTGACAGGTACCCCGATATTGTAAAGCAGCTGTTAAGAAGACTTGCACAGTTTAATAAAACTGCAGTTCCAGTGCGGTACCCTCCTAGAGATCCAAGGAGTAACCCTAAACTTAATGGAGGGGTATGGGGCCCATGGTACAAAGACCACTCTAAACGAAAGAATCCTAATGCAAAAAAATCTAAGAAGACCAAGAAAAAGCAAAATCATAGAAAACAACAGTATTCTGGTTGCCAACCTGTTTCAGTGAATTCATAGATACATTGGGGCTAAAGTAATAAATGGTGCTACATACAAATGTTTTTGCCTGTAAAAAAATTGTTTTTCACTTCTGCTAAGTTACTGTATATTTTTTGTATTCCATTTTCTCTTTTTTTTTTGGTTCTTAAATTTACTCTTGTTTGGGAAGACCTTATATTTATATATATATATATATTAAAAAAAAATTACCAAGCATCATACTGCAGAGTATCTACCTTTACAAATCATCAAGCTAATAGAATTGATGTAGTGGCCCTACACTGTACTCAGGGATTTAGTTAGTGGGTAAGTCTTAGTATTTACAAATTGATAAAGCATAAAATACATATTGGCACATTAAAGCATATTATATTTATTTTCCGAGCTATATATATTTGCAATAGTTCAGTGTGTAAGGCATTATCTACAAACATTTTTTTTCTATTGCTTGTTGCCTTTCTAGGGCCCTGTCAGAGTTCTCATAAAACATGTTTCCTAATTTTGCACACTTTAGTAGCTAAGTCATTTAAAGGGGGCCTATCACCCATATATAAAAAGATGTATAATAATAAAGCCATACCTGTTATAAAGTCTTTTAGAAAACTCAGCTGTCAATGATATATTGCTTTCACAATCCACACTTCCTAGGTGTCACTGCACTCCTCTTATCCCCCCTCCTCACTGTCTATAATTGTGTATTCAGTGCATGGGCATAGGAATCAGGTCCCCCACTTTGGCACATAAACAAGATGTTGGTATGATACAAAGCTTGTCTTAATAACAAAATGACTCCTGTCTAGTTGCTGTAATTCTGGAAATTTGCTGGAAACTTTTAACTAATTGATATAGTGTTAGTAAAGTCTGTTTTGCTTGACTAACATGACAAGGACTAACATGGATTTGGAATTAATTCTTTGGGTGACAGGTCCCCTTTATGGTAATAAGGGTGCAGTGATATAAAAGCCTAGCCTAATGCACTTTCCAATACAGATACTGTTGTTATAAAACCAAATGTATATTTGTGCCAATGTTAATCTGTAATTCTTACTCATTTTGAGAAAGTTACTGTACATTCACTTTGTTCTTGCATAGGGAAGTGTAACTAAATGGGAATGCCAACATCCTTTCTATCAGAACCAGGTGCATAGTTCGTACATCTCTGTTCCACATATTAGTGATGTTTTAATAGAAAATGTCCTACCCTCTAGAGATGGACATGTAGAGGGAACCCTTCAAACACGTGCCTTCCATTATATTTACTAAGAACACTGTGAAGCTTGTATATTTGCCAGTGTGTAAGTGTGATTTATAAGCACAAGTCAAATATGGTGTAGAATTATTGTACCATGATGATTGCTCACTCAGCTTAGGGATTTTCCAAATACAACAAATTAGAAATTAAAATTGAATTTGTTCAATTATTAGGAATTGTAATGATAAATGTACTGTATATTGAACTCTTCAATACATGTTTGGTCTCTAGATAATTTCTCTTACGGTTTAGCTAGAAAACCAAAGGAATGAAGTGTTTATGTTAAATGACAGAAATAATGATGTAATGAAAACTGTCGCAATTTAAAAAAATGTATTGTAACAATAGTTACATTTTATATATATTAAATTATTTTATTTTTATGTACAAAATGTGTTGGAAGTATTACAAAACAATTTCAATGATTAACATTCTTAGCGACATAGTTGAATATGTTTAGAGGGCTATCATCTGCACAAAAACTATTATTTTTATTTATCCCAGTTCATGAAATAATACTGTTCACATTTTCTCAGTTCATCTAGTGGGGGAATTTGTGAGGCAAGCACTCCTCATATTTTCAGTAGAATATTCTCACATCAATTTTTGCCACTTGATCCATAAAAGTAAGAATGGTGTGCTGTATTGGATAGAATGGTTCTCAGCACAAGATGTCTAGGAGGTAGGAGATTTTTGAGAAAATGGATAAATCTTAAAATCAATTTTGCATTTAGAGTGAGATTTCTCATACTCACTATCTTGACCTTGGATAGTGCATTTAAATGTTTATGGTCTAAAAATCTCTACTAATTGGTGTTACAACACTCATTAAGGGGCAGATTTATCAACATCAGATTTTGATGGTTTTAGAGGTTTTCTCTGAAAACGTAATTTTTTTCATTTCGCCGCACAAATGAAAGAGTAAAAAAAAAATGTAAAACCACGAAGCAAAGAAGTAATAGTAAGTTGAAAAAGGACGGCTGCCATTGACTTCTACATCATGACCTCGACAGCTTTTAGATTTGTTGCCGGTTTTGTTGCATAATACTTGGCAAAAAAAACTTTTTAAGTAAAAAAAAAATATTTTTAGCAAAAAAATTATGAAAAAAATCACCTTTTGGGGCAGATTTATCAAAATGTAACTTTGTGAAGAAAATAGATGTGAAAATAATAACTGCGACAAAACTCATATGACTTTTCTTTTTGAATTCTAAGGTGACAGAATATTCTTGCACATGTTTTGTCTTTGAAAAGAAGTTGTACGCTGTTCCATTCCATTCATTGTTTCATTCATTTTAAGGTTAAAAAACTTGAATGGCTTAATGGGGAAAGTATATAAATAAATTGAGTTGTTAGAGACAACTCTCATTGACTTCTATGGAACCTCACCAGCTTTTCATGGTCATTGAGAATATTCTCAAGTATATACACGGTTTTCGCTGTGTTTTTTCTCAAGGCTTAACAGCCCTTACCGGGATTGAGGTCAGGACCAAGTTGAAAGCTGGGTTCAGAATGTACAATACCAAGGGGTTAAACAAGTGTCAGGCTGAATTCAGGCAAAAGTTTCTGGCAGGCGGCAATCAGCGCAGTCAGGAGCTGAGCAGAGAGTCTAAACCGGTAGATAAAGCAAAAATAACAATTTAGGCACACCCAGGAGCTTTCCAAAAAAAGACCTATAATCAAACATTGAACCCAGGTACTGAGCATCCTTTTATTTAGAATTTGGCGAAAACCACTTGGCATCTGTGGGTGTTGACGCTTTGAAGGAGGTGCCGCCAGGAAGAAGCATGGCCAGCAGCGCACCTGACAGCTCTCTGTATTCACCAAGTGGCTAATTAGGGATACCACATTAGAATTTTCCATTTAACTGGGTTTGGATCCTATTTATATACACTGTGTTACTGATTCAATTGATTTATGTGCAAATCCACTCAACATTTAATATATATATTGTATATTTTGATGATGATGATTTTTCCTCGTATAGGTTCACTAACAAGCATTGATGAATAAAACCTTATAACGTTCAGCAATGCAGGAGTTGTACTATTGGCGCCAATAAGGAAAAGGTTGGTCATACAGCAAATACTGTAGCTCATTAGGTCAGATTTACATGTCTGCTTGATGAGTTTTCCAGGTACAGGTATGGGACCCGTTATCCAGAATGCTCGGGACCTGGGATTTTCCAGATAAGGGGTCTTCCATAATTCGGATCTCCTACCTTAAGTCTCCTAAAAAATATATTTACACAGTAATTAAACCCAATAGGATTGTTTTGCCTCCAATAAGGATTAATTATAGTTTAGTTGGGATCAAGTACAAGGTACTGTTTTATTATTACAGAGAAAAAGGAAACCATTTTAAAAATGTGAATTATTTCATTAAAATGGAGTCTATGGGAGATGGACTTTCCGCAATTCAGAACTTTCTGGATAATGGGTTTCCAGATTAGGCGTCCGATACATGTAATAGGCCCAAGGGAACCACCCTGGGCTCTCTAGAAGACTGTCTCTGATTGACTTAATTGCTTTCCAATAGAATTGTTTTGCCACCATATTGATTCATACAGTTAGGATCAAATACAAGGTATTGTTATCATTATAGAGAAGAATAAAATTGTGTTAAAAAATCTGAATTATTTGCTTAAAGTGGACCTGTCACCCAGGCATAAAAAGCTGTATAATAAAAGCCCATTTCAAATTAAATATGAAGCCCAAACACATCCAAACCCATTATAAAAAAAATTAAAAATCCCAACTGTCAATCACATATTGCCTGCCCCGCCTCTATTCCTTAGGCATTTACTTTCAATTCTGAACTTCTTAGATGTTGCTGCACTCCTCACATTTCCCCTCACAATCTAATTGTGTAACCAGTGCATGGATATGGGTATCAGGTCCCCCCATACTGGCACAGTATTGTGTCCACAAAATGGTGCCTGCCTGCTTGCTGCAACTGTGAATTCCAAGGCTGAAGAAAATAAGATTAAACTAATTTATATAGTGTAAGTAAAGTTTATTTTTCTTGACAAACACAATAGAAAACAATCTGGAATTATTTCTTAGGGTGACAGGTCCCCTTTAAACTGGACTGTATGGGAGAAGGCCTTTCACAATTCTGAGCTTTCTAAATAATGGGCCTCCAAATAAGAGATACCTATACATTTATATAATTTTTAATTTTACCCAAATATTTATTCACCCACATGAATCCACATACCATGAAAAAAATGAAAATAATTCAAATAAGCATGGCAACCACCGAACTGCAATATTCAATTAAAAATAGTTCAGAGTTCAGATACATACAAGTTTCACACAGACAATTAACTTAGAATGTTGGAATATTCTGTACTCTCTGAACTACCAAAAACTGGAATCGTCGATGCAAAAGAAGCACTCTTTTACCTACTGAATGTTTGCTTTATTTAGACTATTGAGAAACTCCCGCACTTAAATCATAAAAGAGATTATAGGGCTCATTTACTAAGCAACTGCAAGTGTGATCACTCTAAAATGTTGTATATATCGATGCCATTCATTACTTCTAAACACACTCCTTGCCAGTGCGCTGAATAGTGCGTCTGTTGATAACAGGGTTCCTAACAGGTTGTGTCAATAGGCTTAACAGTGCCAAAATAATTACAAACTAATGCTGCTTTAACTACACATACCAGAAATGACACAATCCCCACTGACAATTTTGACTACAAATTACACACTGAACTGCATTTGTAGATGACTCTTTGGAACCCAAAAATTCAAGTTTTTTACATCATTACACAAGTTTTAGTAGGCAAGTTTTTTGTCCGAACAGTACTATTTTAGCAAAAGGATATCCTTAAAAATTAATGTTGCTATAAATGCCACATTTTATATAAACTTACTGCACCAGCTTAAAGGTACAGCATCTCTATAGTAGTAATGATCCAGGCCTTCAAGGTTGCCACAGGAGCTCCCGATCTTGGATTTTTTTAAAAGTGTCAGTGACACTGCACATGCTCAGTGGGCTCTGGGCAGCTGTTTAGAAGGTAAGCTTAGGGGTTGTCACAAGTTATCAAGCAAAAAATAAGATTGGCCTGTCATAGAAGCTGATACTACAGGGCTGATTATTAAATTTGGGTGTTGGTTGCACTGGTTTTAGAGCTGCCATGTACTAGTAATCTGTATTATTTACTAATCAGCGTTATATTGTGACCTTTATATTCTATATATAAAGTATATTGTGAGTCAGTCCCTAAGCTCAATAACTGACAGCAGCACAAAACATGTGTAGTAAATTAGCAGAAAAGAAGATGGGGGGCTACTGGTTGCATCTTTGAAGGCACAGATCTTCCCTGCTAAAGGGCTGTGGGTGCCTTGGGCAGGTACAGAAACCCAAAGCACAGTGTGCAACATTTCTACCCTACGGTTATAGTTAGAATTTATTTCTCTAACTGAACACATTTCATGCCAATTCACAGCTTTGCTATACAAAAGGACTAGAAGCAGCAGACTCAGGCACTCTGAGAGGAATGAGCAGAACGCTTCCCAACCCACAGCCTACAGAATGTGTAAATATATAACTGTTTATCCTAGACTACATTTGTACATCTTAAAATTTGCCTTCAAATGAAACCACAATAAAATAGACAGAGCTTTTAGCATTCTATAAAAGCGTTCTCTCTCAACAGATGTTAGGAAATCCATTTGGTTTAGATGTAAACACAGCCCAGATCAAATCCTATTCAGATGTATGTGTTTATTTGTATTGTATCAACAACGATAACACATCAGAGTCAGATTAAGATCACAGCAAGATAAAATGGTCAGAATGTTTTGGGGCAGAGGAAAATATATGATTATGATCATAAAAAACAGTAGTAAAAAAATCTTCTTGAAAACCGGAAAAGTGAAGCAGAGCCAACCTATCATGTGAAAAGCTCAGTTCAATCCACAAAAGGAACCCATATAATTGCCCTGGAGAGGTGGGAGGTATGGTTTCATTTTTTATTCCAATGGCAAATAATTTTGTGCTTTTGGATCACTTGGTGACTTTACTTGTCAGTTAAGCTATCTCTATTATATATTATAGGATCTATTTCTTGAACCTCTTTCAAGAGGCAGCCTCACCTTTAACTGAATCACACAAAACCGTGGACAGGGTGCTAGTGTAAAAATACACATTGTGATTGACTGAAAGTAGCAGGGCATGGGAAGGATTGGGAAAGTGAAATCAGATCTGGATTAAGACTAAATGAGGCCCTAGATAGAGTAGTGCTTTTGGGGGTTCCTACCTTCAACTCCTAGACCCTTGCAATTATATTGCAGGCAGCCAGATGACTAGACTTGCCTTGGGGAGAGAAATTATTGGTGGAGCACAATGAGGGCCGAGGGCAGGCAGCACCATTGGAGCAGTTAGAGGAACTAAAAGTAATGTTGTGCACTGCTAAGCTCATTCATTCTCTATGAGCTAAACCGACTGTATCAGTGCTTTTAATCTGGTCTGCTCCTCCCCTATGCTACATTGTGAGTGGGGTTTCAGTGGCGCAACGTCAAAACAAGGGGAAGGGAAGCAGCAGGCAGGCAACTGAGTTACGAGTGATACGTTGTAATAGAACATGAACATTTGCAGTTTCCTCCCAAATCTTTGCAGTTCTAGTCAGGAAAACTAGACCCCTAAAACTAGTCAGGCCCTAGGCAAGTGCCTAGGGCACCTAATCTGGCCCTGGCAGAAATAATTTAGATTGAAGAAAATGTGAGCTAAATAAAGAGAAAAAGGAGAGACAGGTAGAAAGTGTGCAAAGAGGATGGAAAATGAAATGAGTGAAAGCAAATGATGACAAAAGTCATCACTCATGTAAACCAAAGCAAAAATGTAATCCTCACTTGAATCTGCTACATAACTGTTTTTCACTAGAGTATCTGTATCAGTTTCCTCTCTGTAGCTAATTTTCTATTAGTCCAGTCAACAGAATGGAGCTGCGGGGGCATCAGAATTACAGTCCGATCACGAATGCTGAAGTGGCTGAAGCAGAGACCATACCTGATTTACAGTCTGGACATCTTGGATCTGACAAATCTGATTATCATAACTGAACAACACAGGCGCTGTTGTTTTTTTTATAAGTTCCGTTTTAATTTTTAATTTAATATGCAAATGATAAGCTGGCTATAAATACATAATACTGAAAAACAGAGTTAATATTGCTGAATAAACATTGGAATAACGTGGAATTTATTTGGGTTCTCTTGGGTATATTATATTTTTATATAAAAAACTTCAGCACAGAGTGTAAAGGTGAAGGTGAGGTTATTCTTTTGAAGTGGTGGATAAAACATGATGTGAAGGCTAATGTTACGAAGGGTGACTAGTGTGCTGCATGGAAATGCCAAGGGACATTTCTCATCTCAACTTGCTGCATCTTCAAGATTCACTTCCCAGTTACATCCAACGTAATCTGACTGGGAAGTGATTTGTAGCCAAATCCTAGCCCTGATGCAAATGTGTTATGCCAACACAGGCAGTGGCAAAGTGCCCACTCACTAGTGAATAAACAGCATTTGGTGCAGCTGCAGCAAAACTGGTAAAGAAATAGTAACTGATCCCTTAGAGATGTAGCGAACTGTTCGCCGGCGAACTAATTCGCACGAAAATCGGGTGTTCGCAAGTTCGCGAACTTTTAGCGATGTTCGCAATTTTGGGTTCGCCTTAGCTGGAGCCAAATTTTGACCTCTCACCCCAGAGCCAGCAGATACATGGCAGCCAATCAGACAGCTCTCCCTCCTGGACCACCCTCGGACCACTCCCTTCCATATATAAACCGAAGCCCAGCAGCCATTTTACATTCTGCCTGTGTGTGCTTGTTGAGTTAGCATAGGGAGAGAGCTGTGCAGGGGTTTGAGGGGCAGTTTAGGTAGCTTTGCTGAATAGTAATCTACTTTCTACTGCTCTGTATGTAGCTGCTGGGGACAGCTGTCCTGCTGATCTCATCTGCTGTAACCCAATAGTCCTTGTAAAAGCAGTTTATTACACAAGTTTAGAAATGTAGTGTGATTTCTGCCCTTTACAGCACAAAACGCAACGCTGTGTCAACAACGTATTTTTCAGAGAAATTTTTGCCCTTGATCCCCCTCCTGCATGCCACTGTCCAGGTCGTGGCACCCTTTAAACAACTTTAAAATCAGTTTTCTGGCTTTTCTAGGTTTTAAAGTTCACCTTCTCATTGAAGTCTATGGGGTTCGCAAAGTTCGCATAAGTTCGCACTTTTTGGCAGAAGTTCGCGAACGGGTTCGCTAACATTTTTTGTGAGGTTCGCTTCATCTCTATTAGTGATCTATTCTCAAGCCACCAATCTCATGCTGGAATAGACATCAACAGTTAAAGTTTATCCTCCCCCACAATCATAAAAACACTGGGCCCACACTGGGGCAATACTATAATACTTACATTCCTCAAACAGCAAAAAACATTTAAAGAGAGAATTCCTCCACTAAGTAAAAGTGAAACAATTTAATTGAATACAGTTGTCTTTAGCGATAAGGGAAAACAATATTCAGCTTGAGTAACTATGTAAACTCAAACATGTGTGCACACATACAATTCCTCATTAAATATATTACTACCATATTGGAAGGAATAATTGAGTAAAACTATACTCTGCTGAAAGATTCTGGGCAGCGTTGGACCCACCACTGCCACCACCTTCATGCAAAACTGAATATGGGTGCTGGATCCACAAGGACCAGGGCCCATTTTCCAAGTATCCTCCTGATTCTGGGGTTGGAAAGCACTGATTCCCATGAGAAAGTCTAACTAAAAGAAGTTTTTCTCTTTTTTCTGGTTCCATTTAAAAGAATACTGTGAAAAGCATGAGGGTCTCCATGTGCAGGATATTGTGCAGAAGATGTACAGTACTTGGGGGAGAAGCCATGTACCTGTATTTTGAAACTGGTATGTGATTTTACTACATGAGGAAATGTTCTGGAAGTATGTCTAGAGTCAGTGCATTTCTAAGAAACTTAAAAGAGATTCTTGATGAATGAGGAGACCTTTGCCTAGGATTATAAGCCGTTGTAGGCAGGGCCCTCATTTCCTACTGTATTGGTTTATCTGTATTTATTATTTACTCTGATGTACAGTGTTGCAAAATTAATTGCTGCTATAGAAATAAATGTAACAATAGTAGTATTACACCTCCTTATTAAAGAGAAGATACAGATGATTTCCTGTTGGTATATTAGACTCCCAGCTAATGTAATAGAGGCAGGTTGTAGGTAGCTAGTACTTATGTGTTACAGAAGAATAAACTGGCCCAGATTATAAAGGGGATTTGTTTTACAGGACCTAGAAACATCATAGCAGTACAATTTCAGTTATAGTCCTACACATCCTGTAGTACCAGTTGCAATAAAAGGTTTGTGGGTGACTTTAGGGCTGGTACTGGGGGTTTACATGGGCTCCCCTAGTCATCCTGTGATTAGCCCAATGGTTGAAGGACTAGCTAGCCAAAGATCTGAATGTCTAGCTACCTCAACAAATAAGTGGATTTTGCAATGCACTGTCAGTTGAAACTTTCAACAAGAGCAGGTAATACTGTCGGAATAAAACACTGTATAAATAGGTTTCATTTAAAACTTTGAAAAAAAACACCTTTTCAGCTTTAACAGAATTATTGCTTTTCTAGGCTAAAGAGAATATTCCAGGAACCGAGACTGTAAGCAAGTAGTGTGACCTCATATATTAAAGCAGAAAAGAAAAATGTGGTTCTGTTCAACAGAAAGCTTTAATAAGGACCAAAGCTGTGCTTCACTGGCATCTCCTGTGTATCTGATGACTTCCACTTATGTGCTTCTTATTTCCCTGAAGAGGCTGTTATTAAATGCTATGTAAGGAAGTGCTCTAGATTGTATAAGCTTCTTTCTAAAAAACGCAGCCACATTTATATTAAGAGTCAATAGTGTTTAATTATTGTATTCCAAGTGCCAACAGAGAGACTGACACCTGGATTTAACCTTCTTTAACTGCATCATTCAAACTGAGTCTTATATTATTATATGCAGACATCATGCAATCTGGGCAGCCTTCCGTTTTTTTGTTTTATTTCTCCTCTCAGTCACATTGCTATGTGCTAGAATATTTCAATATGAATATCTACACTACTGAATTCATTGCTTTGGGATGACATTATGAAGGGGTCTTATTATTGGGCCTTTGAAATATTTTTAATCCTCCATACACTTCCTGACACTGAAGCTATCACAAGGGGGCAAGAAGAACTGCAAAGTGGTGGAAGATGGTTGTCAGGCAAGGACAGTAGGGAGAGCAGTAGCATGATGAATAGAGACATGATTTGCTCTTCCTTATTAAAGGGCATTATATTGACATGCCTTCTTAAAAATAAACAGTAAGGCCCCTATCAAGTATATAACTAAACATATTGACAGGTTGATAAGGATTTCTAGCACATGTATGTGTCTTTTATGGGACATGAATGTATGCACATAGATAAAGATTTATGTTCCCCAAATTGGTAAGATTGTTTTTTAGCCTTTTTCCTTAAAGAAAACGTGGGCGACTGAAAATGTACAGTTGTGCTTTAATCAATGCAGAGTAAAATATCAGTATTAACAGAACAACTTTATAAGGTAACTGAGAACATTTTATCCCTCTGTGCAAATGGCTATTTTGTGGAAACACAGTTGCTCTCATTAAAGAATCAGTAACATTAAAAAATGAAAGTGTATGAAATCAACTAAAATATAATGCAGGATTGTCCTGTGCTGGTAAAAGTTGTGCATTTGCTTCAGAAACACTAATATAGTTTAAAATAAATACATTTAAAATAAATAAGCTGCTGTGTGGCCATAGGGTAGCCATTCAAATTGAAACAAGGCTAAATGGCACAACAGATAGGCTTTCTAAAACACCATTGTATTCTACAGAGCTTTTCTGTTATCTGTGCCTTGAGTTCTTACACAATGAATTTTTACCTGTGTTTTTCCTATCTTTCATCATATGGAAACAAAGGTGTTAAAAGTCTCTTCAATGAGACTGTACCCAAAAGTGCTCAGATAAACACTCATACATAGTTACATAGCGTTGAAAAAAGACCATCAAGTTCAACCCTTCCAAGTAAACCCAGCACACACATCCTATACTGACCTATCTGTACACTCACATACATAAACTATATATACAAACATTAATACTAGCTGTAGATATTAGTATCACAATAGCCTTGGATACTATGTTTGTTCAAGAAATTATCCAGCCCCCTCTTAAAGGCATTAACAGAATCTGAGCAAAACAAGCAGCGGAGCACCACTGAGATAAAAATTAGTAGTTATGCGTTAGTAATGCGTGGTGACATCACAGGGGAGCATGCCCACAATTTCCCAGCACGTCAGGTACAGTATCTGTCTAGCATTAGCATCATATTAATAATCAGCTTTGAAATAGAACTAACCTTTTAGTTTGTTATAGAATGTTCGATTCTTAGCAACTTTTTTTAATTATTAGCCTTTCTCTTCTGCCCTTTTTCAGCTTTTAAATAATGATCACTGAGCCATTCAGCCAAAAATCTATTGCTCTGCAAGGCTTCAATTTTATTGTTATTACGCATTGTTGTTCCTTTTCTTTCTGTTCAGGCCCCCTACTATTCATCTTCCAGCCTCTCATTCAAATTGCTGCCTCTGGTTGCTAAGGTACATTGTCCCTAGCAAACAGATACATGCTGAAATTCTAGACTTGAGAGTTCCTGACAAATAAAGCTAAATAATAAAAAAAAATGTACAAAATGCAAATTGTCTCACAATATCACTGTCTGTATCATACTAAAGCTGAACTACCCCTTTAAAGGGACAGTTTACACCTAAAAACACCCCCCTTCATTCATAAAAGTGCAATTTGTTTGCAGCTCCCTGTATAGCATTGAACAAACCCCTTCTCTAAACAGCAGCCTTTGAGCAGCCCATTATCAGGGGCTTCTTATTGGACTTGTAATTTGTTTTATCTAAACTATTTGTGGGATCAGAAATTGACAGGAAGTGCTAAAGTACCTTGTTTAGTGCTACAAATAAGAGAAAACATAGATTTTTTTTAATGCAAACTATAGGCAAAAAGTACAGTATGTTTAGCACATGCCCTATTCATTAAGCTCATGTTGAAACGTGGCATACTGTATACTGTCCCTTAAAATAAAATTCTACTAGTGTTGAACAGACATATTTTGTTATGAGCTAAACCATAAAGAAGCTGTTGAAAATCTAACCTTCCCTCTACATTTGTTTTTTGGTTTTCTTGGATTGCATTCTCTTCATTCCTTTTAGAAGTGCTTTAGCCAGTACCTATTGTGATTGCTTCCTGTCATTACATTCATATGATATGCACCAGTTATAGGAGAAGTGGTTGGGGCTGTGCCACAATTGTTCAGTAATAATGCAATATGACTAGGAATAAAGTTGTTTCCCCTGGACACATGCGGCTGCCTGCTGGAAAACTAAGAAATACTATCAGGCAGATTATTCTTCCATTCAAGCCTGCTGTGACAACTGGATTCGCATAGTGCTCCAAGAATCTGAAACATTCAGGTTTACTGGAATACATAATATACCCTCCATGTTTAAATTGTTTGCTTGTGGCTCAAGTAATTATTGTTACTCTTTATTTACATAGCACTGAAATATTCCACAGCACTTTACAGTGATTATATATGATTTCCTGCACAAGTGGAGCCCACAGCTTAAGGTCCCTATACAAAATAGTCATCTTCATTATGAGCCAATTAACCAGCCCCTATGGTTTTGTTGTGCGGTAGGAAACTAACATAGACATAGGGAGAACATACGGCTCCTTGCAGATAATATCGAGGCTGGAATCGAACTTAGGACCTGAGTTAGCAATGCTAATCACTCTGCTCCAGGCTGCTTTTACTCAAATGACCTTGAATTTGGCTTCTTGAGGAGTGATTTATGATCAAAAGGATTACATTTTATATTATTACCTTGGTATATTGGAGATCATATCCTGTATCTTCACCAAATTACTTATATGGGTAGGATTGGGATATTCTAGCAAGAATGAACACTGCTGTTCTTACAGAAGGGATGATGGTGCCATTCTGGTTACATTTTGAATTTGATCTATAATTGATTCCACTAATTGAATATGTGCATTAGACAATTCTGTGATGGGATATTTGAATGTGCACTGAGAGATGTTATTCTATTTCTTTTGGTAGTGACCCTTTTTGTTAATTTGTTAATGCATGCGTCCCTGACGAAGGCACTTTTGCAGGCTGAAACGCATTGGGTTGTTAGATGTTATAAATGTATTTATAAACTATAGTTCTATTAAGATTCTGCTTAATGTTAGAAAGGTTTACACTGAATGGCCCAGGGTAGACTGTTTTGATGATATATTGATGATATATTAATGATATATTTCCATTACTAAGAGGTATGTGTACATATGTTAAGATTTCATGGTGGCTCAGTGGATAGCACTCCCGTATTGCAGTGTCAGAGTCCTGAGTATGATTCTGGCCTGATCACTGTCTATAAGGAGTTTGTATGTTCTCCCTGTATATGTGTTGGGTACTCTAGTTTCTTCCCACATTCCAAATAGATACTGGTGGGCTTCTGATTTCATTGACCCTAGTGTAAATATAATAAGGACCTTAGATTTCAAGCTCTGCTAGAAGAGTGAATGAATAATAGTCTATAAAATCTTTATAAATGTGTAAATGCTTTGTGAATTACACATAATAATACTAAAATATAAGTAAATGTTAAAGGCATTGTTCACCTTTAAATTAACTTTTAGTATGCTGTAGAGAATGCTATAGTGAAATAGTTGGTCTTCATTTTTTATTACTTGCCTTTTTGTTCTGCAGCTCTCCACATTTCAGCAGCTTTCTGGTTGCGAATATCCAATGTAACCTAACAATCAGGCAGTGGTTTAAAAAAGAGACAGGAATATGAATAGTAAGGGCCCAAATTGAAGAAAAGTAATGAAAAGTAACAATAAAAATAAAATTCTAGCTTCACAGAACAATGAAGAGCTGCTGAAAAATTGCTAAGAATAGCCCATTCTTAAATATACTGAAGGTTAAACCCCCCCCCCCCTTTGAAAAGCAATACAATTGTTTTGCCCTCTTAGGATTTATGCAACCTTAGTTAATATCACAGATAAATTACATCCTTACTAGAAATAAGTGAGGAATTGTTTAAATAGGACGCTGTATTATTTCAGAGCTTTCTGGATAACAGGTTTCTAAAAAATAGATCTCATAGCTGTGGTAAATGATGATAATCCATTACAATATTTTAAGAAAAAATTCTCAGTCGCACAAACCCAAACAGTTTCCATTTTTTGCTGTGATATTGAATTATATATATATATTGGTTTGACAAAAGCATAGAGATAAACTAAGAAAACTAAGAAAAGGTCAGCAATAAAAGAGAGTCACATAGAGATCAAGCTGTGTTGCTGTTATAAGAGAGTGAACAGTGATGAGCTTGTCTGCCAGTCGCCTTTCTATTAGTCAGGATTTCTGACTTGTAGTGTGACCCTTTATTCAGCCTGACAGCCTGTTCATCTGTATAACACATCTGTTTAGAGCTTTATAGTCCACAGAATGAAACTGCCTTTATATAATATTCATGAATACAGACCTATTTTCAGCTGACAGCTTCCTATAAGAGATGCAGCCTTACTAACATTTATGCCTTGTAAGTATTTATATCCTGGCCTCTCTTTGTCGTCTTTTATATATTTTAAAAAGCTTACTAGAATTTATAAAGTCACTGTTGTATGGCGCTGCAGCAGCCATAGAGAAAAGAGGGCTTATTTATTAAGTGCAGCCATAGCTGTGGTTGCACAACTTTTGCCACAGTCATTGCAGGAATCTGCCCCATTTAGTAATGGTATGTGTGTCTGAAGCTGCTCATGCACACATTAACTTACCTATTTGCCTGCTTAATTCCATAGTTATCTGTATAATGCATTTACTTTGCTATAACTGGGATTATGTAATAAAAGACAGCGGGAAATGTAATAAATTCGGAAACTGTAAAATATTTGAACAAATAAGAAAAAATATTCTAATTTTTAATATTGTTCATTAGACTGTGTGAATTTTAATTGTGCATTGTGAACTTTTAGGGTGAAGACACATGGAGCGACTTAGTAGCAGCTACTTGTCATGGCTAGTATATGCCAGAAAATACCCTGCCATAGACAATACTGAGAATTGCCTCTGCTAAAACACACGTGGAGACAGTTATCAGTAAATGATCAGCGTTGTCTATTTTAGTAGCTGTTACAAGTAGCTGCTACTAGTAGCTCCATGTGTTTTCACCCTTAAGGGCTCTGGCACACGGGGAGAGTAGAATCTCCATTGTCGCTGGCGACTAATCTCCCCGAAATGCCATCCCACCGGCGCTAAAAGATTATGCCACCTCCAAGCATGCCTAAGGGCTCTGGCACACATCGCCGTTGGGATGGCATACGCGGTGCCGCGATTTCCCTGAAATTTTGGAAGTTGCCTTGAGAGGAAACTTCTGCGATTTCGTGGAAATTGCGGCGCCGCGTATGCCATCCCACCGGCGACTTACAATTTTGCCGGTGGGATGGCATTTCGGGGAGATTAGTCGCCCGCGTCAACGGAGATTTGTGGCGGGCGACTTTTCTCCCCGTGTGCCAGAGCCCTTAGGCATGCTTGGAGGGGGCGTAATCTTTTGGAGCAAACTCAACTTTATTAGTTTTAACTTATTAGTTTTATTACATACACTGTACACTGTCGCAATCAATAACATTTATTCCACAGTCAGAAGTGGTAGCTAAACAGTTGTGTGTGTTCGCAAAGCCTGTATTAAATTCACATAAGAGGAACATTCGTTCGCACAGAGGCATACATTTTGGCACTGCAAATAATTTTTCGTTACCAACTTTAATTACATTCCCCCCCTAAGTTTGCCCAGGAGCAGTAAC